>NW_024429206.1:23600000-24200000 GCF_017639785.1 Mesocricetus auratus
GATATGAGAAAATCCCTTAAAGAAATGGAAGAAAAAACAAACCAAAAAATGCAAGAAATCAACAAATCTCTTAAAGAAATCAAGGAAAGCCAAGAAAAAAAACAATCAAACAGATGAAAGAAACAATTCAAAACAGTTCAAGACCTGAAAATTGAAATAGAGACAATAAAGAAAACACAAACTGAGGGAATGTTGGAAACGGAAAAACTGGGTAAATGATCAGGAACTACAGATGCAAGCATAACCAACAGAATACAAGATATGAACGAGAGAATCTCAGGCTCTGAAGATAAACCAGAGGAAATCGATTCATTGACCAAAGAAAATCTTAAATCCAACAATTCCTTAACACAAAATATCCAGTAAATATGGGACACCATGAAGAGGTTAAATCTAAAAATAATAGGCATAGAAGAAGGCAAATAACCAGCTCCAAGGTGGAGAAAACATATTCAACAAAATCATAGAAGAAGACTTTCCCAACCTGAAGAAGGAATGCCTATGAAAGCACAAGAAGCTTAAAGAACATCAAATAGACTGGACCAAGAAAAAGGTACCCTTGCCACATAATAGTCAAAACACCAACCATGCAGAATAAAGAAAGAATATTAAGAGGAGTGAAGGAAAAAGTCAAAGTAGCATATAAAGGCAGACCTATCAGAATTACACCTGACTTCTCCATGGAAATTCTGAAAGCCAAAAGGTCCTGGATAGATGTTCTACAAACACTAAGGGACCACAGATGCAAGCCCAGACTACTATACCCAGCAACTCTCTCAATCACTGTAGATGGAGAAAACAAGATATCCCATGCCAAAACCAGATTTACACAATACATATCCACAAATCCAACCCTACAGAAAGTTCTAGAAGGAAAACTCTAACCCAAGGAAGTTAACTACACTCACAAGGACATAGGCAATAGATAATCCCACTTTACCAAAAGCCAGAATAGGAGAAAAATTCAGACACTGAAAGACCTTAAGTAATCAGGCTTCAGGCTGAATCCCCTGGTGATGTCCCAAGCTCAATAACCACACAATTGGATGCAAACCGCAAGAGGTTTATTGTTTAAACAGGTGTCTGTGGGCAATTCAGCAGCCTTAGCTAGCTGAATGCACTGGACTTTAGGACGGTTTTCCTTTTATATACACAATTTTGGCAAGCAAAGCAATAGGGGTATTGTAAAAAGCAGAGCCACTGCAGGTGCAGATCTGGGCAAGCAATAGGGGATTGTAAGAACGTGGGCATAACTCATCCTTCCTGGAGAGGTCCACCAGGTCAAGATTAAACTTATCTTAACAGCCTGCCAGTGTCCTGTATCTTTTCAATTTGACCTTGGTCCCTGTCTAGGGAAAGGGACCTTGGGGAATTTTCCACTGAGGCAACCTTTTGAGCCTCAAAAAGGGGGAGGGGTGTATTGAGGGTTTTCAACACAATACCACCACCAAAAACAGATCCAAAACAAACAAGAATCAACACTCAATGGTCATTAATATCCCTCAATATCAATGGTCTTTACTTGCCTATAAAAAGAAACAGGCTAACAGAATGAGTACAAAGACAGAATCCATCATTCTGCTGCATGCATGAAGCACACCTCAAATTCAAAGACAGATATTTCTTCAGAGATAAGGGTGGGATAATATTTTTCAATCAACTGGCCCTAAGAAGCAAGCTGCTGTAGCTATCCTAATATCTAACAAATTAGACTTCAAACTGAAATTAATCAAAAGAGATGAAGAAGGTCATTTCATGTCCATCACAGGAAAAATCCATCAGGATGAAGGCTCAATTCTGAACATCTATGCACAAAATACAAAGGCCCTCACATTCGTAAAAGAAACATTACTAAAACTCAAATCACACGTTACACCCCACACACTTATAGTGGGAGACTTCAACACCCCACTTTCACCACTGAACAGGACTACCACACAGAAACTTAACAAAGAAGCAAAGGAATTAACAAAAGTTATGACTCAATTGGGTTGAACATCTATAGAACATTCCATTCAAACACAAAAGAATATATCTTCTTCTCAACACTACATAGTACCTTCTCTAAAATCAGCCACATACTTGGCAATGAAGCAAACTTCAGCAGATACACAGAAAAATTTGTAATAACCCCCTGTATCTTATTAGACAACCATGGCTTAAAATTAGAATTCAACAACAACACAAATTGCAGAAACCCTACAAACTCACGGAAATTGTACAATGCTCAACTGCATCACTCCTGGGTAAAGGAAGAAATAAAGAAAGAAATCAATCACTTCCTAGAATTCATTGAAAATGAAGGCAAACTATACCCAAATCTATGGGACATTCTGAAAGCAGTGCTAAAAGGAAAGTTCATAGCACTAAGTGCCCACATGAAGAAACTAGAGAATAGCCACACTAGAGAATTAACAGCACAACTGAAAGCTCTAGAACAAAAGAAGCAAACTCACCCAGAAGGAGTAGATGCCAGGAAATAATCAAATTGAGAGCTGAAATCAATAAAGTAGAAACAAAGAAAGTAATACAAAGAAGCAGTGAAACAAAGAGTTGGTTCTTTGAGAAAATCAACAAGATAGACAATCCTTTACCCAAACTAACCAAAATGCAGAGAGGGAACATGCAAATAAACAAAATCATAAATGAATAGGGGGACATAAAAACAGACATTGAGGAAATCCAGAGACTCATAAGGTCATACTTTGAAAACCTGTACTCCATAAAATTGGAAATTTAAAAGAAAATGAACAATTTTTCTGGATAGATATCACTTACCAAAATTAAATCAAAAACAGATAAGCAATTTAAACAGACCTATAACCCCTAATGAAATAGAAGCAGTCATCAAAAATCCCCCAACCACAAAAAGCCCAGGGACAGATAGTTTCAGTGCAGTATTCTACCAGAAATTCAAAGAAGAGTTAATACCAAAACTCCCCAAATTGTTCCATATAATAGAAGCAGAATGATCATTGCCAAAATCTTTTTACAAGGCTACAATCACCTTGGTACCGAAACCAAACAAAGACACAACTAAGATAGAGAACTACAGACCAGTCTCCCTCATGAACATTGGTGCAAAATACTCAATAAGATACTGGCAATTAAAATCCAAGAAGACATCAGAAAAATCATTCACCATGATCAAGTAGGCTATATTCCAGAGATTCAGGGAAGGTTCAACACACACCACATAAACAAACTGAAAAAGAAAAACCATATGATCATCTCACTAGATGCTGAAAAAGTCTTTTACAAAATTCAATACCCATTCATGATGAAGGTCTTTGAGAGATCAGGAATAACAGGAACATACCCAAACATAATAAAGGCAATATGCAACAAACCAACAGCCAACATCAAACTAAATGGAGAGAAACTCAATATGATTCCTCTAAAATCAGGAACAAAACAAGGCTGTCCACTCTCTCCATATCTCTTCAGTATTGTACTTGAAGTTCTTGCTAGAGCAATAACACAACAAAAGGACATGCAAATTGGAAAAGAGGAGGTCATACTTTCACTACTTGCAGATGATATGATAGTTTACCAGGGAACTCCTACAGATGACGAATACCTTCAGCAAAGTGGCAGGATACAAGATTAACTCCAAAAAAATCAGTAGCTCTACTATACATAGACTATACATGGACTAAGAAAGAAATCAGAGAAACATTACCCTTTACAACAGCCGCAGATGACATACAACATCTTGGAGTAACGCTAAGCAAACAAGTGAAAGCCCTGTATAGCAGGAACTTTCAGTATTTAAAGAAAGAAATTAAAGAACATACCAGAAAATGGAAAGATCTCTCATGCTCTTAGATAGGTAGGATCAACAAAGTAAAGGTGGCAATCTTGCCAAAAGCAAACTATAGATTCAATGCAAATCCCCATCAACATTCCAAGACAATTCTTCACAGACCTTGAAAGAACAATACTCAACTTAATATGGAAAAAACAAAAAGCCCAGGATAGTCAAAACAACTCTGTACAATAAAGGAACTTCCAGAGGCATCACCATCCTTGACTTCAAGCTCTATTATGGAGCTATAGTCTTGAAAACACCTTGATTTTGGCATAAAAATAGACAGGTAGACCAATGGAATTGAATTGAAGACCCTGATATTAACCCATACACCTCTGAACACCTGATCTTTGACAAAGAAGCTAAAACTATACAGTGGAAAAAAGAAAGCATCTTCAACAAATGCTGCTGATATAACTGGATGAGGCCATGTAGAAGACTGCACATAGATCCATATCTGTAGCCATACACAAAGCTTAAGTCCAAATGGATCAAAGACGTCAACTGAACCTCATAGAAGAGAAAGTGGGAGGTACCCTTTAACAAATTGACACAGGAGACCACTTCCTGAACATAATGCCAGTAGCACGGACACTGAGATTGATAATTAATAAACGGGATCTTCTGAAACTGAGAAGTATCTGTAAGGCAAAGGACACAGTCAACAAGACAAAACAGCAACTCCACATCCAATAGAGGGCTGATTTCCAAAGAACTCAAGAAGCTAGTCACCAAAACACCAAATAATTCAATTAAAAAGTGGGGTACAGAACTAAACAGAGAATTCTCAATAGAAGAATCTAAAATGGATGAAAGACACTTAAGAGATTGCTTAACTTCCTTAGCCATCAGGGAAATAAAAATCAAAACAACTCTGAATGGCTAAAATCAAAAAGAGCAATGACAGTTTATTCTGGAGAGGATATGGAGAAAAGGGAATGCGTCCCCATTGCTGGGGGAGTGAAGACTTCTATAGCCACTTTGGAAATCGGTATGGCAGTTTCTTAGGAAAATGGGAACCAGTCTACTTCAAGATCTAGCAATTCCACTCTTAGGCATATACCCAAAGGATGCACATTCATACAACAAGGACATCTGTTCAGCTATGTTCATAGCAGCATTATTTGTAATAGCCAAAACGTGAAAGCAACCTACATGTCCCTCAACCAAAGAATGGATACAGAAAATATGTTACATTTACACAGCGAAGTACTTCTCAAAAAAACAGAATCTTGAATTTTCAGGCAGATGGATGGAACTAGAAGAAATCATCCTAAGTGAGGTAACCCAGTCACAGAAAGACAAACATGGTATGTACTCACTCATATATGGATATTAGACATAGAGCAAAAGACTACCAGCCGATAATCCACACATCCATAGAAGCTAGGAAACAAGGAGGACCGAGGACCATAAGAGAGACAAGGAACAAGGGCCCCTGGACAAATTGGGAGCATGGGGGAGGGGGATGGAAGTAGGAGGAAGAGGACGGGAGAAGAGGAGGGAGGAGGAGAACATGAGGGATCAGGAAGATTGAGTGGGGAGAGGAATAAATGAGAGCAAGAAAAGAGACATATCAATAGAGGGAGCCACTATAGGTTTAAAGAGAAATCTGGCACTAGGGAATTGTACAGAGATCTCCAAGGATGACTCCAACTAGTAACCTAAGCAACAGTGGAGAGGTTAACTTAAATGTCCTTCCCCTATATTGGGAATGCTGACTACCTTAAATGTCATCCTAGAGCCTTCATTCAGTAGCTGATGGAAACAGAAGCAGAGATCCACAGCTAAGCACTGAGCCAAACTCCTGGAATCCAGTTTCAGAGACTGAGGAGTGACAAACAAAAGGGTCAAGACCACGCTGGAAAAACCCACAGAAACAGCTGACCTGAGCAAGTGGGAACTCATGTACTCCAGTCTGACACCCTGAACATGGGTGTCAGCTAGAATCACTAGGCATTCTATGGGGCCTCTGGCAGTGGAACCAGGATGTATCCCTAATTCACAAACAGACTTTGGGAACCCATTTCCAATGGAAGGAAACTCTCTTAGCCTAGATACACAGGGGAAGGCCTAGGCCCTGCCCCCAAATGACTTGGCAGATTTTAATCATCCCTCATGGAAGGCCTCACACTCCCTGAGGAGTGAATGGGGAATGGAATGGGGGAATTGGTGGGGGGCATGGGAGGATCAGAGGGAGAGGGAATTGGGATTGATATGTAAAATAAGATTGCTTCTTATGTAAATAAAATAAAAAACAATATGATGGTATTCCATATCCGATAGGATGACTATAACAAAAGTATAGTATAGTAATTAAAAACTGTTTGGTGTTTTAGTTACTTTGCTTGTTGTTCTGACAAAATGTTTTCATATAAGCAACCTGAAGGAGATGGCTTTACTTCAGTGCACTGTTTCAGGGTGCTATCCATCATAATTAAGAAGACATGGTGGCAGGAGCATGACAGAGCTAGTGACTTTGCATGCATCCAAGTCAGGAAGCAGACAGAGATGAATGCTGGTGCGCTGCTCACTCTCCCCGGTTTATCTGTTCCAGTGCAAGGAATGGTGCCTATGGGAAAATCTTGCCATCTTAATTAATATCCCACAAACATAGCTAGAGGCCCATCTCCTGGGTGACTCTATATCACATCAAATTAACAACTGAGATTGGTCATCATGTTGGTAAAAATGTAAACAGATAGATGAAAGATGATAGATAGATAGATGTAGATATATTGCATAAGACACTTTGTAGCTCCTCAAAATGATAAATACTGCATGACCATTTGACTCAAATATAATCCTTAAGCTACACTTCAGAGTGTATGCTCAAGAGAAATTAAAATACACTCCCACAGAAAAGCAAGTGGACTTATATTCACAGTACCAAAAAGTAGTAATAACCTAAGTGTCCAGTCATTGATGAATAGATAAATAAAATATGATATAACCATACAAATGATTATTATTCAATGTGGAAAGCCAATAAACGAAGACATGATGAACCTTGGTGTGATGGTTACTTTTGTGGTCAACTTGATAAGAATTAGAATCACCTAGGAAGAGAAACTCAGTAAGAGATTTCCCACATTGCTTTGGCCTGTGGGCATGTTTGTGTGGGGATTGCCTTAAGTTAAATGATGTGAGAAGACCCAACGCACTATGGGTGGCACCATTCCCTAGGCAGGGGTTATGAACTCTAGACAAAAACAAGCTGATGACAAGCAAGCAAGTGGTCACACATGTATTCATTTCTCCGTATTCTCTGTTGATGTGGATATAATGTTTGAGGTTTCTGCCTCAACTCCTACGCAGCGATAGAATCAGGAGCCTAAATTAACACTTTCTCCCATGTTTTGATTAAAAGAATGGGAAAGGAAACTAAGACACTTCTTGGAAACATGATGAATAACAGAAGCTAGTCAAAAAATATTACATAGTGTCTTATTCCATTTGTAAGAAAAATCTAGAATAGGGAAAATCCACACAATCGTTAGTTTTGTTTTGTGTTACTAGAACTGGGGGAAATGGGGATTTGGCCAGAATAGGAAGACTATGAATGGGTACTGAGTTCCTGTGTGGATTGACAAAAAAAGTCCTAAAATTGATTCTGGTGAGTATTGCCTGACTCCAGATACAGTTAAGAGCATTGAATTGGAAAATTCAGATGGCTGAATTGTATGGTATGTGAATTGTAACTCAATGAAGCTGTTAAAGGGAAAGGGGGGAATATTTTAAAGTGTATATGAATTTAGAGACTCTAAATCCCATAGGGTCTTGTTAAAGAAATACTGGATGATAAACTTCAGCCAACCAAGAAATGAACAGTACTACTATAGTAAACAGACAGGCTGTAAACACTGAATCCATGCCACTGTGGGACTAAGCTGAAACAAATATGATATCACAACAGTATGTATGTACTCTGTCCTGTAGATGGTAATTACAATAAATAAGATGAGAATCTCTAGGTCCATACAAATACAATAAATGTGTGAACAGGGAATAAAAATCTCTTTCTTAGAATAAAATTTTATTTAAGACAAACAACCTGGGTGGGAGAGATGCCTCAGTGATTAAGAGAGCTTACTGCTCTTCCAAGGGTCCTGCACTAAGTTCCCAGCACCCACATTACAAGACTGCTATCCTATAACTCCAGCTCCAAGTGATCAATGCTCTCTACTGGCCTCCATAAACACTCATGTGTACACACACACACACACACACACACACACACACACACACACACACACACACACACAAATAAATAAATAAAATTAATATCTTTAAAATATAACAGTACTGTTTTGGCCAGTTATAGAATTTTTGAGAGATGAGATCTAACTGGAGGAAGTGAGTTTCTGGGATCGTGGCCATTTTCCTGTTTCTCCCTATCTCTGCTTCATGTCTATCGTGCAGTGAAGAAACTCTGACATGAGCTTTCACTGACATGGTGTTCTTCCCAAGTACATGGGGCCAACCAATCGTGAACTGGTCCTTTGAAACTGTGAGGCAAGATGAGTTCTTCCTGCTTTAACTTATTTCTATTATGTTTCAGTAATGAAACAATAACCAGTAAGAATGGCAATTTAAAAAAAAACATAGGACCCATATCACATGCACTATTATAGAAAAATCTAGGCACCACAAAAGACAGAAAAAATATATTTATCTTTGAGATAGGCTTACTGTTGTGGTTTTTAAGAAACAGCTCAAGAGAGGAAGACGCCATGTAACAGAGTTCAAGCACAGGGGGTTTTAATTAAGGGAAAAGGGTCATAAGAAGGGGAAATAGGGGAGACTGACCTCTGGGGACAGGAGCAGCAGGAAAGAGGAAAGAGAGGCAGAGAGAGGGGGAACAAACAGACAGGGAGAGAGAAGGAAAGAGAGATGGGAGGTAGGCAGGGCCCTTTTAAAAGGGGACATATTGAATATACACAGGTGGTGCTCTCAGTGGCAGCAGCTGAGGGCATATCCTGTCAGAATTCCAAAGGCAGGCCAGTACAAATGCCTAAATACTAACACTTACCATGAGTATTCCCAGTTTCATCCATTTTCCTGCATAGGACATGACTTCTTTCTTTACGGATAAATAAAATCCCACTGTGGATAAGTATCTCACCTTTCATACTCATCCCTCTGCTGTTGGAGACTTAGGTTGGTAGCATAACTTATGGTGAACAGTGTTGCAGCAGACATGGCTATGCAAGCATCTCATCGATCTGTTGGCCTCAAGAAAAGACCTAGGAATGGCACACTTGAGTCACACAGTGGATCTATTTTATTTATTTACCGATTTATTTATGTGTATGCATGTTTGTGCAGGGTGGTGTGTATGTGTGGTATATGTCTATGAATGTGCATGTACAGAGGCCAGAAGAGGGTTCTAAGTGTCTTCCTCTATTTCTCTCTACCATACTGCCTGAGACCGCCTCTCACTGAATTATAAGCTTGTTGACTAGGTTGGCTGGTCAGTGAGTCCTTGGGATCTGTCTGTCACCACCCTTCAACATTGAGTTTACAGGCAGGTGCAACAGTGCCTGAATTTTTATTAGGTTCTGAGGATTCAAACTCACATCCTCATTCTTGCACAGCAATTGCACTTACCCACCAAGCTGTCTCCCCAGCCCTAATAACTTATTTCTGAAGAAGGTGAACAGGTTTATAAACCCACCAGCAATATATAAGTGTTCCTGTTCATTCAAAATCATGTCAACGCTTATTGTTGTTTTGTTGGTGATTGACATAATAATTGAATAATTGGCAACCATCTTAGTGAGTAGACAAGATGGACCAAGAGTCACCAATTCAAATAGGTGTTGAGCCAGGCATCCTATAGTAGAAGGCAGCTTTCAGGTGACTCATGGGATATGGCATAGGATAATTGATGTCTCAAAATATGATTCAACAAACTAGTAACCTATCACAAAGGAGAAACAACGTCTTTATGATGGAGAACTTTGGAGATACCACAAGGACATAATGAAGGAAGCTAACACAACTTAAAATGGCTGGGCTCTGTACATCTGACCTTGAAACCAAAATGTCATTCAGTGGCAGGAGCCAGATAATGGCCACAGAAAGACATCATTAGATGTGGTGCCTGCACCACAAGCAAGTCCAAGGTATCGGAAAAGAAAGACAAGACGTCCAGCTGTTTGTACTAAAAGAATGCATGTATTGCCTTTATTGCCAGGAGAGAAAAAGTATGTGTGTGTGTGTGTGTGTGTGTGTGTGTGTGTGTGTGTCTTTTGCAAGTGCTAAGAGGTCTCTCTCTTGTAGGGAGGGAGGAGCCTTATATACAGGTTTACAGCACAGTGGAAAAACCCTAGGTGGAAGAGAGCATGTTTTCCTCCTGCTTGATATTGATGTCAGAGGGTCAAGGCCAAGGCAGGAAGCCAGGACTAGAAAACAGGATGCACATAGACTGGAAAACAGGATGGACTTGTTGAATGACCAGTGACTCACAGAGACCCCGTGGGGGCTGGAGCCCAACAATTAGATAGACCACCTACAAATACATGAGATGCATACTCTCAAATTGTTGAGGGCAATACAGAAGGGAATCATTCCTGATATGGTCCGGCTCAGAAGACCGATTGCATTTTATCCACACAGGAAGCTGAGAGAGCAACTGGGAAGTAGAGTGAGGCTATGCACCACCAAAACTCACATCAGTGACAGACTTCCTCTGGCAAGGCTTTATCTCCTGAGCCTTCCATAGATTCTCCAAACGCACCTCCAGCTGGGGGCCATGTGTTCAAATATATGAGCCTCTGTAATACCAGTCACATCAGCAAGGTATGAGTTTAACTGAGAGAACTTGCCTCAATGAATAAGGCAGAAGAGTGATTGATAGTGGCTCTCATCATCAACCTTGGACCTCTACACCCATACATGTGTGCCCATAGTCATTAAAAAATACACATACCCACACATGCACACTACTCATGAAAATTGGGGGGGGGGGGGAAGAAAAATGTTCTTAGAAGGATCTGAGTTTGAGTACCTCCTACTCAAAAAAAAAAAGCCAAGCTGGGAGCTGGGAGCTGGGAATGGCTGTGTGTACCTATAATCTCAGCATTTGGGGTGGTACCATCAAACCACTGATGAGCGCATAGCTGAATGGACAAGAGAAAGTAGAAAACTGAAGATACACCTTTGCAATGCATGGTGGTTGGCATTTATTGTCAAAGTCACAGGATCCAGAATTTCCCAGGAGATAGGCCTCCAACATACCTGTGAGGGATTATCTTGACTGCAGAGCCACCCTAACTGTAGGTGAGACAATTCTCTGGGCAGGGAATCCTAGACTGAAGAAAATGAGGAAGATGAGTAGAGTACCAACATGCACTCATTGCTCTCTCTTGCTGATCCTGAAAGTCATGTGACTGGCTGCTACACAATTCCACTGTTAGGACTTTCCACCACAATGAACTTTAGCCTTGAACTTGTAATCTGAAGAAACCATTTCTCCCTTGAGTTGTTTTTGTCATAGAACCTCCTCACAGTGACAGGAAAAGAAACTAAAACAGCATATCTATACCTTCTCCTAATACATCTTTCTCCTCTTCCTCCTCCTTCCTCTCCTCTTCCTTTCCCCCTTCTCTTCCTCCTCCTTCTTCTTCACACTCTCCTCCAGTCTTCGCCCTCACTCCCTCCTGTCTGTCATGAATTGAGCATCTTGGTCCTGTCTTCTTCACCATAGCAATGGAGCCAAACAATGGTAGATTGAGACCTCTGAAATTACAGACTGAACTAAACCTTCCCCCCTTTCTGTTGTTTCAAGTATGTGGCCACAGTGATGAAAACAGACTATCTCAAACCTTCCTTACTTTAGGTAGCCATTCTCCAGTCCACTGAAGGCTCAGATAGAATGTGAGGGGAGGGAAAAGGTCAACACCTTCCTCTTTGTAAGCTGCATCATCTGTGGGCTCCTGACATCAGACATTAGAATTTCTGGTTCTCAGACCCCTACCCATGGTTACCTCTGACCTCAAAGTGAGAGGCTTACAGCTCTCCTGCATCTTCCCCTTCTGGAGTGGAGATTATGAGACCTCCTGGATTTCATAGTCACAAAGGCAGATTTCCTCCACAATATCAGTATTGTTTGCATAAAAAATGCAGCATTCCTCTGAAATGCCTGCATGTAGCCTAGCGGTTCTATTTTCTCTGGAGAACCTTGACTAATGCAGTTTATAATTTTATGAGGATATGAGGCCTCATAGAGCTCTACTCTTGTGTACAAAATCGGGCTATGAGCCTTCTGACAACAGAAAAAAGAGAGAGAGCAAGATACATTGAACTTGGCTGTTGAGCTTATGTGACAAATATGTACCTGTGTCAATATATTTTGCAGATAAAACGTTTCCACAGTGCCAAACCCCACAAGGAATTTATCTCAATAATCTCTTCAAATGCCTAAATTCAGAGACCAGAGAAGACATTAACATTGAGAATAGTGAGCAAATAATTCATGACTGGTGAGACAGAAATCGGGTCTGGGACTGGGACATGGAGGTTTGCCTGGACCGGAGTTGGGGACACTCAGAGCAGTGCAGCTGGCTTTAAGCAGCCACTTCCTTT
This sequence comes from Mesocricetus auratus, assembly GCF_017639785.1. Classification (NCBI taxonomy): domain Eukaryota; kingdom Metazoa; phylum Chordata; class Mammalia; order Rodentia; family Cricetidae; genus Mesocricetus; species Mesocricetus auratus. The sequence continues at coordinate 23,612,401 of NW_024429206.1, forward strand.
GCCTTCATGATCTCCTGCGGTTTCCATTGCTGGAGATTTCTTTAATAGATGAGCTGTTCGACTCTATTGCATTGGGTTGACATCTGGAACAAATTCTTTTGTCATATGTCATCAGAATAAACAATAAGAGCTAATGAGTTATACAGAGCCCATGGTTTTGCTATGAACAGTGATTGCTTTGCCTGGTCAGTGGTAGGACCACTGTGGGAGTATAAGCAAGAACTCTCCTGCCCCACCTCCTGCTAAATTCATTCACTTTGACAAGTAGACCTGACTTTTTACCATTTATTTTGTGTGGTCTGTTCTATATATTATCCCTTTCAGAAATTCTACCGTATGGATAATTATATGGGAATTGTGAGTCTGTGTCAGGGCTAAGCCCAGCAGAGCCATGAATTCCTTCTTTCTTGATCAGCAACTGTCACTGACCCTCTCTGAGTCTCATTTTCCTTGTCTGTAAGCTGAAGGTTAGAGACTGGAGAGATGGCTCAGCAGGTAAAACATTCACTGTACAAATGCGAGGACATGAATTCAGATCTCCAGCACACATGCCAAAGCTTAGACCCTGGACTTGCTTATTTTATCTTGCTGTGATAAACATCATGACCAAAAATAACCTAGGAAGGAGAGAGTTTATTTGGCTTCTATGTCCACACTGGTAATCACTGAGGGAAGTCTGGGAAAGAGCTTAAGTGAGGAGCCTGGAAGCAGGAATTAAGCAGGGGCAATGGAGGAATACTGCCTATGAGCTTGCTCCCCATGGCTTACCAGCCTGCTTTACTATACAACCACTTGCCCAGAGATAAAACTACCCACAGTGTCTCCCACATCAGTCATCAACAAGAAAATGTCTCCACATAGCCCATTCCACAGGGCCTAGGCCCTGCTCCAAATGATATGACAGACTTTGAAGATCCCCCATGGAAGGCCTCACTCGCCTTGGGGAGCAGAAAGGGGATGGGATAGGGTGTTGGTGGGGGGGAGGGAAGGAGGGGAGGGAGAGGGAACTGAGATGATATGCAAAACAAGCTTGTTTCTAATTTAAATTTTCAAATGGGAAAAAATACATCTCCACAGACTTGCCCATAGGACCATCATAAGGAGGCATTTTCAATCCAAGGCCCCTCATCTCAGATCACCCTAGCTGTGTCAAGTTGAGAAAAAAAACTAGCCAGTACATCCAAAGATTGGCATCAGAAACAGGAGGATCCTTAGAGTTCACTGGCCAGCCTAGTCAAAACAGCAAGCCAGTGAGAGACCTTGTCTAAAAGAAAAGGGGGTGGTGGTAAAAGGGATTGGGAAAGACACCTGGCATCAACCTCTTTCCTCCATACTCACTTGCAAGGACAAGAATACACACACACATCCATGCACACATGCATGTACACATGGGGGTGGAGAAAGGCAGACAGACAGGCAGATGGACAGACAGACTGCAAAAATACCCTATACCTTGTGGGGTGGGAATACAAGAAAATGTAATACAATATCCAGCACATAGTAGGAATCAGTAAACATGAGTCCCTATGCTATTCTCAAGTCACAATTAAGGTGTGCTTTGAGAAAATGATTGTAAGCAGCCAATTGTGTTTCTAAGATTTGTCTACATTGGGGACAGTGATTTGCTGTTTTTAATTGAAAGTCTCCTATTCTGTGTGCTCCTTCATTCTGCCCAGTGACAATGTCCTTTGCTCCTGGGGCATAATAAGAGAAAGTTAGTAAAAACAACTCAGTTGATTAGAATTCTTATCTTGTAAACATGGGAAGCCAGTTTGATACCCAGAACATGCATTTTTAAAAAGCCAAGTGTACAGGATTACTCTTGTAATCCTAGTGCTGGGGAGGTGGAGCCAAATAAGTGAATTCCAGTTTCATTGAGAGAATCATCTCAAGGGGATGAAGTGGAGAGTGATAGAGTGGGACATACAACATCCTCCCGTGACCTGTGCATATGCATATGTGGGTACATGTACCCATAGACAACACACACACACACACACACACACACACACACGCACGCACGCACGCACGCAGCAAAACCTCTTTCATTATCTGTAATCAGCAACATGGGGTGTTTGTGTGTATTCCCAATAGTAGTATTAATTTTTAAATTAGACTTCTGAGTTATATGGGAGGATTTTTGCATATAGTACTATCAGGTTAGGTCTATCTCATCCTCTCATTATATATAACAAAATAAAGAGAAAATCCCACAGAATACAAATTAAAGTCCTCTCTCTCTCAATCCCTGATTCATCCAAGGTCACCGTGGATTCATTAGTCAAGATTCACTAGGTCTACTTTTACAAGAAGTTGCAAATCCACATAACTGAGCTGTGAGCTAGGCTGCATTTCCCCAAGAGAAGCATGAGAAACAGGTAGTGAATGTTTTGCTGGAATTGTGCTATCCTCTGCGGTAGGCATTCTTGTATTTACTAGTATAGCTCTACCATTAACAACAGAATTGGCGGAGCTGTTGCGGAGAAACGGAGAAACAAGGGAAATAAATAATGTGCTGCTGTTATTTCATTCCAGTGAATAGATTATGGAACAGCACACACATTAAGTAGTAAGTTGGAAGGTTTGTTACTAGTCCTGACCAGAAATGTGTCTGTTCAGCTTTGTAACACACTTGGTATTATACCTGCTCTAGACGGAATTCTGCTGTGGTTTCGATATTAAATGTCCCCTGTAAGCGTGGTCTTCAGTCGGCCTTGCAGATTTGGAAAATTACAAAACCTTTAGGAGGTGTTGCCTCAGTGAAGGAAGTAAGTCTCTGGAGGTGGGCCTTGAGGTTAGATACCCCGCCTCACTTCCGGTCTACTCTCCTCTCCCGAGTGCAGATGCATTTTGACTAGCTGTGTCATACTCCCGCCTCCACGCCTGGCCCACCATGATGGGCTGTATCCCTTAAAACTGTGAGCCAGAAGAAGCCCTTCTGCCTTTACATTTCTACTTTTCAGATGTCTTGTGGGAACAGTGGGAAAAGTGACTAACAGAAACGCATCCCACTACCCACAATGATCTCCTGGCCAGGTTTGCTTTGAAGCTCTAGCCAAAGAGAGGATGACCCCATGTAAGAAGTTCCAATAACAAAGTTAGGATTTTAAAGCCGCCTTGGAAAGCATTGGGGGGAGGGGACAGCAAACGGAAGTTCACCAGCCAAGGACATGACCGATGCCTATGGCATAAGACTGAGGGGGAGGAGGAAGAGAGTCCCAGTAAGACTGATTATTTCCTGAAATAGCAAAAAAAGCAGCAGTGGCGAACGGCTTTTTCTGTTACATTGAGACCAAATGGCAAAAAAAGAGAGGAGGTTATTTAAAGGCAAAACTTAGTAACTAACCTTAAACAGAAAAATGAAAATGCCATGTTGGAAGTGCCTCACCGGGAAATGTTTACATTTTAGGCCTTTTCCCGAGAGAAAGGGTAATTATAAATAAAGAATGATATTTTATATTCAATTTCAGAAACCATCATACATGAGTGCTTGAAGTATTAGATGGTAAAAGAGCTGCCCTTCTCCCTCTTTCTTCCCCAAGTGTTCTGCTTATTCTCCTCCTCCTCCCTCTCCTCCCCCTCCTCTTCCTCCTCTTCTTCTCCTTCTTCTTCTTCTTTTCCCTCCTCCTCCTCCTCTTCCTCCTCTTCCTCCTCCTCCTCTTCCTCCTCTTCCTCCTCCTCCTCCTCCCCTCCTCCTCCCCCTCCTCCCCCCTCCTCTTCCTCCTCTTCTTCTTCTTCTTCTTCTTTTCCCTCCTCCTCCTCCTCTTCCTCCTCTTCCTCCTCCTCCTCCTCCTCCTCCTCCTTCCTCTTTTAAGTACCTAGAATCTCAGACACCACTATGCAGGCTAAAACTGACCCTATGACAGAACTATTTCCATAGACCAACCTTTTCTTAAAAAGTTAAAAATGGGGTCAGTAAGATGGCTCAGTGGGTAAAGGTGTTTGCTGCCAAGCCTCACGACCCGAGTTCAAGGCCTGAAGCCACAAGGTGGAAGGAGAGAAGACTCCAGCAAGTTGTCCTCTGACCTCCACATTTCACTTGTGACATGCACAAGCCCCCCCAAAACACATACAAGATCAATCAATGGAGAGAGAGAGAGAGAGAGAGAGAGAGAGAGAGAGAGAGAGAGAGAGAGTTAAAAGTAGCCAGACATGATGGTGCAAGCCTATAGTTCAGAATGAGGGTGGGGTGTGTGGTAGATGGTCAGAAGTCCAAAGTCCACATAAGCCACATAAAGAGATTTAGGCCATCCTGAGCTACATGAAACTCTACCTCAAAACAACCAAACAGATGAACAAAGAGTTAGAAATATGCATGCCAAATGAAACATTCACCAAGAGAAATAACATCACACATCCATTCAAATATGTGTATGCAAATGTCTATGACAACCTTATTTATTTAAAAAGTTGTGTTATTTAATTATTTTTTAAATTGTGTGTGTGTGTGTGTGTGTGTGTGTGTGTGCAAATGAATTCATGTAGCTGCAGAGACCAGAAGAAGGTGTCCTATCCCCCGAAGCTGCAATTGCAGGTGACTTTGATCTTCAGGACATAGGTTCTGAGAACCAAATTTTCTCTCCCTCTGCAAGAACAACAAATGCTTTTAGCCCCTAAGCCATCTCTCCAGACCCATGATGGCTTTATTTATAAGAACCAAAAGCATGAGTCAAACCACATGTCTAACAACCATATGGATGAATAAAAAATTATTATATATACAACTCTTAAGATATTACTCAGTCATAAAGAGCAATCAGCTATGGATTCCTTTAAAAAACACAAGACTCAAAAGAGACAGGAGGCATAGTTCAGTGGTAAGGGAAATGCCTACTTTGTATGAGGTTCCAGGTTCCTTTATCAAGCACTGGAAAAAAAATTATTCTGGGTGAAGAATGTTATATAATTTCATTTTCTTAAAATTCTAAATATACTAACTAATCTGTCATAGCTGGACTATCCATGGTTGCCTGGAAAGGGGTTAAGGAATTACCAAGGGGAAAAAGTCATGGGATGTTGGAGAGTTCAGTGTATTGACTGAGGATATGGTTTCCTCCTGATGCATGCCAAAACCGGTTACACTGTTCATATTAAATATATGTCACATGGGTACTATGTCAGCGGTGCTTTAACACATCTGTTAGGAACAATCCCATACAATACTGGGGTAAAGCTTATAGAATCTCACACTTTTCAGTACTCTGCAAATATTTATCACCTACACAGGGAGCAATTCTGCAAGGGAGACCACGAGTTTTCACTATTACTGTTACTGGAACGACGAAACAAATCACCCAAAGCAATGCGTCGCTAGGAAAGGCAGGGCTGTGTTTGGGGACAGGATCATTTGCTGATATGCCTTACAGAGAAATGCATGCTTAGGAATGTTATAAGAAGTGGCTATGCCAGTAACATACTTGCCCTGCAAGAAAAATGATACAGATTTGATCCCAGAACCCATATTTTAAAAGCCGGGCCTGATAATATATTCCTGTAAGCTCAGTGCTGGGTGGGTGCTTGTAGCTGCATGGCTAACCAGCTTAAATGAATTGGCAGGGTCAGGCCAGTGAGAGATCCTGTTCCCAAAAGAAAAATAGCATCCTGAGAAAGAACGTCTGAGGTTGTCCTCTGGCTCCCGCATGAACATGAGCTCATGTGTACATACCACCCCCATATACACAGATATTACAAACTCCTCAATGAAAAAGCGCCATGCTTCGATAGTGGAGAGATACTGTCTACCATTTGGCTCATATTGAACCGTCATCAGTCTGCAGGTTGTCTTTGACCCTTTGTTGCTTCTATTTGTAATAGAAGATCTCGGTTCTTTAATTACTCCTTCCGGGACCTTTAATACATTCTAAGTGTTTACTAAGCCTGGCAAAGTGATTGATTGCCTCTGGTTAATACCTTTATACTCAAGGTTAATTATTGCTTTCTGATATTTTTATTTATTAGCCTCCTTGAATACAGCTGGCAACTGCTGGTTAGTTAAGTGAACCAACTGTTAACACAAGGCCTAAAGGGTCAATGGAGGGTCTAGTTACTAATTTCTTGGCCACAGAAGACATGCATGAGACCTATGAAATAAAAATGCTTACCTTGAGCATCTGGTAGTTAGCTAAATGATACTGTAAATGCATGGTGCAGCTTGGGGCTTGCTTTTCCCACAAGGCGAATAACTATGAAAGGAAAGCCAAGCATAGAAAATGATGGAGGGAGGAGGGCAGAGGGGTGGGGTGTTGACTGACTTCCCCTTGAATGATGAGTTAGGAAACAGGCATAGAAATTTCCAGGAATGGGAGAGGAGATTGATTATTAAGTAAAGCATTCACTGTGCAAGCGTAAGGACCTGAGTTCTGAGCCCCAACACCCACGTAAAAGCCAGGAGTGGTGGTGTACACTTGTGATCATAATACTGAGTGGTTGGAGACACAAAGATTCCTGAAACTTGCTGGCTATCCAGTCCACCTGAATGGGTGAGCTGCCCAGTCAGTGAGAGGCTCTCTCAAAAACTAAGGTAGAGAGATTGAGGAAGACACCCCACCCATTGTCCACTTCTGGCCTCCTCATGCGCCACCACACGCATGTATACAAAAACACCGTGCATGTACGCACATTCTGAAACAGCCAGTAGAATTCTGTACAAAGATCTCCGACCTATATAGATGTGATCTGAGCTTCCCACTTTAATACATCATCCTCTAAAAGACGCCTGGTCCTTTGCTGTGAGTGGAAGGTGAGAATCTGCAGGCTTCACACCAGGCTCAAGCGGGTTTCCTGCGAACCACACGCTGCAGAAATCAGCCAAGGAATGTACATATCCAAGAGCCAGGAGCTGTTTCAGGAAGTCCCTCCAGATGCAAGCAGGGGTCTGAGCCACCCCTTGAAGGGGACTAAAAGGTGGGGAGATGAGTTACAGATAGAAAACTAAGCTCAGGAAAGAATTTCTGATGCTGTGATTAAGAATGAAAACCTTCACAGAGGAACCATGATGACTCCTGTGACATGATTCCAAATGGCTCCTGGCCGCCCTGCTTCAAGGGATGAGTTACATAAACAACAGGCAATGGATGCAGCATGGTGGGGAAAGAGGAATAGAAGCATTTTGCCACTGGGATTCAGTTTGCTTCTCAGGATAGTTTAAAATGCTCATTTATTATGTTTATTTATTTGTGGCTCTTGGTTCATTCCTTTGGCCTGTGCTAGAGATTGAACATAAGGCCTCATACTTACTATGGCTATCACTGAGCCATAGTCCCACCCACTCATGGGCCAATTCTAGGCAAGTGCTCTACCAGCTCATGACTGGGGAATTCTGGGTCACAGCTCTACCACTGAGCCATGCCCACCAGTCCCTCACTGGGGGATTCTAGGCAGGTGCTCTACCACTGAGCCATGCCCACCAGTCCCTCACTGGGGGATTCTAGGCAGGTGCTCTACTACCGAATCATGCCACCAGTCCTTCTCATGGAGGTTCTAGGCAAGTACTCTACTGTTGAGCCACATCTCGAGCTCAAATGCTACTTGGGGGATTTTAAGTAGGCTCTCTATCCTGAACCACATCCCAAACTTCTCAGTAGGGGAACTAAGAAAACAGTCTACTCCCCAGCCACAGGCTGGCAAATTCTAGGCTATCACTTTATTGTTGAACCATGCATCTAGGTTTTCACTGGTGGATTCTAGGCAGGTCCTGTACCACAGAGCTAGATCCCCTGCCTCGATTCACTTTTTATTTTGAGATGGGGGCCTCCCTAAATTACCCAGGCCAGCCTTGAACTAACTCTGTGGCCTAGGAAAATTCTGAATCTGTGATCCTTCTGCCGCAGCCTCTGAGAAGCTGGGTTGGCAGGCCTGTGTCACCATGCCAATAGCAAGTTTCTTTCTAACATACAAGTGATAATCACTTTCTATCAGTCAGTAATTCAGCTGGCTGTGTCTATGGTACTTTATTGGGCAGAGAAACGAAAACCCTCGTTAGGATTTATGATTGAATTTCATTATAATTTACCTTAACTGAAATTAAAAGAAATTAGACTAAGAAAGAGTCTCATAGATATCTTGATTTCCATATATACACTGTTCATAGCTTTCAGTATAGAGAAGTAGTCTAATTTCTCCTTGGTAGGTCAGATCAACCACCTTAACCACAACTCTCTCCTTAGCCATTTGACTCAGCTGCAAGAAAATCTTATTGTGCATAAATCATTTTTTAAAACTAAACCAACAAATCTTTTAAAATATTTTAATGAGAACTTGGGAAATGTTTCCGTCAGTAAGGTGCTTGCCTTGCAAACATGGGGACCTGAGTTTGATCCCAGGAACTCATGCAAAAAAATTTAAATATGATGGGATGTGGAGATAAGTAGATCTCTGGAACTCTCTAGACCCAACTGATCCAAATTGGTAGTTCTAGGTAGAAGTGAGAGACTTCTGTCTCTAAAAGCAGAGTGGTGGATCTGAAGAGATGGCTCAGAGGTTCAGAGTACTTGCTACTCTTGTAAGGGACCTGGCTTTGGTTCCCAGAATCCAAGTACAGCTCACAGCCACCTGTAAACTCCAGCTTCAGGGCATCTGACTCCTTCCAGCCTCTGTGGGTATCTGCATTTACATGCACATACATAATTAAAATAGCAAAATGAATCTTAAACAAACAACATAGCAGGTGGAAAATGAATGAGGAAGACACCTACAATTGACTTCTGGCTACATATGTACACAAACATGCACACTGACACCAACACAAAATCACACACACACACACACTGTTATTTGGCACATAGTGGTTGCATGTATCCAGAGATGACTTGATGATAGTTTTAACCTCAAGTTCAGTGGAATTCTTGTGTGCCTCCTGTTGGTAGCACCGCTCCCTTCTAGAATAAAGACTCCTATCACCACAGAACAAAAAGTCATGAGAAATCGCATAAAAGATTTTGCCTTAAGGAGCTTCCTCATAAGATGGTGTTTCACCTTCCTTTACTATGTCCTGTGTCTTAGCAAACTTCCTTCCAGCATGAATTGTTTATCTTGGAGGAAATCAATATGCAACAGGGCTAGAAACAGGGGTATAGGGGTATTACCATTCTCTATCATGTCTAATGACTCATTGTGTCACCCAAGTTGAACTTTGGTAGTATATTTATTTTAGTCTGTTTTCATATTCCTTATCTGGAATTATGTTTGCTTTTTGGGGGCTAAGTAGATATTTGATCATGTCTCCCCAGGAATCGTGTCACATATCAATACCTTCTTAATTCCTGGGCCCATGAATCCTCCTATTGAAGAGGAAGCATCATATAAAAGGTGCACATTTGCATTCTGCACTGCCTTCTAGTGAACCATGCTCTACTCCTATGAGGTATTGACACATTGCTGGTTCTGCAACTATGTCTTCCAAAGGCCATCCCACCACTGTATCAAGTCAGTTGCATTGTACTTAGACCATTGAATTCCATGACCAATGCTAAACTCACAGATCTGACCATTCTGGCTGGCCAGTAAGCCCCAGTAGTCCTCCTGTCTGGGCTCCCCAGTACTGGGATTGCAATCGCACTTCGCTGTGTCTGACTTTTTTTTCTTTTAATTTTTTTAATTTAATTTAAATTAGAAACAAGTTTGCATCACATGTCAATCCCAGCTCCCTCTCCCTCCCCTCCTCTCCCACCCCCTTCAGCCCTCCCCCAACCCCTCATCCAAACCCCACTCCATTCTCCAAGGAGGGTGAGACCCTACATGGGGGATCTCAAAAGTCTGTCATATGATCTGGGGCAGGGTCTAGGCCCTCCACCATATGTCCCAGCAGAGACAGCATCCCTCCACGTGGAATGGGCTCCCAAAGTCCATCTGGACGGCAGGGCTAAATGCTGATATATTGTTTGAGGCCCCAAAGGATGCTGAGGCCTCCTCCCTGACACCATGTACAGGGGACATGGATCTGGATCAGTCCCATGCTGGCCTCTCAACTATCAGTCTGGGGTCTATGAGCTTCCCCTTGTTCTGGTCAGCTGTTTTTATGGGTTTCACCCACCAAGTCATAACCCCTTTGCTCATCACTCCTCCCTCTCCGCAACTGGGTCCCAGGAGTTCAGTTCAATATTTAGCTGTGGGTGTTTGCCTCTGCTTCCTTCAGCCTAGGATGGCATACAAGGAAGTCGTCAATCACGTTATCAGGGAAGGACATTTAAGGTAGCCTTTCCAGTATTAGTTAGATTTCCAGCTGGTGTCATCCTTGTAGGCCTCTGGATATCTCACTAGTGCTAGATCTCTCTTCAAACCTATAATGACTCCTTCTATTATGGTATCTCTGTGCCTGGCTTTTTATGTAGGGTTCTGGTCATAGAACTCAAGTCCCCTGTTGATGGAGCAGACACTTTAGAAACTGAGCTGGCTCACCAGCTGTCTCTTTAAAGTGGAGGAGCACTTGCTGTCAGAAACCAGCAAGTCTCTGCTATAAAATTCCTAAAGGCCTGTACTGCAGTTCACCTACAGCAATCTTGAGGAGTCTCGAGCGAGACCCACCATCTGCCACTGCCACTCCAGACACAGTTGGATGTGCTGAGTCACAATAAGTGGGGATCAATGCACACAGCAGCCATGGCCTGCCGCAGAGCCTCCTCCTGCTGCATGCTCCATTCAAATTAACACCTTTTGGGGCCACTTGGTAAATGGACCAGAGTAACAAACCAAAACAAGCAATATAAATGCTGCCTTCAAAATTCCAAGGGCCCATTAAGTAGCGTGCCTTTTTCTACATTATAGAAGAGTCCAGAAGGAATGATAAAGCAAGGAGGCCTCTACCACATGCATTCCCTGTATATTAGTTACTCTCCTGCTGCTATGATAAAGTGCCATGGCCAAGAGCAATTTAAAAAAGAAAAAATCAGTTGGGACTACAGTTCTAGGGAGATTGGGTCTATCCTGACTGAAAAGGCATGGCATGGCAGCAGGAGCAAGAGGCTGGTTGATGATTTCATTTGCACACAGGGGAAAAGAAAAGAAAAAAAACAGGAGGTGGGGCCAGGCTGCGAGCCCTTAAAGTCTACCAACAGTGATGTTCATCTTCCAACAAAGCTTCACCTCCTAAACATTTCACAACCATCCCAAGAGCACCACCAACTGTGCATCAAGTATTCAAGTACATGAGCCTGTAAGGGACATTTCTCATGCAAACCATAACATAGTGAATTCAGACTTCTCAGCATCTAGCACTCTTGGTCAAATAATACCTATTTTAAAAAAAGATTTAGCTAATTTTAACAGTGTGTGTGTGTGTGTGTGTGTGTGTGTGTGTTCTCAGGGGCCAGAAGACTAGAAGAGGATGTCATGTTCCCTGGAGCTTGAATTATGGTTAGTTGTATACCACCTAACGTGGGCCCTTGGGTCTTCCGGAAAAGCAGAAAATACTCTTAACCACTGAATCATCTCTCCATCCCCAGAACACCTATTCTTTATAAAAGATTCAGTCTGTTACGCCAACATAACAAAGGCTATGCCACACTGCTTACTGTATACAAGAAGAAATTGATTACGGCACAAAACAAGGCATTCAAGTGAGAACTGTAGCTGATAGGTAAATGGGTTGATGGAAGGAAGATGTGCCTATCAGTCCTCTCCTGCTGAGACATGATGCTACTTTTATGATGTGTCTGTTTAAGATGAAGCCACCAGACTTAGGAGATCTGTCACTTGTGTCTTTGTGATAATGAGAAAATGACACCCCATAGGGCAAGTGAATCTCAGAACCAGGATGCAGCCGCTGTCAACAGAAGCTTGTCTGGATCCCAGCACCTCTCCACCACCAGGGTTCTACCCGCTGCCCCATTTCATGGTGCAGCCTCTCCCTGGCACCCTTTTCTTTGTGTGTGATACATGTACTCCCCTGAAGTGAAACAAAGCTAAGTTGCGAGTGCCGACACTGTTCCTTTGACACAATGCTGGATATATGTGTGCAATCCCTTGCTGCATTTGTATTCAGATTCTTGAACACAGAAAACACTGCCAGAAACATGATTCCCAAATTGATCAAGGTAAGAGATAAACATTTCCCATTGGCCAGACAAAATGCTCTTTAATGACCAACTAGGCAAATAACAAGGCAGATTCAATGCATAGCATATAAAAGCAAGAAAGAGATTAAAGAAAAAATCTAGTTCACTTGGTAATGAAGAACAAATACTTAAGAAGAAAAATCATAATAATGTTAATCTGGTTTTAGAAAGTCATTGCAATAGTAACAAAATAGTGGAAGAGTTGATAAAAGAAAGTTTAAGATACTTGGGAATTGGAATTGGGAGTGTGATTGAGTGTGTAGAGTACTTGACTAGCATGCATGGAGCCCTGGGTTCCATCCCAATGCTGCATTAACTGGGTATAACGATCCAGACTTTCAGGAGGAAAGACAGGAGAGAATGAGAAGTACACAATCATCTTGGGCTGTATAGGAAGTTCAAGGTCAGCCTGGGATCCAAAAGAGAGAGAGAGAGAGAGAGAGAGAGAGAGAGAGAGAGAGAGAGAGAGAGAGAGAGAGAATAGAGACTTGACAACCAATTGGAAGTTGTAGTGCTTAAATTGGCTCTACACACAGGAGTTTAAGAAAAATAAAATGGATGGATGGATGGATGGATGGATGGATGGATGGATGGATGGATGGATGGATGGATGAGTTGTGCAACTGAAACATGAAAACTTGAGCACAAAGTCCAGAATCCACACTTTAAAAAAGATGTCAGGTGCGGAGAAAGACACATCTAATCGCAGTTCTTGGAGGGTGAAGACAGACAAATGCTGGGGTTTCTTGGCCAGCTGGCCTATCCTAGTAGGTGAGTTTCAGGCCAGTGGGAGATTGTGTCTCAATAACAAGGTAGAAAACATTTGAGAAATGAGAACTGAGGTTGTCCTCTGATCTCCACATACCCTTGCCTACATACATGTACACCTTCATACTCATGAACATGCACTCAAATGAATGCGCACATGTGAGAGCACATGCATGGGCGTGTGTGCGCGCACGCACGCGCGCGCGCGCACACACACACACACCTGGTCTAAATCAGTATCCTTTCCAAGAGAAGACAGAAGTGACCTGCAGGTAGCATTAAAGGACTTCAGATGCAATAAGACACCCAGGGATCAACCAAGATCCATCACCTTATCCCTTTGAATGCAGATGTTGCTCACTCCGGCATGCTGCTGGCAATGAATGGAAACTGACAGCCACATGCAGGAAATTGGAGTCAATACCATCTTCCTGTGACTGTGTGGTCCATATGTATCGACCCTCCCTCTTTTAGCCTGGTCCCAGTCTGCAAGCTTTCCCCTCATGCCTTCATCCCAGAAAACACTTATCCCATGAGTCATCTTGGCCTCCTTGAGGACGTTTCTCAAATACCCTGTGATTCTGCGTTTGATGATAATCACAACCATTTTAGGCATTTATTGAGTGTTTGAGTAGTGTCTGAACTCTAACTCTTGTACTACCATCCAGTCAATTTCATTAAAAACAGTTATTGACTCTTTGCTCAGTAAAAGTCAAGCCCTGCCAATTCCTTCCCTCCAAAAGGTCCTCGGTGCCTTCCTTTGGGGACTCTAACAAACTTCTCTACTACTGAGCCACTGCCCAGGGGATTGTGCTGCCCACGGTAGACTGGGCTCTCCTAAATCAGTAAACAATGAAGACAATCCCCCATATACATATGCATAAGCTAATCTAATAAAAACAATTACTCAGTTAAGACTTTTTTTTTTGAGGTTATTCCAGGATGGCCACTTTGACAGTTTATGCTAAGACAACCACCTAGTACTTGGAATTAATATAAAATAAAGCCATGCTGTATAAACCAGCACAGTCTCCCTTCGAACTGGAACTGCCTGCCCCCTGTTCTTCCTCTTCTCACACTGCCCCGTCTTCCACATTAGCGCTTGCCATCCAACTTTACACACTTAGCATCCAGTATTATTACAATTATCTGCCCGGTGTGTCCCTTCTAGACTGAACTGACAAAGACAGGGCTCCATCATAATCACCTTTGGACAACTGTCTTTAGGAAGTTGCTGAAGCAACATTACACAGACTATAAAAACAACACTTCCGTGTCCAAAGTGGCTAAATGCACCTAAAAAATATTCCTTGAAAAAGATATATGCCTAACATATAGTATGAGCTACTGTATGCCTAAAATGAGCTTGAAAAACAGCTTTCCCTCCGTGTTGGGAATAAAAACCAGGTCCTTGGGCAAACTCAGCAAGAATTCTACCATTGAGCAATGACCCTAGTCCTTGCTGAAGAGTTCTAAGCGGTTCTTTATCATTGAGCCACGTCCTCAGTGCCTTCGCCCAGGGAGTCTAAGCAAGTTCCCTACTACTCCACAGCCCTCATTGACAGTTTCTAGGCAGGTGCTCTACCTTGGAGCCACACCCAGCCCCTCACTGGAGAATTCTACCACTGAGACATTCCCTAGCCCTCCCTGGGGAAGTCTAGGTAGGTGCTTTACCACTGAGCCACACCCTCAGCTCTTTCCTAGAAGATTTAAGGCAAGTATTCTATCACAGGCCACATCCTCAGGTCCTTAAGATATATGCCCAATGACATTCCTACCTCCCTGGCTCTTCAAGTGGCTTTCCTCATCCTACTGGTCACCCATCAAATGGAGGGGGGGCCAAGCATGTGAACTCTCTGTTGCCTAGAATATGTCAAGCCCTTCTGTGCTTGCTGCTTTCTGTCTGGAACTCTGCCTTCACCAAATCACCTGCTGGAATCACCGCTGGGTTACAAGCACCCACTCATCCATCATAGCCTCTCTTTGAATTAGTCCTTTTTCTTCACGTCAAGAATGATTACATACCAGCCCTTGGTGCTTTCATTCCATTTTACTTTTTCATTGAATAAATTTATTAGTGTATATCCATTGTACAGTGCAACAGGCTCCACGACATGTTTGTTTGAGTGTATCTTGTTCTTTCAACAAATTCATCCTCATAGACTTTCTTACCTACAGCTAGTCCCTTCCTCTTCCTGTGCAATCTTCTAATTTCTTGTAACACATACATACACACACACACACACACACACACACACACACACACACACACTTGTACTTACTGGTACATTTACGAGTGTGCATGTGTATACATACAGACATACACATATACATAGTCACATCTAGACTTCACACATGAGATAAGACATATGACACTGTTTGGTTTTTTCTGATCCTGGCTTGTCTCATTGAGTATAATTATCTCCAACTTTATCCATTTTCCTGCAAGTGACATCATTTTGTTCTTCCTTATGGCTAAAATTATATTGTGTATCTATATAAACCACACATTTTCTTCATCAATTCTTCTGTAGTAGACACCTAGGCTGATAAAATAATCTGTCTACTGTGAATAATGCTACAATAAACATGGATGAACAAGTGTATCTGTGGCATGATGACTTAGATTCCTTTGGGTATATTCCCAGGAGTGGCACAGAGGAGTCATGCAGTTATAACTTTGAAGGACTCTCTAAGTTGATTTCCGTACTGGCTGCACTAGTTTCCTTGACCATCAGCAGTGGATCAGAATTCCTTTTTCACATTTTCATGGTAACGTATGTGTATGTGTGTCAGCCTTTGGTGATCTTGTTACTCTGCGTGTTTATGTCCTGCCTCCCACTAGTTCATAAGTTATACAAACGCACATACTTGTCTATTCCCTCTGACCTGGGTTTATCAGTTTTCCTGCCATGTGATGTTAAACGGATGTCTAATTAGCTGTTCCCCCTGCAGTTTCAGGAACTGAGAATTTTATAGATGTGGCATGAACAAAAAGCATCAGAGACATCCACTGGGTAAAGTGCATAGCTATTCAGTTGAAAAACAAGACTTGGTTGTTTCAAATTTAAGAATTGTATTTATTCATTTAATGTGGGTGGGGTTGGAACGCACATGCCACACCTGTAGAGTGGAGATCAGAGGACAATTCTGGGGAGTCGGTTCTCTCCTGAGACAGTGTAGGCTCGGGGATCAGCTTTCAATCATCATGCTCACCATCAAGTAAGTGCCTTTACCCACTGAGCCATCTTGTTATGCCAAAGTTGTAATTAATTAATTATTTTTAAAGTCAGCACACAAAGCATTAGGGTTGCATTGTTGCAGCTGCAAGCCAGATCTGCTATTGCTGAGTCTCCTCATCTTCTTCTCTGTCTACAGCACCTTGTGGCTTCCCACCCACCACAGAGCCTCGTTTCTGCTCTGATGGCCCCTGAATGCCGTTGTTCCATCATTATCGCTCTGTACTTGTATTTCCCTCTCTCGTGGTTCCTTTTCTAACTTTGTAGTCCATGCCTACAGTCACAACCATTTACATCAATAAACCATCATATGTATGCCCATGCATGTGAGTATATAAGCATTAGAAGCTAGGGTCTACATGTGAGACAAAACATACGATGTCTGTTTATGCGTCAAAGGCACCTCACTTAATGCAATACTTTTGAGACCTAGTCATTTGGCTGCACACTTGGCAATGGTTTAAGTTACTCCAAAGCTGGGTCAAACTCTCTCATCTGCCCACTACGCCGGCCTGTGTACTGTGCAGGTAATAAGGCATGCTGTGAGGTAGGAAGGTGTGCAGTGTATGCCCCTCTCCCTAGCTGCCCTCCAGGAAGTACTTATTTCTTCCCTATCCCCCTGGTTTTTCCAGTCTTCTCTCCTATTTGACTTGGCCACACACTTGGCAATGGTTGAAGTTGCTCCATAGTCTGGCCAGACTTTCTGAGAGTCAGTTATGACACTTGCCATGGCAACTATGAACCATCCTTGCCTTCCAGTGCTTGTGCGTGATGATGGGCTGTGTTCTATTGTCCCCATTCTTCCTTGAAGCTGGGACATAAGTGGAACGATAAGAGGGCATTTAGAGGGGCCATGCTTTGTCATATACTGGGGATACTCAGAACGGCATTTGCTTGGCCATCAGCTTTCTTTCAGAGAAAGGTTTAATGTCACAATACCAAACCCCAATTTGATCTGTCTATCATCACTTCTAAATCTGTTTTCCTCTGGAGACTGAGACTCCACTTTTGATGACAGTCTTTCTTCTGTCTTCTTTGGTACAGGGAGAACATTTAAAATTTATTCATCATACCAAGAGTAAAATGACAGACTCTAGATATCCCCTATGTGGAAGGATTTGGCAATAGGGTGGGAGGGGGGGGGAAGGGGAGTGCGGGAAGAGGGGAGGGAGAGGGAACTGGGATTGACAGGTAAAACAAGCTATTTAAAATTAAAATAAAAAATGATAAAAAAATTTATTCATCAGCCACTGGGATGATGGCTCAATCAGAAAAACGCCAGCTGCACCAACACCAACACCAGGATCGGAGTTCCCATCCTCAGAACCATGCACATGGTCATGTGTCTATAATCCCAGTGGTAAATCTGGGGAGCAGAGGCAGGGAGATCACTGGAACTCCTTGGTTGGTCAGCCAGACAAGATAAATCAGTGAACTCCAAATTCAGTGGGAGACTCTGTCTCAAAAAAAAAAATAAGGTGACACCCAACACTGATTCCTCCAGACATCATGCACACCAATGTGCTATGCGCACACATTTGCATAAACAGATACCATACACACACGTGCACACACACTCACACACACACACACACACCCTCACAATAAAATGAAGTATTTCTTCTTTCCATATGTATGTATTCCAAGCCCTGACAGTTTGTCAAATGCTATTCTGGTTATCAGAGTCACATGAGAAATGTATGGTGGCTTCCAGAAGGGAGTCATCACTCTTCACCCTTTGTCCCAGATCCCTCTCTCTACGGTCTTGACCTCTTAAATTTCAGGGCACTTCCCTCTGACCATGAAGGAGCTCCCAAGGTTATGTGAGCAGCATTAACTGGTACATAAAGCTGTCAAACTCCCAAGAAGAACTGGCCCAACCAGGCACTCCAGACGACAAAGATTAAGGAGCACACGGGAGATTAAAGGAAGCATTTTTCACTTTCAAATGTGGAAGGATGCCCAGTAACAGAGCCAGAAAAAAAAAAGAAGACCTAAAGATGTTAATAGAAATGAGCCAAATAGTAAAGCATTTGCTTGGAAAGCATGAGGCACCAAATTCAGACCCCCAGAATCCGTGTAAAAACTGGGTATGTACCAGTATATAATACTGGTGCTCCAAAGAGGAGATGGGGGAGGAGACGGAAGGAGGAGGCAAGGGAAGAGGCAGGGAAGGAGAAGGAAGAGGAGGAAAAAGTCAAAGGCTTCTGCTGCCCAGGTCTCCAGAACTTTCCAGTTATGGAAACTAGCCCATAGGTTGTGCTTTCTCCTCTTAAAGGAGCCATTAGCAAGCCCTGTGACTGGTCCTCCACTTCTAGGTTGCCCCACGTGTGTAACTGTCACCAATGCAACTTCATTAGGCGTTTCATTAGCAACGCCCAAAGCCTATACCCTGATCTTTAGTTGGAAACGGGACTGGATTAGATTAGGGGAAACAGAAGAAGACTCATTCTCCAGGGGCAATGAATAACGCACGACTAACTGAGAGGGAGCATGGGTTTTCTTCCATGCCGCTGGTGGTGAAACGCAAGAGGAAAGTACACCGTGCCTTATGGATCCACGAGAGCATGAAGTCGCCAGTGTTTGGAGCCTCCAGACTGCCCAGCTTAGCTCTTGGGAGAATTGAGAATGCAGGAGGCAAGAGATCATCCCCTAGCATTAGGATCTGCCCCCAATGGTAAGAAAAATAAAAGCCACCCCCGCCCTCTGTGTGTGTGTGTGTGTGTGTGTGTAAGCGTGCATAAGCATGTGGTTATGTCCTGGCATGCATGTGTGCACATGGAGGGCAGGCTTGACAGCAGACACCTCTGTCTGCCAAACCACCTCCCTCACACTTTACCCCATTTTCTTGAGTCAGGATCTTTCACTGAACCTTGGAGCTCAGGTGCAGCTGGTTTGTTTGGCCAGTGAGACCCAGATGCCCTCCAGTCTCCACCACCTAGTGCTATCATTACAGGCATGCACGCCTGCAACCAGATTTGGGGGGGGGGTTCTTCATCCTAACCTCAGGAGTTCACAAAGCACTTTACCCATTGAGCTATCTCTCCCACCCCAGAGATAAGACTGTATCTCTTCCATTAGGAGTGGAGAAGACAACCATGTAAGTCACTTTCATTTCCCACGCAAAGGAAACTGAGGCCCAACAAAACTAGAATCTTCTCACTGAGAACAGGAGTAATACTCTGAGGGATGGGAACTCTAATCCAGCCTCCTGACTCCTTGCTTCATGCTCTTTTTTCTATGAACCATGATGCCTAGCAACCATTTCACAACGATGCCGTTGTCTTCCTTAAGGTTTCTATTGCTGCAATGAAACACCATGACCAAAATGCAAGTGGAGAGGAAAGAGTTTATTTGGCTTACACTTCAGCACTGCTGTTCATCACTGAAGGAAGCCAGGACAAGAATTCAAACAGAGCACAATCCTGGAGGCAGAAACTGATACAGAAGCCATGGACGGGTGTTGTTATTTATTTCTATCCTTCTTATAGAACCCAGGACCAGCAGCCCAGGGATGGCACCACCCACCATGGACTGGGCCCTCCTCCATTGATCATTAAAAGAGAAAATGCCTTACAGCTGGATCTCATCAAGGCATCTCCTCAACTGAGGCTCCTTCCCTGGTCGACTCTAGTTCCTGTCACATTGACACACACACAGTGCAACAGTTATCACTGTGTGCCCACATTATGGAGGAGCAGGAGTAGATGCCACCTGTAGTATAACATTCATGGTTTCCCCCTCTATTTGTCTCTCTCTGTCTCTGTCTATCTCTCTCACATACATGAGAGGGAGAAGAAGAGGGAGAGAGAGAGAGGAGAGTCTGTTCATGAGTTAAACACTGAGTGCCTGCAAGAGTTTGAGTTCACAGTCTTTCTATCTATACTCTGAGAAGACTGATGAAATCAATCTACACACAACTGACCTGGCTTCTAGCACCAGATATAGTGGCAACAAGCTTTGCCACTTCGGTCAAGTCACTCAGACACACAACGATGGCTTCCAGGAATCCACCCGCCCCTACTGAACACCCCTGTCCGGAGGGCACACACAAGATTAACCGCACTATTACACAAACAGTCTGTTAACACTGGTTCCTGAGCAGGCTGTCAGTCAGATTCGGGAACATCAGCTGGGATACATCTCTTCTCCATGTGGAGGTAATAGAGTCTGATGAGGTTAGGAAGCAATGAGGCCAAAGAGATATAGGGAATCAGAATGCCCTTCGTGCTAAATGTGTATTAGAGCTGATAGCATGGCCAGGTTCGAAGAAAAACTTCAGCCTACCTATAGAGAATAAAAACTGTGTTTTAAGTTTCCATATGTGGAAGTAGAGAGAGGAAGGAATTAAGTCCAAGGGCTGAGCTGCCATTTGAGCTGAGGCACGTGTTTAGAACATCTTGGGGCATTTCTGGATGAGGAAGTGTAGAAACAGGTGAATGGAAATGAAACAGTGGAGCCTGTGAACCAGAGAGCTGTTTAGCTCTGAAGAGAAGTGAACTTAAGAAATACGGGATGGGTAATACTAATACCAGGTGATCCAAAATCAGGAATACAAAACCCACGTGTGAAGCAAAGCCTATGAGATATGCATGCGTGTATATGGAATTGGGTGTGAGTCGGGGGGGGGGGTCAAAGCATCTAGAATGGATCCCAAGGTATGGCACTATTAGGTAGTAAGGAAGGATGGAGAGTGGACAAAACAACACAGAGGACACAGAAGAGGAAAAGAATCTGGGGGAGGGATCACAAGGGGAAAGCATGGAGTGGGGTGACGGGAAGAGGACCACAAAACACACTGTCTGAAATCGTCCTAATGGCACCTGAAGTTGTATATGATGATTTAAAGATTTAAAAAGTAGAGAGCATTCTGCATAACCCTGGGCCTCGTGAATAGATGATATATGTCTTGAGACAGTGCTTAGCCTCAGAGGCCAGGGAACTGGGTGTGTTCCTACCCTGCCTTCAGGCTTCTCTGTTTGGGGCTTTGATACCTGGAAGACCTGTTTCCAGGAGAGACAGGACGGGATGGAGACAGGCCCCCTTTTAACATGCTTGGCACAGAGCACGAAGAATCAAGCTCCTCTGCATTCCCAGGGCATAACACCAGGCCTGATCACATTGGAGAGAGGGATGGAATGGTGAGACTTTCATCTGCCTTTGCTCCTAAGCCCTGAGCCGGGAGCCTCTGCTACCCAAGGTGACTGAGCTGGGGTTCTACATCCAAGCTCTCCCCAGGGACTCATTTTTTTTCATTTACATTCCCAATTTCCACACTTGTCAACAGTTTTCCTCTCTTCTCCAAGAGGAAATGGAAAATCCTAAATAAAAAAGGTAGAGGCCCTTTTAATACTGCAAGGGAGAATGAAGCAGCCTAGACTAAAGGCGTTCTATCTGCCACGAGCAATGAGACCAAAGGGCTCTCAGTCACAGGGGTCATCACGGGGGCTTGCTGTCCACGTAGGAAAATCACAAGGCATGGGAATGGATGTTTCCCTCCAGTGTGACTCCAGCAACATCCTGGCGTTGCTTCTCCTGCCTCCAAATGCCCACCTGAAGTTCTTAGTGTGCACACCACATCTCTAAAACAATGATGTACGGGTCTGGGGATGGATCAGTCAGTTGCCAAAGCGATTGACTTGCAAGCATGATGACCTGAGCTTGAATTCCCAGGACCACACACACATACACACACACACACACACACACACACACACACACACACACACACACACACTGAGAGAGAGAGAGAGAGAGAGAGAGAGAGAGAGAGACTAGATTCAAAGGCTTGAGTCTGTTACCCCAGCACAACAGAAACAACAGAAGGATTGCTGATGTTTAGAGGCCAGCCAGTCTAGTCAACTTGCAAGTTTAAATGAGAGACCAGTCTCAAAAACTAAGGTGGAGAACCATTTGAGGAAGAGGCTAGACATGGACCTCTGACTTCCTTACACACACACACACACACACACACACAGAAATGTGCGTATATACCACACACAACTGACATGTAAGCCACATGTTGTGACATCCACAGTGTCAATTCAGATATTTTTGGTGTATATACACAGACACATAACCATTGCCACTATACAATGGCAAAACCTGTTCATTACTCCAAGCAAATCCCAGGCTCGGTTAGCAGTCACTCCCTGGGTTCTCTTCTTTCCATTCCCAACAACCACTCATCCATGTTTTCTCCAGAGGTTTCACTTCTGGTTATTTAATGTACTTGAAATTGCACAGTCCATGGCCTATCTTCCTTTAATGAGCATAATGTTTTTGTGTGACATCATCTGGGAGGAAATGTGAACAAGTGTCTACTCACTCCACCTAGGGAACTAACAACAGACCAAAGTACAGGTAACACCAAAGTCCAAATTGTGCTTCCTCTTCCCAGCATTCTCTCTGTCTCCAAAATCCTGCCTAGCTATCGGCCATTCAGCTTTTTATTTAAGCAAACACAATGACATATCTTCACACCGTGTAAAAGAATATTCCACAACTCAGGAATTTAAAGGGACTAAGGTTTCATTTTAGCTCATAGTTTGGAGATACAGTCTATTGTGTCAGGGAGGTCAAGATAGAGGGGGCTCCGAGCAGAGAAACATAAAGGAGAAATCTGGAGCCTGAAGTTTGAGATAGGCAACTCTAAACTCCTGGTGGAGGCTAGGTCTCCAGACCTTCAGGGGTGTCCAACTCACAGTCATAGACTGCACACAACTCAGAATAGCTATGAGTGTGTCCCAGCACAGAATCATATATTGACTTAAAATGTGAATTCTTTTTGTGGCATTTTGTAATTCAGCCACACAGTTCTTTGATGTGAATTTTGGAGATGACAAGGTCTGTCATAAGGTCACATAATATAAACTTTACTCCCTTGCACCTATGACCCATGGGTTGGACACCCTAGATTATTACCATAAGACATCCTGGGACAACTCAGTCACAAAAACTAGGAAAATATAAGAACATCATTTTCTTATTCCTGCCAAGAAATTGTTGAAATAATGAGCCTGTATTTTAAATGTTTCTCTCACTGTGTTTGATCAATAAAATGTTCTAAAGATCAATACAAATGTGATTTGACAGCTGGAAGGCATTTATAACTCACAGTGAAGAAATGACTACCAGGCAAGTCCAGCTCATAGACATCTGAGAAGCACACCACTCGGCTAGTTGAAGGTGATCCTGAAGACAGCAGGGAGGAAGAAATAAGCTTAACAGTCAGTGATCTTGGTATTGGCACCAACGTACTGATGCCACCTGCATCTCTTCAATGCAATGACTTCCAGGAGGATTTCTCTAACTCCACTAAAGTAATCTTTAAAGATTTTATTTTTATTTTTGAATTGTGTGTGTGCAAGTGAGAGAGATGGGGGAAGGAGAGAGAAAGGGGAAGGGAGATGGATAGAGGGAGAGAGAGAGGGAGAGGGAGAGGGAGAGAGAGAGAGAGAGAGAGAGAGGGAGGGAGAGGGAGAGAGAGAGTGAGGGAAAGGGGATAGAGAGGGAGAGGGGGAGGGAGGAAGGGAGGGAATAAGTGAATACAGGTGCTCAGATCCCCTGGTTCTGGAAATTCAACGCAGGTCCTCTGTAAGAGCAGTGCACACTCTTAACTACTGAGCCACCTGTTTAACTAGCTATTAAGGATGTCTGGAGACAGCTGAATAGGTAACATGCTTACCACATGAGTGAGGATCTGATTAACTGTGAAGCATGAACAATGTATGCCTCTATATCCAGAGAAGGCAGAGAGGTTAGGACACGGGACCGTAGGCTCTCAGGACCCCTTACACAGTGGATGGGAAAGGAATAACCTCCTGAGCTCTAATTCATGTGTTAGTCCATTTCCGCATCACTCCATCACATTGTGTCTGAGCCTTCTATTGGCTAAGAAACAGATGAGTGGGTTCTGAGTCCTCTTACTTCCACTGTTCTTGAACAAGCCAAAGAGAGGTTTTGTCATGCAGCAATTTCTTCTGAGCTGACACATTTCATCCTGGGAGAAGATTCAGGTAATACACAATTCAAATGTCACAGGAAGTTCACGAAGCTGGCAAGGTTCACAAGGCCCCTCCCCAAAATTATATAAGCAGTGGCCATTGCCATGGATAGGGAACTCTATAAACAGATGAACAGCCTGCAAATTGTGCACGGAGCTTCAGAGGTTAGGCTTTCCTGTGTGTATCCATGTTGTGGTGGGCTTTTCAATGATGAAGCTGTGTGTGAGTCACCTGTAGTCCTGCGTGTAATGTCAACAAGCCCACTGGTTTACTAAGCTAGATTTGGGTTGCTACCAGTGTCCTACTTGGAGGAATAGATGTTTATTCGTGACTGCCAGGAAAAGTCACATAATAAGCTCTATGATCCAAGTTCTCTACATCATCATAATCCTTGTGAAGATGGGCCTTGCATTACGCCTTAGACTGGGTGCCCACACAGTAGTTGGTGCTGAGGCAAGATCCTGTCTTCCGCTGGGCTATACTTTCTTGACGCTAAAATGATCAATCTGGACCAATTCAGCTAGAAGTGTTTCCCAGGTAAAATATGATGAGAACCAGGGGAAAATGCGAAGGTCGGTGCAGCTAAGGACAGACATTGAACTTTCATTCATTGCCATATTTATTGAAGGTTCATCGTGAACAGCTAAAAGATTCAGCCATAAATGAAACAGATGACCTGCCTCGTCCTTGTAGAGCTTAGAATCTAGTGATTCAGATGCGATTTGTCTATTTATTCATCTAGTCCCTCAGTCATTCACTCAATTACTAACTCATTCATTCACTCACTCATTCATTCACTTCTTTATTTTTTTCATTCAAACTCTTGTTCATTCATATTTATTTGTTCAGTTGTTTGTTCAATGAATATTTATCGTGGTTCAGATACAGCAGCAGATCCTGGGAATTCATTCAAATGAAAAAGAAAAGACACATTCTAGAAGTACTAAAAATTCAGCAGGGAAGCAAGGTATTTTAAAAACATATTTCCATTTTGGGTTTGCAACAAGAGTCACACTTCTTATTCTGTCCCCATCATTATGTTAAAACTCACTGGAGTGCTGGAATTAAAACCTAGTGCCAATATGAGACAGGAATCCATGGGAGCTGTGAAGAAAGAAAGGAGACCTTCTGGGACAATTTTCTGAGTCAAGGGCAGCCACCTCCATCCCCAAGAGCTTCTTACTTCATTCAAACTTGCAGGATGTAGCAGGGGAATGAAAGGATTCACTCAGAGCAAACACAGCAGGAGCTTTGGCTCATCTTAATCCAAACTCTGCTGTTTCAAAGAGCATGTAGCCAAAAAACAAGGGGACTCTGCTTTTTCTCTCAGGCTCATTGAGGAGTCCAGTCTCCAGGCTTATGCTAGAGTGCCTACTGTGCACCTGTACCCACTGGCTGGTGGTGCTTTTTAACATCCTCCTATGCAACAGCCCCGTGAGGAACACAATAGTCTTTGTGTTGTGGGCTGTTGGCCTAGATCCCGTCATTCCTGAAGGAAACTCTGCTCCTGCTTCTCTGACCTTTTCAAGTGCTGGGTGAGAACTGAGCCTAGTGGCTGGTCCTTTGCATTTATAGCTGATAGCATCCACACCAGCTTTTCTCCAGCATCCCTTTCTTCTGTGATTTGGATGTGTTTGAATGTAGTGTCACCAGGGAGGGCTGGTTCTCCACTGCTGTGGTTTTCAGAGGCAGTTCAGCACTTAAGAGGTGGAGTCTAGACTCTCCCCTCACAGTTCCCTTGTCAACACAGGACACACACACACACACATACAGAGTTACTGTGTCATCTATCATGTATCATGTGGTGATTTGTTTAAGGGTACTCTCATCAGAGCTGGTGCCAGGCTGCTTAGACTTCTGGTGTGCTTTCCAGAGGAGACATGAACACACATCTATTCACCCAGATATGGCACAGACAACAGACAAAAGAAACAATTCCACCCAAGTCTAGCTTAGGGGACCAGTAAGCTTATTGAGGTTACTTATAGGAGTGAAGGTGAGGAGTTACCTCTAGAAGCATGGGTAGTCAAAGCAGACAAGTCACTGAAAAACCCACCCCAACATGGGTGGCAACACATGAAACCTGCATCCTAGGAGTTCTCTGAACAACATACAGGCAGCTCAGCTAATTGGCAGGTTCCTCTCCTCAACCAAGTGCTTCTGCTTGTGCTGCCTTGGGGAGGAGCATGGTGAATATTATAAATTTCAGGAACTTCCCGGTACTTATGAACTTTGCTTACTTCCTGAGCCTTGAATATACCTATTATCTAGAGGAGGTCATAGCATTTATTATAGTTTAGATCTGAAATGTTCCCCAAAGGCCCATCTGTTAAAGGCCTAGTAGGCTGCCTGTAGAATTACTGCGTGATGAAATCTGCAGAAGGTATGGCTTGGAGGAAGACAGTAAGTCATTAGAAGCCTTACCCACTGGAGGCCATATTGGGATTCCAGCCCCTTCCTTTCTCTCCCTGCTTTGCTAATTGGCTACCATGGGGTGAGCAGTCTCCTTCGCCACATAGTCCTACCTCTCCATGAACCTCAAAGCAACAGGATCGAGTGGCCACAGATGGAAACACGGAAGCCGGGAACCAACACAAGCCGTCTTTCACTTTAAAATGGTTTTCTCAAGCATTTTGCAACTGTGGGAAGAAGCTGGATCAAACAACCTTGAAGAGGCCTCCTCTGCTCTCCCAGTCTCAACTTCCTCATCTATAAAGTGAAGCCAATTTTGTTTGCGTTGAAAAATCTATGAGATGATACGCATAATAATGTTATAAGATGCTATGTGCAGAGATCGAAATAATGATGAGAGCACTTCCAGCATATCTCCAACAATGACAGGTGGATTTAAAAACCATCTGTCTCTTTACACTGTAATGGAAGATTCATGTTCAAGTAGAAGGGTTGATTATGCATCTTTCATTTAATTACCTGATTTCTTTCAATTAAAAATTATTTTGTGATGTGTGTGCCCTTGTGTCTCTGCATGTGTTATGTATATTTGAGTTCAGTGCTTGTCGAGGCCGGGAGAGGGCCTTAGATCCCTCGAGTTGGGGTTACAGGCAGTTGTGAGCCATGTATCATCAATAGTGGAAACCTAACTTGAGTCCTCTGCAAGAACAGTAACTGCTTATCCCCTGGGAGCATCTTTTCATGTCCCTTTTCTGTTTATAAATAAGCAATCATAGCCTTGGGGAGGTGATGCACCTCGAACGAGGCCACATAGCTTGGAGTGATGGACGTAAGTTTCATGGAGATGTCATCTGGATCCTTAAGCCACACTTACAAATGAGTACTCAGCTCTCCTTCCTGGGATACCTGGGGGAAAAAACACAAAGCATTTTGTCTGCCTACCTTTAAATACAAGCCCACTGCTTTCAGACCCAATTAGGAGCAGGTAATGACCTGTGGGAAGCAGGGAGCTGGGCTGTCTGCTGCATTGACGTGCGGCATCTTTGAGCTAGTCTTTTCTTGTTATCGATAAATTGCTGCAACAAAATCATTACTTGGTAATGCATTCATTTAGCACTTCTTCCCGGAGGTCCCGGATGGAGCATAGTCATGGTCACTCTGCTGACATCAGGCGTAATGCAACTGCATACTCGTGAGCCCATCCCTTCGGAAAGTCCTGGTCCCGCCCTTTGTGTCTTGGTGTTCAATGGAGCATGCTATGACTCCGTTCTAGTTTCATTCTGTTGCTGTTATAAAGCACTCTGACTTAAAGCAATTTCCATGGAGAGTGAAGGGCTTATTTGCCTTACAATTCCAGGTCACACTCCATCACTGAGGGGAGCCAGGGCAGAAAATTTGGCAGAAACTTGAAGCAGAAACCATGGAGAATGCCTCTTACTGGCTCACTCTCTAGCTCGTAGGTAACCAGCATTCTGGTGTTGCCGGTTGCCCTGCTCAGACACCCTTTGGAGGAGGGGGTGAGAAGACACAGCACCAACGACTCAGGCACTGCGAGTAGCAGAGCATGCTGCAGACTCTTTTACTAAGGAAGTCAGGCTGCCTTTAACCCCTCCCAAGGTCCTATTGGCTCAGGCAGCTGCGTTGTCCTTTCCTCATTGGTGTCTCTGGGTCAGGTGTCTCTTCATCAGCAGTCTCTGGGTGTAGAGTCAGGCTTGGCTCAGGAAGGAAGTGCCTGCCTCAAAGACTCATGTGGTGTGTTTCTCCATTCTGGCTCCCCCCCCCCACAAGATTTCTGGGGCTCAAACTCAGGTTCCCAAGTTTGCAAGGCAAGCGATTTACCAAGCTTTCGCTCTAGCTCTGATGACATTCTAACCTTGTATTTTAAATTTTATAATACTTAAAATCCGTTTCGTTATCATTCTTACGTGTGTCTGTGCATGTCAGTGGGAAGGCAGGTGCAGGAGAGTGCAGGTTCCTGTGGTGGCCAGAAGAGGCTGCAGGATTTCCCAGAGCTGGAGTTACAGACAGTTGTGGGGTTTTTCAAGTATGAACTTTGTGGGTGACAAGATTGTAAGCAGGTGCAGCAAGAAACCACAAAACAAACAAACAAACAAAACCACTACGTGGCAGTTTATTAGGGGCAATCTGCCAGACTGTCTCAGAAGTAGGGAATAGCAGCCAGCTGGAAAAGCTTGCTGGATTTTTGGTAGATGACAAGGGGAGGCACCTCAGGAGCACTCAGGCAGCCTTTAAGGGCTTCTAAAAAATGTTGGGAGTTCAGGTTTCGGTTTCCTGGGGGGGGGGAACAGATGGGACCTGAGCCGCCATCTTAATTCATTATCACCAGCTCTGCCCTAATGGGTCATAACACAATGGCATGCAAAATAAATCGGTACCTGTTCTTGTAACCCACAGGTGGGAGATTGGATATCTTTACATTATTTAATGTGTGTCCCAGCCCAAGATAATTCTTCCTTATCTAATGTGAGCCAATGAAGCCAAAAGTTGAATGTCTCTGTGTTAAATGGTTTTAGTTTAAAATGCACGGTGGAGCAGTTTAGACTGTGATGGTGAGACTTGTTCGAACATGACAGGCCAAGAAGCAGAGAGATACCCCAGGAAGCAGCAACCTGCTTCCTACCAGTCCCCAACCCTCAAAGTTTCTACAGCCTCCAAAACAATGTTACCATCTGGAGATTCAGCTCAGTGGATGGAGAGCTGGCCTGGAATAGCAGAAGTCCTGGATCTATACCCCAGCACACTACCTAAAAAACGCCAGAACCCTTGTACAAAGGAGGAAGCTGGAAGATCAGGACTCAAGTTCACCCCCACCTCAAGTCAGCTTGCCAGCCCCAAGCCCACCTTGGCTACATGAGACCCTGTCTCAGAAACAACTAAAGAAATGTTAGACTTTTTCATCTAACTTCGGGCTGGGGAAATAGTCCAGTGTGCAAACCATTTGCCACAAAAATGTGAGGGTCAGAGTTCAGACCTCAAGAACCCACTTAAATGCCACATGGATAGGTTAGCTTGCCTGTTAATCCCAATGTCAGGTAAGGGACAGGACAGCCCCAGTGCGTGCTGGCTAGGATGACTAGCCACGCCTGTGAGCTTTGGTTTTGATTGAAAGACTGCCTCAATGAATAAGATAATAGAACAGTGGAGGATGGTTCCTGATATATAAACCTCAGGCCTCCACTTGTACATGGCATGAGCACCCACATACACATGGAAACACACACACACACACACACACACACACACACACACACGAAAATGGAGGAAAACGACACACCACTTCAACCAAGCATTCAGAGCACGAGCTTTTGGGAAGCCACACAAACGCAAACCAACTCGGCTGCCATCTAGTTAACTGTGAAGCAGTTGGAAAACATGGGTCTTGCTGACGAGTTCTGTGCTCCCATCGTGCACAGCCTGCGGGAGTCCTCAACCTGAGAATGGCTGCCAATCAGCTTCCACCCACCCCTGAATATCGCTACAAAGTCTGGGAGAAAATGGGAAAACACAAAATTCTGCACAACAGGAAATCCCATTTAGAAAGCTGTGAAAAACCATGTATCCTTTTGAGGCATAATGATTTTTAATTTTTTCAGGCCCTGATCTCCACGGCACTGATTCAGAAGTTCGAAAGCATTCATGAATCAAAGTTAGGCATGTCTACATGGTTAATTATGTGCTGTTTGATGGATGCTTTCCTTTTGATCTTAACATTTAGAGGGATGTATCCTTCAACAATGACTTGGTTTTTTTACCTCCCTCTAAAGTCACTGTGGGTTAAATGTTCTAGATGGTGCTGAGAAGATACTAGGGGAGGTCTCTCCTCTGTGTGGGATGCAATGGATGAGTCTGGGGACACCTGTTGAATGTCCTAAAGGCACTTATTGAAGCCTCTGGGTTCTCCTGCTCTTAGGCAAAGACTTGTGCCAGGGATGCATTGCTAGAAATCAAAATAGAGACTGAACAGGACAAGACCCCTGTACTCATGAACCCACTGCAACTGTGTTTGCCACCACTAAAACTATACCATATGAAGTCAGTTGGGATTTCAGTGTGGACGGGTGTAACCGTTTACAAGCCCCTAGCTGAGGAGCTATTGACAGTTGGTGGGCTGGAGGAAGGGAAGTTAGCTTTCTTTAGGGCTGTCTGGCCTTTCCTAGGTTGACCAACTCCAGAGTATGGGCTATACCAATGCAAATATTGGCAACAGCAACTGAACTCAGTGGGCAGTTTTAGAAAAAAATAAATAAAAGAGGGGACACTGGGAGAATACGAGAGGAGTTGAAGGGGGGATCATTGATTTTAAAAATGAATAAAATGGTATAGGTACAGTTTATTACAAAAAGGAAGGTACTCCTGAAAATGGAAGCTGAGGGAAAGGCGTATGTTACAGGTTCTGGGTCATGATAGGACATTAACACAGAGTGTGCCTCTCCGTTGTACACATAGTGATGGCTTTTCTTGAGCATGCAGTATGATCTCATGCAGTATGATTTGGTGATTGTTTTCCTCAGGTCATAAATAAAATATTATCCTTCATGTGAAGGAGAACCACCTTCCTACACCCTAAATATTTTCTAACTCATCTAGTTTTTGGGACAGCTTAATTGCACCCAGAACCGTCTCTCCAGACAACAGTTGCATCCAAGCCCCCCAAGCATCTCTACTTCCAAAATTTCCCCTGAGAAATCTTTTTCTGCCATAGAGGAATCTGTGAATCCAAAATTAGATGGACTGACTGGAGGTTCTGTGTCTTTCTGACTGGATAATTTTAGGGAAATACTGAAATACACTATCAGATAAAGGGAAATAGGAAAGACACCTACCAAGCAGCCATGACAACATCCAGAAGCAAGAGGAAAGTCGATTTTGATCTGTTTGCCAATCCCAGTGACAGATAGACTCAAAGTAACAGGGCATCCCCAGAACACAGACTGTAATTTCATTCATTCATTCACTTACTCTGTGTGTGTGTATGTGTGTTTTCATGGGTGTGTGTCCATGTGTGTATCTTCATGTGTGTGTTCATACGTGTATGTGTTCATGTGTGTGTGTGTGTGTGTGTTCATGTGTGTGATCATGCCTTAGTTTCATTTCTTCTTCTGTAACAACTATCCTGACCAAAAACAACAGGTAAGAGAGGGTTTTTTGGCTCACAATTCCTGGTTCCCGTCTGTCATTGTGAAAGACCCCAATAGGGATACTTTCACGGAAGGGAGACCTGAACCCAAGGAACAACGAGACCACGAGCTTGGATGCAACAGCAAGAGGCTTTATTGGTAACACACGGGTACCCGGGTGTCTCAGTCTCGGGGAACTGAGCGCGCCGAGCTGGGGACTCAGGGGTTCTTTTATAGCAAAAAGCGCAATACAGAAGCGAGAAGCCTAGTAACAGGACCCTGATTGGGCAATTTAAATGAGGCTAGGGCTCAGAGCGCGGGCAATTGAGGTTTTTCTTGGAACTCAAGTCTTGGCCTTGGCCCTATCTGAGGAACAATTGGTCTCTGTGTTTGCTCAATCCTGCCGAGCTGGCCATCCGGCCACCTGCAGATACCCAACAACCTGTGTCCTTGGGACTGAGCTCCCTTCTGATAGGCAATGACTATGTAGCTGTGGGGGAACGGAATTCTCCATAAGCCTCAGCTGCCTGTTTAAACTGGGCCAGGGTCTTTCATTTGTCGACAAATCAAGGCAGGAACTTAAAGTCAAGAGCACAGAGAAAAAACATGGATTCTTGCTTATTGAGTACACAGATAACTTTCTCTACTCTAAGGTGCCAGGGCCCCACTGAGAAAATGGTGTTGCCTACCATAGGCTGGGTCTTCATCAATTAGCAATAAGGACAAGACCTCCAACACCCCACAGGACAAACTGATCTGGGTATTCCTAGTTATGAGTCGCTTCCCAGCTAATTCCAGGTCAAGCTGACGGTGAGAACCAACAACACAGGTGTTACCCTGGGAATTGTCTACGTCTTCTGAGATTCTTTCCTACACAGTGAGTTCACGGCCATCCTGGCTACAAGAGACGCCATTTGAAAAATCAAGCGAACCAGACATAAGAATCACCCTAAAACTCTTCCATACTACAGAGACAGAGGGTGTTATACTTGATGGATGAAATGTTAACAAATTCAAATGCTTATTTTAAGGCCACAAATGGGAAAAGAAGTGTCTCATCACATATGTGAGACACATGTCTGTTCGAGATGGTTGCCAGTGGCCACCTTGACATACAAGAGAAGAAGAAACAGTGATACATACATCATCAGGTGTGGGTGAGGGCTGGTCAGGTATTGTGTCTGAAAATGAATGCCTCCTACAGGTTCATGGCTTTCAACACCTAGCTGGTGAATCTACCTGGGGGAGATTACAGGACCTCTGAGCTAGAGCCTTGCTGGAGGAAGAGCCACACTTCAAGCAGGCTTTGAGATTTTGTAACTTCTGCCCACCTCCTGCTCCCCTTCTCTGTTTCCTGTGTCAGGGTTACACACTAATGCGATTGCTATGGATTGAAACCATGCTCACGCTGTCAT
Organism: Mesocricetus auratus; assembly: GCF_017639785.1. Taxonomy (NCBI): domain Eukaryota; kingdom Metazoa; phylum Chordata; class Mammalia; order Rodentia; family Cricetidae; genus Mesocricetus; species Mesocricetus auratus. The sequence continues at coordinate 23,645,429 of NW_024429206.1, forward strand.
GCTTTCCCCACCACAATGGTCTCTACATTTTGGAAACTGTGAGCCAAAATACACTTTCTCCCCAAAAGTGGCTTCTTTCAACGAGTGAAGTGGCTTCCTTACTTTTAGTTAACTAGGCAGTCTTTGTTTCTCCTGAAATCCCAGGCTATGAGAGGAGAAAACATGAAAACATTTTTCTGTACGTAAGTTATGCAAGACCTGATGATATTTCTTAGAGAAATCAATGAGATAGATGAATGTTACACTGTGACCAGAAAATGCTACTTTGCATTATAGGGGACACAGGCAGACTCATAATTAGAAGGCCTCCTGTTCAGTTGGAATATTCCATCTACCCAATGGTTCCTGGGAGTGTCTGTACACAGCAGGAAGAAGGAATGCTTTTGTAATAGACATTTTTCCTGTATGTAGAAACTATGAGACTGCGGATATAGCTCAGTGGTTGAGCACTTGCCTAGAGTCCTCAGGTAAGACACTGAGGTATGGCTCAGCTGTAGATCATCTGCCTAGTATCCCCCATGAAGATGTCGGGTCCCCTAGAACCAGAGTTACATATAGCTGTGAGCCACCATACGGTGCTGGGAATCAAACCCGGGTCCTCTGAAAGAACTACAACCACTGAGCCATCTCTCCAGCCCCCAATAATGTATATGTTTTAATTTTTGTTTGTACTAAAGCTACTCACCCTTTAAAACAACTGTATACATCAGGTCTACACACTAATGAGACTGATGTGAATAGAAACCATGGTTATTCCACCTGCCACTGTGATTTAAAGATACTCTGTTGCTCTTATCCTCCAATTCCGCTCATGTTACAAGAAATTCCAATTACATCCTTAAGCTTTCAGGTCAGTGTAAGGCAAGAAAATGTTCCCCAATCATTTTAAAGGTCAAACAAAAGAAACAAGGAATAATAAAGAATGCTTTTTTTGCCAAGTATTTTAAATAATCCAGTCTGACATCATATTTAAACTCTAACTATCATTCTCTCATTTTTTTCTTTCCAGGCTAGGATGCGGCTCAGTTGGTAGAGTGTCCAGCGTGCAGGAAACCCTGGTTCCGTACACACCACTGGTAAATGGAGGGTGGTGGTGCATGCCTGTGATCCCAGCAACAGGGAGGTGTGGGCAGGAGTTCATGGCATACTTGGCTACATAAGTTGGAAATCAACCTGAGCTACATGAGATACCCCATCAGTAAGACAAGAATAAAAACAGAGGGGCTGGCTGGATAGTTCAGCAGTTAATGCCCATTCTGCTGATGGTGGCTGGGAGAACACAAGCCTGTCTCCACAGCTCAGGCATAAGTGGTGTGGATGCCTAGCTTCAATGCTATCCAGAGCCACATGGGACACCCTCGGGTGATTGTTCTGCAGTCCCTCTCTCCTAATCTTGCTGATTGAGAATAGACACACAGCACACTGGCAGGATGACAGCCGTCTCCCCGGAGCCTCTTCCCGTGTCCCTTAGTCCACCTCAGCTTCTGTTGCAGTAGTAATGGTGGGGGAGGCAGGCTCACCTTCCCTTCACAGCGCTGACTAACAGTCTCAGATCTTAATTTAAAACATTTGGGTGTTGGAGAAACAAGCATAAGGACCTGAGTTGGCTCCTCAGAACCTATGTAAAACAGCCCATGTGTGGTGGTATGCCTTTATAACCTCAGAGCTGGGGAGCTAGAGATAGGCAGATCCCTAGTGTTTGCTGGCTAGACCACTTGGGGAGTTCCAGATCATTAAGTGACCTTGTCTTCAGAAACAGGATGACAGTACCTAGAGAATAGCAGCTTTTGAGGTTGACTTCTGTCCTGTACACAAACACAAATACATACGCCTGTCTGTGCCCCTAGACAAGATATTTTTATATTCCTAGCACATCCCATCCTTGATTTGTGCTCTTTTCCCAAACTCTAGCAACTTAGTGACATCTACCTAAACACATTTTCTTTTCTTTAAAACTTTATTTTAGTGGAAATATTGTCTAGGAAGGAAGGAAAAGAAGATGCCATCAGTGTAGCATTGACCGAGCTTCTAAACCAGAGATGTTGGGCTGGAAGGTGACTCAGCCTGGATGGACTTGCCACACAAACATGAGGACCTGAATTTGATCCCCAGAATCTAAATAATGAAAGCTGGACGAAATGGCATTCACTTGCAATCTGAGTAATGGGCTGATAGAGGCGGGAAGATACCTGAGGCTCACTGGCCAGCCCGTCTACCTGAAGGTATAAACTCCAGGCCACCAGTAAGAGACCCTGTCTCTTTTTTTAACTAGTAATTGTTTTCTATCTTGGTTATTTCATATATATATGCAACAGATATTATGATACTATCTTCCCCTATTTCTCCTCCAAAACATTTCCCTCTCAATGTCTTGCCTTCTTCTTTTAGATAGCCCAGTAAATCTGATTAATGCTGTCCATTCATGAATGACCATGAGGTTATCCACTGGAGCATAGAAAGCCTATCAATGGCCATCCCTTTAAAAAGAACAGTAAAAGGTGGAGCCTGAAGAGTACCTAATTTATCTATGTTGGAATTTTGACTGGCATGATCTTGTATATGTCTTGTACAAGTAACCATAGCAACTATGAGTTCATAAGTGCAATGGCTACTTTATATACAAAAGACATTTCACAGCACTCTTCCCAGCCAGCTCTTAGTTCTTTTATTTTAAGATTTACTTATTTTTTTGCCTGTATGCCTGCAGGCCAGAAGACAGCACCAGATCTCATTACAGATGGTTGTGAGCCACCATGTGGTTGCTGGGAATTGAACATAGGAAGAGCAGTCAGAGCTCTTAACCTCTGAGCCATCTCTCCAGCCCCTGTCCAGCTCTTAGTTCTCTCCACCTCCTCCTCTGTGATGTTTCCTCAGCCCTGGTGAGTAGGTGGAGGTGACAATGATGCCCAGTTTAGACAGAAGCATTCAGTAGGAAGCTTGTCTCAAAAAACAAGGTGGGTAGCAACCAGGGAAGACACCCGAGGGTGGCCCATCACTACACATGCATACATGCATACACACTTAAACATTACTGCACACATATAAATATGGGTATATTAATGAGGCACACCTATTTATTTCAAGCCCCAGGAAAACCATTTTCTGAATTCATCTTAAGGAACTAGAGGTGGTGTCAGCCCTTGGGAGAACACATCAAACCTCCTGGGGTCTAGCACTGCAGGCAATCAAGTATTGGTAAACCCTGCAGTTTGTGCTGGTCGGTAGAAGACAGGCCAGTCCTCTTCCATCTGCCCCACAGCTGAGCTACTGCAGCAGTCTCCTCCACTACAAATGTTAAATTACTTTTAAGACCATATCCGAGATTCTCTTCTCCTGCCAAATGAGTTCTAACAAGGGGAAAACTTCCATTGAGTATCCCATGGGTATAAGTGGAAATTCAAAAGAAAAAAATCGAGAACCCTCTGGGCAGCTCTCCGAGAGGATATTATTTTTTAAATGCCTTTAATAAGGAGATATTTGGAGACTGCAATCTGGAAACCACGGTCCAATCCTAGGGTTGGCAACAGGCAGGCAGACAGTGAATCAAGTTGTAAAACAACTTCTAATGAGCACAGAAGACAAGCAGCTGGCGACTTACACAGCATGGGAAACACCATCCTGGCCCAGCTATGGAAACTGTTACACCTTTATTGGATTTCAACCAATAGTCAAGAGGTAGACCACAGACAAGCAGTTGCTAGGAGACATGCCAGGGTCAACAGAGCACCAGCCCCTCTCCACTCACCCACCCTTAACATCTTTGCAGAGGAAGGAGGGGTCAGATGCAATGATTGATCGTAGAATATTTCCCTCCTCTTGCGAACAGAGCCAGCCAACTAGTTTAGCCGTTTCTATTAGATTAGGAGCCAGGAAATGAGAAAAGCCTTGCCTCACAAGGGAGCTATCATGAGGTCACATGCCTGACTGGAAGGCACAAGGGGAAATAACCAGGACTGTTTTGTCGGGAGCAGGGGAAGCCAGATGAATGCTCACCTTTATGAGTTCTCTGCTCCTCCTGTGACCCCTTGCTTGCCGTCACCCTCTGGCCACCCTGAACTTCCAAAGCCATTCTTTAAACATTAGGATCATTCTGTAGTAGAATCACTCCAGCACAAAATGTGAAAAATTGCAAAGGGCTGGCGCAGTGGAAACCAGCTCTTGTTCTGCAAGCATGAGGACATGAGTTTGATGCCAGCACCTGTATATAAAAAGCTGAGCATGGCAGGGTACAACTGTACCCCCAGGGCTGTGTGAAGCGAGATAAGAGGATTCTTGGGGCTTACTGGCTGACAACCTAATCCCAAGTTCAGTGAGAGACTCTCTGGATGGAGAATGGTAGAGCAGGATGCCAGACATCCTCTCAGGCAGCTACCAACGCTCATCTACACATGCACACACGTATACACTCAAACTGCACACATATATGCCACTCCCATGTACCACACACACACACACACACACACAGCATCCACCTGTACACATACCACCCCTACACACACACCACTCCTACAAACACACACATACAACATTCCTTCATACTGGTACATACCAATTCTCCATATACACCCTAGCCCTACACACACACACACACACACACAACACCCCTACACACATACACACTACCCAGACTCATACCACTCCTATACACATATGCCACCCCTATGTATGTACACACACACACACACACACACACACACACACACACACAGTCACAGAATACCTAACACTTCATGCATGACCAAGTTGAACAATGCAATCACAGGATCTACCATAATAAACTATTGTCTCTCTGTCTCTGTCTCTCTGTCTCTCTGTTGTTCCTGGTAAGTCCAGAAGAAGGACTCAGATCCCCTGAAGCAGGAGTTATTGGTAATTGTGAGCTACCTGACATGGAGCTGGCAAACCAACTCAGGTCCCCTGCAAAAGCAGTAATCAAGGAAACAAGTTTGGCAGCCTTGGCACACACCTTTAATCTCAGCACTCTGGAAGCAGAGGCAGCCAGATCTCTGTGAGTCTACAAAGCAAGTTTCAGGGCAGCCAAGTATACACACACACACACACACACACACACACACACACACACACCTGTCTCGAAAACCCAAAAAAGAAGGGGGAAAAGGCAATGAGCAGTTTTAAGCACTGAGCTATTCACTTCAACCCCATCTAGATACATTTTAGAAGACCCTTCCTGGGTTGATTTCTTTTGCCATTCATCGATTCCCTGGGCAATCTATAGGCTAGCCATGTTTCTTTTAAAATACAAATTCAGAGCCGAACTCATTTGGCTTATGAAGAACAAGGAAACCTTTTATACTCCTGAAGTATCAGAGTAAAAGCCCTTGTTGAAGAGACAGGGCAGTAGATTCAGATGCAGAGGAGGAGGGAAAGGAGGGAAGGAAGGAGGGAGTGGGAGGGGACAGAGAGAAGGAATTGTGAATCACAGTGTGTCCTTTATTTTAATATTTGTGAGATCAACTTTGAGACTCTCCCTATAACCAAGGAAGACCTTGAATCTCAGATCCTCCTGCCTCCAGCTCTCTGATGCCAGGATTACAGATGTGCGGCACTTCACCTGTCTTATGCAGAGGTTGAATCCAGGGCCTTCTGCATATTAGGTGAGTGCTTTGCCAAGCTAACGGCTCAGTCCAAGAAGAACAGAATGCATTTTAAAAATCAACTCGTGGGGAAAGAGAGATGGCTACGCATTAAGAGCACTAGCTGCTCCTCTAGAGGACCTGAGTTCATTTCTCATCAGCCACATGGCAATTCACAACTGTCTGTAACTGCAGTTCCTGGGGCTCCAACACCATTTGCCTGGCCTATGAGGGCACCAGTCACATTGATGGGTGAGCAGTCATGCATGCAGGCAAAACCCCCATACATATAACATTAAAAATTTAAGTTAAAATAAACAATTTTTGTTCATCATAATTATAAAAACACTGGATTGTATTCCAGAAACTGGCAGGTGTGTCATCTACTTGCATATATCTGATGACAGAAGTCTCACTGCTTACTAGAAATCCCCTAGAAAGATCACTACTCCAAAAATCCATCTCCAAACAGGAAAGGGTCTATATCCAGAAAGGGGTCTACATCCCTACACTCAGGACTGTTGGACTGTGCCAGAACTTGACATAGTAATTTATGTTTGATCCACTCTTTGAAGTGTTAGATGAGTTTATTTCACATAATAAATGCTCCATAAATATGTGCTTCAGTGGTAAATTCAATAGTTCTGCTTGTCGCCCAGAGGCATCATGGATAATTTTCACGTAATTGACTATTTGTGTTAGGGTATTTGAAACATGGGTTAGGTCAGTCTGAGAACTTTTTTCTTGTATTCAGTTTCCTTAGTGTGTGTGTGTGTAGGTCAGAGGCTGAAGTTGGGCATCTTCCTCTATCTTTCTCCACCTTAGTTTTGGAGATAGGGTCTTTAATAAAGCCTAGATCTTGCTAATTTGGCTCAACAGGTTGCTCAACCTGTTCCAAGGATGTGGCTGCCTCCAGTGTCTCTCATTGGTTGGGTTTCCAGACATAATCCAGTGAACTCAGCCCTTAATTTTGAGTTAAAAAAATGGTCTCATTCTATAACCCAGGCTGGTCTGGAACTAACTTTATAACCCAGGTTGGATTTAAACTAATGATAATCCTACTGCCTCAGCCTCCCTCAGTTCCCAGGACTCACATCAGGAGATTAACAACGCCCTGTGACTTCAGTTCCAAGATTTAATATCCTTTTCTGCTCTGGCCTTCTTGGACACCTCACACTCACATACATATGCATGAACACACACACATGCGTGTGCACACACACGTAAGATAGATCATTTTTAAAAGGGTGCATGCTCATAATTCCAACACCGGAGAGGCAGAGATTGGTGATCCCATGGGGCTCATGGGCCAACCATCTTAGCTCAATTGGTAAGCTCCAAGCTAATAAGAAACCCTGTCTCAAAAACAAAACAACAACAAAAATAAACAGACAAAAACCCAAGATGAATGGAGCATGAGGAACAATGGCTAGGGTTGACCTCAAGCATTCACATGCACCTGTGCATACATGTGCATGCTCTCTCTCTCTCTCTCTCTCTCTCTCTCTCTCTCTCTCTCTCTCTCACACACACACACACACACACACACAGAGGGAGGGAGGGAGGGAGGGAGGGAGAGAGAGAGAGAGAGAGAGAGAGAGAGAGAGAGAGAAATTTCATAGTCACCGATCAACCAAGTACCTCATGGTGAGGATATTGTAACTAAAACAACAAGTATACTCATCTCATAGCCTATTCCAGATTGGATATAAAATATCCTCAGAGGCTCATGTGTTGGAGACTGGTTCCCCAGCTGGTGGTGCCATTGAGAGGCAATTGGATCTTGAGGATACTAATCTCATCCATGAATTCATCTTCAGAGCCCATTCAGCCAGGAACTCATCAATGGATTAAACCATTGATGAAATTAGAGCCCTCATGACCCCATCACCTCTCAAGAGCTTCACCATCAGGGGACCCAGCCTTCAACACGTGAGTCTTTGGTGGGGAGCTCTTGACATTCAATCTCTAACAAAATAGTAATAGATTTCCTATTAGCTTCCCCTGGGCTCTAATTCCATAAAATCACCAATGTGTCTTATGTCTCTGACATTATCTTCCATGTGCATTTGTCTCAGTGTTGCTTAAAAGTATTCACACAAACACAAAAAAGAGCTGTTTTGTTTTGCTTTGTTTCTGTGCTATTTAACAATACAGTCTTTTCATTTACTGGAGTGTAGAAAGGGGTATTTTTTTCTCTTTCCATCTCTCAATTGGAAAATGCCTCTCCACAAATCAAGTACATTCTTGCTACTTGAAAACAGTTTCAGGTGTGCCCCCACCCCACTACACAAAGGATTCACAAGTTTTTAAGTTTTGCAGCAGATGTAATCCACCCCCAAGAATCCTTTGCAAGAGGTGTTGGCTACTGACTTCAGAACTGCTGCTCTTCTGTGGGGTTGGACCGAACAAGGCATTGGGTGGGGCTGCCTGCTGTTGATGGGGAGGGAGTGGAGAGTCCCCTTAAGGGGCAATCTGGTGGGGTTGAAAAGCAACTGATAACTCCCAGGAAAACTGGGGTTCAAGAGGGCATGAGAAGTCAAAAGGGGATGCAGCCTAAGGAGGATGAGATGGGGCAGGTTGAGTTCCTCTCATTTCAGCCAATGGCATAGCACCAACTCCTTAAAGTCAGATTTGCCCAGATACCAGGTAGGGCCAGAATCAGAACTAGACCAAGAATGTGATATGCCAGATCATATTTAAGAGACAAATAGAGGATAGCAAAATAAATGTGGCAGGATGATGACTACTTAACAGGTATGTATTTATAAATTTCTAAGCCGGAACTCAGTTGATAAGGTAGGAACATGCCAAAGTCAAAAGGCCCACTTGGAGGCAGGGACAGAATGCACATGTGTGGCTCCTGAGGCTCAAATCAAAATATAGACACAAACCTTAGATACTTTGGTCTACAAGGTTACATGGAAATGAGTGGGCTATAGAAAGACAGCCTGGTTAGTTTAAGGACAAACATAATTCCACGGCTTCTGATGGCCTCATCATAGCTTCTCTTCACAACCATTTCCAGCTTTTTAACAGTTTATTCTACATTTACCTCTTTTTTTCTGCCTGTTTCCCTTAAAAATTTCCACTGATGTTGCACTATGAGTCTTTACTAGCTAATAAACCACTCCAACGTTCTTCGGTTAAAACAGTCATGATTCTACAAGATGACTGAAGTTATCCATGCCTTTATCTATTCAACCATCCATCCATCCATTCATCCATCCATCCATCCATCCAATTATCCATCCACCCTTCTCTTCATACAGCCGTCTAGCATCTATGGTGCTTAATCTTCATTACCAGCTTGAATGATTTGATTGATGTCTAGGAGATGGTACATTTTATGTGGGATTTCCAGAGAGGATTAGATTGTGGAAGCTTCAACACAATCAGTGGATTAATCCCTCACTGGATTGTAGCTTGGTGGCACTGTTGGCATTGGGTAGGTCCTAATCAGAGGAGGCATGTCGTTAGGGTTAGTCATCAGTAAATGAAAGACTGTCTGCCCAAGAGGAGGATATTGGTACCCAGGAAATGATACCAGCTTAGAATCAGTCTGAGTTATTTGGTACACAGTACTGATCCACATGGCTCTAAATGAATGCCACACTGGCGTTGTCACAGCTAACATGGGACCCAATAGAATCTCTTCTTGTTATAAAAAGATGGGGGTGAAAATGCGTTTTAGGACTAAAGATAAGTCAGGAAATTGGGATTACTTTGAAAGAAGTGTGATTTGTCCTTCTTACCATGGAATGTGAACACTTCTAAGTTGCTGTTTGAGGGCTGCATGGAACCTTCATTCAGTGTTATGAATGAAGGACTCACTACTGAATATTTAAAACCATCTCAGAGAGTGAAAGACTCATTCAGCTTACAGACAAACCCAAACTTCTGTCAGTGTTCACACTGATAGGACATGAAGACCTATTATGTGTCACTTTGATAACCACCCTACTGTTGCTGGCTGATCAGAAGTGTTCTGAAGAGACTTCTGCAAGAATCCTCTTCTACAGTCAGTGGGTAAATTGGGGATTCCTGTGTGTGTGTGTGTGTGTGTGTGGTATGTGTAGATGGACATTTCTGTTCAGCCTGGTCCCACAGCCATTTAGTCCCAAATAAATACACAAAGGCTTATGTTAATTATAAACTGTTTGGCCAATGGGTCAGGCTTCTTACTGACTAGCTCTCTCTAGTTATTAACCTATGACTATTAATTTGTGTATCTCCACGTGGTCTAGACTTACAAGAGCATGCCTGAGTATCCCAGCTTCTCAGTAGCTACATGGCATCTCCCTGGTGACTCGCCCTCTGTGTTCCTCTTCCCAGAATCCTCCTAGTCTGGTAGGCCCGCCTATACTTCCTGAATGGCTCCCTCCTGCCTGTCCATTGACTGAAACAGCATTATTCATCAACCAATAAGAAAAACATATATTCACAGCATGAAGAAGGGCATCTCCCTTCTTGTGTGTGTGTGTGTGTGTGTGTGTGTGTGTGTTAGTGCATATGAGTGCAGGCACATGTGTATCATGGTGAGTAAGTGGAAACCAGAGGACATCCTCAAGTGTCAGGCCTTTCCTTGCACCTTGTTCAAAGCAGGGTCTCTGGTTCATTATTACCTTCTCCAGGTTAGCCAGCTCACAGATTCTGGGATTCTCCTACCATAGTTTCCCATCTTGCCATAGCAGTGCTAGGATGTCAGACATACACTGCAGAGTCTGGCTTTTATGTGGGGTATGGGGATTGAACTCAGGCTCCTACATCTTGAGCAACAGCACTTTTCCCTGCTGAGTTACCGCCCCAGCATGAACTGAGAATTATTCATAATGATTCTGTATGTCTGCTCATTATTCTCTAAAGTCAGGAGACCCCAATTTAAATTTCTATTAGCCCTGTTTTCCTCATCTGTAAAACTACAAGTTTAGACAAGTTAAATTCAGAGAACAACTTTCAAATATCTTAGTTTGGCTCCTCAGGAATCCAACCTTTCTTCACCACCTAGTCCCTTGGACTTTTGTTGATGTTGTCTTTTGTGATAAGGTCTTTACTATGTAGCACAGGCTGGCCCACAATTCCCTTTGTAACCCAAACTGATATCAAACTGCTGTGGAACAATCTTTGCACACTGTAAATATGTATTACTCCCATTGGTTAATAAAGAGCTGACTGGCCTATGGCTGGTTAGGAAGAGAGTGGGTGGGAAAGTCAGACTAGGAGGACGCCAGGAAGAAGGGTGAAGTCTCATGAGTCTCGAGAAGATGCCATGAGACAGAGTGAGCAGGGTGGAAAATTCACAAATGAGGTAAACTTTGGGCAGCACATAGATTAATAGAAATTGGTCAAGTTATAAAAACTAGCTAAAAACAAGTCTAACTATTGACTGAGCATTTATAATTAACATTAAGTGTCCATGTGGTTAATTGGAAGCTGGCCAGTGGTCCTGAGAAAAACTACACCTACACAAATTAATAGTGATCCTTCTGCCTCAGTCTCCCTAGCGTTGAGACTACACTCACTCAATACTATGTCCCCTAAGTTCACCACTTATTCCAAATAAGAATTTTCAACCTTCTCACTGCATTGATTGGTGGCTTGAAAGGCCCAAGAATAATGAATGTAGGGATTCTGAGTGAGACAAAACCTCTTGCTGAATGTCAATAGGTGACCCTTCTATGCAATCCTAGGAAATGAACTCAAAACATTGCACATGCTAGATAAGCGCTCTACCACTGAGCCATGCCCCCAACCCCTCACTGGGGGATTCTATGCAGGTGCTCTACCACAGAACCATGATACCAGCTCCTTACTGGGGGGTTCTAGGTAATTTCTTTACCACTATGACACAGCCCCAGTCCCCAGATAGAACACCTGATATGGAGGTATTCTATCGTTGACCCACACCCTCAGACACACGGGTGACTCTTCTAATCTCACTAAATCTCAAACTGGTTAATAAAGAAAAGAAAGCAAAGCTGTTGAAGCATAAATTATGTGGCCAATAATGGACTAACATTTAAATTGAGACTTAAATGTATCGAAAGTAGCAAATGAGCATGGAGCATTGTGCACACCTGTCAGTCACCCCAGTTCTTGGCAAGTGGAATCAGGAGGATTCCAAGTTTGCGAGCAGCCTCAGATACCTAGCAAGTTTCAGGTCAGCTTCAACTACATGAGAGACTGCTTAAAACAAACAAACAAACTATAGCTCAGCTTAAACTTACATAAAGGGAAGTGTGCTTGGTAAGGGGCTGCAGTTCTGGGCGTGGTGTTTTCTGGTGGCTCTGCCTGGTGAATAACACTGTCATTTGCTTCCTGTGTCCTTCCTCAGAACGATAAACTCTGCTGTGAGCTTCCCACTGCTGGTACAGCTATTACCGATGAGCTAATTGAGTTTGCTGGCCTTGGAAATGCATCTGAGGAGGTAATGTGGTGATGTAATGTTGTGTTCCTGCCCTCTGAGCTCCCTTCCTGCTATTACCAAGGTCTTATTGATGAGACTGGATGCAGAGACACAACAAAGCTCGGGCTAGCCTTTGCGTGGAACTGGTGAGAGCCTAAGACAGAGCAGGCTTCCCTTTCCTTTGTCCTCATGGGAATGTGAGGCACTTGGGTTCAAGTTCAGCAGGGAAACTCCAAAAGCTAGCAGAAGGGTCCCTGAGGGTCACTGAAGAAAGAACAGCAGACAGAGGACGCTGGAAGTATAAACACCAATTATAACTACAGGCAAAATGAGGCAAGACAAGGTTGGAGTAGCAATTCATCAGACACTGATCTTTGTGGAAGGAGGGAGGCAGAGCTCTTCTGAAGTTGAAGAAATTGGAGGGAAATACAGTGTGCTACTCACTGCTGAGTAGAGCCATGCAGGAGAATCCATCTGGGCTGCCTGAGGAAGATTGGAAATCAGACCAACCAACACAGGTTATGTAGCCATTTCCTGTTAACTGAAAACATCATTCCTGTAGGGGGATCCTCAATATCTAGGAGTAAAGAAATGTGTGCGTCTCAGGAAGTAAACAAAATTTACAGGATTTACAAGCCCTCCCCGAGGTCGTAGAAGCAGTCACAATGACTGAGACAGGAAGACTCCCCCAATTATTCCAGCTGCCTGAAAGATACATAGAGAGTTCCAGTGAAACAGCCCCCAGGAGTCACCCATGTTTGGCTGGACTCTTGTGTAATTTAGGTACCTTCTGAGTCATGCTCCCATAAGTAGCCTCTCACCCATATGCACACTTAAGTAACCTCAATAAACTCACTAGCTCACCAAGCTAGACTTGAGTGGACACTTTCTTTGGTCTATCCTTAGGGCTCTATCTGGAGTAAATGGGCATCTGTTCACAGCTCCCCAGGAAAAATTACACAACACCACCAATGAAAGTTCATTGAGCCACATTCTGTGACTGGACCTGGGCTATTGGAAGCTAAGCAAGCGACTCAAGCCTTCCCAGAAATCTCCAAGGACTTCCCTTCTACTTGTGATAATGGGTGAGTTCTGAAGGCAGACACGTGAACTAACAGAATAGAAGGAGGATTTGAGGACAAAACTCTTCAAGCAGTTTTGAACAGGATACCATGACCATGACCATGACCAGCTTGGCTTAGATGCTTGGCTTCTATCACAACACTAAGGCAGGAAAGTACAGTGCCCTGGTACACCATATGGTTTGATTTATGCACACACACCCTCTTGTAATAATGCACTTGACAGCCTGGTTTCTCCATCTGCACACGCTCTCTCCAGACAGTGCAACTAGCCGCCAGAGAACCCCCAGCCACTTGCGTTCACTGGAATGCATGCACTCTCATCTCTGAATAATGGTACTTGTTTTCCCACCCGTAGTAAGAATCAAATTCAGGCAGTTTTTATTCCACTGTGTGCCCCATGCATCTGGGCATGAGGAAGAGCTAATGACGCCTGAACTGGGTTAGGATGCATGAGCAGTAAGACAAAGTTGCATCCTCTTATGAACTTTTAGGAGAAGACCTCTTATTTGTCATTTTATGTCTATGAGTAATTGGAGGTGTATATGGTTAGAATCGGGTGCATTAAGGAAAGGGAACATGCACAGTAGCATAACAATTGCATGACCTGATCTATCAATCAAAATAGAGAAGCATCCAAGCCATGCCCCTTAGTAACCAGCTCCTTCTCTCTGTAGACCCTACAAAAGGAAGCCCCAAGTAATAATGGAGGCCCTTGGATACTCTCACTCATGGGAACCACTGACAGTCTTGACAATCTATCCCTCTCTAATCTTCAGCCACACTTTGAAATGAATAAAGTTGTCTAGCATTTACAAGTCTGTGCAAGCCCTTATTTTCAACTCTTTAATTAAGAGACAAAGAACCTAGACACACTCTAGAGTTTATTGACATAAAGGGGTGTAAGTGATTTCTTCCTAGTCTCCTCTCTCTGGCTTCCAACCTTACCATGTGATCTCTTCCTTTCCCATGCTACAGCCAGGATGCCATCTACCATGATGCAATGCAGCTGATGAGAGTCTCCTCAGTGGATAAAGGACTAAGCAGGTCAGACATTTTGACATCAGAGTGTGATGTCCTCTACAAAGTATCACTGTGCCTAGCTGTTATGTGATACTTCCTAGACAGAGATGACACAAATGTCTGTCACCCAAAATAGGGAACAAGCGACAGAACAGAGTAACTGAACCAATGAGTTTTTGCTGGGGTCGCTTACAGGATCAGAGACAACTGGAAGGCAGATACATCACTGAAAACCTACCCCAGCCTAACGATGACCTGTAAAAGCTGTAACTGGAGCTCTGCAGGGCTTGCAGGCTGTTTGACGGGCTAGAGTGGGTGTCTTCTAGGCAGCTCTGCTGGTCTGCCTCTTCCAAGCAGCTGAACTATTCTCCTTTTCCTCAGCAGTCCTAACTGCTCCTGTAAGTAGCATTCAATGCCCATCTGGTCTGTTCCAGAGACTTCCTGAAACTAGTGTGTTGTTTATTTCCTGAGACTTAGTGAGCCTCCCTCCAGGATGGATTGTTTCAACTCAGGAAATCTCTACATAACGCTGCCTCAGTACAGCTTTTTGAAAGCTGTTCCATGGCCACAAAGCCAGAGCTTTCAAATTTTACTAAAGGTGCTTGAAGCCAAAAGGAGATCCTGTAATAAAGAGAACAGGACCTGGTGACAAGAAGTGATTAGCTACTTCATCTCTGTCTTTGCAGAAAGCCTTCTGATAAAACCCATAATGAATTATGAATTTCCATTATGAATCCCTTTCTCTCTCCAAATCCAGAGAGCAGAGCCTGGGCATTTGCCCCAGGCATCTTCTATCTCGCTGTAACCCGCACGCCATAATTAAAGGCGTTTTGTACTGCCTTCCCTCTGGTTGCACACGCGGCTCTCCTGCAGCAGTGAGAACCCAGCAGCTGCCTTTCCATACTCAGCAGCGCTGAGCAGTTGGCAGAGTTTCACCACTGTTATCTCCTAGGCCAGACACATTGGGGTGCACACTTGTCACCCCAACAGCGGGAAGGCAGAGACAGCTGCATCCCCAGGGCTCTCTGACCAGCCAGTCTTACCTACGTGGTTAGCTCCAGGACAACGAGAGACCCTATCTCAAGGTAGATGGTGTCCAAGAGATGACACCAGAGATTGTCCTCTATCCCTCAGCTCATAACTGCCTGTAACTCCAGCTCCATAGGGTCCAATGCCCTCTTTTTTCTTTTCTTTCTTTCTTTCTCTCTCTCTTTTTTTTTTTTTTTGGTTTTTCGAGACACAGTTTCTCTATATTGTTTTGGAGGCTGTGCTAGAACTTGCTCTGTAGACCAGGCTGGCCTTGAACTCAGAGATCCGCCTGCCTCTGTCTCCTGAGTGCTGGGATTAAAGGTGTGCACCACCAACACCCGGCAAGTTCAAGCACCAATGCCCTCTTATAGGCACAGACACACAAAGATAGACATAATTTAAGATAAATAAATCTTAACAAAACGGATTTCCTGAATTTGTAACTGATGATGATATCTATAGCCCTGGTGCACTGGGCACATGTGCACCCTGCCTCCCCTATACACACACACACATATACACACACACACACACACACACAGGCACTCACATCTACACCCTCCCTCCCTCATGCACACATTTGCAAGGATTGGAATCATTAGAATATTTTCATCCATTTCACAGCAGTATTCTCTGTATTATCTAAATTGCCACTTGGCAAAAGGAAGAAAGAAACCATTGAACTGGAGCCCTGAGAGCCAGGCATAAACACAGGGAAGATGAAAGTCCCATTCGTGAGGCAAGAGGAAAGGGAAAAAAGTACTTCTTGCTAATGGAAGAGAAATCTCTGTGCAGAAGGGAAAAAATAAAAGGCAACTGGAAACAAAAGCAAGATGAATGACTTTCATTCTGAAGCAGCGCCCAGGAAACAATGGCGCTAAATGAGATACAATTCCTGACAAGATCGCCTCTCTCTCCAAGGGCTTTCATGGCGCTGCGCCTACAGAGAGTTATGCTTTATCTCCCCGAAAAGAGCCAGCACGGTTTATTTTATGCGTGGTACCTTGCATCGCCTTGCTTCTCGTCTCGCTGAGATTTAAGTCAGCTATCTGTAGCGCACTATCTGCGATCAGCTTTAAGGGTCTGAAAAGCCCTGAGTTTGCAAGAACGGATAAAAAGGCAACAACAACAACAGCAAAAAGAGCCTTCTGGTCTGACAGTGATAGATCCCATGGGTGCCCTGGTGATGACATTCCCACACTGTGAAGAGTAAGATGCTCTGATAAGAAGAGGTGTCCCCTGCCAGCCTCATACCTTTGTGAGCTGGCATTTGCAGGGGAAAAGGGGGTGTGGCTAGGGCTTCAACTACTTCCCCAAATGTGGCGGGAACATCCCAGGTATTACTGCAACAAGTTAGGGGTGGAAGGGTGTTTAGAGAAACAGTCCTGGGACTCAAGATACTGTAAAGGAAAAGGAGGTTTACATTGAGTGTGGTGGTGAAGGCTTGTAGCCCAGAGGCTGAGGCAGGAGGATAAGGAGTTTGAAGCCAGACTAGGATACATACTGAGCTCCAGACCAGCTTGGGCTATGTGGGGAGACTTTGTCTCAAAACTATAAGAAAGGAAGGAAGAGAGGGAAGAAGGAGGGAGGGAAGAAGGGAAGAAGGAAAAGAAGAACGACAGAAGACTGGAGGAGAAAATAGAGGAGACGTGGGAAGAAAAGAGAATGAAGACAGGGTTGGAAAGGAGGCAATGAGAAGGCAGAGAGAGGAAGGAGGAGTCCTAAAATGTGAAAGCAGTCCTTACGCGTCTGGTTGACGCTGTGCTTACCTCCCTAATTAGACAGGGTTTTCCAGTCTAATATGGGCCAAGAGTAGCAGCAAGCCCTGCTACAGAGAGAGTCAATGAAAACATTCGAGCAAAACCCACACGCATGGAGTCCGGACCTGCTGACAGGCTGGCCGTAAGCTGTTGTCAATATTATTTTATACTGTGCTTCTTCTACCCGGATGTTTCTTGGCATCGTTTGTGATTAATACCTTTTTATCTCTAATGAATGAACAATTACAACACAATTAGGCAGAGGGAATTGCATTACTCTCTTGATTAAAAGCCTGGGACCCAAAGGATCAAGTTTGAATTCTTCAGTGAGGCTTCCCATCTGGACCCAGGATTACCTGCCAGTGCCCCGCTCCTGCTGGATCCTGCTCTGTGGAGCTCCCTGCCCAATTACACTTGTCCGCTGAATCCTCAGCATCCCTCCGCTTGCCCTGTTTCCACAAGTGTAGACAAGACGTCACTTTCTTCACTTGCAAACGATAGAAGGGATATAAGCTGATTTCCTTGTACAAGTTTGTGTCCAATGCACATACCACTTCCTCTAAGACGTTGTCTCTTATAGGCCCTGAGGCAGTGATGTGTGATCTCTTCTCTGGGCTCACAGCACACTGTAGGCCAACAATTCACAAAGGAGTGCCATGGACTATCCGCAGCTGCACCTGGGAATTCCTTAAGGGAAAAGTACTCCAAGTGACCACAGGCTGTGAGAAAGGATTCTCTGGGCTTCCTTGAGTTCCACCATGGAAGCAGTTTGAACTAATGTAATCACAGCGTAAAAGGAAGAAAAGTTCTTGGTCAACCAAACACATCAGCAGGGACTTCAGAAAGGTGGGGTATGGCAAACAGGGGGAAGCTCTGCTAGAAGTTTCTCATTCTTAGCTTGTGTTTGGTGGAAACTAGCATCCTGTTAACTTAAGAGAGTCTGCAGGTTTTACCTGATAAATCGCAAGGATGTTAGGCTCTGACCAGACAGGTGGCTGTTAAGGATGCTAAAGAGGGAGGATGAGATGTCTCAGCAGATAAAGGTGCTTGCTACACCAATCCTGATGACCTGAGTTTGATCTCCAAGACACAGATGGTAGAAGGAGAGAACTGATTTGCATAAATTGTCTACATGTATACCATGGCATGCTCAAATAAATCAGGGTAAAAAAAACTTACTGAGGGGACAAAAGATGGCCAAAGATAATTCTGTCTCTCCACATACAACAGCCTAACCGTCCACAGCCGCCATATTCTAACCAAGCTGATCATTCTACAGAATCTTTAATAGAGACGTATCTGTTGTGGGGGAGTTAAAACACAAAACCAAAACAACAAGAACATTAGACAAGCTTACTGCCCTACTAGGATCTGTAAGGGGAAGGAGGAGCGGGCAAGAAAACAGTAATTCTAGGCTGAGAAAAAAAAACAGTGTAACAGACACTGTTTTATGAGAGAAGATGTGCTCAGTCATTTCTCGTGCAGGCATGTTTATCTATCCCCTGAGTCCTAGACCTCTTGAAACCCAAAGCCTATATTTTTGGCGCACTCCTAATCACTGCACACTCCAAATGACACCCACATAGCTCATGATATACATCAATAAGTACGCATGCATCATCCCCGCCAGCAAAACCATTCCACACCTGTGGCATGTGCTCACCTGGTTCACCAGCTATAGAGGCCACATAATTCTAGTGACCAGCCCCCCTTCAGCCTTTGTGATGGTTGATATCACTAGTAAACGGGATAGGATCTTGAGCTACCTAGGAGTCAAGTCACTGGGTACCAAAGATTAGGTTTGTTGAGGCAGGAAGACACACCCTAAACGTGGGGGGGCATATTTTTATAGGATGGGTCTAGTACTGAATGAAAAGGAAAAAAACCGAGCTGAGTACCAGCATTCATCTCTGCTTCCTGGCTGTACACAAAATGTGAGCAGTTACTACAAATTCCTACCACCATGCCTTCCCCACCTTGATGGATGCCTTGTCTACCATGGTGGGAACCCCGAGCTACATAAATTCTTTCTCCTTTAAGTTTCATTTTTCAGGCATTTTTTTCATGAATAGAAAATAGAAAGTAATTACTATACCATATAAGGCAGTGCCCAGTCCAAAGGCTCTGAAATTGTTGCTGCTCTTGTCAATCATGAACTATGAACTCCTGGAAATAAAAAACTCTCAGAAGATATGATTCAGTGGCTGACAGCACCTGCTGCTCTTCTATAGGACCTGGATTTGATTTCCAGTACCAATGTCAGATGGCTCACAACCACCTGTAACTCCAGTTCCAGGGGATCTGACACCCTTCTCGGGCCTCCATGGGTACCTACACATATGTGGTGCACATACATGTATATACTCAACATGCACACACACACACATATAAAATTTAAAAAATGATTAAAAATTATGAATTCTCATCCATTCAATGTGTTCATTCAGTAGACTTGCCAGGCATCATACAGTTAAGGCAGAGGACATCTCCAACTAAGAGAAGATCTGAGTCCTACATGTGGTGGAAACTGTCTGTTTAGAGAATCAGAGCTACTTTAGGATACTCGGCATGGCTACCACACAAAAGAGGCAGATGCGTGGGGTGGAGGAATAAAGGGATACACAGATCAAAGGATAGAGAGATGAAGAAATGAATGGAGTCCATCCTCCAAGACAGTGTCATGATCCAACATGGCTTGCAATATGGAGCTAAAGAGGATGTGCTGGTTAGCTTTGTTGCCATTTGCTTGATTTGTTTTGGTTTTTGTCAACTCAGCACAACTTGGAGTCACCTGGGGAGAGAGAATCAACTGAGAAATGCTCATATCAAGTTGACCTATGCGCATGTCTTCAGATGACCCTGTCTCCAAAAAACAAAGTTGAGTCTTAAGAGATGGCTCAGTGGGCAAAGGAAAGCACTAGCAACCTGAGTTCACTCCCTGGAACCCATGTCAATGTAGGAGAGATTGATTTCACAAAGTTGTCCTCGGACCTCCACATGAGTACTGTGATAATATGCTCTGAACCCAATAATAATAATAATAATTAGTAAATAAAATTTGGAAACAGTGTGGATGTCAACAACACCCAAGGTAGAACTCTGACCTCCAAAAGCATGCACACACACACACACGAACATACCTGCACACATGCATACACACAAAAAGAATAATGTAGATAAAAATCACTAGTATATGTGGTTGCATCTGTCCTCTATGAAGGTCACAGGCTCTGTTTGCCAACAAAGGAGAGCAGCTTTGGCAACCTCCCTCCTTGGCTATGGTAACGATGCCTTCTCCCTCCCGCATCACAAGCCACTGCCAGGTTCATCATTATCTGCTCCTTCTTCCCTCGTTCAGAGAGCCCGAGTTCTTGGAGGTCAAGGAGCGGGTCTTATGCATAGATGCAAGTGGCTGTCCAACAGAGGCTACCCTTCCTAAATTACCTAGGAAGGCTGCAAGGAGCGGGGTTAGGAGAAGCAGTTGCTGCTGTGAGTCAGAAGAGAAATGACGGTTGGACTGAACTACAGAAGGATTTCAAAAGAAGAGAACACCGGGGGATGGTGTCAGATACTCTGCGACTGGAAAATGCACACACAGAAAAGGTGACATACAGTGGGAGGGAAGGGAGGAGGAATCAGATGTCTGAATGATGCAGGCAATGTGAGGACTGCGTGCTGCCCCTTTGGCCCCTTTGGGACAGGGAGAATGAAGAAGGAAGTTTGTGTGCGGGGGAACATTGGCACAGGAGCAGTTTGCGATGTGGCGGCTAGCTTGGTGTCTGTCTGGCTAGACTGAGAAGCACTGGGAGTGGCATAAGATCATCAGTAGCTGCGGTGTCTGTGACACGCTTTCTCCAGAGGAGGTCATGGGAGTCGGGGGACTGCGTGGAGAAGACCATCCCACACCAATGAGAACACTGTCCTGTCAGCTAGGGGCTTGGATGGAGGACAAAAAGGAGTTCCTTTCTCTCTCCTTAGAATCAGTCTTCCAAGGAGAGATGGTTCCAGCCAACCTTTGACATCAGAGTTCCAGGCTCCCTGTCACTGGGACACTAGAACTTACACCAGCTGCTTGCTGGGTTCTAAAGGCATTTGGTCTCTGACTTGGAATCGCATCATGAGATTTCCTGGTGAGTCTTTCAGGCTTGTTTTGGAGACAGAGTGTTGGCATCTTAGGGTCTGTGGCTGGCAGGTACCATCAGATGAAACTTCTCAGCTTCTGTAATGACGCAAGCCAACTTCCCCCAACCAATCCTCTACCTGTCTATCCAAGTATGTATTCATCTATTCGTCCTTGTATTTGTGTTTTCATCTGTGTACCCATTCATCCACATACATGTGCATCTGTCCATCCTTGTCTGTAGGTATGGAATGTATACATATTCCATATGCAAATATCCATATATGTATGGATCCATCTGTTTGTTTACCTGCCCATTCATTCATACATCATTTCTTCTTTCCTTTATACCTTCCTTTCTTCCTTTATTTTTCTTTCTTTTCTTCCTTCCATCAGCAAGGAAGTAGGGTTACTCTTTAATATTTTTTAATCAAGGTGTCATGTGGTCCAGGTTGGATTTGAACTCCTGATCCTCCTGAATTCCAGGATTCTAGGTGCATAACACATGTCCAGCTCCAACCTGTGTTCTCTCCATCATAACAGGGACTGTGAGGTGTACAGATGTGAATTTTCTTCCCCTATTTGACCATGACATCATAAATTAAGAGAAGACAAGACAGCCTCTGAGATTCTTAAGTAGATTCCAAGTATTGTATTCCTGCTTTTAATCCTCCTTGTACAACACTGACTTTTCCAATCAATCGCTAAAGTAAATTTCAAGGATTTGCTGGTTATTGACAAAACACAGCAGGAAGCATCTAACTTGTGGGAGAGTAAACAGGTATATTAACTGAAAGGGGGCGGGGCAAGGAGAAAGTTTCCAAACAAGAGACTACTATCCAAGTTGGTGACTTAGCTTCCAAACAACAAATCAATTACACATAGGAATAAGTGGCTGAGTAGCTCTGAAATCTCTCCTCCCAATGAAAAGATGTAAATGCTACAGAACTCCTAACCATGATACACATCACACTCTGAAATGGATATAAGCCCAAGTGGGATGCACAGGCTGCAAACTCCAGGAAAAGATGCAGGTATGTTGTAACATCTCGCCTTGCCAGTGAATTTGTGTTAGTGGCCACACCCCTTCGGGCGTGGCTTCATGTGTGGACAGGACCAGAAGGTGGAAGGTGGAGAGGAGGTGGGTGGGCGGACTCGCATTCTTTCTCTCAGATCATGGATGGCATTGGAAGGGCAGAGACTGCATCTTCTGGAGCAGGAAGGCTTCGGTGGTTCTTTACTATCATCTGTGTAAGTTGTTCCCCAAGAAAACGCCCATTTATCATTTATCCTGGGTCTAGCAAACCCGTCTTCACAGGTATGACAGAGGCAGGAATAGAGAGACACCAAGAAGAGCTTCTGTGTTGGAGGTTGGAGGTTTTCAGTTGAGTCGGTACCTCTGTGTGTGTGTGTGTGTGTGTGTGTGTGTGTGTGTGTGTGTGTGTTGTTGAGAAAATAAAGGACCCATAAAGTTTTATAAAAATGATTAAATATCACACACACATGATTAAATATCACACACACACACACTTTCCAGGACCCTTCCTCAAGAATTTTCTTCTATATATTATTTTCTAAACAGCAAAGAAGAGTATGAAAGAGACAAGACTGGGAAATGAAACCACAGACTCTCACAGCAGAAAGGGATGATGCTGTAGCCTGGAGGGCAAGGAAACAAGAATTCAAGGGACAACTGTATTACAGAGCAGCAAGTAATGGTTCCTAAGAGGAACCTCTCGGAAGAGGGATTCCAGTGTGCAATAGAAAGGTGATCAAACAGCAAACCCATTTATGCAGATGCAGGGACCTGTCAGGCCACACACAGCAAGCCTCTGCTCGAGGAGGCAGACACCCACAGCTAACCCCTGAGCTAACCCCTGAGCTGAACTCCTGGAACCCAGTGTCAGAGAGGGAGGAGTGGTGAGCAAAGGGGTCAAGACTGGGCTGGTTTAACCCAAAGAAACAGCTGATCTGAACAAGCGGGAGCTCTTGGACCCCAGACTAATTGCTGGGAATCCAGCATGGGGCTGATGCAGACCCCATGAATATGGGTGTCATTGAGGAGGCCTAGGTAATCTATGGGGCCTTGGGTAGTAGATCAGTATTTATCCCTGGCATACAAATGGATTTTGGGCGCCCATCCCACAATGAGGGATGCTTTCTCAATATGGACACTTGGGGAAGGGCCTAGGCCCTGCCCTGAACACAATGACAGACTCTGAGATTCCCCCATGGAGGGCTTCACCCTCCCTGGGGAACGGAGTGAGGATTGGGTGGGGGTGCTGGGGGGCTTGGTTGGGGGAGGGAGAGGGAGCTGGCATTGACATATGAAGCAAGCTTGTTTCTAATTTAAATTTTAAAAAAAGGAAAAAAGAATAAGAAAGCCTCTGTTCTCACTGAGAAATGTTTCTTTGGCACTCTTTGGTAGAAGACAAAAAAAAAAAATCAGAGAGCCTCAGCTATGAGGCTGAAGAGTAAACCCAACATTAGCTCATGGATATCAGTTCTGCGTTGATCCAACAGGCATGACATGGGAAAAGGAAAGACCTGGATCTGGTGTCACCTAAGATGACAGAGATAAGAAATGACTCAGATGGTAAAAGGTTTGCCTCATAACGTTGAGGAATAATCTTTCTGTACACTGTGAAGACGTGTTGCCCTAATTGGCTTAATAAAGAGCTAAAAGACCAATAGCTGGGAAGGACAAGGTTAGGCAGGACTTGCACACAGGGAGAGAGCTCTGGGATGAAGATGGGCGAGGTCTCCAGGAGATATGGAGAGAAGCAAGAAGCACATTCCTTGCTGAGGAAAGATACCAAGCCACGTGGTAGAAATGTTGATAATAAATCTGGGTTAATTTAAGATGTAAGAGCTAGTTGGTAACAAGCCTACGCTACCAGCTGAGCATTTATAATTAGTAATAAATCTCTGTGTTATTGATTTAAGATGTAAGAGCTAGTTAGTATCAAGCCTAAGGTACCAGCTGAGCATTTATAATTAATAATAAGTCTCTGTGATTATTTGGGGCCTGATTGGTGGGATGAAATATTCTGCCTACATGGTAACTGGAAGGGCCTGAGCTTGATGTGTGTTGAAACCCACATTAAAAGCCTGATGTGGCAGCCTGTGCTGGTAAGTAATCTCACAGCGGTGAACTGAGAGGCAGAGATAGGAGGATACCTAGAAGCTCGTTGGCCCGCTAGCCTAGTCTGCTTGGTTGAGTTCTAGACCAGTGAGAGATCCTTTCTTAGATTAAAAAGCAGAAGGTGCTTGAGGAATGACACCTAAGGTCCTCCTGTGCCCTCTATGTTTAAGTGCAAAGAGATGCCCCATACACACACAAAGATGACCAATTAATCAACTGTGACCCAATCAACATTTAGTGGCATGTGCGTGCGTGTGTGTGTGTGTGTGTGTGTGTGTGTGTGTGTGTGTGTGTGTTGTGGAATACGGTTACAGTGTTATATAGCAGTGCACCACACAGTAACACCACCATTGTGAATCACAAACTAATGGCGGTTCCATCAGATGACAAACAGAGCCTAGAAAGCCTTACTGTCTAGTGACATCATCGTCTCTATAATGTAGCAGTGACAGGAAAAGGAGGTGGGGAAGTGGAGAGGGACACTTTTTCATTCCATATTAAAATTTCAGGAAGGAATCTGCACACACACATAGACCAGCCTGTGTGTATTGGAAACTGCTCTGAATTAACTTAAAATTCAGATGTAACCTCAATGACAAGGGTCGGGGGGAATGAGTCTCAGTCATTAGGAGTGTGGGAACCACCACTATACAGAGAGATGGTGATGGGGAAACAATGTAGGAAATGATAAGGAATGATCCACCAACTCAGACAATTTTGGTGACCAGGCTAGCCACCTTGCTGAATGATTAAAAAAAAAGTTTGCTATGTAACTGCTTTTGTTTGGATGCCATATGCAATGGATAATTTTTTCTTTTTTATTTAAATTAGAAACAAACTTGTTTCCCATGCCAATACCAGTTCCCTCTCCCTCACCTCCTCCCCTGCGACTCCCACTGACCCCCTATCCCATCCTTTTTTTGCTCCCCAGGGAGGGTGAGGCCTTCCATGGGGGGTCTACATGGTTAATTAAAATTGTCAACTTGATACAACCTAGAATTTCCTGGGAAGAGAGTCTCAATGAGGAATGGTCTGGATCAGGTTGGTCATTCGATGGCAAGGGAGATTGTCTTGATTCCATTAATTGGTATGGGAAGACCCAGTCCACTGCAGGAGGTACCATTCCATGAGTTTGCATCCTGAAATGCAGAAGAGTAGGGAAAGTAAGCTGAGTGGTAGCGTGCAGGTTCATTTATCTCTGCTTTTCACTATGGGTGTAATTCATTGCTTCAATTTCCTGCCTTGACTTCCAAGCAATGATGGACTGCAACCTGGGATTGTGACCTAAAATAAACCCTTTCTCCCTTATGTTCCTTTTTGTCTGGGTGTTTTATCGCAACAACAGGAACAAATCTAAGACACCCTATAAAGTATGCTAGCTCCTGACTATGAGAAGGGAATGCTGAGTCTCTGTCTTCCCAGCTTCCCAACTCTCTAAATGAAACACAGAGTAAAGATGAATTATCTCTGCTTATTGGTGTCTGTAATGACAGGTAACAGGGACTCTGGTGTTCTGATTACAGTGTAATCCTGCTATTTGACTTTTGTGTCTATACTGAGAGGACTCCATACCTTACCATAGAGCTATTTGCATCTCCATGAAAATTGCTGCTCTATTAGCTATAGAAAATATTGGAATCAGCCTAACTGTCCATCAATTTTTGTGAAAATGGATGGAGTTAGGATATAAAATATTAAGCAAGGTCACACAATTTCAGAAAGAACAAGACAACACAGGATCTCCCTCAGCTGTGGGAATCTAGCTAAGAGTAAATGTGTGCATGTAAACATGTGGGAATGATATAACAGATAGAAAATAACAGAAAAAGACTAAATTCTAGGGAGGAAGAAGGAGTGAGAGCAAACAGTGGGCGTGAGTCATGAAGGAGGATGTAAAGCTAATTGTTTTCCTAGTTCTGATTCTGCCATGGACTTTTCTCAGTTTGTGTAGTGTATGAGCATGCAAAATATACTTGATTGTGGGAACACCAGACCTTGAGCAGAGACCCACTTCCCCTTCTGCCTGGGAGTAGGCAGCTGTAAGACAATGTTTAGTAAAAACATGTTTACTAAAAACGATACAATAAGTTCCTGGAAAAGGCCTTCCCACGGAAACCACCCTGACCTCGACCTTGTCCAAAGACTAATCGCACTTTAAAAACCCACACACATCCACCTCTGGGTCAGAGCAGAACCAGCCAGGGTAGAGGAGAGAGCAGAAGCTTCTCTGGTGGGAGCTTTTCTTAGGAGGTTTTCTTGAACCTTTTTGGAGCCTGTTTAAAGTTTTCTTTATATCATTGAACGAGTCTCTGTGTTGTCAATCCCCGACACCCTCCGCACGTTCTTGGACACAGGCCGCGCAGCAGACGTGACATTTGATAGTGAAAATATAAAATCCAGTGTGAGGTTCCACAGCATCTGTTCCAAATGGTTCCTCTGACTCTAGGGAAGGTCATTGGGTTGTATAGTCATTGGGTCTGGCTAATTTGGGCGTGTGATGTTTTGATTTGCTACTTTTCATAATAAGGTTTAAAGTAAAACAAATAAAAAATGAAAGTTGAAAAACAGGAAAGGTTAGGATGTACTCTACTGCTGAGCCATGCCCCCAAGTTGGAACGGCTTCATGCTGTCCAACTCTACAACCTCAGGACCATCATTTGAAATCACGCCACCCATGGTGATGGGAAAGACTGATGAGGTAATGCATGCGGACACCCCTTGTAAATAATAAACCGTGAACTTGAACTAGAAAGGAAATGATTAGCAGCAAGGCGTGATTATCTATATGGATCTGACAACAACACCATTTTGCCACCTGCTGCCCAGACATTTCTGTAATGGCATGGCTTTGCTAAGACGTGAACTTTGCATGCTGGTGTTTGCCCAGCTGTAAAATGAGATATCTCCAGGGATGGCAAACACAGCCAATTCCTGTAGGTCCATGGGGATGTTTATCTTGGCAATGAGAGGTGGGGGGGCAGGATCAGAGCCCTTGGAAAGGATGATTGAACAGATGGCAGGTGAAACAAGGGCCGGCTCAGAGGACAGAAGCAGCAGCTGGAATCAGCAGACACGCTATGGAGGTATCTTTGGCCCAGGGCAACAATTATTTAAATAAAATACTAGTCACCACCAGTTGTGGTTCTGCATACACACCTGTAATCCCAGCTACTAAGAAGGCTGAGGTAGGAGGATCATGAATTCAAAACTGTGTGGGTTACATAAGAAAATAAAAAATGATGGGAAGGTATCTTAGTGGAGACTATCTGCTCAGAATCCCCCAGTGAGGGGCTGAGAGCATAGGTCTATAGTATGGCACCTGCCTAGAATCCCCCCAGTGAGGAGCTGGGGTGTGGCTCAGTGGTAGAGCACCTGCCTAGAATTCCTCAGTGAGGAGCTGGGGTGTGGCTCAGTGGTAGAGCACCTGCCTAGAATTCCCCAGTGAGGGGCTGGGGTGTGGTTCAGTGGTAGAGCTTCTGCATAGAATGCCTCAGAGAGGGGATGGGGTGTGGCACAGTGGTGGAGCTCCTGTCTAGAATTCCTCATTGAGTTACTGGGAGTGTGGCTCAGTGGTAGATCTCCTGCCTAGAATCCCTCAGTGAGGAGCTAGGGTGTGGTTCAGTGGTAGAGTGCTTGCCTAGAACCAGTGATGATCTCTCACTGGCCTGGACCTCACATATTAAGGTAGGCTGATGGTCAGTGTGCCCCAGTGATCTACCTGTCTCTGCTTCCCCAGCATTGCTATTACAAGCGAGTCACCAAGTCCAACACGTCTTCTATGTGGGTTCCAAGGATTGAACTCAGGTTTCATGCTTGTGAAAGGAGTACTTTACTGAGCTATCTTCTCAGCCTCCAGAAGTTCATTTTCAAATGTCATTCCAGAGCATGCCCATTTCAGGTTCCTGAGTCTTCAACCTGTTGTCATCTCTGACTCCTACGTCCCAGGGAAGGAGGAGCTTCCAACTTTGGAAGTCTTCTTGGCCACTCTTCGTATCTGATCTGTAGTTGCTATTCTGAACTGGCCTCAACTGAGTCCCCTCCACCAAAAGCCTCTGTAAGCAACTGAGCTAGCCTTCATTCTGAATGGACTCACTCCCTGCTCCGCCACTAAGTTCATAAGCAATGAAGAATGAAAGCCATAATTTGGCCCAGAATTCTAACTCTGTCTTCTTATCTATGCCCTTTCTTTGGCTTTGTTTTGGATATAGGCTCTCACTATGGAGCCCAAGATGGCCTCAAACTCAAGAACCTCCACCCTCTGCTTCCCAGGTACAGGAAAGGCAGATTGCACACCACCATGCAGGGAGGTGTAGTTTGAAACAGGCTCACTGTTGGCAGTGTTTGAGGAGGTTTGTGGAACCCACAGGAATTGGAGCCTCTCTGGAGGAAGTAGGCCATGGGGGGTGGGCCTTGAGCTGTTATAGCACATCCCCGTTTCCTGTTCATGCCCTGCTTCCTAAACACAGTAAAAAAAAAAAAAAAAGAAAGAAAAATGGCCAGCCATCCTCCTGTTCCTGCCACCATGCCTTCCCTGCCAGCTCGCATGTGTTCCTCAGAATGATAGAAAGATCCCCCTTAAACCATAAGCCAAAAGAAACCCCTCTTCCCTTAAGCTGTTGTGATTATCTGGTCACAACAATGGTGACAAAAGTAGCTAAGACACCTGATTTCTTGCTTATGTCTTAAGACACTTGAAGACTGGAACCAAAGAAGAAAAACATTTCTTCAGCCATGATCCCCAACCCTGAGTATTCATCAGCCTCATGGAACTGTGTCCTCTGAATAAGACCATAGCCATCCCCATCTCTTCCCACTTGAGGACCATCAAGACCATGTCTGTGGACTGCTAACATGCCCTCAAAGAAGGAAGGGGGCCATTCCTATGCAATTCCTATGCCCTAATTGCCATGTGACTTCTGAGAGATGTTAGTGTATAGTGGAGAGGTAAACCGAGAAGGGGCTCTACCTATGTGACGGTGGGATAGGCATCACCCACTCCGGGTGACAAGCTTTGCAGTGTGGCTGCTTTGGGGTCAGGGATGTTCCTGCCAGCATCCTCTCACCTATGCTCTGTAAGTAGCCCCAATATACTCATTGGTTTCCTCGGGTTAAACTTTGGCAGAATTATACTTTTGTCTGTCATTGGGACCTCATAAGGAGTGGGTAGACATTGAAAAGGAGGTTCTCAGGTCCCTGGTCGACCATTCAGCATCAGAATTCCAGAGGTGGGAGCACAGGGATCTATTTTTAAAAAGCTCCCTGGATGCTAGGGGCTGAATGGTCCTAACAGGAAGGCTCAACCCTCCGGCGTCTATTTAGTGCAACATGGAACACCTGCACCGCTCTTAGACTATTTGTTTTTTAATGATTGATGAATCAATCTAACAGTAACTCCTATTTCCCTGGGCCAGTCACACCTGCCTTGAAGCTGGTATTGCTGGTTATCCCAGCCCAGGTGCTGGAAGCCCTGGAGAGCCCTCTCAGCCCAGGACCACTCTGAGCAGTATGGCCAAAGCCATTGGGCAATTCACAGGGGGTCATGCGGCTGCTAGTCTCACTGCCTTCTGACTCCTGTTGTCCTCAGCGGGGCAGTGGGTAGAAGGCAAACTGCTCACCACAGGGCTTCCGCTGCCACTCCAGAATCAGCCCTGTGACTCAGCAGCCACAACCCCAGGGTTGCCTTGGGACCAACATGTCATTCACTCTCAGAAGCCATTACAGCAGGGTCTGTGGCAGCTTTCTCTGTCTTGCATGCTAAGTCAAGGGTATCTGTTCCATATGGTGGTGAATAATTTACAACACAATTTACTTCCTGCTTATATAGCTGATTCCATACAAAGCTTCCATTTGCATATTTATTAATTTACAAAATTAATGCCATTTTCTTAGTCCCATACAGGATGTGTGGCTGGTCCCTGTCTTTGAATTAATTTTAATCTAAGGTGGAAACATTTGTTAAGGGAGTTGGCTCAGGCCAAAGTAATCAAATTCGTGGTAATCAAATGCTGGTAGGGGGTGGGGGAAGAGAGAGCTAACATTTATTGAGTGCCTAACCATGCCAGGCTTCAGGAAAATTAATGGTGCAGAATGGAAGTCTCCAAAAACATCCCCTTAATGTGATTATTGTGGCTGTTTTACAAATAAGGAAATTGGAACTGGGAAAGAATAAGTAGCTGGACCTCATAAGAGAGCAGAGTCACAGATGCTTAGAAAAGTCAGGAAGCAAGCTTTCCCACTGCTCCAACTGCTTATTAGTCAAGGAAGGCTACTGCTACTCGTAATTAATCTGGAGGAGGAAGTACTTGAAATTCCAGATATTTTCTTGCTCATAGATATTCTTGTTGCCAGGGAAGAATGGAAGATGCCCACTGAGGATTCTGCAATGCTTGATGTTAGCATTTGAGAAGACCCACCTAAGGAAAAAAAAATACCTCCATCAAAATCCCCCAGTTAGGACTGGGGCTAAGTGCCTGCTTACATAAGCATAAAGACCATTCAGTTCTTAAAACTTATGTAAAACAGTTAGGTTGGTGGTATACACTTGTAATCTCAGTGCAGGGGATGCAAGTGGACAGGCTAGAGGATCCTTGGGGTCAACCAGCCTAGCCTACTTGATGAGTCCCAGGCAAAAGAGAGACCCTGTCTCCAAAAAAAAAATGTGCCTGAGGAATGATACCTGAGGTTGTCTTCTGACCTCCACAAGCCAGCACACATAGCTTCGTGTACATCTACACACTCATCAATATGTACACATATATGTGGCACTACAGTGGTTTGACTAAGAATGGCCCCCATAGGCTCATATATATGAAGTTTGGTCATCAGGGAGTAGCACTACCTGAGAGGGATTAGGAGATGTGGTCTTGTTGGAGAAGATGTGGCCTTGTTGGGGGAAGTGTGCCACTGAGTGTGGGCTTTAGGGTTTCAACAGCCCAAGCCAGGCCCAGTGGTTCTCTCTTCCTGCTGTCTGCAGATCTGGATCTGTCTCTCAGTTCTACAGCACGTATCTGCACTACATGCCACCAGGCTCCCGCCATGACGATAATGTACTAAACCTCTGAAACTGTAAGCCAACCCCATTTAAATGTTTATTTCCTTTATAAGAGCTGCTATGGTCATGGTGTCTCTTCACAGCAATAGGACACTGGCTAAGACAGGCACAAAATTCCACATTTACCCTTTAAAGAGTGGCTATATAGTCTTTGCCTCCCAAGAGATGGCATGGCCTGCCTCATCCTTTCTGCCTTTAGGTTCCATCTCTCTGTAAATCTTGCTCCCTTCTGTCTTTGTGACAAAATACCCAAGACAACTTAGAGAAGAAAAGGTATGTTTCGGTTCCTGGCTTCAGAGTTTTCACGGTCCGTTGATTCCGTTGCTTTTGAGTATAAGGCGGAAACATCTTGGAATCAAAGACAGAGACAGGAAAAGGCTAGGGCACACCACTGGGCTTGGTTAGCCTGGATTGCCAACTTGACACAGTCCCAGATCATCTAAGAGGAGAAGCTTCAACTGAGGAATTTCCTAGAACAAACTGGCCTGTGGGAATCTCTGTGGAAGATTGTCTTGATTATTAATTGAGGTAGGAGGGCCCCATCCACTGTAGGTGGCACCATTCCCTAAGCAGATGGTTCTGGGCTGTCCAAGGAAGCTTAGCTAAGCAGAAGCCTACAAGCAGCATTTCTCTGTGGTTTCTGCTTGAGTTCCCACCCTGATCTTCTTCAATGGTGGACTATGACTAATAAGCTGAAATAAACTCCTTTCTCTCCAAAGTGACTTTCAGTCAGAGTTTTATCACAGAAACCGAATGAAACTAGAACATCCCCTACTGACCTAACTAACCTCTTCCACAACCTCTCAAAAATACCACAAAAGGAAGACCAAACCTTCAACACCCAGGTTTTGGGAAACAGCCCAGTAAAAAAATCATAGCATCACACACCCTCTCATTTCTCCCTTCCTGAGAGCTGCTTCCTGTTCTGTCCTTTCCTGTCTCTCCTTCTCTACCCTCATAAATTAAAATCTGTGTTTCTAACCACTGCTGAATAGTATCCTGAACATCTGACCCCATGCAGCTGGTTCCCAAGGGTCAGTAAGCAAACCAGGTGCAGCAACAGGGACTGGAGAGTTGATTCAGCAGTTTAAGAGCCACTTCTACCGCAGCACCAAAGTCAGGTGGTTCACAAACGTGTGCAGGTCCAGTTTTGACTCTGTCCTCCTGTCTCTGTGGATTCCTGCACTCAAGTCTACAAACACACAGACATACACATACACAGCAAACCCCAAATTCCAAACCCTATTTCTTCCTCCCCCAAGAACCTACTTTACCCTTTATCCTGAAAATGCTGATAGATGGTAGCCATTTACCCATTCCCCTTACACCTCCAGACTTTTGTTACTCTGATCCTCCAACATACTGTCAGTATCACCCAAAATACCTCTCTTATTTATTACTAATACTATCATCATCATCATCAGTATTATTATTGCAGTTCTAGAGACCAAATGCAGGGACTTGTGCATGGTAGACAAGCAATCTATTCCTAAAACATCTCTCCATCTCCTCACTGGGGGATTCTAGGCAGGTGTTCTACCACTGAGCCACACCCCAGCCCCTCACTGGGGGATTCTAGGCAGGTGCTCTACCCCTGAGCCACCCCCCAGCCCCTCACTGGGGAATTCTAGGCAGGGACTCTATCACTGAGCCATGCTCCCACACCTTTTATTTCTATTAGGAACCTTTACTCTGAAATGTCAGCCTAGCCACCTGATAAACTATGTCAAATACTTTACATGTCAGAAAGCTGTGTTAGCCTGAAGTGAACAAAGTCTGAGCCTGGAGGGACCTCTGGGTTCTGTTTTTTTGTTTCTTTGCTCGCTTTTAGAACTTCTTCTCTATTGTTCAAGGCCTTCCCTACTTTGAGCATGAACCCACAGAAATGAAAATAAAGATGTTTTATAGGAGTAGGGAATGATTCCCTGAAAGATGTGGAGAAACTGATCCGAATACCCTGCCCAGGCTGTTCATTACCCCATGGCTGTCAACCAGCTTTCTAAAGGAGAAATGGAGACGAGATGAGAAACATACTGAATTCCAACTCTGAGAAAGTTGGTTTTAGTACTCTAGCAAGAGCACAGAAAGTCACGTTCCGCAATACTTTTATTTTGGTTTGGTTTGGTCTTGTTTGTTGTGTTTGTTTGTTTGTTTGAAGACAAGGTCTTGCTATATAGTCTGGATTGGCCCCTAGTTTGCCCCTGCCTCTGTCACATCCATCAAAATGGAGGGTTTTAATTGAGAAACAGCCTTCAGAAAATCAGGTTTGACCCTCCCCCTGACATTCATCTCTCTAATTATCTGACCTTTCACCCAGAACGCTGGCTGAGGATCCAGTGGCTTCTCCCTCTGCCTAGGAGCCCAGCTGCCAATATGAGGAAGCCTTGGGCTCCCCCTTGAGGCCAACAGTAAAGCTGACGAGGGAAACTCCAGGAGACACTTAATTGGCTCAGAGAAGGGATAGGGTGTGGACAAAGAAGAGGGATCACCTGGCCCAGGAGGTCCAGGGCCTTCTCCTCCTGTAGATGGGAAGACATTTCAACGATATGGAGGCAAAGCCAGAGGGCGGCTGTGAACCACGTGCCTCCTCTTTAGAGGAGGGGCAAAGGGAGGAGGAGTGGGAGGAGGGAAAAGAGAGGAAAGTGAGAGAGAGAGCTGTGCTCTCCTGGGTGCTTGCCTTCTGCTGCTGTGTGCATGGTGCTTTTGACCCATAAATCAACATTAAAAGTCTTGTTTTTAAATTCCTTCAATAAACTCTAAGGCACATTCTGTACTTAAGAAAAATCAAAGGCTCAAATTCATGTTAAAAATGGGACCGGGGCCACTAGACAGAAAGCTCGGTTGGTGAAAGGTTTACTATACAAACATAAGGATGTGAGTTTGATTCCCCAAAACCCATGTAAAAAGTCAGGTGTGGTTGCCATGTGATATAATCCCAGTGCTGGGGAGGCAGAGACGGGTGGATCCTGCGGCTTGCTGTCCAGTCAGCATAGACTGCATGGCGAATTCCAGGTCAATGAGAAATCTGGCTCACAGATAAAGGTGGATAGTGTCTGAAGAGGTAAATCCTAGTCTGTCCTCCATACCTGTTTACATTTGAAAACATGCACACACACACACACACACACACACACACACACACACACACAGGTGATATCTGACCTGGGCATAACGATGCATGCCTGTAATCCCAGCACTTGGGATACTGACACAAGTAAGTCATGAGTCTTAAGACAGCCTGGCCTGTCTAGGAATCTTTGATCTGTTTGGAGCATATAGTGAGACCCTATCGCAAAATAACCAAGGACTAGTCATGTAGCTCAGTGGTATAGTAAGGAGCCTAAGCCTTGGGTTCAGTCCCAGCATGGAGAAAAGACAGGTGTGATTATTAATGGGGTCTTTATTTTGACTTCTCTTTGCCCTTGTGATCTCTGGGGAAGCATCCAAATGAGACACAGGGGTCATCACATAGAAAATGGGTGTTTAGAGATGGGCCGATGATTCCGTAGATCAAGCACTTTCCGTGGGTTTTTACCAGTATCCCCCTTTGTCATGGGATGCAGGGATGCTGAGCTCCTAACCAAAGGCACAGCCAGCAAGTCAGCAGAGATGAATTTGAGTAGAACAGATGGCCTAAAGCAGGCTCAGCGCCTAGTGTCTTTAAAGAGCTTTGAATCATAATGCAAACGCAACCAGACAGCATGTAAATAAGTGGGCATGACAAGTGGGCATGGCTTCTTCCAACACACTTCCTTTATAAAAACCAGAAGCCACTGGGCATGGTGACACATACAAGAGGATCTAGAGTTCCAATCCAGGAGGCTCTAGACTTGTTCTCAAAAACCCAAAGGCTGGGGATGTAACTCGGTGATAGAATGCCTAATTAACACAAGAGCAGCGTGTGTTCAATCCTCACCCATCCTGCCTTAAAATGAATGAATGGATGAAGAGTGAGAGAATGAATGGAGGAATGAACAGATAAATAAACCAGTCAATGGTGGTCCATGCCTGTGATCCCAGCACCTGGGAGACTGAGGCAGGAGGCTAAGAAGCTAAAGGTCATGGTTAGAAAATGGCTCAGTGGTTAAGAGCTAACCTAGAGGATGAGCAAGCACATCAGGTGCTCCTTGGGATAGCCCACACAAGCACATCAGATGTTCCTTGGGATAGCCCACACAAGCACATCAGATGTTCCTTGGGATAGCCCACACAAGCACATCAGGTGCTCCTTGGGATAGCCCATACAAGCACATCAGATGTTCCTTGGGATAGCCCACACAAGCACATCAGATGTTCCTTGGGATAGCCCACACAAGCACATCAGATGTTCCTTGGGATAGCCCATACAAGCACATCAGGTGCTCCTTGGGATAGCCCACACAAGCACATCAGATGCTCCTTGGGATAGCCCACACAAGCACATCAGGTGTTCCTTGGGATAGCCCACACAAGCACATCAGGTGCTCCTTGGGATAGCCCACACAAGCACATCAGGTGCTCCTTGGGATAGCCCACACAAGCACATCAGGTGTTCCTTGGGATAGCCCACACAAGCACATCAGATGTTCCTTGGGATAGCCCACACAAGCACATCAGGTGCTCCTTGGGATAGCCCACACAAGCACATCAGATGTTCCTTGGGATAGCCCACACAAGCACATCAGATGTTCCTTGGGATAGCCCACACAAGCACATCAGATGTTCCTTGGGATAGCCCACACAAGCACATCAGGTGCTCCTTGGGATAGCCCACACAAGCACATCAGGTGCTCCTTGGGATAGCCCACACAAGCACATCAGGTGTTCCTTGGGATAGCCCACACAAGCACATCAGGTGCTCCTTGGGATAGCCCACACAAGCACATCAGGTGCTCCTTGGGATAGCCCACACAAGCACATCAGGTGCTCCTTGGGATAGCCCACACAAGCACATCAGGTGTTCCTTGGGATAGCCCACACAAGCACATCAGGTGCTCCTTGGGATAGCCCACACAAGCACATCAGGTGCTCCTTGGGATAGCCCACACAAGCACATCAGGTGCTCCTTGGGATAGCCCACACAAGCACATCAGGTGTTCCTTGGGATAGCCCACACAAGCACATCAGGTGCTCCTTGGGATAGCCCACACAAGCACATCAGGTGCTCCTTGGGATAGCCCACACAAGCACATCAGGTGCTCCTTGGGATAGCCCACACAAGCACATCAGATGTTCCTTAGGATAGCCCACACAAGCACATCAGGTGCTCCTTGGGATATCCCACACAAAGCATATCCAGACACAGACACATATACACATGCATATTCAACTAAAGATAAAATAAATCTATTTGTTTTAAACTCAAGTCATTCTCGGCTGCATAGTAAGTTTGAGGTCAGCCTGGACCCCGTCTCAAAAACAAATGAACAAATACGAAAAAACAAATAGTGCAATCAGTGTGTCTGCAAGCCACGGTGTCAGCACTGTGAAGAGTGTGAGGAACAGAAATGAGACACCCCAGACGGGCAGACAAAGGGGGCTCCTGAGCCAGCCGCGCATGCCCTCTCCAGCCCTTCACGTCTCTTCAGAGTGCCTTGTTCCCGCCACGCAGCATCACTAGACCCCGATTCTGTCACCATGAACAGTGACTTTGATGCTGTGGTCAAGGCTGTCAGCCATGGGTCTGGATTCCGCTCACCCTTGAGTCCACTCGTTGTAGTGCCTCCCGCCATATGTCTGGCCACCCTGCTCATTAATCACACCCCTGAAAAGTCTCTTAATTACATTATGTTCACAATCCATAAAACATAATTAAAATATGTAAATCCATTATACTCTTTAATGAGCACATTGAGAGCTCAAAATTTTAAATTAGATATAAAATTGATGTGGACCCACTAGTATTGACTGCTCATGATCATAAATCATTCTCAATTTGGACTGCCATCAGGACCCTGCTCCCATTGGATGTGGCTTCCCCCCCCCCCTCTGGCATTTTTTAGAAGCTATTTTACATGACGTATAATTTTTAAGGATAGCAATTACTGGCTCACTTAGTCGACAACACCGATATGCACAGTGATAATGTGCCCGCGATGCCTTGTGTCTTACAGAGGACTTGCACAAAATGTGTGGTCTTGTGTCTGTGGCACCGTGACTATTTGTTCCCACTGGTTCTTTTGTTTTTTTTTTTTTTCTTGAGGAAGGTCTCACTATGAACCTGTGATGTTTAATCTTGGGTCGACTTCATAAGATCAAGAGTCACCTAAGAGACAAACCTCTGGATGGTTGTAAGAAAATTTCTAGAAATGGCTAATTGGGGTGACATTGTAGGCTGCACCGATTCACGGTCTGGAGTCCTGAACAGAACAGAAAGGCAAAATTGATCTGAGCACCGGTGTTCTTCTCTCTCAGCTTCCTGACTGTGGATGCAACACGACCATCATCTGCCTCACTCTCTTGCCATCATAGCCCCTCCCCTGTGATGGACTGAGTCAAAATAAGCCTAGCTTCCCTTAAGTAGCTTTGTGGGTCACAGCAAGGAGACAAGGGCCTAATACACTGAGCATGCAGTGGATTTTTAAACAAAAGCCTGCAAATACCCTCTTTTGTGCTTTTTAATGATGTGAATGTTTGAGCCAGATGTATGTGTGTTAGTATAAGCACCCGCAGAGACTGGAAGAGGACACTGGATTCCCTAGAGTCAGAGTTACAAGTGGTTGTGAGCTGCCGCCCAGCCTGGGTGCTGGAAACTGAACTCAGGACCTCTGCAAGAGCAGCTTGTATTCTTAACTGATGGTCCATCTCTCCAGCCTTTGAGCAAATATCCCCAGCTTTGATGCACTTCGTGAACTTCTTTTCCAATCTATATTTAAAAAAAAAAAAACACTCTGAGCTGTCCATGCAAAACGGCTCCGGCTAGTCCTTTTGGGGAATTTGTCCACACACACAACCTCATGCAACTTCAATGGGACAGACAGTTGACTTACCCCTCTTGTGTATGGCAGAGCCAAGCTGAGCTGTGCTTGCATAAGTGACAGGAGGAGACAGCCTTTAATCTGCACATGATTTCTCCTCAACAGCTCTCTTTCCATCAAGGCAGATGGTTCATAGACCCATCCTGTGAGTGTTATGATACTTAATGCGTAAGAAGAGACGGGGTGGGGAGGGAGGGGAGGTGAAGATGAGATGAAAGACAATTATCATTTGTTTATGCTCCTAACCCTGCTTAGAGCAGAAGTTGTCACAGCTTGAAAGTGGGGGGTGGGGCTGGGGCGAGGAGGAAGCCGGATAAACACAGATCAAATCCAGAGGATCAGGTGAGCTTAGCTAACAGCAGGAATGATGTTTGTTCTCACAGGTGCAGGCAAGCTTTCCACCAGTCTGTTTACTTACATATCAAAGCTTCTTTAACATGGTCTCAGCTTAGCATGAAAAGCTGCAGCTAAAAATTTTATAACAATGACTAGGGTTGTGGCTCAGGGGTAGAGGGCATGCCTAGAATGCCCCAGTGAGGGGCTGGGGTGTGGCTCAGTGTTAGAACACCTGCCTAGAATCCCCCAGTGAGGTGTGACTCAGTGATAGAGCACCTGCCTAGAATCTCCCTCCTCCTTAGCCCCCATAATGCTCTTGGGTATGACTCAGCTGTGGAACACCTGTCTGGAATTCCCCAGTGGGGATTTGAGGGTGTGACTCAATGGTGGATCACCTGACTAAAATCCTCCAGTGAGAGACTGGGAATGTGGCTCTGTAATAAGGGGCTGCCTACCACACACACACAGAGCCTTAGGTTCCATATCCAGAACCACAAAAAAAAAATACTAAAACAAATATAATAAATGATGAATGTATTTAATATGTAATTACCTTCTGCAGGGCAAATCAATCACCAAAATAGACTAGTAAACTTTGGAAACAACACAGAGCCACACCAGCAGTATAAACATAATAATATGAAATTAGCATAGATACAAGAATGACAGAAATTGTGGTAAAAATATATATGAAACAATGTGCAATTGTATGTTTTTTCCAGTATGGATAGCCACTAGTTTAATCTTTTCAGCAATATTCCTGGTGTTTAAAATACACGCAAAGTTATATTTGATTATGCATGCCTGTAATCTCAGTACCTGTGAGGTTGAAACAGAAGGATCACTGTGAGTTGGAGGCCAAACACAATCATGATAATAAGCATAAACATATTTCTACATTATAGTTTTGAAAAACAGTACCTTGTAGAAACAAAAGCGGCAAAGATAAAGAAGGTTTTACCCAAAAGTGGTCATAACAGTATTGTTATTAATGCAGCAAACTGTGCAATAATTTAAATGCCTGTATCTGCACACCTGGTTTGATTATAATGTAATCCTGTAACAGAATATCTCGTCTTCTACACACCGCTTTGGCTCATATAGAGAAAAGAACAAAGTGTAAATTTTCTTCTAGTTTGTTTTGTTGTTTTAAGACAAGCGCTCAAGTAACCTAGGATACCCTCCAGTTCACTATACAGCTGAAGGATGACCTTGAACTTCTGATCATCCTGCCTCCTCCCAATTTCTGGGGTTGCAGGTGTTCACCATCATGCCTGATTTTATGCAGTTCTGAGGATAGAACCCAGGGCTTCATGCATGCTTGGTCAGTAGTCTACCAAATAACTCACATCCCAGCCCTGCTGAGTCATCTTGCTGGCACCCTTTAGAGCTTGATATACTAATTTCTTAGATCCAGTGCTACAAGAAACAGGCTTTAATGTGTGATATGAAGAGACAGATGATGTGAGGCTAAGTCTCATCTTGGTCACCAGTTGTGTTATCTTTGCTCTTAATTATGATTCAAGATAATAGCAGCAACCATTTCCTGCTAGAGACTGTGTGCTCTCGAACCCATGGGCTGAAAACAACCTCTACATTTGCATCCTGATGGCAGTTGGAGATGGGGCTTTTGGGAGGTGATTGAGATTAGATGAGGTCCTTAGATGATCTCATGAGGTTGTGAGGATGACAGCAATGATTTCCTAAGAACAGAACACTGAGTCAGCAGCACACTTCCTCTAGCTTGTCATATGGTGTTACAAGAAGACCCTCCCTAGAGGCATTCTTTGATCTCTTAGCTTCCAGAACCATGAACTCTCTCTATATGTTTTTTTTTAATATCCAATCTGTGGCTGTCCATGAAAGCATCAGAAACTCAGCTAAGATGTTTGCTTTACAGTTTGATTGTAAATGTGGAGTTAGTTGTTGCCTGTGCCATTAGTGATAGTGTTTAGGTTGGGTCTGTAGCTGGGGAATGAGGATCTGATAGATATGCATTACCTTGTAGGAGACAGACAGAAATAAATCTAGTAGCCGGGAATGGTGGCACATGCCTATAGCTCCAGAACTCAATTTACTCCTCAAAACACCTGCACTCATCACCTGCAGTTATGCTCAAGGGAGAGTAACTTTTCTCAAGATGAAAGTATGCTGTTACAGGTCTGTGGAAATAGCTCAGTGGGAAAAGTGTTTACTCTGTAAGCAAGAGGACCTGAGTTCAAATTCTCCAAATCCCTGTAAGAAGACAGAGGATGCTGGGAGGCAGAGATAGGAGAACCCCTAGAACTCAGTGACCAACAATTCTAGCCAATTGGTGAGCTTCAGGCTCAGTGAGAGACCCTATTTCGAAAAGTAAGGTGGGGAAGAAACTGGGAAAGACCTCCTTATATCAATCCCTGACTTCCACGGGTATCCTCACAGGTGTCCTCATGGGCAAGAGCACTCATATACACACATACACATACATACGACACCCATGGAGGAGGTATGACACACGAGATGAAAGTCCTGCTACCACTGTCAAGACCAGGTTCCAGGCTGCATCTGGCACAGCCACGCATCACAGAAATGATGAACAAAACTGTTGAGCAGGATTTTGAGAGCTGGGTCTGCTACTTGCATTTTCAGAGACTTGGAGAGAATGAGCTCATATCTTGAATTCTATTTACTCATCTACAAAAGGAGAATGGTGCTTGGCTCAAGAGGCTTATAGTGGAGGTTAAACGAGGTACTTTAAGTAAATGCGTTTGCTTTGAATATCACAAGGACTCACAACACCATTAACTGGTACACACTTATGCCTGCCAAGCAGTTTAATGCCTTTGGTCTCTGGTATGTTAAGAGGCATCTTTCTCTAGTGTGTTGGACTTCTAGGCTATTGTTGCTCAAATAACACTACCAACTTAAGTGACCTAATTAAGGAGAACAAGTTCACGTAGACAATCTAGAAAAATCTCTATTCTCAATTCATAAGCTCAAAATAAGGGAATCTGTGAAAGAAACATCCTTATATCTTTTCCCCATAAAAAATACTCAAAAGAGCTACATGGGACAATTTTAAAAGAAATGGGAAAGGAATGCTAGTTCACATTTATGGATGGAATGTAACTACCTATTATCTGTAAGATTCCATAGAATTGTTTGCCAGTAGATCCATAGAACATACCTCTTGACTTCTTGTGTTATCAAGAGTTGTATGAGTGGGCTGCTGCGCAAGCCTGAGAGCCTGAGTTCAGATTTCCCACACCCGAGGGAAGCTGAATAAGGTAGCAAACATCTGGGGTTCCAGAGCTTCCACAATGGAATGGGAGCAGAGACACGACAATGATCAGAAGCTCCCTGGACCAGACAATCTAGTTTATGCAGAAGGCAGCAACAGGGGCCTGTCTCAAATCTCAAAGAAAGAGGAATGTGAGCACTCACGTGAGAGATTATCTCTCACCTCCACTGTGCCAACACACACACACACACACACACACACACACACGAAGATAAAGGAAAGTGAATATTGTATTTGCACACAAGGGTTTTTATAGAACAATGAGAGCTACCATGTTCTATTTGGTCTAGTTAGGTGTGTCTACTCCAGTGGTTCTCAACCTTCCTGATGCTGTGACCGTTTAATACAGTTTTTCATGCTATGGTGACCCCAACCATAAAATTATTTTCATTGCTACTTCATAACTGCAAGTTTGCTACTATGATGAGTTGTAAAGGAAATATCTGATATGCAGGATATCTGATATGAGACCCCCATGAAAGGGTTGTTCAACTTCATAAGGGTCATGGCCTAAAGATTAGAATCACTGGTCTAATCTTTTGCATTCTGTAGATACAATTGAATGAAAAAAAGGATCGACTTGAGCCACACATTAATTCTAGACCCTCTATGCAGGAAAATAAGACAAAAAATATAGGAAAATCAAGAGTAATGACTGACTATATTTCCTATAGAAAAATGTGCATTATTTCTATAATAAGAAAATCCTGATTATTGAAAGTCTAGATAAAGAATCTCATCTGCGACACAAGATAAATGCAGTGCTGGCTTTAATCTCACAGCTGCACATTCTGTTTTGAAATTTTAACATCCACAACATGAGTCCTACTTTCCCTCTCTTTCCAATGATTGCTGAGTGAGTCCCTTATAAAAAACGGGAGATGACGCAACTCAGTTGGTAGAGCTCTTGCCTAGCATGCTTGAAGCCAGGGGTTCCAATACCAGCACTGAATAAGCAAGGCATTTGTGGTTGTTTGAAAGAAAATGGCTCCCAAAGTAAGTGGCATTCTCAGGAGGTGCGGTCTTGTGGAGTAGGTGTAGCCTTGTCGGAGGATGTGTGCCTTTTACCCTGAGACAAGGTCACATTATGGAGAACTTGCTATGCAGCCCTGACTGGCCTCAAATTTCATCCTTCTACTTTGGCATCATGGCTGCTAGAATGACAGGCATCTGCCGCTTGCCCCTATGCCCAACTTACTTACTTTTTTGTTTTTTGTTTTAGCCTAGGATTCTGGCATGTAGTTCAGGGTGGCTCCAAACTCACTTTGTAGTTCAGATTGTCCTCAAATTTGCCATGCTCCTGCCTCGGACTCACAAGTACTGTGAGTAAGCACCAGCATATTCAGTCCATGTGTTAAAATACTCAAGTTCCATAAACCGTTGTTGGTCACTTAAAGCTACAGTGTCCTATCATTTGAAAGCCCTTAAAGGTCTTATACATTTTCCTGAAATTCAAATATTCTCTGGGGTAAGGCTGGGGACGTAGTTGAGTTGGTGGAGTGCTTGCCTAGCATGAAGGTAGCCCTGGGTTCCATCCCCACCACATCATAAAGCAGATGCACATCTGTAAGCCCAGCAGTAGGAATGTGGAAACTCAAATATTAGAAGTTCAAGGTCGCCTTCAGATACATAGGCAGTTCTGTG
This sequence comes from Mesocricetus auratus, assembly GCF_017639785.1. Classification (NCBI taxonomy): domain Eukaryota; kingdom Metazoa; phylum Chordata; class Mammalia; order Rodentia; family Cricetidae; genus Mesocricetus; species Mesocricetus auratus. The sequence goes on from NW_024429206.1 coordinate 23,688,855, forward strand.
CCAGCCTTGGTACATGAGACCCAGAAAGAGAAAAAAAGAGAGAAAGAGGAGCAAACAGTGAGGGGAGACAGTGGGGCAGAGGGAGGGGGAACAGATGAGGGAGAGGGAAGGAAGCCAGTGTGCTCTTATCTCTATAGTAATTCAATTGCCTCTCAAATCTCTAGCAATTCCAGGATTTATTGTATTTTGGTCTTTATGCTCTCCGTAGCTACTTAAGTGTTAGACCAGTAAGATACAAAATGTTTTGAACAATCGATGGCCTTACAATGCATGCACAGCCATTTCTGTTACATTCGCTGTTGCTTTGTCCTTCGGCTCACTTTTGAGATTCCCTCCTGTAAATACCCAGGTCTGAATGAAACATTAAAAAAAAATCCAAACTGGAGTGTGCCCAAACAAAAGAAGTCGCTGTTTTGAAGCATGCTAAAAGTGAATTGCCTTTATTGCAATGAACCCTGTTTACTCTGGACTCCTGTTTTCATTTTAAAGCAGCCAAAGAAGACCGGAGAGATAGGTCAGCAGTTGAGGAAGAGCCTTTGCTATTCTTCAAGGTGACTCAAGTTCTTTTCTAAGAAAACACATGGGGGGGATCACAATCACCTGAAACTCCAGCGCCAGATGATCATTTGGACTTAACGAGCACTGCACACACATGTACGAGTTGAACACACACACACACACACACACACACACACACACACATTCACAAATATACATAGTTAAATATAAAATAGACCTTTGGCCTTTTCAAGCTATGAAAGGTCCACATGAAAGCCTGGGAACAAGCTTGCAACTTCATCTCTCTCTGAGCTACCTCCTCCTTCCTTCCTCTCAGTGGCCGTTTGCCCAGACAGAGATTGGAAGTGAAAGAGTTGAGGTTATCAATCCACTTAGAACTGTCTCGTTTTAAAATTTTTATCACAAACAAGAAGGTAAAAAAAAAAAGGTGAGCCAGGCAAGGCTCAAGTGCTGACACGTGTCGTCCTGTTTATTCATTATTCAGGGGTCAGACCCTCAACCAAGGCCATAGAGAAATGCCAAAAATAAATACATATCAACGCAACAATCTGTAATTTAGAATAATGGAAAGCGAGATTCCTATTCATTTTTATGGCGCTAACGCTGACACCATTTCACTCCAATTTTCTCTAATGGAACCAGCTGGGTTCTGGGAGGGGAGCTGTAATAGGTTTTAATGGACAGAATCTACCATTGAAACTGGCCATTTTTCTCACACAATCTCAGAGCTTGGCTCCCTGCCCATCAGAAGGCATTATGCCTTCTCTACGATTCTACACGATCTATAAGAGAAGAGGGACCCTGGCATACGAATGGACTTTGGGAGCCTATTCCACGTGCAGGGATGTGCTCTCGGCCTGGACACATGGGGGAGGACCTGGGCCTTGCCCAGGATGATATGACAGACTTTGGGGATCCCCTATGGGGTGCCTCACCCTCCCTGGGGAGCGGAGGGAAGATGGCATGGGGGACTGGTGGGGGAGCGGGGGAGGAGGGGAGAGAAAGGGAGCTGGGATTGACATATGAAGCAAGCATCTTCCTACTTTGAATTAAAACAATTTTTAAAAAGAAATGTAAATCCCAATAAAATTATACTAAAATTTCCCAGGGAAGAGAGAGAGAGAGAGAGAGAGAGAGAGAGAGAGAGAGAGAGAGAGAGAGAGAGAGAGAGAGAGAAAGGGGACAGGGAGAGCATGTTCTCTCTCCATCATGCAATCGCAAGCCACATACAGGATTCCAAAACTCCCCAGTGCACATGTCCCCTGGGAGAAATCGAGGGAATGTCAAAGTTCTCCAAAGAAACTCGCAGAGCCAGGTATAGTTGTATACACCTGTAATCCCCCCCCCCACTCGGAGGCTGAGGCAGGAGACTTATGAGTTTGAGCACAACCGTCCCGCCCAAACTGAAAAGCTCTTCTTAGTAAATTAAATATACAGCGGGAGACGGGAGATGGGTCAGTGTGAAAAGTTCTTCCAGCGCATATGTGGGACCTGAGTTTGAATCTGCAGCACCCACATAAAAAACCCAGGTGTGGTGTGGTCTGTAATCCCAGCACTGAGACAGCAAAGAAACGAGGATGCCGGGACTTACTGGCCAACCAGTGGTCAATGGCAGGCCAGACTAGGATGATATATACCCCAGGGCTGAAGATACAGGCAGTGTAGGTGCTGAGAACCAAACTCGAGTCCTCTGCAAGAGCAGTAAGCACTCTTAGTGGTTGAACCATCTCTCCAGCCCCATGACCATCATTTCAATAGCAAACTTCTGAGTCAATTTCCAGTACTATTTGCTTGCTATAGACATGACTGTGTTTCACTGGATCAGGATTAATAGTCAGAAATTGTTCCTTTCCCTCTTATCCCATTAAATCATTTCTATTTAGCTCTCCAACCACTGTTAGCATAGGAAGATAGCATGTGAAGAATGGAATGGGCTGGCTGCCACAGAGATAACAAAGGGATGTTCATTCTAATTTATTCCAGGGCACCACACCCTCTTGCAAACTGTTTTGTTTTATAGGCATCCTAACCACCCCTTTGAGTCATGCCTGATCAGACCTCTAGCCCGGATGGAATCTTAGCCATCATGGATGATAAAGAAACAGCTATTCTTATTTATTTATTTATTCATTTATTTATTTATCGTGCACTGGTATGAAAGTGTCAGATCTCCTAGAACTGGAGTTACAGACAGTTGTGAGCTGCCATGTGGGTGCTGGGAATTAAACCCAGATCCTGTGGAAGAGCAGCCAATGCTCTTAACTACTGAGCCATCTCTGCAGCCCGAAACAGCTCTTCTTAAGGGTGGGGGGAGAGACAAACGTGATCAAAGGCATTGTGCTAAGTGTTTCCTGATCATGGGGGAATTAGACCTGTGTGTGTGTGTGTGTGTGTGTGTGTGTGTGTGTGTGTGTCTGTCTGTCTGTCTGTCTGTCTGTCTGTCTGTCTGTCTGTCTATGTGTGTACATGCCTGCACCTGTCTCTGTGTGACTGTGTGTCTGTGTATCTGTGAAGATGCCTGTGGATCCAGAACAAGGAGTCAGATCTTCTGGGGTTGAAATTACAGATGATTGTGAGCTGCCAGACATGGTGCTCGGAACCAAACACAGGTCCTCTGCAAGAACAAGTGCTCTTAACCACTGAGCCTTCCTTCTCTCCAACCCCACAGCAGAAGCTCTTTCCCCCAGAGCTAGGCCTTAACACACTTCTTTTTTTATAACAAATTTGTTCTTCCACAGTTCTCACATATATGATGCATTCTGATTATCCTCACCCCCATTCTCTCTCTTTTTCCCCTCATCTCCCTCATCTCTGTCACCTCCCCTAATAAGGCCACTGTTTTACTGAGTTTAGGCAGGAACCAGTATAAGATAAAGGGTTCGGAACCTAGTGGCTGTACCTCACCCAAAATCCATCAGTAGCTCCACGAGGCCCTCCCCCAATCCATGATGGCTCCAGTCTTGTGCAGACCCATTGGAGGCATTCACAGCTGCCATGGTCATGACTGCACTGGCTGCACCCTGCACAGATATCAGAGTCTCACATCCCTTCTCCCTCTCCTCCAGATCTTACATCCTTTCTACTCCCATCTCCTGCAATGTTCCATGAAACTTTAGAAGGGGTGCTACAAATGTCCTGTTAAAGGCTGAGCATTCAACTACCATTTATTTTCTGCAGTCAGTGTCAGCCATTGAAAACAGAGGCTTCTCTGAATCTGGAAATAGCATGAAACACATATTTCTTCTCTATTGGAGGGCATCTAGCAAAGAGAATACATCGGGGGTCTATTGTAGTATCACTGATTCATTAATGTGAATGACAGATCTCACACTGAGCACAACTTGATGGAGAACAGCTTGTGGGGGTCAGTTCGTTCCTTCCACTGTGTGTATCTCAGGGATAGAACTCAGGTCCTCAGACTTGGCAACAAGCTCCTCTACCCACTGAGCCTTCTTACTAGCCCCCTTATTACAACAGGCTCTCAACTTTGAAGGTTTACAGGGATCCTGAATTGGGGATATGAATAACTAAAGGCGTTTGTGATAGTTCATCTTGGCAGTCAACGTAACCGGATGTGGGGTCAGCTAAGAAATACATTGCTAGGCACATCTATGAGAAATGTTCTTCATTCGGTTCATTCAAGTGGGAAGACTCATCCTAAGTCTTCCAGTAGCAGCCAGACAAAAGGGACCTAAGTGGAAAAGCCACTCCTTTTGCCTACCTTCTATCCTGTCTTGCTGGTGAGCTCATCTACCCTGTTACTGTGTCCCCTTCACTGACATCGGGGCCTGTCTCCTTATCCTTCCAATGCGCACAAGGGCCGGCATGTCTGCTGGATCCTGCAGGGCTTCCGTAGCAGTTTGGGACTGCTGGGGCATCCAGCCTCCTGAGTTGAGCAGCCTCTTCAGTGTGAAGGTAGCTATTATTGGATCCAGACTCTACATGTGAGCCAATCCAATAAGTCCTCTTTTAACAAATATTCACACTTCCTGTTCTGTTCTACTAGATAATCCTGACTTACAACATTAGCATGAAGCTGGGCAGTGGTGGCACAGGTCTTTAGTCAAAGCACTTGGGAGGCAGAGGCAGGCAGATCTTTGTGAGTTCCAGGCCAGCCTCGAACCTTGTCTCGAAAAAAAAACCCATAAAACAAACAAAACCAACATTAGCATGAAATGAGATTGAAAAGATGTGCCATATATATATATTTGTGTATGTGAATGTGTGAGCATGTGTGTATGTTTATGCGCATGTATATACATATATTATATATCCATTATATGTGTACCTCCTACAAACATAGTATGTATTTGTACAGAGTCCTATGTATAAGTTGTATATATGTGTATAGATTTGTGCATATATAATATCCATATATATGTAGATATCTACAGATATATAGTATAAGTGCATATACCCATACATACATGTTTTATATTTACATGCATGTTTATATATATTTATGTATATATAGAGAGAGATACCCACATTATATGTGTGTATATATATGTGTCTACATATAGATTATACATGTGTATGCCTGCCCATACTTATTCTCCTACATATATATTACATATGAGTATCTACATATATTTTATATGCATGCATGTATATATATATGCATGCATAGTATATATGTGTATATGGATATGAATAGAGAGAGACATATATGCTATCACTTTTCTTACGCTTGTGAAATATTGGATTCTTAATTTTTTTTAGGTTTTTAATATTTGCATGTATATAATGAGGTATCTCAGATATGGGACCCAAGCCTGGACATGAAAGTCTTCACATTTCATTTGTGTGTCCCACACTCACCTGTTACACGCAGCCTGAGGACAATTTCATGCAATATTTCTAGTGCATCCGGTTGTTGTCTACAGCCCATCCTATGAGGTCAGAAGTAGAACTGTTCATTTTAGCATCGTGTCAAGCTCAGAAGTTTAAGTTTCCCACTCGGGAGCAATCAGGGATTGGGATTTGGGGCGAGAGATGTCATTTTGCGCGCGCACACATACACATACACACACACACACACACACACACACACACACACACACACACACACAAATCGACCAGAAGACATTTACAAAAATGATTTTGATTACTTAGAGCCTCACCCCACCCCCGCCACGGGTATACCTCCAGTTTCAATCAACCTTTAGCACATCCCGACTCTTGACAAAGTTTATAATTGAGCCCTTGCTGTTGAGCCGCATTTGAGAAATGGTTTGCTTCTTCCCGGGTTTCCATGGAGACCGCTTCCCACCTTGTGGCTGAAGGTAACCTCTGTCGACCATGGCTGGGGGTAGTTATCAAGCTGTCACAGGCAATTTTCCTGCTCATTTGATAGAAGCAACATCCTAGAGAGGAAATAACAGGATGCCGCAGCGAGAGCACACTCGCAGTTTGAAACTGCAATTTCTGGAAAGACTTCTTGCTGTCGAACACAAGACCCTGGTATCAAGAGAGTCTGGCCAAGGCAGCCAATCATTTCTGTAGCTGAGTGAGTAGAAGAATAGTTCTGGACTTGCGGCAGACTGCGGAGAGTGTAGCTACCTTGCCGTAAGAATTTGGACATGTCAGATCAGTAGCGACGCCGTCAGTTCCTTTCTTGCTCAGTTCCTGCTCTTAGCTCTGCTTACTACAAAGACTCCTGTGGTGATCAAATGAGCTGATTGGGTGAAAAGCGTGCTTGGTGAACTGTGAAATGCTGTATGGACAGGCCGCTTTGTTTTTATTTCTCACCTTTGGGTTTCTCCACCTCAGGCGCTTGTTGGGTCATTTGGACTATGGCACCTAGTATTATTTTAGCACCAGAAAACAAAACTGAGGTATCAAAACATAGCTTTGTTAAGAGAAGCTTTTCCTTGTGAGAAACCGTTCCGCCCGCCTGGTTCTAGATCCGCATCAGTCCCATGAAGCTGTTGGCCTTGCTTGTCTCTTACTGGCTAGCTCTGCTTTAAGTAATTACCCCATAATTGTTAATCTAAGTATGTCTCTTACCGGAGAGGTTTCCGGGCTTCCTACCCCAATGGCGTTACATCTCGAACTCTCTGTCTTTCTCCTTCCCAGAATCCTCCTGGACTCCTAGTCCCTCCTATCTAGATTCCCTATTGGCCAGACAGTACTTTATTGACAAATGCACAGGACTTCCCCAACAAAGCTTGACTGACGATGCTGTGCGTTAGACTTAAGAACAGATAGAGAAAAATAGAAATTTATGATACTTTCCAATTCAAAGTGAGAGGGGCTCGCCTATATGGAACACCCAAAAAAACAAATGAGCTCACCCTTCACTAGAATTTTTCTTATATTTATTCATTTATTTATTTGGTTTGTTTTGTGTGTGTGTGTGTGTGTGTGTGTGTGTGTGTGTGAGCGCACGCGTGCATGCATAAATGAGTCAGTTATCTCCATCCACCATATAGGTTCCAGGGATCAAACTTAGGTCATTAGGCTTGGTAGCAAGCAACTTTACCAGCTGAGCCATTTGACCAACATCTGAACTCACTGAAAGAAAGAAAGAAAGAAAGAAAGAAAGAAAGGAAGGAAGGAAGGAAGGAAGGAAGGAAGGAAGGAAGGAAGGAAGGAAGACAGAAAGAAAAGCAATTTCCATCCACACTGAGGAACCACTACATTTTAAACTGTGCAGAAGACAGATTTAATATGTATATGATTTCTGAGAGCACAAGAACTATAGACATAATTTCTAAAAGGCAGCTAAAAGGTTGCAAGCAGCTGTAGGAGAAACACAACCAAATGACAGGAGGCTATGTGCTTCTGATGGCTTCTGAATCTCAAACTGTCCACTGGAGTGAGCAGCTGAAACTAGGTATCACCTGCAGCTGACTCACGCAGTCCTCACAATCCATCCTCTGCCTTCTTCTATGGTAACACAGAATCCAAAGGATACACATTGAATAAAGGGAAACTTGATTAAACCAGCACCCACATTGGGCAGTTAATGATCACCTGTAACTCCAGGTCCAGAAAACCCACCACCCTCTTATGGCCTCTACAGACACTGTACTCACATGTGCATGCACGCACACACACACACACACAAATAAAAATAAAATAAATCTTTTTAAAAAAAGAAATCAGTTAAACAATAAGCTTTATTTCCTAACTCGTATTAGGTCAGGTTTTGAATTTTAGATACTGAGTTAGATATGGGATTTGGAGAGTTGTAGAATGTCTCAGAGGTTGAGCCTAGCTGATAGGAGTAAGTCACCAGAGAATCCAGTCTTCCAAGAGTATTGTCCTACCTCTTTTCTGGACTCTTTCTCTCTACTTCTTGGTCTTATAGCATGTGAACAGTGGCTTCCAGTTTGCCATGTTTGCCCTGTTCTGATGAACTTGAAACACCCTGTCACCATGAACCAGAATAAAATCTTTTCTCCCTTAAGTTGTTTCTGTTAGAGATTTTGATCACAGGGAAGCAAAAGTAGATAATTAAGTAATTCAATGTCACAAATGATGGATAGCTGTAATTGTCACCATGACACAACCTGGAATCTCCTGGGAAGAGTTTCAGCATGAGATTGTCTACAGTGGGTTGGTCTGTGGGTACATCTGTGCTTGGTTGTTTTAACGTAAGGGATATAGGAAGACCCAGCCCCCAGTGGGAGGCACTATTCCCTATGCTGTGCCTTGGAGAGTATAGGACTGAAGAAAACCAGCTGAGGTAGAGAGCAAGCATGGATGTGCTGTAATTAGCTGCTTTAAGCTCTGGCTTCGACTTCCCTGGAGTGATGGACTATAACCTGGAACTGTAAGCTAAATAAACCCTTTCTACCCTAAATTTCCCTTTGGCAGAGCATTCTATCACAGCAACAGAGGTGATGAGCAAATACGCCAGCGACCATTTTGTGCCGGGTAATTTAGCAAGTGCCTGGAGAAATAAGCAAATATAACCATGACCTTGCATTCGAGCCACTAATGGTGCAATAAGTAGTTAACACTATTTATCAAATTATGAAACCATGTACAGGAGGCAAAGATAAAGTGACCACAGAAGTGACTTATTTTCTGGGCCAGGCAGAGAAGACGCCCTGGAAGGATATTTTTCCAGTCTGTTTTATCATTGTTTTTAAAGACTTCTTAATATTGTGTTGTTGGGGGGGGTACACATGAGAAGGCAAGTTATCTGTGTAGGCCAGAAGAGGGATTTGGACTCCCTAGAGCTGGTTCTGGGAACTGAGCTTGGGTCCTTGGGAAGAGCAGTGGGCACTCTTAATGATGAGTCATCACTCCAGCAGCTCAAGTCTGTTTTAAAGGTTCTTAAAGAGTATGGTCATGTTAAAGCTGGGCTTGCTGGTGCTCACCTTTAATCCCAGCACTTGGGAGGCAGAGACAAGCTGATCCCTGTGAGTTTGAGGCCAACCAGGGCTGCATGGTAAAACTTAATCTCAAAAAAGCAAAACAAACAAAAACAAGAACAGAGTATACAGCCATTTACAAGGTCAGAAAGAGACACGGGGGGTAGGGCACTAAGGGAATAAGATTTACAAAGATGTCATAGCCTGATAGCGGGTTTTAGGAGAACTACGAAGAGTTTTTGATTTTGCTGAATAGAGGCTATGAACCACTTACCATTTAGCAAGACAACCATTTGCCAGAGCAGGCAACTCAGACTTCATCCCACAGATCCCCAGCAACTGATATACATCACTTCAGCTAGCGATGGCTACTTACATTTAATAAGCAAATTTTTATACATTTTTATACATGTTTGTATGTGTGTATGTGTACCTACATTCACAAGCCCGAGAACAATTCAGATGCCATCCTTAGGAATGGCAACCACTTCCTTTGAGACAGGCCTTTCACTGAAAATGGAGCTAGTGTTTGAGGCTGCCTGGCCAGTGAAGCCCAGGAATTCTTCTCTCTCCACCCTCCCAGTGCTCTGATTATAGGTACACAAAAAAGACCCAGCTGTGGGGAATTTTTTTCATTAGAGATCAATGTGGGAAGGACCCAACCCATTGTGGGTGGCCCCATCCCTGCGCTGGTCCTATAAGAAAGCAGGCTGAGCAAACTATGAGGAACAAGCCAGTCAGCAACATCCTTCAAGGCCTCTGCATCAGTTCCCGCCTCCAGGTTCCTTCCCTGCTCCGTTGTGCTCTGAAGAGTTATTCTTCATGCCCTAATGAATCTCTGCCCACCGTACCCATCAGCTATGTGCTTCCAGCAAGCCAGGATCTCTGTGCTCCTAGCTATCAACTCAATGTCTGTTCTTGAATATCAGCAGCAGCTCAGCGGCTGTGCTTAAATAGCTCAGAGGTATCAGAGGCTTCAGGAATCCCCTGGGTGTTTTGGAACATATTCTTCCCAAATAAGGAAGACTACTACATATATGATATACAAAATGCATGTAACATAGATTATGTGTAATATGAATATATATTCAGTGTTTTGTAAAGATTATTATATACACAACCATATATAAACAAAATAGATATTTTATATATATGCATATGTGTGTGTTCTATGTCGGTATATATAATACATATATTATACAGATATATCAGCTAAACAGTATGTGCTCTTAAACTGTAAATATGAGATGCTCCTAAGATAAGGACATCTGTGGGCCACTCTCTCTGTCTTAATATCTGTTAATATCTGTTTTTCTGTTGTATAACATTTTCTAATACACAGACATCTTGGCATGACACTTCATTAAGAATGTTCATTTAGAACACCATGAGACAAAAAGAGATACCGCTTGGTTCCACGTCATATTAAATACCCTCAATTTAATACCTTCTTGTGCAGCCATCACAATCATCACAATTAGCTCCTAGGAGACACAAATGGTCAATTTGGACGTCCCATGTAAGATCACTTTTGAGAGTAAGCTGAGGGAGCACTTCTTTTGCAATAGGTTCACTTTATTTATTTATCTGTCTGTCTCTATGTCTGTCCATCTGTTTGTTTAGAGACAGAGTCCCTGTAGCCCAGTTTGGCCTTGAATGTAGCCATGAATGACTTTGAACTCCCGATCTTCCTGCCTTTATCTCTCAAATGTTGGGATGACAGGTGTGGACTACCAGGCATGGTTTACATGGTGCAGGGGATGGAACCAGGGTTTCATGCATGATAGGCAAGCACTTTACCTGCTAAAGCATATTCTCAACCCGTATATAAAGAGCTATTTCAAAGAAGTTGTGTGTGTGTGTGTGTGTGTGTGTGTGTGTGTGTGTATGTGTGTAAGTGAGTGAGTGTTTATTGGTGTATTGGGGAAAATTTCTTAGTTCCCTTTAATCTTCCAGCTCTATACTCTGTGTTCCAGACTTTTCAGAGTGGGGGGGGGGACTCTTGGGATCTTGACATGATTTCTTGTTGCAATTCCATATTGAGAAATGTCTGGCAGAAATGACCCATAAAGTGTTGGCTGTCACTCCAGGTACCAGAGATACCTGACTCCCACTCTGGATATAATGAAATGTTGGTCACTCAGTGAGGATATGGCCTCCCTGCCCTGCATATTCAATTCCAAGTCCCTGGCACAGGAGATACTCAAATGGACCCCTGGTTAGAAAAATACCATATTGGATAGAAACTATTATTTCCAATCTACCACATACACAACCATCATTGAGCCACTTTAAGTGATTTGCTCCAGTTTGGGCTTCGAATTTGAGTCTTGGCTTCCATTGTCAGACCATTCAACAAAGGGTTGTTTCATTAATTTCAAAATATTCAAAATGGACATGTGAGACGGCTCAGGGGGTACAGGCATTCACCCCTGAGCAAGTCTGAATGGACCCCCAGAGCCCATAGTGGAAAGCAAGAACCAACACCTGAAAGTTGCCCTCTGACCTTTACACTCACCCAGAGTCACACAGACACTTATAGTCACACAGACACGCATCACATATCCATATAGTACACACACGGTAGCATACAACAGAAGAAGTCAACCAAGGAATACTCAATTGAACAGACTTCTAGTGGCTGGAACAGGACAATCTGAGCAGTAAAAGAAATAGCAATATTCAATTAGAACTCAAAATATAAAATACTGCTGTAGTCACACACATTATATATATAATTATATTATGATCATAAACCCTGATAATATAGATATCCACTATGTATACATATATATGATGCTTATATATAATGTCCACAGGACATATGAATATAAGTAATTCAATAAACTAATGAAGGAGGAAGAGATAAGTGTGAAATAGGTGGCACTCTGACTTGGTGGAGAGGCTGTGCAGCACCAGACCTCGGCACTTCCCAGCAGCACCAAAGTCAGCTACCCTGTCATCCCAGACCTGAGGTGCAGAGCTCCAAATATTTTGTGCAGATTGTCGCTCCCCAGTGAGGAGGAGCACTCTTGGCTCCCTCTCCCTTGAGTATAAGGAAGGAAGGCTGGACAAAAGGAACTTTGTAGAGGAGAAACACATGAGATGTTACCTCAGCCAGGTGGTCAAAAATCAAGGTGAGCAGCCATTCATCATGTGAAAAGCATGTGCCTTCAATCATGGGGTCAGGAAATGACCCTTGACCTCCCTGATCCTCAAAAAAGAAAAAAATCCATCACTCCAGTCTAGTCATGAGAAGAACATCAGACAAATTACTAGAGGAGAGCCCTGTTAAATATCTGGCCAGTTCTCTGCAAAACTGTCAAGGTCGCCAATGACAAATCTGAGACACAGCCTAAGGCAAGAGAAGCCAGAGAAAGTGTGATAACCTCTGACCACTGGGAGCCAGACATACGAGAAGGGAATCAGATTAAAAAAAAAATCCATGAGCATCTAAACAAAACGTGCACTTGAGTGAATAGATCAGCGTTGGTTCACTAATAATTAAATGTGCAGCGCATTAGAGTGAAGTGTTGACAGGGGAGATAGGTGATGAGTAACAGAGGTGTATACCTGCCTGTATCATACCACCTGTTCTGAAATATGAAACTTCCAAATGTTTTGGAAAGCCTAGCTTCCAGGCTGGAGAGATGGCTCAGCATTTAAGAGCGCGTCTTCCCTTTCTGAGGTCCTAGATTTTGGATTTTGTTCCCAGTGCCCATGTTGGGTGACTCAGGTATCACACACACACACACACACACACACACACACACACAACACACATACACACACACACACACACATAAAAAATAAAGATAATTTCTAATAAGTCAGCACTTTAGGGCTGGAGAGATGGCTCAGTTGATAAAGTCCCTGCATTGCAGGCATGAAGCCTCAACTATGATTCTCAAAACCCACATAAAATAGCCAGGTATAGTGGTATGAATCTGTAATCTCAGTGCTCTGGAGGCAGAGACAGGGGGATCTCTGAGGTTCACTGTCTAATCACCCTAACTTGATTGATGAGTTACAGACCAGTGAAAGACCCTGCCTAATAAAAACAAAAAACAAGGCAGACAGCATCTGAGGAATGACACCTGAGGTTGTCTTTCTGGCCTCCACATGCATGCACACACATGCACATACATGACTTCTCCACACACAAGCACACATCAAATTAAACAAATATTAAATGAAATACCTTGGAACCATTGGTAATGAGGGAGGGAAGTCCACCTGAAACCTTCTGAAGTCTACGGAGGCTACCTGGTGCTATCTACAAGTTATTGACCATCTGGTAGCACCGTTATGAAGTCTGGTGTTTATCATACATGCACATGTGTGCAGGATGCCAGAGATGAATGTCAGATGTCTTCCTCCCTCACCCTACAGCTTAATTTTTAAGACAGGGTCTTTCACTGACCATGGAATTCTCAAATGAAGCTGAAGTCACAATCCAGTGAGCCCCAAGAATCCTCCTATCTAGAGATCCTCCTGTCTCAGACACCCCATTCCATGGCCTTTATGTGGGTGCTGGGGATCTAAACTCAGGTCCTCATGCTTGCATGACAAGAATTGTACCTACTGAGCCATCTCTCCAGGGTTCCATTTTCAAAACCTTAAAGCTAACAGACAATTTCCTGAAAGAAACTTAGCCTTCATTTTTCAATAAGAAATATCTGTGAAAGTGGCCACTTAGAAACTTCTACAGGGGAGCTTTGAAGTAAACTGAGAGTCTGATAGATGTGCTTTATTTGTGTCCTTGTAATGAATCTTTTCTTCCTGGCAACAGGCAATATTAGATAGTTTTATATAAAGAAATAAGTGCTGGCATGGAGAGCCCATGATGACAGCCCCTACCAAGACATGTGCTCTCAATTGCCATTTACATGATAATCCTCCTTCTGGGCCTGCTACCTTCTCTGGATTTTTTTGACTCTAGAATGTGGATTATTTACCCCAGTGCCTTCTGTAGCAGCTAATTTTCTTATCACAATGACAAAACACCCGACATAATAATCTAAAAGAGAGAGGTTTCTTGTAGTTCAGTTTCAGAGATTTCAGTTCATAGTTCTTGGCTCCAGTTTCTGGAGAGGTAGAGTGGGCAGGATGAGAAAAAGATGCAAATCTACTTTACTCATTCTTGTGATTGCAATTACTCTTTTGGCAAAGTCCAAATGTAGTTGTAAGATTTTTTTTTACCTTGAAGGGGCAGTGCACATGAGTGCAGTGCCCTCAGAGGCCAACAGAGGGCATCGTAAACACTGGAGCTGGAGTTACACTTGCTAGTGGGCTGCCCACCCTGAGTACCAGAATTCAACCCAGGTTCTTTGCAAGAACAGAAAGCACTCTTAAACACCAAGCCATTTCTCTAACCTTTCAGCCTTGTCATAACACATCACACTCAAGGATCAGGCAACTGAATTTTAGGGGAAATTACCTCCAACAAAAATTTCATGTTTTAAGTAAGCTCACGACTGTGTTTGGTCATGTTCACAGCTGGCCTGGGGTGCGTTCATTTTGCTGGCTGCAGGCTTGACCTCCTTGGAAGATGAGATAAGATGCCTCCACGTTTTCTCACAGGTATAGTTGTCTGTAAACCTTTGATCATATGCTGTAGTTGGTGAGGGCTTGTGAACTGTGTGAAGATTGCCTGTCCACTCATGTACTTCATTTCTAGCATTTAATGGTCACTGCCACTAGCCCACCAGGACAGATATCAGTTCTATCACAAACACATTTGAAAAGTGGCTTGGTGCTTCTCCTGGAGATTGAGGACACCTATATTTGAGGGGAAAGCCATGGAGTAGAAGATTTTACAGTACCCATGCCTTCCCTTTTGAGTTGCGGCACATCTGACAGAGAATCCACCACTTCATTTGTCTTTCTCAACTTGAATTAAAGTCAGAGCAAATGATGGGGATTCTCACACTAACTGGACCCCTAAGTTCTGTAACCATCAATTTAATAACTTGTTTTGGTTTGTTTGTTTGTTAACGAGGTTCCTTGTACTGGGTAAAGTGCCTCCCACATAAACATAAGGATATAAGTCTGGGTCCCCAGAACCTATGTAAAACCCAGTGCCGTAACCTGGGGCTGTGGCCAGAACTCCCACAGTGAGATGGAAAATGGAGACAAGAGAATCACCAGTTCTTGTGAGCCAGCTAACCTGGGTTATGCGGCAATGAACAAGAGACCCTGCCTCAGAAAAAGCTGCAAAGTGAGGACTGACAGCCCAGACTGTGCTCTGACATCCACATGGAGTGGTACTCACACGCACAAACACACGCACAGACTCACACACACACACACACACACACACCATTTTAGGAAGGATGGAATAATAGGGTTTATATTCACTTGGAGGAATTCTTTTGGCTTACGTGACAGTCATTTCAGGAATGACATTTTAAAATTTAAGATATCAATTAATCTCATTATTTCATTTGCTATAGTTTTCACTTATATTGAGTTCCTAATTTTTGTTATTTTTGTTAATATTCTTTCTGTTTAACTTAACTGACATACTTAAACTCAGTGTTCTATATTTAATGACCACTTCAGTTCAAACTCTTATTTTTAAAAAGCTGAAATTATGCAATCAAGTAGTAAGATAATTATTCACATATTTTTAAAATTCTTATCTTATAATTCCTTTGATGTGTAATTTCCTTTAATATGTATTAAATATGTCACTTAAAACTTTAAATCATAACTACTTTCTTATTCATTTAATTTTTGCATATATTCCATTTAAAAGAAAATTTTCAAAACATTTATTCACAATTTTAATCTCCTCTACTAATCAAGGGAGCTCCCCAAGTTTTAGTGTAATTCGTGTATTAATGAAGATATACCCCAATATAATGTTATGCTTAATGTCAAAGGACAGAAATGTCAAGATATGTGTTTTATTATTTATCCGTGTGTGTGTGTGTGTGTGTGTGTGTGTGTGTGTGTGTGTGTATGAGTGCAGTGCCTGTGGAGGACAGAGGGGAGCATCACATCCTCTATAGCCAGAGACAAAGACAGGTGGACGCTGAGAACCAAATCCAGGTCCCCTGAAAGGGAAGTACATATTCTTAACCATTGAGCCATCTCTCATGACAGAATTTAAGACAAGTATTTCTTGTTTTCATAGGAAAAGAAATAGCAGTAACTATGTCTTAAGTACCAGTTCTGGTGATAGTAAAGAAACATGAAAAATTATATAATGCCTGAAGAAATGGCTGAGTCTAGAAAGTGCTTTATTTACAAAGAGTGAAGAAAGCAACATCTTGCCGTCATTTAACAGGATGTGGATCTTTACTGTATAACATGAGGTGCTTTCTCTCTGCTTACAAAGAGAGACATCTAGTCCCATCAGACACTGTCCAACCCTGACTGAAAGAGATCAGACAGCCACATTTCCACAGTCCAACAAGCATATCGCCATGCCAAGTTCTGTGATGCAATACTCTGACTATAGTGCTTTGAGTTAGAAGCGCCTCCCATAGGCTCATGTATTTGGAAACTTGGTCCCTACTTGGCTGCTGTTTGAGAAACTCATTGAATCTTGTTAGAGGAGAGAACCTGAACTCACTTCCTGTTCTCTCTCTCTGCTATCTGTGTGTGGGTGAAATGTAATAAGCCAGCTTCTAGCTCCTATTAACATGCCTTCCCTACAATGATGGACTGTATCCCCTCTGGAACTGTAAGCTAAAATAAACCCTTTCTTCCTTAAGCTGCCGTTGTATAGCAGTTTCCTCTGAAATGAAAGCCTCTCCCCTTGGAGAGAAGCTCGTTATGATGAGGGATGGTATAGTAAGGGTGAGCCTAGGATGTTAAAGTGAAGATGAACCAATAGGATGTTCTAAGGAGAAAGCTTGTTAAGATGTGATTTTTAAAATAGGAGTAAAGCAACAACAGTCTATAAAGGAAGGTGAAACTTTCCATCGTGCAGTAAATCTTCTTAAACTTTGGGAAACAAGCAATTCAAAATAGTTTCAGGAAGTTCCTGAAACTGAGCAGATTCATTAGATCCCTTCCTCCCTGAGAACATGCAAGGAGTAAGGACTGCTGAGAGACACTCTTGGACAAGTCTAGCTGCCTAGAAGAAGCAGATGCCTGCCAAGTTGCCTGGAAGAGGCTCAGACCACACGAGCTACCAGGAAAGGATACTCTCCAACCTGTTGAGCTGCCTACAGGCTGTGCAGTATACTCCAGGTTCCCAAGTTTTATGAGCTGTCACCCATGCTGGGCTTTGATGATGCAGCTGTCTTTGAGATGCAATCCTTCACCCATATTCCCATACATAACCCCAATAAAACTCATGGCTCACCGAAGTTAGACTTTGGTAGTATCTGAACTTTGGTCTGTCATGAGTTTCCTATCTGGCACGAGCAAACATTTGTTCATATTTCCCCAGGAATAATGTCACATGACAGAGGGTAATTGAACCATCACCTGTGATACCAGTCACTCCTCACAGTATGCGATTACACCCTATTTGTAAGTGGCCATGGGAGTCTCAGGGTGATATAACATATAGGCTGGGGGAAGTTAATTGAAGAGGGCTCCATCTACAGAGTTCTGGGTGATGACTTCCTAGAGTGGCTGCTTCAGGGTCATCCATGCTCCTGCCACTTAACCCCTCGTCATGCACTGTAAGGTAGCTCAGTAAATCATTGGCTCCATAGAGTGAACTGTTGTGCAACTGTGCTTTGGTTTGTCATTGGTTCCTTATAAGAAAGGGGTAGCCATTGCTTATGACTCCCCAAGGAAGGAATTCATACAAAAATGTGCTAACCCATCACAGACTTTAGTAAACACTTGACATGATGGATTTATCAGCTGAGACTATGTTCTTAAAAACTGAGTTCGATCATTTTGTCCTACTTTTTATTGGAAAAAATGGAGTTATTTTCATGTCTGTTGCCCATCGGGTCATAAAAGACAGCTAATTTTAATATGCTTTGCCTGTGTAAACTAATCAACTCAATCATGTTCCTTAGCCTATTCACGCCAAATTAAACTCCCAGGTCTATCACGTGGCATTTGCTTCCACGGGAGGTAGAGGAGATGAAATATTTACAAAGTAGGTGTACAGTAAAGCCAATCTTATCTGCTGCTATAATTTTCCCCCAGTTCTTAAAGGCCTCATTAAAGTGATCGAGGCCACAATTCCACGGGGCTTTATAAACTCATCAGGGAGATGCCAGTGAATAAGATAATGGAGACAGCGCTCTATTTGCTGAGTTATCGCTGAAACCATTCTGTATTTAGCTGTAAGCACTGCTCAGTGTGGCTTAATTAGAAACACTGGATAGCCCACAGGGTTAGACTGACATCCCATCTCATGGCCATACTTTTAAGTGATTCCTCAGTGAAATGTGTGTTAGTACCAAGGAATTCAACAGACAACAGAATTCAAGAGCAGTTGTTTATTTATCATATGTATTTATGCATATTAATAAACAAGTATGGTTGTTGGGCCATTGTGGAATATACTGATAAGAGATATGACCTTAAACTTCTAAAAGATTCACTCTAAAAAGGAAAAGGAGAAAAATTGTTTAATTTCTCTGTATATTGGTTTCCTTAGAAAATTAAGACAATAAAGAGTCATCACTCAGAGGGTCATTGGGAACAATAAAGCATGACACAAGACTTACCTTGTACAGTTAAGTGAGATAGATGATGGATGGGCATGTGAAGAAATAAATGTTAGATAGGAGCCTTGGGCAGCAGATCAGTACCCATCCCAAGTATACACACGGACTTTGGACTCCCATAGAACAATGTGAGGTGCACTCTCACCCTGAACTCTTGGGGAAGGGTCTAGGCCCTGCCCTATATGAAATGACAGACTATGGACACCCCCATGGAGGGCCTCACCCTCCCTGGGGGAATGAGGGGATAACGGGGGGGGAGGGGATGGGGGAGGGCACGGGAGGAGGGGAGGGAAAGGGAGAGGGGCCTGGAACTGACTTGTGAAGCAACCTTGTTTCTTATCTAAATTTAAAAAAAAGAATTAAAAAAATGGCTATAGAAAAAAAAAGAAAATAGGTAATTGGATAAATGACAGATGATAAATATAAAGAAATAGAGTTTATTATATAGATATTATAGGTAATTATGTGGGTATTATAAATATATATGATAAATAGATACATAAATAATAGATAATAAAAAGATAAATATAATGGACATAAAATATGGTATCTTGATAGACAGCAAGATAAGATAAATGGTAGATGACAGATGATAGGCTATATGAAAGGCAGACAGACAGATACTATATATGTACAGATAGACAAGATATTCATCTATATGTATGCATATTTATATATACATGCATACTTGTGTATCATGATAAACATGTTTTGTAGTATCATTCCTAGACTAGCTGTCATATTTATATTCTGTACCTTTCTCAGTGTTGAGTGGCCCAATGTGTCTTGGAATACAAGATGACTGCAAGTTTAGGATAATGAATGGAGGTCTTCAGGCAACTTTGGGGGAAGTCTGAAACAGGACCCATAATTGTGTTTTTAGCCTTGAAGGAGTATGGAGTCTGATTAATCCATATAAAACAGAACCATTAGGAGACAGATAAATTGGAAGGGAAGATTTATTAGATTGGCTTATATGCTATCATTTGGGAAGTCCAACAACGGCTGCCAAGAAAGGCTGGGACCTAGAAGCTCCTCAGACTATGAGCCTGGATGCCTTAGTGGCCTCAATCTGATGCAGAAGGCCTGGAAGATCACTAGAGAGCCAAGGAACTTCAGTCAGCGTTGGAAAAGTAAAAGGTGCTAGCTTCTGACATCATCCACGGATGCCACTGACCACAGAAGCAACACTTCCCACCATGAGTGAGCAGGCAAAAATAAGCAAAAGCTTTTCCTTTGGACCTCCACAAGACAGAGCCTGCTACATTTAGAGTGGATCCTCCCACTTCAATTAACCTAATGAGGAAAACCCCACAGGCATGCCCAGAGGCTAACCTCTTCTTGATAACCTCTTGCATATGCCTAGAGGCGTGTCTCTTTGTTAATTCCACATCCATTCAAACTGAAAACCAAGATTAACTATCACACAGCATGAGCTGAGTTAAATACTCCTGGAGACCAAAGCAAGATGAAGGGTTCTCTTGGGGACCTAAACACAGAATTGGTGGGGTTTTTTGTTGTTGTTTTGTTTTGTTTTGCTTTGCTTTGCTTGCTTGTATGTTTTTTTTTTATGGAAAAGCAATCTCTAATCTTTTAGTAGAAGATCAAAATCAGAGCTGGGGCTGTGATTAGGCAAGAGCCTGGGAGACATGACATCACAGACTTCGAACTTAGAGACATGACCTGTGAGCTAAGGAAGTGGGTAGGAACAGATTGTCCCCTAGTTTCCTGTTGGCCACCTTGCTACCCCACCAGCGAATACCCTGTCAGTCTCCAAACTGTAGAACAAATCATGATGAATTTGCATTGTTCCAAACCGTGTGCAGCAGTTGCTGCTACAGAGAGGCAACTAATAGTCAGCCGTGGAGGTCTTTACATGGCTTGCAAATAGCCCATCCCGACAACTTTCCACTCTCTTCTTGTTGTGTCTGGTCCTCAGAGTCTGGGTCAAGGCTGGCTGCTTTGGAAGCCACTGGAACAATTTCCACATTGCTCAGGAACAGCAGGAAGGTAAACAAATAGCCAGGATGGCATCCAAAAACAAACAAGACCTGGACAGGATGGAGTCTGGTGGGATCAAGAGAGTTAACATATGCAAAATACAATGTTGCAAAATGTTAACAGTTCTTGGCAGCACTTTCCTTTAGCTAGCTTGTAGTTTTATTATTGTTGCTCTCCGGCAAAATACGATAGAGTTGGCCATACAACTAATTTGAGCTAACAACATCCTCAATACTGACCTTCACATGGCTTGTCTTATTTTCATTCATTCGTTTATTAGTAACCACAGCACACGTCCATTGTTCATCCTTCACCGCACGCTCACCTTAAGGTATGGTGCGTTGTGCAGCCAGCTGTTGCCTCTGAACTGAAGCATTCCCTCCTAGGAGGAGGGGGAAAGCGCCTAAGACTCAGGAAGCTAGTGAAATTTGTCTGACTCAGGAAGCCCACAAAACTCTTATTACCACCAGAACTAGACGCCACAAAGACATCACACTCGGTGGTTGTAGGGCGTGGGGTAAGGAAGCTGAAGGAGGGAGCTCTGCTGCCTAGTGCCCATACTGCTAGAAGTAGCTATGTGGACCACGGCAAAAGAAGAGCCACCCAGTCTTACCCAGCTGCGGATCTGTGAGCTGCAATACCGACCTGCCAAGCGAGATGTGGTCACCGGGCAATAGTGGCAAGATTGTTATGGAGACCTGTTTCAGAGGAGGAATTCATGCCTGATACTGTAAACCTAGAGAAAAGCTAGGGAGGTTACAGGCCCTGGAGGGCAATTTACCACTGTTGCTCTGCTAACTGATAGAGTGTCAACATCGATTAGTGCTGTTCTCACCCTGCATGAGAGAAACTTCTATTTATAGTGGACAGTAGGCAGTTAAGAACTCACAATGCCCCTTCTTGATATTGCATAAGAAGTAAACAATGGCAGAAGTAAGGAATGACCTTTGGTGGGGCTGCCTGCCAGATGAGCAGAGATCTTTCATAAGTCACCTTGTTGGTAATGCTAGAGTCACCTTGCTGGTGATGCAGCTGCCTTTGAGACATCCATGCTCCCGTGAGTCACTGCAATGAACTCACTGGTTCGCTAAACAGGTGGATGGAAGTGTTTCTTGGGTTTATCCCTTGCCCCCTATTTTTGGAGTGAATAGACAATTATGTTCACGTTTTTCCAGGAAAAAATTGAGCATGTGTGTATGTCATCTTTTGAGTGAGTTCTTATGAATGTGCTTTTCAGTTTTATATAAGTACAAGTCTGGATGTATAAGAGTAGTTATATAACAGTGTATCCATACCCATTGCTTCACACAAAGCATTCAAGAGAGTATATGCATCTCCTCTGAACTCTTCACAGGGCTACTATCAAAAGGGTTAAGCGTTGAGCAGCACAGGGATGGCCCAATAAGGAAGATGCCTTAATAATAAAGTTAGGTCTTAAGAGCTTCTGAAAGATGAAGGAAGATGAAATGATCATTGAAGCCAGCCTCAGCTAGGCAGTGAGTTCAAGGCCACCCTGGAATGCATACAATCCTGGGTTACAAAATAATAGAGCAAAACAAAATTAACCAGTTTAACAAATTTCCTCACACTTTTTTCATTATGGGTCTTTTGAAAGACTCCCTGGGATACCAGGTAAGGAATTGCTAGGCCACATGTAGGCACACAAGGAAGAGATATATGCAGTGTCACACAGTTTCCACCATGGTGGTACTAACCATTCTCCCACCAGAAAGCAGATCATGTGTCTACCAGAGCCTGACATCTTTGTCAATCTTTTCATTTCACTTGGTTTAATGTGTACAGGAGAGCAGTTCCATAGGTGAGTTAGGATTCTTTGGTTTCTGACTACCAATTGTTACATTAGGCTATGAAGTACCCCCCTTTAAAAGTCAGTATATTGAGGCAGTTGATAGGCCTGTGAGATGATTGGACCATGAGGACCATAGTTGATTTTCTCATTGCTGTATTACAGTGCCAGATGAAAAACAGCAGAAGGAAGGATTTACGTTGGAGTGTAGTTCCAGACACAAACCATTAGCAGAGATGTCGTGAAAGCGGCAGTGGAAGGTGACTGGTCACATTGTCTCTGTAGTCAGGAGGCAAAGAAAGATGACTGTGGTTTGGCTCACATTCTCATTTGTATTCCATCCAAAAACCCAGTGCATGAAACGATGCTGCCCACATTTAAGATGGGTTTTCCTTCATCATGAAAGCTAATGTAGATAATCTTCACAAACATGCCCAAATATTTATTTATATGGGGATTCTAGATCCTGTTAATATGACACTCAATATCAACCGTGGACGTGGGTTATAATATTTCCACACCTCTATGACAGTTATTTTGTTGCAATTATTTAAAATTAAAAATAAGATCCATCCACGAGAAATTCCTAGAATCCAGCTCTCTATGATATCAGAGTCAGAGTTTCAGGGAAACAGGAGCTCTGTGTGCCGGCAAAATAGAATAATCTAGCACAAGCAAGCACTATGCTTGTGAAGAATTTCCCACTGTATGTGATATGGATTTTCTTAGTTTGCTTCTTTGAGACAGGGTCTTGCCGTTGTTGTCAAACTGATCTCAAACTTTTGTTCCTCCTGGGTCAGATTCCCGGGTGCTGGAACTGCATTGTGGATGGCTGGAAAGAGAGGAAGCATTGCTGTGGTGAAACCAACATCATTTTAAGAAACAAGAAACTCTACTCTCCTGCTTCGGTCAGAGAAGGCAGCTTGGCGATGCTGAGCATCCTGAAGCCTCATTTGTGAAGCTGCAGAAGGGGGCCACGCAGCTAGCTCGTGCACAAAGGCAGAGAGCTTAAGAGAATGTCAGACTGAGCTCCCTTCAACCTCAGATCTATTCCTGTCTAAGCTTACCTTGCCCTGGCCCTTCAGCCTCCTACCCTCTCGGCCCTTGTGGGACACCCTTGCCAAGAACAGCTGAGACGCTGCGGCAGCTGTAGCCACTGATGCTTGAAAACAGCCTTGCACTGATTTAGCTGTTGTGTCAGCAGCCCAGGAGTCATTGTGCATCTGCACCCCACACATCCTGCTCCAACAGCCTGTCACTGGAAGAGAAACAAGTTCTGTTGGCACGGACAGTGTTTCCAATCACAGCTCGTCTGAGCGGTGTTGAGAGTCCAAAGCTATTATTTACAGCTCAGTGAAGAGGGAGCCGTGCTGGAGCCCCTCACTGCAAAAGTCACTCACAGGGAGTGACAGCTTGGGGTGGCTAACAAGGAGAAGCGGTTTCATATCACATCCTCATGACTCGAAGGCTTTCGAAAGCCATCCTGTCACCTTGTCTCCCCCACCCCAAAACAAAAATGAACTGTTCTCATGAATGCAACCTGCAGGGATCACACCTCTTTCTAATCAGCCCTATGGCCTGTTAGGGAAATCAATTCATCCCAGCTTACCTGAGACTCTCCTTGTTTTCACACTAAAACTCCAACATTAGCCAGATGCGGTGGCACACACTAATAAACCCAGTACAAAGGAGACTGGTGGATCCCTAGGCTTTCTGGCCAGTTGGGCTAGCCTAGTTAGCAATCTCAAAGCCAATGAGAGACCCTGTCTCAACAACAAGGTGAATAGCACTTGACAAATGATACCTGCAACTGGTCTCCAGCCTCTATACACATGGGCACCCCTGCGAGTGTGTAACGTGTACCTACTCACACACATACACCACACACACACACACACACACACACACACACACACACACTAATATCCAAAGGAACTCCCCAGTGTCTAAAAAACCTGAGCCACTGAGTCATTCATCTATATTTCTGGATTAACATCTTGTCACTTGGTCAGACATAGCTTTACAGTTGGGCCTCTGGACCTCGTGAGAATCAAAGTTTCACTCAATGTCCAGTGATTACAACCAACACAGATGCAAACTGGGGTTTCACAGTATGATAGAATATCCCACTACTTCTGATGTGTAACTTTCAATGTTAAATTGCCTGTATTTAGAATCACTGGGGAATTAAACCTCTGATTGTGACTGTGAAGGTGCTTCCAAGGGATTCATGGAGACAGAAGACCCACTCTGAACCTAAGCAATTCCATTCCATAGGCTGAGATCCCAGACTGAAAATCAAAGAGAAAAGTGGGACAGCACTCATCTCTGTTTTCTGGGTTAAGATGCAATGCGACCATCTGCCTCCTACTCCTACCATCATGACTTCCCGCCCTGATAGACTGGATCCCCTAAATTCGCGAGCCAGAACAATCCCTTCCTTCCACAAGTTGCTCCTCCTCAGGTAATTTGGTTGCAGCAACATGTAAAGCAACTAACACAATTCTCTAGAGTGTTGTTAGGAGAAAGAGCTGGCCGGACTCTTCTGGGTTACCTAGGAGACCGTTTTTAAACTCTGATTTAAAGAGTACGCTAAGGATATTGGATTGAATAAGCCGTGAATAATGAGCAACAAATGGCTATGTTTCAGAAAAGAGAGAGCTGGACGGCATTTCCAAGCGCTTAAAACAAAACCCTTCACCCAGAGTCTTAATCCAAATCCTAATCCCACTTCTTTGGAGTGGGAGACTCTGCAAAAGTTATTTGGTCACCTTATTGATTGCTGCAGACCAAAAGAGGTACTTTAAAAAGCAGTTTTAAACATCTGGTTATGATTGTTCCTGCATGTAATCCCAATCCTTGGAAGGCTGAAGAAGGAAGACTGCTACATAGAAAGTTCCAAACCAGCCTGGGAAACACACTGAGACCCTTTCTAAACGTAAAAAATCCTTATTTTAAAATTCATTTCATTTTTATTTTTGAGCATGTATGAGAGGTAAGTATGTGCATGTGCTGTCCTTGCAGAGGCCAGGAGAGGGAGTCTGGTCCCCCAGAGCTGGGTTACAGTGGCTCCTGGTCCACTCTACAAGGGTGCAGGGAACTGACCGGCTCCTGTCATCTGTAACAGCAGCAAGGGCTCTTAACTTCCAGGCCATCGCTCCAAGCCCCAAAATGGGCAATCATAAGAACGTGGTCCAAATGAGAAAGTGTTGTCTAGAAGCTGAGTGTCTATTATGAAAGATGGTAGCAAAAACTTGATCCTAGCTCTCTCTCTCTCTCTCTCCTCTCTCTCTCCTCTCTCTCTCTCTCTTTCTCTCTCTCATTTTCACTGCTTCACTCTCTGTTTTCATATTGCTAGACTATCCCCAGCAGTTGCTTAATTCATAGTCTGGATGGCTGATACAGAAAATGAGCACATTTGTCACAAATTTGTTGTTTTCTATTTCAGAGGAAAGAATAATTCTGCTCTTTTCTAACAACTGCAGAAGAATATTCTAGAAATTGACTCAAATGGCAGTCCTGTTGTGGAATAATTTTAATTTTTCATTGTGTGTGTGTGTGAGAGAGAGAGAGAGTTGTGCCCATGTGTGTGAATGTGTGTGCATGTGTGTGAGTGTGTGTGCCACAGGACGCATGTTGAAGCCAGACACCAATGTGCAGTAGTTGATTGTCTCCTTTCTCCATGTAGACCCTGGAGCTAGAACTCAAGTCATGAGACTTGACAGGAAGTACCTTTTCCAGCTGAGACATCTCACCAACCCGCAAATACATTATTGATGAATATTTTCGAGGAATGGTCATAATTTAGAGTGTTCTGTATATGAGACTCCATTACTTCTCAACTTAACAAAAATACCCCCTGATCGATGTCAAAGCATGAGATGGGGTAGGGAGTTGTGCATATCGTGAAACTGGAACCCGAAGCTTTCTCACACCTTAATTCCCACCGATGGTATTTTGGATTCTGACCACACCCTGGACCTTTTTTATACACCTACTTTCGTAGGTTGTTTCATGGTTCCTGCTCCTCCCACCCTGGCACAGCGCACATCTCTGCTTGGATATGTTTTGTCTCTTACATGGAGCCATGATGGGTGGGGTTTCCGGTCAGTGTACAATTAGCATGGTGCTGGTTGGTTCAGGGAAGGAACCGACACAGGATTACCCCTTAGGGGTGGGCTTCATTAAGAGAAAGGGCATCAAGACCATGATTGGGCCTCAAAGGGAGAGCATATTAGAAAAGGAGAATGCAATATATTTTAAAAATCTGCATATCAGAACCCTTAAAGAGGCTTCTCTTCAAATCTTGGAGAAGAACTTAACTGAAAGGAATAGCTTCAAGAGAAACAGAGCTATCAGGAGATTGATGGAGGTGGATACAGAGGAGCTTTTAGAAAAACCACTTGACCAAGGGAAACTTCTGGGTTTTTTAAGTTTTAAGAGCCTGGGAGGAAGTTTTGCACTCTTTGATTTAGTTTGGGATAGTCTGCATGACAAAAAGTATGGACTACCCAGGTGGTGGGTGTGAGCAAATCTGAGGCTATAGAAACCACAGCACAGAACAGCCCATCTCTCCCTGGGAGAGAGCTGCAGAGGCGTGGCCTGGGAGGTCTGGTGTACTAGAGTGACCACCATCTTTAACGGAGAGGCCTCCATGACCACCATCTTTAACAAGTAGGCCTCTGTTCTAACAGCCTTGCTCCAGCAACAGTCTCTTTCCCCACATCCTAGTCTCTTGTTCAAAGTCATGCAGCCCCACACAGCAAAGCATGTTAAGTACTACCCGGCATGGGGAACTCGGTGTCAGGTGGGTGCTGCAAGCTTGAGTGTTTCCCTGAACCCTGTCCTCCTTAATTAAGCCCACAGTGGGTCTCTCTCATCTTCCAAGGGAGAAGGAACCATCTTCTTCCACCCCGCAGAGAGAGAAGAGTAATGCCCTGTGTCCAATTTTCTTCTCATTGCTATTTTTATTATAGAATCACAAGTGCTCAGTGGTTCTAAAATGAAAACAGAGAAAAGTTCATTTTGTCAGCCTTATCTAATAAAATTCTTAATGGCTTTCTTCCCCCATTATCATAAAAACTTTTATTGTGTCTAAATTTGCTCCCAATTGTACAGTCATCTATCTTGTTTTTAGCAGAAGTTCAAACATTTTTAAAAGATGTATATTCATTCAGGGTTTAGATTGATTTTTTAAGATTTGTTTTATTTTTATTTACGTGTCTGTATGAGTAAGTGTGCATATACATATGTACTCACATAAGCTAAAGGAGTGTATCCGATCCCCTGGAGCTGAAGCTATAGATGGTTGTGAGTCGCCTAATGTGGGTATTGGGAATTGAACATGGGTCCTCCAGAAGAGCAACAAGTGCCCTTAACCACTAAGCCACCTCTCCAGGCCAGATGTTTAAGTCTCTCAAGTATCCTTTTCAATTTTGAATTTGTTTCTGCCTCCTTAATTTACATTAGGCATCGATGGATCCAGGAGTGTTACACAATTCTAAAGCTAGCACTCAAGAAGTACCATGAGTTTGAGGCAGTCTGGATTTCACAGCAAGACCTTGTCTCCCAAAATCAAACAAACATCCTGAAGATACAGCCCAGCTGATAGAATGCTCACATAGCATTCATTAAAACTCTGGGCTCTGTCTCCACCATCACTTCATAAAACACTGTGTTAGGGTCGACAAGATGGTTCACTGAGTGAGAGTACTTGCCACCAAGTCTGACAATCTGAGTGGTGGGAGGACAGAGCTAACACCGTCCAATTCTTCAACCTTCACACACGTGCTGTGGAATGCATGCTCCCACACAGAGACATGCTATTAAATAAATACATAACAAACCAAATAAGCTTAATGTTTAATTAATAAAAACAAGTCAGTGTGGTGGTGCACCCCCAATGACATCAGAATTCCAAGAGGTAATGGCTACAGGCTCAGAAGTTCTAGGTCATCCTCGGCTTCATAGTAAGTTCAAGGCCAGCTTGAGCTACATAAGATACTGTCACACAAAAAAATGCACCTGGACATTTGAGGGTGAGAAATATTGCTGTGGGAAACTTTAAACTTGGGGCTGCAGAGATGGCTCAACAGGTGAAGGAACTAGCTTCCCCTTCTAGAGGACCTGAACTCCAGAGGACCCCAGCACTCATGTCAGATGACTCACAACTGCCTGTAACTCCAGTTTTTGGGGGGGGGTCTTGTCCCTCTGTGGCCTTCTCCAGCATACACATACACACAGGCGCGTGAGCACGAAAAAACACATATACACAGGTAAAATAAAAATCACTTTAAAAAGCATAAACTCCCTGACTGCTGAGATAACAGTGCAGGTAAAGGCACCTGTTGCCAAGCCTGACAATGAGTTCTATCCCAGGAATGCACATGGCAGAGGTCAAGCTGTTCTGTGACCTCTACATGTGTGTGATGACATGAGTCTGCTCACCCCCAAATAATTAGCAAATGTGTAATGAAAATGTAGGCTCTGGGGAGAGGGCTCAGTGAATGTACACTGCTCTTCTAGAGAATGCAAGATGGATCCCACGTACCCACACTGGATGGCTCAATGCCACACATAACTCCATCAGCTCTTGGAGATCCGATGCCCTCTTTGGGCCTCTGCAGGTTTCTCCACACACTCATACAGAGAGAAGATAACCAACTAAACTTTTAAAAATGAAATGAAGAAAGAGAGGAAGGATCACGTGTTTGTGGTTGTTAGGAAAATTCTCTCTGTATCCTATCATCTGCCCACCTGCTGTTCTAAAGCTGTAAAATAACTCACCTGCCTTTACTACTCCAAGTCCCTAGAGCTCTTATTATAAAGTGAGGATCTTTGTTTCTGGTAGTTTCAAAACTGGGCTCTTACATTTCTACCACCATGGCACCTGGCATTAAGGTTTTCTACCCGAGTGTACCTTAGGTTATAATCCATGGCTCTAGTTTGTTTCAAATAACTTCCTGGTGGAGGCTGTCTGTTTCCAAACCCCAGAATAATGGTTTGCAACTCAAAGGTATCATCTAGTCATATCATCCTGGCCTCTCTCATCACAAGACCCAACACACACCAAGCATTTAATGAATGATGTTGACCACAATAAGAGGCACAGAAGTTACCAGAATGTAAGAAAGTGGATTCCTATCTTCTGAAATACTTTCTGCACTTGAATGTGCAGTAAAAATATGTTTACTGCTAGACTGTAGTGCAGTGACCAACTACACAGCCAGAATATTATTTTTTGCACATGTGGTCAAAGGACAACCTCTAGTGTCAGTCTTCATACCACACACACACACACACACACACTACTACTACTACTACTACTACTACTACTACTACTACTACTACTGGTACAGATTGCTTTAAAATGCTAAAAAATATATGCTTAAGTTTTATTACACTGAGTGCAAATGAGTCAAAATTAATCTCATTTTGAAAATGGCTCTTCTTTTAGGCAAATGTCAGCCTACCAAGTGTATTAGTAGAATGCATGCATAAAGGATTTAAACAGAATCTAGATACCCAACATGATGGAAGGATGGATGAGAATCAACCTTGTGGAGAGTTGGGATATAGTCAGAGGTAGTGTGCTTATCTAATGCGTGTGAAACCTACAAGGTTCTCTTCATTACCTCCAGGAAGAAAGTGAGGGAAGATGGAAGCAATGGAAGGCAGAAAGAAGGCTGGCTGGTTGCTAGGATTTTCTCCCTCTCTGTGGTAGTTTGGATGAGAATGCCTGCCCACCTCCCCATAGGCTCTTACATTTGAATGCTTAGACTGCATTTGGTGGACTGTTTAGGAAGGATTAGGGGGTGTGGCTTTGTTGAAGAAGTGTGTCTCTGATGTTCCAAAAGTCCACATCAGGCCCAAGGTCTGTGTGTGTGTGTGTCTGTCTGTCTGTCTGTCTCTGTGTGTGTCTCTCTGTCTCTCTATGTGTCTCTGTCTCTCTCTGTGTCTCTGTCTTTCTATGTGTCTCTGTCTCTCTCTCTCTCTCTCTCTCTCTCTCTCTCTCTCTCTCTCTCTCTCTCTCTCTGCCTACAGATCACGATGCAGCTCTTCACCAGCACCATGCCCATCTGTCTGCCTCCAAGCTCCCCACCATGGTGATAATGGACTAATCCTCTAAAATTGTAAGCAAGCCCCCAACTAAATGCTTCCTTCTATAAGCTGTCTTGATCGTAATGTCTCTTCACCGCAATAGAACAGTGACTAAGATAACCATCCCCATTAGAGTTGAGTCAGGAAAGAAAGAAAGATCTCCTGAGAATCGCTAATGAAAAATATGCAATGAGGACCCAAGCCAGAATTCATTCATCATATGTGTCCTAGAAAATTTAAACTCATACTAAAAACCAATGTTTACTATGAAGCTATGATTAAGACCATGTGGCACTAGCACAGAGAGGCAAATAAATAGACTCAAGAGCTGTTGCAGCATCTCAGTGTTAAAAAGGAAATAAAAGCTACAGTTGCCGAGCAGTGAGGGAATGTGTACTATACTGATTGACGATGGCAATGGTCTATCCACATGGGAGACAGTGAATCCTGACCCCACTGTGTGTGTGTGTGTGTGTGTGTGTGTGTGTGTGTGTAAGCAACTCAAGAGAGGAAAGACTGGTTTTAGAACTTCAGTCTACCCTGGCAGACAAGAATTGGAACAGAGCAACACAGGAAGAGGCCAGGACAACATTTAACACCCCCCCAAAGACACACCCTTTATTACCTACTTTCTCCAATAAGGCCTCTTTTAGGAAGACCATCCATTCCCTAATGGATTAAACTGTATCCCTGCATTTTAATTGTCATGTGTATGATGAGAAACATCTATGAAAAGGGAAAAACTTTAAAAGTTTTAAGAGACCGTCTGGGTTGTTTCCGAGTGGGGAACAATTTTTCCAGGACCTAAATGGGCACACCACACGGTTAAAAGTCTCTAATGTTGGCACTGATGCATTCAAGGTTGTCATCTGGGGCTGGGCTGGAGCTGGGGCTCGGCTGACAGCCCAGAATGATGCACAACATCCGGGCTTCCGTCCCCACCGCTGTGTAAATTGGGCTTGACGATGCACACCTGCCATCCCAGCCCCTGGGTAGAAGCAGGAGGAGGGGAATTCGAAGGTCATTCTCAGCTACACAGAATGTTCAAGGCCAGCCTCTAATGACACCTGTCTCATACAAAAAAAGAAAGAAAATTAAGCCCAAATATAATGTAAAAGAAAACTTAAAGGAAGAGGTGCATACAAAAACAGAGTTAATGTTCAGAGCAAATACTGAACTTTTAGCAATTCAGAGAGAAAAAGAAACTTGCCAGAAAATGGCAAAAATTAGAAGCAGATATTTTACAGGAAAATAACACAGCATGAGCAGCCCACGAAGCCACAGAAAGATTCTAAACAATAATCAGAGAGATGTCATACTGTCAAAACATTTGAAGTAAAGCAATACCAACTATTGGCAGCGATGTGAGGACCCAGGGACTTCTCAAGCACCGCTTGTGGGCATTGAAATGGTCACAGGGAATCTGGAGCACTCCTGCTTGACCCCGCTTGGCCCAAACAGCTAGCTGTCCTTCAAACCCCCTCCTCCCTCTTCCCAGATGCTCCTCAGAAGTGCCTGCCACTATTATCTCAGATAATTAGAGAGTTGATTAATGAGTGAATCAATTAACAAGTGTGACTGAGGATCTGGAGAAATGAGAACCCCGGTGCCCTATCAGTGGGGAAGTCAACTGGAGCAGCTGCTGTGGAGAACAGTCAATTGTTGTTCAAGACGTTAACAAGAGAGCTAGCTAGCACAGAACTGTCCCACCCAACTTTGGGGTTGAGGGGTTGCCCAGAATAATTTAAATCGGATCCTCATGGTGGTCGAAATCTGAGTCTAATGAGTAAGGAATGGAACTAGGGCAGTGATTCTCAACCTGTGGGGTCGCAGCCCATTTGAGGGTTGCATATGAGACACCCTGCATGTCTGATGTTTACATTATGATTCATTACAGTCGCAAAATTCCAGTTAAGGGGCAGCAACGGAATGATCTTATGGTTGGGGGTCACCATATCATGAGGAGCTGTTATTAAAGGGGGGCAGTGTTAGGAAGGTTGGGGACCACTGCCTTGAGCGGTCGGGGTTTCGTCTTCCACTCTTGTACCATGGCGTGTACTGGGCGGCACGCAGTTGAGCGGCAGCCCTTAGCACGTGTTTCGACATCAAGAGTTGACTTTGGAGGGACTTGAATTTCTGCCAAATGGCTTCTTTGCATTTTTTTAATGGAGTCTTTCTTCTTCAAGTAATCTGTCTAAGAAAATACCTCAGAGATAATGCCCATCAGCTTAGGTTTTAGTTGACTAGAGATGGAGTCAGGTCGATAACCAAGATTAACCGTCAACACTTAGTGACCTGCTTCCTCTAACAGGCTTCCCTTTGCCCAGTTTCACTACCTACCAAGGGTCTATTTGAATTTTGAATAAATAATCAAATCTCCTAGGTGTCTCTCTCAAACCAATCAAGATGGCCATCACAATTAACTATTGTAGACATGGTACATAAAGGCTTTGACATTGTATTTAGAATTCAGTATTTTATAGTAAAAGGAGAAATACTCACTGTTGATTGTTGATTGTTCTCTTTCATGTGGTATTACATATGCATAAACATGTATAAATTATGAATATATGCTATCCGTGTATATTTTCAAATATGATGAATACTATATAGAGAGTAAAACAGGTAAAAGATGGGTTTTGATGTACACTTCTCCTAGGGAGATATCATACACACACACATCTATTTGACCCAGACAGGGAGTCAACAAATAGAATGAGTCCACCAAAGTTCAACTTGGCAAATCAGTGAGTTCATTGGAGCTTGTTGCTAAAACTGCTCCCCTGTAGGAGACATAAACAAACCCTCCTACCACGGTTCCCAAAACAAACCAAGGTACAATTCCACCAAATTAACTGTAGGGAGCCAATAAGTTAGTAGGCTTCCTTCAAGTGCAGTGGGAGAAGGGTTATGGGCAGGAGTATGGGTAACCCTACGGAAGCCACACAGGAAGTCCCACCCCCATGGATGATAACTCTGCTGTGGTTGTGCAGATGGAACCCCACCCCAAGTTCTCCCACACCTATATACCCCAGCCCTTCCAAGACCCTGAGGCCACTTACAATTTTAAGGCAAAATTGAGTCTGTTTGTGAGAAGGTTGTATGACTCAACACATCCTTTTCTTCTATGAGAGAATGATGATCCATTAAATCCTCACTGCTGGAGATTCCTTCATGACTTGCAGACAGCTTGGCTGGTCTGAGAGTCTCCTCTCCCCAGCAATTGCTACCGAATATAACATCAGGGAAGGGCCTTGTGAATCGTCGTAAGTTTCAAATACTTTCTGAGACCTGTGGGTTGTTTACTTCCAGGACTTTGTAAGTTCTGTTTACTTCCTGAGTATTATGAACCTCTTTCATCCTTCCAGGAAGGATTATTTGGATTGGAAGGAAATTTCCACTACTCAGCAAATTTATACCTTGTATAATTTTATATCTTGCTTCTTTTCACTCAACACTCACTAGGGAAAAAAATGAACCCTATTAAGTAATCTGCAACAAAATAGTATTTAATGGAGAGGTAACATTCTGTTCAGTAGATGCACTATATAACTCACTTGGTCTGTTCTCCAGTATTAGATAATCTCCTTGACAGAAACATTATACTTCCCTGAAATTATCTGACTATTTTTGTCACCAGATATTAACTAAAAGGCTGACATGATGTTTATGAGTATGTCTGCGGAGAATGCCACACTTAGAGATAACACTACACAGAGGAGGCTTGGTAACCATGGCCAGGCTCCACATACGAGTAGCTGAAATGACTCTAATGTTGAAACTGTCACACTTCTGTGCTGGGATGCTCTTCCTGACAGTGGGGCCACAATGGAAAGAATTCTAAAGTATTCTGAGACCAAAAATAGAAAAAGAACTACAGTTGCCAGCTCTGGCAGCTTGCAAACAGCATCAAAAGATCCAATGTACCGCTTCCTCAGAACATACCACGTCCGCCTTTAGCAACTGTCTCACATCCAATACTTTTCTGTAGAGGCTATGATTATACTTGTGTATTTATCTAAGACTCCGAACTGGTGGGAATCTTTTTCATATCTGCAAATTAATAGAGGGATGATATCATGGGTTTTGTCTACCTTTTAAAAATAACTTAAGCTTAAAGTAAATCTCACTTTGGGGGAGAGATTCTGGTCTGCTTCCCAGAGTGTTAAGTAATAAAGTCTCACTTACAGGCACACATGGATTCTCTAATGTGCATATTTGAGACTGTCTTCCGGATGGCCTGATGGGACTGAGTTGATCAATTATGATAAATTTATAGAGTATTAGAGACAGGAAGAGCCCTTGTTTAACATAAGAAGGGGTTGGAGCCTAAGGTCATTCAGCAGACCTCTGGCAGAGGTTGCAACTGAAATAGGACCTGCCTCTTCAGATTTCTAGTAACAGACTTGACACCTGGATAATGGCAGGTGCACTTCCAGGAAGCATTATAAATAACTGCATGTATTAAATGAAGTCTGCTTAGATCCATAATTACAAGATGCACATAGTTGCTAAGAAAGAACAGTGTCATGGTAGCTCCTTGTAGGAGACTGTGTTGGTTATTTGTTGTCAAAATGACACAATGACATGTGTGGATGGCAGAGGACAACCTGTAAACATGCGTTTTCTGGCCCGGCAGAGTCCCACCACCCTGGAGCCCTAAATAAACACACAGACACTATATTAATTATAAATCTGTTGGCCTATGACTAGGGCTTCTTATAGGTTAGCTCTGTCTTAATTATTAACCCATCTCTACTACTCTAAGTATTTCCACATGGTCTTATCTTACCAGACAAGGGTCCAGACCTGTTACTCCTTCCTCCACTGCATGGTGACTGTTTCTGCCTACATTTCCCAGAACTCTCCTCATCTCCTAGCCCCGCCTATCTTCCTGCCTGACCAATCAGTGTTTTATTCATTGACCAATAAGAGAAACATATACAGAATAACATCTCTCATCCACAACCTGTGGGAGTTGGTACACTCCCTCCATTGTATTGATCTCAGGATTCAAACTCTGGTCTCTGGATTTGATGACAAGCAAGTACCTTCACCTGGTGAACCGTCTCACTGGCCCTTCATTTGCTGTTTGAGTTGACATTTCATCCTAGACGGTGTACGAAGTAGCTATTCTTCTTTCATTTTTACATTTTACTTTGTATTCTTTTCTTGTCACATAGCCCAAGTTGCCATGAACCTTAAAATCCTCCTGCCTCAACTCCCTAGTTCTGGAATTATACACATGTACCCCATGGCCAGCACACGTGACCTCAGTGCTAGATGATTTAAAACAGATTTTATGAGGGTAGGAATGTGGCTTGGTGATAGAGAACTTCCCTAGTGTGCATGAGGCTGTGAATTCCATCCTCAGCACGGAAAAAAAGCAACACATTCTCTGCCTCTGAACAAGATGGTGTAGGGGGTCAAATAATACCCACAACTTTAGAAGGAAGTCTTTCAGAGACAAAATGTGATAGATGACAATGATGATAAAGATAATTGATAGATATGTAGGCGATAGGTAGATAGATGATAGAGATAATAGGTAGGTAGATGAAAGATAGATATATAGATAAGTAGATAATGAGTAAATACATAAATATATAGAAGATAGATAGATAGATGATAGATAGATAGATTATGCATACATACTTATCTTTGGAAGGAAAGCATGCATAATGTATAAGGTTAATGGTGTGGTGTCATATTAGAGAACACAAGATATCTAAGCTAAATTAGTAAGACGTGATCCTCAAATCAACTACACAAGTATATCAAAGCAGCTTACTACCTAATCAAATACAAAAATGCATTTGAAGAAGATATTTCTAAATAAATGGAGAGCATGAAACATACTCATAAAACAATGGATAAAGTGTGATGATGATACTTAGTTGTAGTTTGGGGTGGTTTTTTGTTGTTTTTGTTGTTGTTTACTTGAGACAGCAGAGTACAGCTGTTCCCACCTGGGATCTTAGCGTTTTGGAGGTCTGGCAGGAGGATCATAGGGTGAGCCTAGGTTACATAATGAGACCCTATCTGAAAAAAAAGAAGGAAGGTAGAGAGAGAAGGGCAGAAAGGAGAGGGAAGTGGGAGGAAGTGGAAAGGGAAGTGAAAGAATCACTGGGATATGCCCAGGACACTGACGTGGTGCAGAGTCAGCTTGAGACTCTAAGAATCCTCAAGGCCCAGCCATCACCACCTGTTGTTTTGGCTCCGATTCTCCGTTTACCAAGAAGCCTTATGTTCAGCAATTCAACCTCTGGGCCTCTAGAGAAGCGGTTAGCCTAGAGAGTGAACACGAGAATGCTGAGCACTTCCTTGCAAAGGGACTAGAGTGCCATTCGGTCTTCCGCATCAGTCTCTTGGGAGTTTAGTCAGAATGAGTTAGTCATCCTAAGGCTCACTGAGACAGTGAGACAACAGGAGGAAATCTGCAGCCTGATGTTCCTGGCTTCGGGGGCTGGAGAGATGGCTCAGCAGTTAAGAGCACTGACTGTTCTTCCAGAGGTCCTGAGTTCAATTCCCGGCAACCACATGGTGGCTCACAACCACCTTGAATGAGATCTGGTGTCCTCCACTGGCATGTTCCTGGCTTCCCTTTCTCAACCTCTTCGCTGATGTCTCTCGGGCAGCACTAAGGAATCCTGAGAAGAGAGAACATGCAGTTCTGCACATGAGAGAAAGGCACTTGGACCAGGTAGACAGTGACTGATCTGCCCTGTGGGCTATTTCATATGCAGTGTTGAGCAAGTTGAATGGGGTCTGTATTTGTCAGCCTGAAAGTCCGCCACAGAGGCTAGGGAGAAGGCCCCGGGGGTAAGATACCCGCCATGCAATCATGAGAACCTCACACAGAGTCAAAGAAGGTAGTGCGTGTGTCTATCATCCAGGGCTCCTCTGAGGAAATGGCAAGCAGAGACAGGGACTCCCTGGAAACTTGTGAGCCAGGTAGCCTGGCAGGAAGCAAGAGACCCTGTGCTAAACAAGGTGAAAGGTGAGGACTGATGTCTAAGGTTGCCCTCTGACCTCCACATGAGCACCACGACACATGTACACCTGCACATGAATGCACACGGAATGCACACGCATGCATATATCCACACGTACATGTGCTCACACACACACACACACACCAAAAATATACTTCATAGAATCTGAGGAAAGAAGAGATATTACACATAGTATGTCCCTGTAAGTCATGTAACATAGCAGTCCAGTTTCCATGTGTAGACAGCACCTGGTATGTGGTCAGTTTAGCCTGCAGCATTAGCTCATCTGGGTTATCTGCGCTTTCCAGTAGCATGGCTGTTTCGGGTAATGGGAATTTGTTTCTATATTAACCTAACCAAGATATAATCAGTAAGTCAAAACTGTTGTCTTAGCAGCCCACCACAGTAAAAATAGAAATGTGCATCATTGCTAATGGTGTGTTTAGCAGTCTGGAGCATCCTTGCAAGCCAGTCCCTCAGACAGATGGCTGAATTGATGGGGATTTCATGGCACCAGGCAAAGAGCACCAGGTCTGGAATTTAAAAGCCTTCTAGTTAGTCTTGCTTCCTTCCTCGTTCAGGAGATTCTGGGTCACACATCTCATTCTGTGTCTGTGTTCTCCTGTCTTAGCATGGTGGTAGTTTTAGTCTGACACAGAGATAGGCTTTTCCTGAGGCTAGAGAGACAGAGGGCTCAAGTGGGTAAAGTGCTTGCTATACAAACGTGAGGACCTGAGTTCAGATCCCCAGAACCCACATAAAATCTGGGTGTGGTGGCATGTGTCTGTAGCCCTAACGCTGGGGAGTGGCTAGAGACATGTAGATCCTGGGGCATACTTAGCCAAAAAGGTGAGCTCCAGATTCAGTGAGAGATTTTTGTATCAAAAATAAAGTTGAGGGTGAAAAACATCACTGATGTTGACCTCTGACCTCTAC
Organism: Mesocricetus auratus; assembly: GCF_017639785.1. Classification (NCBI taxonomy): domain Eukaryota; kingdom Metazoa; phylum Chordata; class Mammalia; order Rodentia; family Cricetidae; genus Mesocricetus; species Mesocricetus auratus. The sequence continues at coordinate 23,727,193 of NW_024429206.1, forward strand.
ATGTGCCTGTATAGGTGAGCATACCTACATGTATGCGTGTTTGTTTGCAGGGTGTGTGTGTGTGTGTGTGTGTGTGTGTGTGTGTGTGTGTGTGTGTGTGTGTAGTACTTATCTTGTTGAAGTGGGTAGAAATAAAAGGAGTATGGAGGGTACATGAGAGGAACAGAAACCTCTGATGTTGGAGTCTGGGCGAATCCTCTCACCAGCTGAGAAGCGAGAATTCCAACACAGTCAACAATGTTTGCTTAAGGCCTTTCTTTCTTCCCAGTCATGAACCTGAAGTTTCCTAGTAATCTCATCAGAAACCCCATCTATAGTGAAAATCGTGTCCCAAAGCCCTTATGCAACTTTAATGCTCTGGTTTTGCCTTATCGGATTACTGTAGCATCTAAGTCACCTCCAGAGTGACACCTTAATCTCACCTACCAAGAAGAGGAAGAATTCATTCACAGCTCCAGTCTCGGGCCCTCCCAGGTCTCCATCCAGGAGTAAGTATGGTTGGAAAGAAAATTATGCTTTTGTATCCAGCTGCAGTATCCATCTGAGAGCTCGGATCTAACCTCCTTCAGATTACCCTTGAAACTTTAAAGCGGCTGCTGGATTTCTGGTTTATAAGAAATGGCTGATAAACTGGGGAAACCAGAGCTCTCCAAGACAAAGGAAGGTGAGCAAGAGCACCACACTATGTCTGCTCTCGGAGCTGAAAAGGGAAGTGGAGATGTGGATACCAGGGCAGATATGTCAAGGCTCAGGGTCAGGTTAGACTTTAAAGAACATGCTGCATTGTCACCAGGGCTAAGGGTGGGACTCACCTTCTGGGTAGGATGGAGAAGTTGAGTAATATTTGTGCAGCGTGGGAGGAGGGGGTAGTTATCAACCCACATCATGTACACCATGGAGACTCTCCATAATAGGAGCCCTTTCTTCAGTTAGCAGTTGGAGCATCCAAAGGCTACAGGAAAGAAAATACAAAGAACCCAGGAAGCTCAATTACAATCATGCAGGCACTACCTCCCTGACCAGGAGACACACTCAGAAAACCCATTACTAGGGTTAATTTTATAGGGTGATTGGTGTGGTCCATGGGGTGCCCAGATAGTTAATGAAACGTCATTTCTGGGTAGGTTTGGAAGGGTGAGATTAGGCTATGGAAGGGCAGTATAGATGTCCCTCTTTAATGTGGGAGAGAATCTTTTAACCTATTGAAGGATGAAGAGCAGAGAGGGGGTGGAGGGAGAGAGAGAACAAGGAGGAATGCACGCCATTTATCCTGCCTTGCTAAGCAGCTCCCTCATTGTCTCTCATCTCCATACCAGGATCGAAACATCTATTCCTCTGTTTTTCATTACTATGAACCTGGACTGAATTTTACCACAGACTCAAATGTGAAGCTAGCAGCAGATCAGGGGACGTAGACACAATAATTATGGAGGCCGTTATCTGTGCAGATAGATAGATAGCAGGTAGGCAAGTCATTATCTTAGTAGATAGATGATAGATAGACATCAATATGTACTTTATATATTATAAGCATGTAACTCATATATGTGACATGCAAAGATGGATTAATAGGTGAAAGTATGATAGATGTGCTTATATAGACAAAATGATAGATGATAAGCAGACAAACAGGTGGACATATATATCTCTGTTATTCTGGACATCCATGCCCAACAATTTCACAATATCAACATTTTTCAAGATAGCTCTGAAGATGAATGTTCAACTTTGAGCCATTAACTTGAGGAAGAAGAGCCACTCTGGTCATCCCTAATCTAAGTGTCACTGAGACCAGGATGGAAGTTGGAAGTAGAAGGTGGGAGAGGACCGCATTCACAGGCAGATCCAGAAATCCAAGTATTTCTGTCTATGGAAAAACAGGGATTATAAAGAAATCAAACTGGTGAAATGCGGCCCTACGCGTCACCTTCAACAAGTGTATAATAAGGCTCGCATCCTTCAGATAATGCATGGTATATTATGAGATTTTTCATAATACTACATCACTCTGCAGTTTCCCATCTCAAACATTATCATGTGAGGACCCAACAGTTTCTTATGTTGCTTTGTTCCTTTAAAAAGATGTCCTTAAACCAGATGAGAGGAGAGAGATACCCAGGACACAATGCCATTGCATTCACACTAAAATGCCATTTAGTCAGCATGCAAGCTGCCAGATAAAAGTGAGTGGTACCAGAGGGATGAATTGGAAATTGTCATTCCGTCAAACTTAGTGACAACATTATCTGCAGATCTTAAGAAAAATCAGCTCAGAAAAAAATCCCTGGTTGGTAGTGATCCTCTCAGATAGATTGAAATCTTTCCAGGCTATTCCTCAGGGCTCATCAATCAAGGGCAGTTGTCATGGAGAACAGTTGAATAGATGGTTTCCATTTAATTATCTTCAGCCCTCTAGATATTGAAAGTGCTTGGGAACAAGCGAGCTAGGCTGGCCCTAGCCTCCTCAGATTAAAAAAAAAAAAAAAAGAATGATTTTTTTCACTAACACAGCTTCACCTGCACTCATTCATTCATTCCATAATTGAAAACTAAATATCAAGTATCTATTACACTCTAGGCACATGCATAATATGTCTCTATAAATAAGATGCCCAGAGTCAACTTGGATGCCATGTACTTTAGGCTGGCAGAAGATAAACACATGAGCAATCATGAAAGCTGTGTTTACTAGAGATGGGTACTTAGTGCGGAAAAATGTCAACTATGTTGGTCAAGTTGATAAGTGCTTGGAGTTGGGTCTCTGATGGACATTGGTTTATGTACCGGTCTTAATACAATGATGTCTGACTCTAATTTCTTCCAAAATACTGAAAGAGGACATATAATGATATAATATAAGGACAGCAGGCGTAGGCAGTGGAAGCCCTCCTGCCATCAGAGGAAGTTCTATTGTATTCCGCATTTGTGAGCAAATTTGCTGGATTAGCTTTTTCTCGGGAGATGTGACAAATGTCTTTTCATCCCACATGTAGGACTCAACACAAACCAAACTAAGCATAGGGACTTGTCTTTGATCCCCCCAGAAGTCATGTTAAAAAATCCAAACAGGGAATCATGTCCTTGTTATCCAAGTGACAGGGAGATGGAGACACATGGGTCCCTGGGGCTCACTGGCTAGTCAGCATAGCCTAATTGGCACACCCCAGGTTAGTGAGAGACACTTTCTCAAAAACAAGGTAGATGGTGCCTAAGGGATGAGTTGACTTCTGGTGTCCACATGCACATACATGCATTCCTGCACATGTACACATACACACACTTTAAAACAATATTATCTAATGCTAATGTGGTTGGTATTTGAATGTGAAATCTGCCCCCTCAAACTAGCAATCCTTCTGACTCAGCTTCCCAAGTGCTAGGATTATAGGCCTATGAGATCACACCTGGATGAGACTCTTTAATTAAAAGATTCATAGTATCTATTCCCAGAGTAAGAATGATATAGCTCATTCTTTCAATAAATTCTTTAGAAGGCAAATCCTTCCTCAGATGTTAACAGCAGTAGAAGAACTTCCCAAATCCTTGCATAAGAGGATCAAGAGGACTTGAAATGCCTGGGAATTCAGGAGTAAAGCAGCAGATTTACCATCACAAAATCACACAAGGATCAAAGGCTCCTACCAAGGCTCTGATGCAACTGACAGACCCATTGCATGTTGTTAAGGTATTTGCAAGTGTGCATCCCATTGACATATTTAGAACAAATTAGTCAATTTGGCCTTGTGCTTCCAAGTTGCATCATATCATTGCTTCATTAAAAAATGCTCCAATTAAGGGGCAGGAAGAAGTTCCTTAGAATATGTCTCTACATATTAGTCTGATAATTCCAATTAGAGACTAAACCACAGGTCCTGTTGCCATGAGAACCACGGTATTTCTCTGACTGTTCAAAATTATTAACTCAGAGAACACACATCTTTGTAAACTCCGCCCCTTATTTAACTACTGTTCCACAGGCTTGCCTCTACCCAGAGTGAACTCTATTAATCACTGGTACAAGAAGAAAGTACGGGAAGGTCTACAGGAGATGGAGCCGCTGTGCCTTTCTTCTTGTCAGGAGAGTCTGGCAGTAACAATTCATTTTCCCTTTCGCTCCATCTCTCATGCAGGGGCGAGGAAGGGCTGAGAAGCCAGGAGGTAAGGCAGTTTGCAAAGCTTGTGTTGATAAACAGAAACGACGGAGACCAGTGGACAATGGTATTTAACTCTGTCGCTCCTGCAAGCATGACCACAGGGTGCGGTGGTCAGGGCAAGTGAAAGAATGTCTCTGAGCCTTCGAGCTTCTCTCTGTGCATGTGGGGTGGAGCACAGACTGGTGGCCAGACACTTCCTCCCTCTTGGCAGATAACTGGGCCCTGAGCTCCGATAGCTCATATGAAAAACAAGATTAGTAAGAGCAAGCCAGAAGCTGTATATCAACTTGTACTGTAAAAAGCCATGGGGCTCTTTAATCTACTATGAAGGACTTCTGCTTTTCATGTATGGAGGGGGTGGAAGGGGTGTGTATGTGCAGGAGTGAGTGCCCATGGGGTTCAGAAGAGGGCATCAAAACCCCTGCAGCTGGAGTGACAGGTGGTTGTGAGACACCTGACATGAGTGCTGGGAACCAAACAGGTCCTCTGCAACATCAATAAGCCCTCTTAGTCACTGAGCCATTCCCAGCCCAGGAAAACCATTTTTAAAGGTAAAAACACACATTGATGATTAAAAGACTGATTTATGATCCATTAGAAAGCTAAGGAAATGTAATTTGTCACTCCCCACCACACTACTTCAACCTCAAGTGTGGTCTTCCTCAGACAGCACTGTAAACTCAAAACTTGACTGATCTTGGGGAGGAGGAGGAAAGAGAGGGTAAGGCAGAGACAACTAACACTACAAGTCATTCAAGGGATCATATGCACCCACTACTATAGAAGAGTCTTAACCATAAACCTATATGAAACAACTCTAAATGAAGTCATCAAATTATGGGGAAGATAATGCCCCAAATCAACATCTTCCACCACCAAACGAACCTTCCAGTGCCAGGAATGGATTGCATCTAATAGAGTTGTTGGCCAAGGGAGCCCCATGGAAATCCCTACACAACTCAAGCTATTGCCAAGCCTATCCGTTGCTCTCCACACACTGGTGGTAAGGCCTTATTGCTGAAGACAGCACTTTCATATCTCGCTGAATATGCAGAAGTCATTCTAGGGCCAAACTAGGACCTTCACCCCTATTTGTGACACTGGAAGGCACCCCACATGCTACTAGAGGAGAAAGGTAAGCATCAACCAAGCTCCAAGCCTTGTGATCTACAATGGTGACTTCCCTGCCTGATACGCTGGTGTAATCCTGGCACAAACATTGGTAGTAACCATCCAGTCTCTGATTGGGTTTAAATCCCACTCCACAAGATGAAATCCATGCCTGACACTGCTTGGGTGGCCATGAACCTGAGACTAGATGGGGCATGGCCTAGGAAAAAAATAAACACTAACATCCTGCTAAAGGAAACTAGCAATAAAATGGCTCCTAACAATATTCTACTATACCCCGAGATCAGTGCCTCCCTCAGCCATCATCAGAGAAGCTTCCTCAAGCAGTAGAAGGGAACTAATACAGAGACCTACCAGTGCAGAGAGTGAGCAACTTGGAATGCTCAGTCCTAAATGTCATCAAGCTCCTCTCCTCAGGCTCAGGGGACTCTGTGGAAGAGAAGGTAGAAAGCTTGTAAGAGCAAGAAACAGAACCTTCAACCAATGACTGATGGAAGCAGAGGCAGACAGCCACAGCTAAACACTGAGCTGAACTCAAGGAACCAAGAAACAGAGAGAGAGGACTGATGAGCATAGGAGTCAAGACTGGGCTGGTTTAACCCCCAGAAACAGCTGACCTGGACAAGGGGAGCTCTTGAACCCCAGACTGATGGCTGGGAATCCAGCATTGGACTGATCAAGACTCCCTGAATGTGGATGTCAGTGAGGAGGCCTAGGTAATCTATGGGGCCTTGGGTAGTAGATCAGTATTTATCCCTGGCATACAAATGGACTTTGGGTGCCCATCCCACAATGAGAGATGCTATCTCAGCCTGGACTCTTGGGGAGGGCCTAGGCCCTGCCCTGAATGAAATGACAGACTCTGGATATCCCCCATGGAGGGCCTCACCCTCCCTGGGGAACAGAATGGAGATTTAGGGAGGGGGTGGGGGAGTTGGTGGGAGGTCATGAGAGGAGGGGAGGGAAAGGGAGAGGGACCTGGGATTGACATGTGAAACAACCTTGTTTCTAATGTAAATTTAAAAAGAAAAAAAAGAAGGGATGGATGAAACCAAAGAAGCAGTGTCTTCCAGACACAGCAGGACTGATGCACATAAGAACTTATGGAGACCTGGATTAGTCCCATGCTGGCCTCCCAGATGTCGCTCTGGGGTCCAAGAGCTCTCCCCTGTTCAGATCAGCTGTCTTTGCTGATTTTGCCAGCCCATTCTTTGCCAATTTGCTCATCGCTCCTCTCTCTCTGTCACTGGGTTCCATGGGTTCAGTTCAGTGTTTAACTGTGGGTGTTTGCCTCTGCTTCCATCAGTCACTGGATGAAGACTCCAGGATGGTTATAGACATCAAGTTCATTATCAGGAATGGGCATTCGAGGTGGTCTCTCCACTATTGCTTAGCTTTCCAATTGGTGTTATCCCTTTAGATCACTAGAGGTCTCACTGGTGCCAGATCTGTCTTCTAACCTATGATTCCCTCTTCCCCCTATTCTACTCCCCACTCAACCTTCCTGTTCCCCCATGACCTACTCTCTCTTCCTCTTCCCCCCCTCTCTTCTTCCCAGCTCCCACTCCCCCCCACCCCTCACCATGTTCCCAGTCTGTTCAGAAGATCTTGCCTCATTCCTCTTCTCTTGGGTACCATGCATATCTCTCTTAGGTTCTTTCCTGTTTCCCAGACTCTCGGTCAGTGGAAGTGCAGACTGGCACTATCCTGATCCATGTCTAAAATCCATATATGAGTGAGTACATACCATGTTTGTCTTTTTGTGACTGGGTTACCTCACTCAGGATGGTTTCTTCTAGTGCCATCAATTTACCTGCGAATTTCAAGATTCCATTGGTTTTTTCTGCTGTTATACTCCATTGTTTAAATGTACCACATTTTCTCTATCCACTCTTCAGTTAAGGGGCATCTAGATTGCTTCCAGGTTCTGGCTGAACACAGTGGAGCAGATGTCCTTGTTGTATGAATTAGCATCTTTTTAGAGTCAGTGAGGAGGCCTGAGCAATCTATGGGGCCCTGGGCAGTGGATCTGTGTTTATCCCTGGCATACAAACACACATCGTGTGTCCATAACACAGAGAGGGATGCTCTCTCAGCCTGGACTCTTAGGGGGGAGTGCCTGGACCCTGCCCTGAGTGAAATGACAGACTCTAGATATCTCCTTTGTGGAAGGAAGTGGCGATAGGGTGGGAGGCTGGGGGGGGGGGTGGGAGGTGCGGGAGGAGAGGAGGGAGAGGGAACTGGGATTGACGTGTCAAACAAGCTATTTAATATTAAAATAAGAAAATTAAAAAAGAATTTATGGAGACCATGGCAGCCTGCACAGGGCCAGCACAGGTTCAAGCCAGACAGGGTTCCCGTGCTAAGAGGGGAAAGTGGAGACAAGCTCCCATCCCTAACAGGATCTCCAACTGACAAGCACTTGCAAAGTAAGAATTAGTTTCTCCAGTAAGGTCTCACTGGATATATTAATGATACTTAAGGGTGGGTCTCACACCAAGCAGTAGATGGCCAACAAAAACAAACAACAAAACAAAGTATAAGAAGTACATGTATGCATACACACTAACCCATGAAAACTGAAAACCAGAAACCATAACATATAAGCAAAAGAGCAGTAAAATAAACGATGACCAAATAAAGCAATACGAGACCAAAAAAATCTAAAAAACTACTGGTCTTTCTGATTTTCAGTTTTTATAGATTTGTGTGTGCATATATGTATTTATTATACTTTTTCTTTGTTTTATTGCTTGTTTTATTTTGTTTTGTTTTTATTATGTGTTTTGTTTAGGTTTTGCCTGTTTGCTTTCTAAAGAAAGAAATAAAAAAGGCCTGGGGAGTTGGGAAAGATTTGAGAGGATTTGGGAGAAGGGGAATGATGATCAAAATATATTGAATGAAAAATGATTTTAATTAAAAAGGAGTTAACTAGTCTTAGATAAGAAATCACTCTCTCCATAATATAGCCTGATGTCATTCATTCCTCTTTCAAGTACCACTCACTTTTGGAGGATTAGTGAACCAAAGACTTTAGGTGCCAGCCTTGTGAATACCAGTGTGCAAATGTCTAGTTCTAGTTCTGGAAAACAATATGGTCAACTGTCAGAAGACTTCTGAGAATTCTCTAACCATGGGTAAAGACCTGGAGTTGAGGAGATGGCTTGATGGGTACCAGCACTTGATGAATTCCAGAACTCATGCAAAAAGCCAGGAATGTGTGACCTGCTGTACCTGTAGCCCCAGACTGTAGGGTGCGGGGACAGGGACACTGCTAGGGCTGGTTGACTGTCACCATAGCGACAAGTTCATTGAGAGACCCTGCCACGAGTGAATTATGTGGAGGGTGATAGAGCAAGACATTCCACATATACTTCTGGCTTCTGTACATGTATATGTATGCATACATGTATGATGTACATGCATCATATACTCATGCAACATACAGTCTCTGGCTAGCTCTTTCTCATACAAAGAATCTAAAGTCTGATTCTGTTCTCCAAGTTTGTACCCCACTTCCCTATGTTCTGGTCTAAAAGAACCATCTCTAATTCGACTCCCTGGAATATCTTCAGATCTAGCTTTTGGGCCCATGTCAAGCTCGTGTTCTTTGATGGTTCTGTCAAATCTTTTTGCAGATGTAATTGGTTATAGTTTCCATGTCCTTAGAGCTGCTAAGCTAGCAGTTTAATTTATCCTAATTCAGAACCTAATTGTCTTGCACTGCTGGCTAATTAAATGTTCAAAGAAGTGATAAATTAGGCAGGTTGATCATTATAGCACAAGTAATTAGCCAGTTGATCTGAAGCCAGCCAGGTTTTTAGGACAGGACTCCAAAGGAGGAGGGAAACCATACATGGTAATAAAGAGTTTGTGTCACATTCATTTGACATAAGGAAGGTTCATTGTAAATTCTGGAACTTGCCATATGAACCATGGGCAGGATCCCTGTCTTTCAAGGTTAGAGTTTTTGCCCAAGTCTTAGATCAAGTTAAATACTTTGGTCACCTAGGGCCTTTCTGTGAACCTGTAATTGCCAAAGCAGGCCAAGAGATATCCACTGGGGCATCTGCATAGCTAAGGCAGATGAATTGAGTCTGAAAATTAGAGATACATTCTAGACTAACATTAGTTCATAGGCTTCAAAGAAACCCAACAGGCTTGGCCAGGCGTCAAGATCTCAGTATCATTTGCTACAAGAAGTGGGATGCAGGTTGAAGAGACTGAACACACTAATGAAACCTATCCAGATGGGCTTGTCTGGGGTCATAGTGAGTTGAATTTGAAGAGGCAGAGATGAACCGTAGTCTAATTTCATTGGAATGTCTTGGGAAAGAGTTAGTTTGTAATGCCTTGAATCACTTTAGATAAAGAAATGTTCTATTTTCATTTCTGTTCCATTCTCAGCACTCATGTCAGGCCGCTTACAACCACCTGTAACTCCAGCTCCAAGGGATCTAAAGCCTTCTTCAAGCCTCTGCAGGCTGCACTACATGCATGCACAACCAGAGGTAGACAAAGATACACAGACACATAATTACAAATAAATCTTTAAAAAAGAAAATAGTCGTCATACTGAATTGCTTATGGTTAAACATCAAGAAGCAACTGATCACATGTTCCCTGTACATACATAAATGCAATTTTCTTTTTGAAATTATTTTACACTTGAATGATGGGGCTGTCCTTCTGTACATATGTTTCTCTTATTGGTTGATGAACAAAACACTGGTTGTCCAGGCAGGAAGACAGGCAGGGCTAGGAGACAAGGAGAATTCTGGAAAGTGTATGCAGAGAGGAGTTGTCATGTAGAGCCCAGGAAGAGAGGAGGCGCCAGGCGTTCTCTGGTAAGCTGAGACCACGTGGAAATACATAGATTTATAGAAATGGATTAATAATTAATACAGATAATCAATAAGAAGCCCAATCCACCAGCCAACAGTTTAATAATTAACATAGCATCTCTGTGTGTTCATTTGGGGTTGAAGCAGTGGGACCTGGCAAACAGATCAGCAGGCAAAAGTCATTTTGCCACCAAGTCAAATGACCTGAATTTGATCCCTGGAACCCACACAAGGGGAGGAGAGAATTTGTCCTCTGACTGACATATGGACTCTATAACACACAGTCTCACATACACGCATGCAAAAACAAATAAATGTGATTAAAAACTCTAAAGACTTAGTGAGTAGTGTGTAAAGGAGGGACAGTTAGGGGAAAGAGGTCAGTATGGTCTAGTAAACATTGAATTAGAGACTACTAAGAATCTGCAACTCTAGTGGGACAAAGAGGCCAATGGCAAAACCACTTAGAACTCTGCCAGACTGGACTAAGGACTTTGCTTACAATGGGCCAGACAGTCCTGATGGAGAAGTTGAAGAGATATCAGTAGCCCCAAGAGACTGATAGACCACACAGCTGCCTCTGTGTGTGTGTGTGTGTGTGTGTGTGTGTGTGTGTGTGTGTGTGTGTGTGAGACTGTAGGTATGCATGTGTTGTCTCACAGGCCAAGGTCAGAAGACAGTCTCAGATGTTCAGCCTCATCTTTCCCCTTTATCTTTTATTCTCGAGACAGGATTTCTCCTTGTTTTGCTGCTGCACATGCCAAGCTAGCTGATCCTCAGTCTTCCAAGGTTTCTCCTATTTCTGCCTCCTGCCTCTCCATAGAGACACTGGGATTGCAGATGCTCACACTAGTCATTTGGCTTTTACATACCTTCTGGAGATTAGAGCTCAGGTCCCTGTGCTTTCAACAGCAAGTGCTCTAACCCTCTGAGCCATGTCCCCAGACTACTGTATGTTTCTTATACAGTAATACATCTTCCTTTCAAGACTTGCCTTTAATCTGACTTCTCCCTCTTGCTCCTACTTTCCCTTCTCAGAACAGTTTTTCAGTTCTCTACAAACCTAACACAGCTACAGAAGGCAGTTTCTGAAGAATACTGTTCAGTGTGCACAACTGCTTCCATATTATTGGAGCATATCACACGCAGGAAAACAAGTCACTGGACACATATTTTAAACAAATTAACTACAGGGTTAGGGAGATAGCTTAGTTTGATAAAGTGCTGACTATGCAAGCCTAGAGACCTGAATTTGACCCCAAGGGCCCACATAAAAGCCAGGAACAGTGGAATATGCTTACAATCCAAGGTGGAGAGATAGAGACAGAGGATCCCTAAGATTTGCTGGATAGCTAGTCTAGCTGAATTAGTAAGCCTGAGGCCAATTCAATAACCTGTCTCAAAAACTGAGGAAGAAAGTAATTGAAGACAAATCTAAAATTGACCTCTGGCCTGTAAATGCACACACAAACACACCCATCCGCACCACCAACCCATACAAACATGAAAAACTTACAGAGTTATGCCTGACTGGCTACACATGTCTCCTTTGAAGAGTAGGCTACACATGTCTCCTTTGAAGAGTATATGTACACCAGGACCCCAGTACACTGACATGAGACATGGAATCTACATTGTTAAATGACTCCTAGATGTTTCCAAATTCTATCAGTGAAGCTCTGACCAAAATTTCCTTAAATAAATGTTGCCCCCTTTAAACACCTAAGAGACCCCATAGCTGATACCACTTTCCTACTCTAGGTGTTGTTCATTACTTTGTCCTTCCCTTCCACTCTGGGGGACCCGCTGTGGGATTGGTGCAGGGGCTGTCGGTTCAAAGATTGTTCCTGGAGTATTAGAGACTTCCAACATGCCTTCTCCTTGGAAATAATTTCTCCAACTGACCTATTCTATGCCTGTCCTACTTATCTCTAATTGTGAACTTGACACAGCCTAGAACCATGCGGGTAAGGCATACCAGTTTAATAGCTACCTAAGTCAGACTTATTTGTGGATATATCTTTGGGAGATATTCTCGATTGTCAATTAATGTGGGAGGGCCCAGCCCACTGTAGACAGTACCATTCCCTGTGTCCTGGGATGTACAAAAAAATGCTAATCAAGAAGGGATCTATGAGAAAACCAACTTGCTTCAAGTTTCTGCCTTGAGTTCCCTCCATGATGGGCTGTAAACTTTTCCCTCCCCATGATACTTTGGCCAGAGTGGTTAATCACAGCAACAAAAAAGGACACTAGAACAGAGCTACAGGGCAAGTCTCCCAAAGAAAGGTATTTATTGATCCCAAAACTGAGAGGAAGTGAACCAAACAGCATCCTTTTGAGAGGATAGATCTGACATCCAATAAATCTAACAAGCTGAGTGGTAGACCAGTTCTCCTAGGCTGACCTCACCGACCTTGTAGAGTACCTTGTTTTCTCTAGCAAACCTAATTGGATCACCCATGATCACCATTTATAATTGTATTCCAATACCAGATAAGGCAAAATGGAATATATGTATGTTCTTGAGACATGCACATGTGTGTATGCACGTACACGCACACACACTAAGATGAAGAAAAACCTGTGAATCCAATCTTCTGACCTGCTTCTGGATATCACTGGTCATCGAGAAAGACACAGCAGGTGATCTGTAAGCTCATCCCACACTTTGATTTCAGCTGGAGTCTACTTTTTGTTGGAATTGTTGAGGAAAGGGGTCAGGATCAAAAGCAGCAAAAGAGGGGAGATAAAGAATACAGAAAATGAATGCCTACCTCTTTCTAAAACATGATGAAATGAACCTCAGGCATGACAAATAGAAGAGGAGACATCCTTTGACGGGAGGGTTAATAGGCAGCTGCAACCTCTGGCCTCATTTTGCAAATAGTATTCACCAAACTTGAAACATGGACCAAGTTCAGTCAGTAGCAGAAAGAAAAAAGTGTGTGTGTGCTTCAAGGTCTACCTCAGCCGATTTGCCTTTCTCTACTATCATCATTCTAAACTCCAGGACCCGCGTGGCCAGACTTCACCCAACTGAAAGCAACATTATCACACAAGGATTGAGAGCCCATCACCACCGTCACCGTCTCCAGACTCAGAAAAGGCAAAGGCGAAGGAAGGGAGAAAAGTAGCTACCCTACTTGCTGTCTGTGGAAGCATGGTGAATAGGGAGTGTGGATTAGCATTGACTTATGTAACCTAGCTGGCAGAAATAAATATATTCTAAAGCAGCACTTGTATCCCTCATTCCATCAGATTATTGAAACAATGGACCACAAGAACCTGGAATTCCTCACCCCCCCAAAGAAGCTTATGCTGAGAGAAAGAAAAGGTTTAGCTCACAGAATTCGAGAATCTCTCACCTGGAAAGCGAGTTAAATCAAAACCACTAATCCTGTTCCCCACCCCTTCCCTTGCTCAGGAGTCTGAGACCCCGGCTGCAGATGCTTTTTCAACTATAGAAGAGGCTTCCTCCTCTGCCACAGGGGCTCTGACTCCTCTCTTTTTGGTGATCTTACCATACAGTCTGTTTCTGATGCTGAGACCTGAACTACCCCCTAAGTCTTGACTGTGCTGTTATCTCTCTGTCTGTCCACTCGTCTGAGTCAGAAGCACTTAAAAAACAGTCTGCCTCTGCCTCTGTCACTGTCCCTAACTGTCTCTGTCTCTCTGAGTGTGCCTCTCTCATCCCCTCGCTCTCTCTGTGTGTCTCTGTCTCTGTCTGTCTGTCTCTCCTCTTATGATCTCTATGTTGTAGACACTTTCAGTCCACCAGTATCTTCCTTGACAAATAAAGACATGATTATCCCAAAAGAACGTCCCAGGAGAGCAGGGAAGAACACATTTGGCCTATTCTGTAGTCAACCTACTTCCCTTCCTCCCTCCTTCTTCATCATTTTGATGAAGTGGCATCCCTCTGCAACATTCTGTTCACAGATGTGAGCACAGAGATGTACCCAGATACAGAGGAAGGGAATCCGTGAGTGCCTTCCCATGAGAGAAAGTGCCATGTGAAATTTTCAGGCATGACTTTTAAACCACTCCTTTCCTGGCCTCAGCATCCAATCGTTCTGGTTTCTTCCAGGAATTATGGCCTGAGAACAGTTGTTGTGCCTTTGTGATTGGGGTTTATGGCTTCTCTGATTTTTGCAGGGGTGAAGGGAACAGGATCTTAAGCAAGCTAATCCGGAGCCATAATGGGAGAGGCTGAGGAAGGATAGCAGGAAGGAGAAGAGACAGACAGTGCTGGGGGAGGAAGGCAAGGAGACTGAGGGAGGGGGCAAGGGCAGATGGAAAGGGAGAGAGGAGAGAAGGGGAGGAGACAGCATGGAGGAGGGACCGGAGGAAGGAGAGAGAGGAAGCACTCGTAGAAGAAAGATTGCGTGTGACCCAAGGCTAGCCTCCATGTCGTCCTTCCTGGTGTCCAGCCACCACTGCCCCAAGGTCAGGAAGACTCAATTTTGCAGCTGAGATGAGCCGCTTCACTTCCTTGCTCTAGACTGGCCAACTCTGAGCTTTCCACTTTGTTTTTATAAACTGAAGTGACTGGGAGTCAAGGTTGGAATTGATCCCACCTTTACAAATGACTGGTGAAATCGATGCTGCAGTAGCTTCTGAAATCATGTGTTCTGCAGACCCAGCTGGAAGCACTTTCTTTGTCTCTAGTATTAAAGCGCTCATCGAGCCATCTTTTCTCTTTAACTGAGCTAATAATTTCCCTCCTGACCAATAGGTTGAGTCATACACACTGCTATCACCTCACCGTGGGCTGCTGAACAAACACTTAAGCAAAGGATAATGCTAGCGGGAGGTGCGTCAAGTTGGTCACCAGGTGTTCATGGGTTCTTAATCTGTCACCTACCCACTGGGTGTCTCAGAGCAAGCCAGTCACCTTCTTTGAACCATATGCAAAATAGGGGGGGATTCTTTCCTTGCTAGTCATCCTGTGAAGGGTGCCTCGATGATGACCCCAGCTAAGACTCCTAGCCATAGTGGAGAGGGTGTCTGAACTGGCCTTCTCCTGTAATCAGATTGGTGACAACTCTAACTGTCATCATAGAACCATCACCGTGATCCACGCAGAGATCCACAGCCAAGCACTGGGCTGAGCTCCAGGAGTCCAGCTGAAGAGAGGGAGAAGGGATTACATGAGCAAGGGGGGGGGGGGGGGGTCAAGACCATGATGGGAATCCCACAGAGACAGCTCGACCCAAGCTCATGGAAGAACAAGGACTCTAGACAGACAGCTAGGAAGCCTGCATGGAACCGACCTAGGTCCTCTGCATGTGGGTGACAGTTGTGTAGCTTGATCCGTTTGTGGGGTCCCTAGCAGTGAGACCAGGATCAGTCCCTGGTGCATCAGCTGGCTTTCTGAAACCTATTCCCAATGGTGGAATGTCTTGCTCAACCTTGATGCAGCGGGGAGGAGCTTGGTCCTGCCTCAACTTGATATGCCGTGAATTGTTGACTCCCCATGTGAGGTCTTACTCTTTCTGAGGAATGGGGAGGCAGGTAGGATGGAGGTGGAAGGAGGGAACAAGGGAAGAAGAGGGAGGAAACACTGTGGTTGGTATGTAAAATAAATTTAAAAAAATTTTAAAAAGAAAAAAAAAGAGCCTTGGGGTGGGAAGACAGTTCCATGAGTAAAAGTGCCAGAGCGATGACCTAGATTTGAATCCCAAAAACACTCTTAAAACCTTGAGAATTACCACCAAGTCTATGGCCCCACTGTTTTTTGGGGGGGGCGTGCTATAACAAAACACATTAGATCAGTCTGTGATAAACAACAGTCATTTACTGATTTCTGTTCTTGGTTTTGGAAGCTAAGAAGTCTAAGGTCACAGCATCAAGCGGATTTGGTTTCTGAACTGGGGGCCCACTTCATGCCTCATTGAACATTCCTTCCTACTACATACACCCTCACTATATAACACATACCCCTCCAAGAGCATTAAATCAATGGTGAGAGTAGAGCCCCTGAGATCTAGTCTTCCCCTAAAGGAACTCCCTCTTGGTATTACTGCATAGAGAATTAAATTTCAGCACACAAATTTTAGCAGGAGGCATAATTCAGACCAGTAGCACATGTATGAAGCTGAGTCTGAGTAAGTTATACACCATCTTATATCCTCTAGTTTTCTTCAATTGTTGTTATTGTTGTCATTGTCACAGGATTTATTCCAGCAGCACTGGACACTGAGCCCAAGGCCTCAGACACACTAGGGAAGTAACACGGATGAGCTAGAATTTCATACTGATCATCCCCTCAGCCCCTCACTGGGGAATTCTAGGCAGGTGCTGTACCATTGAGCCACACTCCCAGCCCCTCGCTGAGGAATTCTAGGCACTCTATACTGAGCCACATCCATCACCTGTTACTGGGATATTCTAAGAGGGCTCCCTACTGCTGAACTATATCTCTAGCCTTCAAACATACTGTTTTATTGAGAGCATTTTCCTTCTTCATTCTTCATGGTTAAAAACCTGGTTTCAAGTGGCTGTACGATAATCCATTGTATGAGCATGCCTTGACTTAACCAGCCATTCTTCTATTGTTGAACACGCTCTCTAATTTTCTCTACTGGCTTATTAATAATAGAGAAATATGAATAGCCTCATTCATACATCTTTGTCCACCTCACTGATTATTTTTGCAAGACAGATTCTTCAGCATTAAATCACTGTGTCAAAGACATAAACAATTTAAAAGACCATCATGTATATTGCCACAAAGCTTTTCAGAATTGGAATCAATTCATATTCCCATCAGATACTTGGAGGAGAACTTCAGTCTCTGAACTCAGCATTATACTCAGTATTATACTCTAGAATGTATTTCTTTACACATTTCATAAGATAAAAGTTATCTTTTGTGTTGCCTTACCTTTTCCAATCATTTGTTTTCTCAGTGGTTTGAGATATGTTAAATTATTTTAATTTTATTATTGCATGGAGGGGTACAAATTTCCACGTGTCCATGTGTACGTATGTATGTATATATATGTACTTATGTATGAATCAGAAGATAACTTTGTGGAGTCAGTCTGTTCTCTCCTTCAACCATGTGGGTTCTGTTGCCAAGCTTGAATGACAAATACTTTATATTCTGAGTCATCTTGCCAGCTTTGGTTTCTAAAAATTGTCTATTCTGCTATTTTGCACATTTCCCTCGACATGTTTTATTTCTTAGGTGTTTTTAATTTTTTTATCCTATCTTTTAGAATAGTGCGTGTGTGTGTGTGTGTGTGTGTGTGTGTGTGTGTGTGTGTGTGTGTGTGTGTGTGTGTGTGTGCATTGCCCTCGGAGGCCAGAAGAAGGTTTTGGATTCTCTGGAACTGGAGTACAAGAGCTGTGAGCAGCTCACTGTGGGACCTGGGACTCAAACTCCAGCCCTCTGCAATAACCTCTGAGCCATCGCTTCTGCCCCCTTATATATTTAAAGGGCTGATTTGTGCAGAGCTGGGGACTGGTACACACTGAGCGAGCACTTTATAACTGAGCTGCATCCCCAGCCCTCTCATTTGGCTTTTATTTTGAAAGAGAAGACTCATTTGCCCGTGCTTGCCTTGAACTCACTGTGTAGCCCAAGGCAGGCCGTGAAATTGCAATCCCCTTTCCTCGGCTTCCTAAGCACCTGTTATTCCAGGTGACTTTCTCTGTGTCTTCACTGAAGAAAGGTGCTTCATCCCCTGCTACCAGCAGCTGGGGGGACAGGCGGGGGTGGCTCAGTCGGTAAAGCATCTGCTGTGCAACTCGGAGGACATAAGTTAAGAGCCTCCAGTACCCACAGAAGATGTGCATAGTGGGGTTCACCTGAGGAGACAGAGATAGAGGACCTGGTGAGCTCCAGGCTGAATGATACCATCTCAAAACACACCTAAGACTGACCACTAGCCTTCACATGCACAGGCATGTGCAAATGCACGCACAAACATGCACACAAAAATCTCGTGTTAGAGCTTACTGCTGCCCACCCAGCCCCCACCCAAATCATTCGCATTGGAAGGGCTCCCATGAAGAGATGAATGCCTTCCTTCCAGGGATAGCTGGATGACTGCAGGCGACTCTCTGTCCTCTACACAAGTGCATGCACACACATGCATGCACAGGAAGACACTTGTGTACACACTCATGCACGTGTACACACGCATGCATGTGAACACACACACACACACACACACACTTACATTTCCCTAGAAGTTTGCTCGACCTTTCTGCCATGTGAGGCCTTCCCTGATGTTGAGTAGATTCAGGCACCCTACTTTTGAACTCAGATCCTCACAATGATGTGGGAAGCAGCTAAAGCATCTCCCCAGTGCCGTGACAGGAGGGTTTTACACAAACAGCCTACAGTTTCCCAGCCCCCCTCTTCCCAATCATTGCAGACCCTCGAGGCCAGTTACAGAACACAGGTAAATTCTGGTCTGTCTTTCCCTCCTTTCCTTCTAACATCCCCCGGCCCCAACCCTGGTGCCTGGATTCCTGAGCTGAATATTTGTTTATTTACGTACTTTCTTGTTTAAAAACTTGAGTGTGCACAAGTGCACATTTATCCCTCCCTTCTACTTTAACTGCATTCCATAAGACTTGGTAAGTACTGTTTCACTGTTGGGATTTTTAAACGCCCTATAATTATGAATCTTATTTCCTCGAGGACTCAAAAAACTTATTATTGTTTTTGTTTTAATTTCTAAGCGAGTGGGTATTTTAAACGCTTAGCATCATTCTGACTGTTTTTCTTTGTGATCAGAAAATATGAACCCTGCAATTTCTGCTTTTTGAAATTTATTATGGTTTCCCACAAGGCCTGGTATTTGGCCAACTCTTTTGATAGATGTTTAATAAGGAACTGAATGCTCTAGACTGAAAAGTTCACAAAGCTAGGCTAGAGGAGATGAAATAGAGACCAATGGATCCACTCTTAATTGTTTTATTTTATTTTACCCGTGTGTCTGTGTATGCATGTATGTATGTATGCACATGGGTGCAGGTACCCAGAGAGGCCAAAAGATGGCATCAGATGCCCTGGAGTTGTGAGGGTCACAACATAAATTCTGGGAACTGAGTTCAGGTCCTCTGCAAGAGCAATAAGTTCTCATAACCACTGTGCCATCTCTCCAGCCCCATTATTTATTTTAGCACTTGAACATTTAATCACTAGAACACAGAGATGTGTAAAGAGTCAGATCTTCTCTCCTACTAATAGGTTTTGCTGATACTTTTTCTGTGTGTGTCTGTGACATATGAGTATGTACGAACACAGACATTCACACCTATGCACACTCATGGAAGCCACGAAAGGAGTTTGAGCATCCTGGTCTATCGCTGCCCCCCCTTTTTTTAAGTCAGGATCTCCCACTGAACCTGGAATTAGACTGTCAGAAAGACCCAGCAGTCCTCCTGCCTCTGTTCCCCATGCGCTGGGGTTGCAGTTGCAGCCAGACTTTTATGTAAGTAAGGGGGATTATAAGTCAGGTTCTTGCACTGCAAACATTCCTATTGAGCCATTTTCTAGTTTTAATAACTGTGGTTCTTATATATTTTGATACTGTCGAATATCATTGCCAGAAGAGAATGTCTATTTGCATTGTTTGATGTATTTTACTCCAAACTCTACTGTTTTCAATGCTTTGAGTTTCACAGGCACAAATTGGTGTCCTGGGAATTACTACACTTTTGTTTACATTCCCACCATTGTATTCAGTTTATTTTGTCACAAGTGTTAGAAGATGGCTACTAAGAAGTGTGATGATTTAAAAAAATGTGTCTTGGGGTTAACAAGGTGGATCAGACGTTAATGTGCTTACCATGCAAGTATGAGAGCCGAGAGCTTGGATTCCCCAGAACCCATGTAAACGTGGGGTGGCCATGTGGGCCCACCTGAATTCCAGTCTCAAAGAGCAGCGACAGGGCATCTCCAAAGCAAGTTGGCTGGGGAGACCAGCCATGTCAATGAACGTCTGACTAAGAGGCTCCATCTCAATGAATAAGGTGCAAGAGCAATGGAAAATGATTCCAAACATCAGCCCGGGACTCCATGTTCATACATGTGCACTCATACACACATATGTGTACAATCATCGTTCACAGGAAGATAAAAGACACCATTCTAGTGTCTTTTGTCTTCTAATAGGTTTCCCCTCCAGTCACAAATATAAGATGTAACTAATATGTCACAATGGAAAACAAGAAAGGACATCTGCACCTTTCTTTAAGACGGAATTGAGTGCATTAGAGAAGGTCTTTCTTTGGTTTTGATGGGAGTCAATATTTCCCACAATAGCATCTTGGTAGTGGTTTGTAGATGCTAAGAAAATGCAAATGCTAAGATGGTAATTCTAATATCATGGTAGAAAAAAAAACAGTTGCCTCATCTGATTCTTTTTTGAGTATGTATTGAAGTAAGGGCCCGCATGTACTAACAAGCAATGTGCCACTGAGTCGTATTCCAGCCTGTTACTGGGTCACTGGCAGATTCTAGTCAGGTGTTCTGCAGCTGAGACACATTTTAGCCCCTCACTGGAGGATTCTAGGTAGGTTCTCTACCACTGAGCCACACCCCAACCCCTCACTGGGGGATTCTAGGCAGGTGTTCTGCTGTTGAGCCACACCCCAGCCCCTCACTGGAAGATTCTAGGCAGGGGCTCTACCACTGAGCCACACCCCAGCCCCTCTCTGGGGGATTCTAGGCAGGTGCTCTGCTGTTGAGCCACACTCCTTTGTCCTCATTAGAGGATTCTTGATTCAGCGGGGGCTATACTGCTGAGCCAAGCCCACAGCTCTGAATTATCTTTCAAGTTCTGTATACTTTCTCCAATACAGGCCTTTGATTTAACTGGACATTCACTGGATATAGAAGAATTCAAAGCAAATCTCTCAGTACTTGAAATGGAGTCATTTTGCTATGGTGCAATTACAGTCTCACCAATCAAACCTAAACACAGAGCAGGGTGGCAGTAATTTATACATAGGAGAAGAACGATTTAGAATTTCTAGAAATGTCACTATGGCAACAAATTAAGAAAGTTAGCTACAATTTGTCATTCCTTAAAGTCATGCATATTACATTATCCTAATAATTTACGTAGTAATTACTTAACAAGCCCAAATGAGAGGCATAAGTAATCACGTGAGCCCCAGGCTGAATTGATGCTTTGGCTTAAAGAGTGGGTGGCCTTGTCTTTTCTGTGAAATCCTGCTACCTTCTGCTCATGAGACATTCAGCAAAACGAGATGACCTCTGCTCTCTCCAGGGTCAGACCTGTAAATGCAGAAGTTATCCCTATAGAGACGGTCGCAGGAACTCAACACTGTTCCCAGTCTTGCATGAACCCAGAATTATTCACCAGACAGAGGTGGAATATTTTTCCTTAAACAATGATATTATTATTTGTCTGGGTTCAGTCTTTAATGTAATTACTATCAGCTGTCTAAGCCCACATGTTCAAACACTTAGGATCCGGATCTTTGCAAAAGCTACCAACTGTATGGCACACAGCTGTCAGCCCAGTTCTTGTGAGGCTGAGACAGGAGGTTCTTCAGTTTGAGAATAGCCTGAACTACATCCACACATTCTTCCTTCCTTCCTTTCTCTCTTTCTTTCTTTTCCTTCCTTCTGAACTTCCTTGGCTCCTTCTCATCTCTTTCCATTTCTTCTCTCCTTTCTCCATTCCTTCCTCTCTTCTCCCCTCCCTCCTTTTCTTCCCCCTCCTTCTCTTTTGATTTTTTAAAAACCTTAGTGTGGGGGTGGTGTGGTTTTGTTTTGTGTGGAATATCTATAAACTCGTGGACAGAAGGCCGTATGAGATTAACTTGTATTTAAAGGGTGTTTTCCATTTCTACTGACTGTGTGGAAGGGGCAGGGAGAATGATTAACAGGTTGGAAGCAGACTGTGAGGAAAGACTAAAGAAATTATGGATATTTGCCTGGAGACAGAAGGCTGAGATGTAGTTAATTACAGTCTTCAAGTTAATGAAGCAATATTTTATGGGCAATAGTAAGTGGCTGTAATTTTTTTTAAGCTCCAAGAACAAGATGACCTGTCACAATCTATGTTTAAAGGGACTTGAAGGTTGAAACCTAAGGCATAAAGAGGTTATAGAATTACCATGGGTATTTTTTATTTATTTTCTTTCCTTTAATTGTATGTGTGTGTGTGTGTGTGTGTGTGTGTGTGTGTGTATTCATGTGTGGGTATGTGTACATGAGTGTAGGCACCTTTGGAGACCAGAAGAAGGGTCCTCTGAAACTGTAGTTACAAATGGTTGTGAGTTGACTGACGTGGGTGCTGGGAACTTAACTTGGGTTCTCTACAAAAGCAACAAGTGCTCTTAACCATCATCTCTCCAACCCCTCATTTTTTCCCCTTTTAATTTAGGTTTGAGCTTATCTTATCCATAATATTTAAGACCAGGAATCACTAGATTCCAAACTTTTGAAGATTTTAAAATAATTACATGAGCTATCTTAAGGAATAAATCTAAGTCTAAACATAATATTCAGTGTGTGTGTGTGTGTGTGTATGTGTGTGTGAGAGAGAGAGAGACAGGGAGAGAGAGACAGAGGCAGAGTCAGAGACACAGAGACAGAGACAGACAGACAGACAGACAGACAGACAGACAGACAGACAGAGACAGGGAGCCCAGATATGTGCAGGTATATACCCACATATGTATATTAGTGAAGGCTAGAGATCAACTTTAGGTATCATTTTGCAGATACTTTCCTTCCTTCTTTCCCTTCCTTCCTTTCTTACTTCCTTCTTTCCTCCCTCCCTTTCTTTTTTTTTTTTTTTTTTGGTACCTTCCTCCCTTTCTTGAAACAGGATTTCGCACTTGTAGAAGTTGACCAAGAAGCTAGGCCACCTGGCTAGTAAACCCCTGCAATCTGCCTGTCTCCACCTTCCCAGCACTGACATTACAAGTGTATACATGCCACCATGACTGGCTTTTTCTTTATTAATAGGAATTCTGTGAATCAAACTCATGGCCTTATACATGTTTGGCAAGCATGTTGCCAGATAAGCCATACCCCAGTGCCCACACAACATACACCAAATGAATTAAAAGTAACAAACTAATCCAACGAATCAGTGAACAGGATCTCTTCAAGGCTCCTAAACAGGACTACCTAGTCATGCTGAGCCTATACTGGGAACAAAGAATTTCTGTCTGCCATCTGTTCACCCTATTGAGATGGGAGCATTTATTTTTTGTGTGTCTATGGCCATGCACTTGAAAGAGTCATCTTAAAGGAGTAAATATTTATTTAGGCTCATAGTTTGAGAGGCCCATAGTCCATCGGCAGCTGGCATTGTTGCCTGGGGCCTGAGGTGAGGCAGACCATTGTGACTGGAGGGCATGGTGGGCCATAAGTGCTCACATCAGGACAGCTAGGAAGCAGTTAGGTAAAGGCATGGTAGTCTGAATAAAAATGGCCCCCACAGGCCCATTGGGAGTGGCATTTATTAGGAGGTGCGGCCTCCATGGAGTAGGTATGGCCTTGTTGGAGGAAGTGTGTCTCGGTATCTTCCTGCTGCCTGTGGACCAAGATGTAGAAGTCTCATCTCCTTCTCCAGCACCATGTGTGCCTGCACACCACCATGCTTCCTGCTGTGATGATAATGGACTAAACCTCTGAGCTGTAAGCCAGCCCCAATTAAATGTTTGCCTTTATAAGACTTGCCATAGTCACAATGTCTCTTCACAGCAATAGAGACCCTAACTAAGGCAAAAGGGTAAGGGGCCAGAGTGAGGACACACCTCTAGTGACCTCTCAGGTTCTACTTTTGAAAGTTTTCACCATCTCTCAGTAAGACCATCAAATTATAATTCCATCAATAGGCCTAAATATTGATTAGGTCAAAGACTCATGACCTACCAACTTCTCAAAAATCACACGACCTTGCAATGGGTCCCTTAGCACATGAGCCTTGGGTGCTGGTGTTATTTTACATTCAAAACAGACAAGTCTGCATCAGGAATCTTTCACAGCTGAGTAAGCAGTAGATAACATCTTACTGGCTGGAGAGATAGCTCACCACTTAGGAGCAGGTGCTATTCTTTCAAAGAACTCAAGTTCGGTTCCCAGGACTCATGTCAGTTAACTCACAACCATCTGCTATTTCAGCTTCAGGGGACCCAATGCCCCTGGCCTCCTTGGACACATGCTCACATCTGAAAGTATGTAGACACATAACACACACATAAATTTAAAAAATAAATGAATCTTTTTAAAGGAATCATAGTAGGTATCAAAGAGTTTGACCCAATTATAATCCTTTCTAAGGGCCTAGGACTGTTTACTCACGTAAACAGTCTCAAAGTTTCCCACAATACCAAAAGATTCAAACATGTAGTATGAGTCTGGGAAATGGTTCAGCGTACGAAAGTACTTGCCATCAAGCCAAGTAACCTTCATTTTATCCCTGGAATTTACATAATGGAAAGAGAGAATTGACTGTACAAATTGTCCTCTGACTCCACACAAGTGCCCTGACACACACCCATGACCCCCTCCCTGCCCCCACACACATAAATGTAAAAAAGAAAATAAACTGTCTAAAGCATAGTGCTATATTTTTTAACCCACAGTTATTAAAGAAGCTCTATCCATTTAAAGGATTCCCTTAACTCCTTTTTAAACACAGCCCTGCATTATTGAAGTAGAAACACTCTTAAAGAGAGGTCAACTTAGTAATGGTAAACTGCGGTTAGAGAGAGAGAAATCCTCCCAGACAAGCAAGCCAGGGTCAGTGGTAAATATGCATCTTCTCCAGGCCAAGGAAGCTGCTAGAATGTGGTCCACTGGGGCTGGGAAGAGGGTACATTGGAAAGTCATGCTCCAGATCTGATTCTGAGAAAACAGCTGGTTTATCGAAAGGAGGAATTGTCTTAAATTTGCTCAACTTGCAATGATATATTTCCTCCACTAGGGCTCCACCTAGAAGAGGGTCCATAAACTCTCCAAACAGCGCCACCTACTGGAGGTCGAGAACTCAAATTTCTTAACCTATGGGAGATATTTCATAATCAAACCACCATAATGGAGTTTGTCAAAACACTGGTAATACCTATAATTTAATTTTTATTTTTTAAGAATCTCCATTTTTCCCCATAATGATTGTACTAATTTTTCATTCCCACCAATAGGAACCAAGGATTTATTTTTCTTTGCAAACATCTTTTGTCTTTCTTAAGGGAACCATTACTTAAAATAGCAAGGGATAAGAAATCATGATGTAGCCTGGGGAGATAACTAAGTCAATAAAGTGCTTGTTGAAAATCTGACTCTGATCCCCAGAACCCACGGACAAATGCAGCACACAGTGGTACACACTGATAATCCTCAGCTCTGGGGAGGAAATGACAGGCAGATTCCTAGGGCTCACTTGGATTAGTCCTAAACCAGTGAGATTCCTGTCTCAGGGCAGTGGGAGGGATCATAGTGAGCAGTATACTAAGAAATTAAGCCAAGGCTGCTCAGTGCCCCCCCAAGCACATGCATGCACATGTGTATACACACACACACACACACACACACACACACACACACACACGTGCGAAAGAGACTCATTTCCCCAAATGCCAAACTAGAGAAGATGGAGTTTGTCTACAAGTTCAAGGGGTAGCTCAACAGGATAGAAGAAGCTGGAGGAAAAAGCCAGAGGAGCCTAGACAGTGGAGACTATTAGCAAGTAGCACTAAATAAACAAAAGGTGGGGTTGGGATTGATTTCTGAGAAGTTTTAAGTGAAAACACATGGCTGTGTGGTTTTGAAGGCTGTCATGAGGTCAGCGTTTAGAACTTGACCTTGTTGAGCAGAGGGAGTGATGATTAGGGAAGTACATTAGAAGTATTTCTGTGCACGTAAACTCCACATCACCTTGGAGTTGAAAAGCCTTCAGCCTGACTGAATCCCTGCTGTAGTACACATGTACACACACACCAGTATTTAATATTTCTTAGAGAACATATAATTTTCCAAGTAGCAAATCCTTTGAAGTCACACTGAAGTCACACTTGAATGTACTGTATTTGCATTCCATTTATTAATACACAAGGGCTGTTTCTTCTAATCTCTACATCACAGCACAAATCTTTTTCATGCTCCATTTCCTGCATGCTACCGCCTTCTATTTGGTAGATAATGTTCCTTTTCTCTAGTGTGATTACAAATGACTAGAGGAAAAAAGAATACACAAGTCTTAACCAGATTCAAGTAGTCACCTGCTTAGAACTACAACGTAGGTTGCTGTGGACTTTTTGTAGTCCACCATATTACCTAAGGAAAAGAGTCCACAGCAACCTACATTTATTTTTTCCTTAGCTAATACGGTTGACTATAAATCATAAAGATGTATCATGACAGAAGCTCTTTGAAAGAGCAATAATGAGTGAAGGTATGTAAAGATACTTAAGGTTCTTTTGGGGTGTGTGTGTGTGTGTGTGTGTGTGTGTGTGTACATGAGTGTGGGTGCTCTCAGATCACATGGTGCTGGATTTAAAGGCAATTGTAAACAACCCAGTATTGATGCTGGGACCCAGGTTGTCATTTTAGAGAGCATGGATGAGAGGGTCACTTAGAGGAGTGTGGGTGACCCACAGACAGTTTTATCATTACTAAGTCCCAACCTGCCATGGGTGGTGATTTCATACAGGCTGTATCATGGAGTTTTCAATTAAATGTCTACTTCCTATATACTCTAGCATCTCCCAAGATAATGTGCAATTGAGGGAGAGAGTAATTGATAGAATCCTAGGTAAGGGTCTCCAGACCCTCTTTAGGGAGTAGCAATTACTCCAATGCCAGTGTCATAGACCTGCAACCACTCACTCTATTGCTTTATTGTTCTGCTCTAGTTGCCTTGGCTACAGAGGTGTGAGCAAACCCAAGATGGTGTCTATTTATGACTAGAGGACCAAGTGTCACATGACAACCATATAAAGAATATACCAACTGAGAGTAGAACAGATATAAAACAGTGGTCTTTGTGTTGGAGATTGATTTCAATGCTAGAGCATCTGCCTAGAATCCCCGAGCGAGAAGCTGAGGTGTCTCAGCAGTAGAATGCTTGCCTAGAATGCCCAGGTGAGATGCTGGGAACATTGTTCAGTGGTAGAGCACTCCCTAGTACATGCGATCTCTAGTATCAAAATAAAAGAGGGAAAAACAGTGGTCTCGTCAGATTATGCCGCATAGTGACATTAGAACTACCTTAGTTTGGCAAGTACAGTTTAGAATGCTCACAACATGACAAGAAAAAACCTTCTAACAATTTATCTTCCAAAATAATGTGTCCCCTTTATTAAGCGGCAACTGACAAAACTGAAACGGAGCCTTTTACAGAAACCTAGTATCTGTAGCTGAAGGCATGCTTTAGAGCCCATGACTGGCAGATGTAGTTAAAACCTCTTCCCAGCTCACACACCTCCATGTCTTAGCCCTTCATAACAGGTGCATACCCACTGAGGCCAGAATAGGATATCAGGGTATCAGATCCCCTGGAGCTGGAATTACAGGCAGCTAGGAGACACCCAATGTAGGTGCTGAGAACTGAATTTCAGGTCCTTGGAAGAGCAGCGGGAGCCCTTAACTGCTGGGGCATCTGTCCACAGTCCCCAAGAGTTCTCAACTGTCCAAAGTGACCACTGGTATAAACAAGGTATAAACTGCTATAAAGAGGTAAATGGTGTAAACAAGAACCAACCTACAATACAATTCCCTGCTTCATCACCTACCCTGGGAGTGGCTAGTGGCTGTTGGTCCTTGGTCCCTATTGTTTAGCCGCCTGGAAATGCTTCCAGGTTGCATTTCTTAGGCTGCCTTCTCTTTATTTGCCTATGGGTCTCTTTGCCCATCTGACAGAGAACTTCCGAAAAATGAAGCAGGCGGGCTCCACTCAAGATTCAACCAAGGAGTTCATGCACATGATGTCTAATGTCTTGGTTTATATTCCTATTGCTGTGACAATGCAGTCTGACAGGAAGAAGGAATTTATTCGGCTCACAGTCCCAGGTTGCAGTCCATCCTGGAGGGGACGTCTCCATGGCCGGAGCTTGAAGCAGCTGGTTCAGTTATACCTCCCATCAGGAGAGAGCAATGCACGCACGCTGCTTCTCAATCCTTCTTCTTTTAGAGTCTAGGATGCCCTGTCTGCGAAATGATCCTTCCCGCAACCAAGACAAGGCCTTCAGACATCGGCCAACATAATCAAGACAACCATTCACGTGCGCACGCAGAGGCCCTGCTTCTAGTGGATGCTAGTTTTCCTCAAATTGGCAGCGTTCGCCATCGACTCTGTTATCTACAAAAGCAGCAGACAATTGGGTGAGAGAGACTTGCAAACCCATCTAAGCTGGTACCAACAGCATCACCTTGGGCAGATTAGTCAACTTCCCTGGGCTCAAAAGAAAGCGAAGAAACTGAACCGTGCCACCTTTTCTTTCTCTTCAAGCCTTATGCCTCAATGGAGTCTATTTATATTCCGGCAAAGCTATGAACTACGTATAGAAGAAAACCCCCAAGTCCCAGTGGCAGTCATTCCAACATAGTAGCTAAATTAGGCTGTGATCGTCCATCTGTTTATTCCGGAGACCCGTCACATCTCTCGCTCAGAGCACTGATCCTGACTGCTCTTCTTCTTCTTCCCCTGAGGAGTCGGCCTGTTGTCCCGCCCCCCCGGTCTTGTCTCATGTAGCAGGCTGACGTTTGATCTTCAGTTCACATTTGTTCCCTCTCTTCTCACTCTTGGGAGGCCACATTAGACTCTTCTGATGCCGGCAAAGGTCTTTAATGCCTACCTTTCGGCATACCGCGTGTCATCTTGTCGACACAGCTGAGTGTGAGCTTTCGAGTTGCCCAGGGACATCCCAGACCTTATGAATGACAAACAGGCACAGACTGAATTTTCTCTCTTTTAACTGGTCTCAGAATAGAACCTCTAAATCATGAGGTCATTTGCCCTTTGGGTCAAGAGATCCCTGCATGTAACTTTTTCACACCCCCTATCCTGTAAGCAAAGGCTGGCAGACGGGGCATCTGAACTATGAACAAGGAGGCCTAGTCTAGCCCCAGGGCTTCCATCAACCACAATAAGTTAGTAGTAAGACATTCAACAAGCCTTTGGCTCAGACCTGTAACCCCAGTTACTAAGGGAGCTGAGGCAGGAGAATCACTCACAAGTTCATAGTCTGCCTGGGCTACAGAGCGAGGAAAAGGCCAGCTTGACTGCATAAGGAGTCACTGTTTCCAAATTTTAAAATGTAATCATAAGGGTTGGGATTATAGCTAAGTGGTAGAGCACTTGCATGAACCCACTAACGAGGGACGAGGAGCATGACTCAGGAATAGGACTTTTACCTTGAATCCCCCAGTAAGGGGTGGGGGCATGGCTAAGTGATAGAGCTCTTGCCATAAAAAAAAAATATATATATATATATATATATATATATATATATATATATATATGCCCCACTACTGTAAAATAAATGCTACTCAGCAGCATTTATTCTAAATCATATATGCAAGTATTTCTTAAGTTGTCCCACCCCGCCTGGAGTGGGCCCACACGTGCCTAAACTGGGTAGATAAATATACCATCACAGCTCAGGTTTAGAAGCTCACTGGCCGCCAGCCCAGTCAAATGAGTGAGCTCCAGTTGGTGTGAGACCTTACCTCAAAACGTGAGATGGGGAATGACTAATGAAGACCTCTGACTCCCACGTCTATGCCAACATGAAGGCGCATGTGTCAGACCCTACCTCAACAAATAAGGACTCTCACAGAACCCGCAACTCATCTGTTTGAATAGACGGGCTGGCCAGTGAGTCTCCAGAATGCACCGGTCTTCACCTCTCCAACCAGCACCGAAGTCACAGACGGGAACACACTGCCAGACCCAGTTTTCACATGGCGTGATGGCGACTCTACATCTGAAATAGCTAAAACTCAACCTTGGAGGGGCACACCTGTGAGGGGTTTTTGCTTAATTTGAAGTGGGAAGATACATTTCTAATCTGGATCTTCCAGGCAGGAAGACACACCTTTAATCTTGATCCTTTGAGGCGGGAAGACCCGCCGCTAATCTGGCCCACGCCTTCTGCAGGAAGCCTGTGGAAGGACGGGGAAGAAGGGAGCTCTCACTCTTTGTCTGCTTGTTCTCGCATTACTTGCAAGTCCGTTCCGTCACTGGCATTAGAGCCTATATTTTTGGGGTTCCAATATATGTAGAAGGCTGGCTGAGACATCCAGCTTCTCAGACTGAACAAATACTGTATTCTTGGACCTTCAGTTCATAGACAGCCACTGCTGGACTAACTGGGCCATAACTTGTAAGTCATTATTATAAATCCCAGTGCTATACGTAGAGAGAGACTCTCCCTGTAAGTTCCGTTACTCTAGAGAACCCTGACTAATACATACGGGTTCCTAGAGATCCGCATGTCTGTATGCGAGCTCTTAGTCTATTGAGCCATGTCTCCAGCCCTATGCAGCCATTTTTTTTTCAAAGAAAAAGAACCCACAGCTTCCACCATATTCTCAAGTTGGCCCACCTGTTAAGGCATCATATGCATGAAGATAAGTAATTCTGTTAATCGACTTCTTTCTTAAGCTTCTTTTAATTAACATACAGCATAATAGTTTTGTGGTAGCATTTTCCTACATAGTTTGTTTTCCTTCATCCATCCTCAATCCCTGTCCCATTCTCCACTCCTGTCCCCTTCCTCTCTTCAGCAGATGCCCCCATTATGCTGTCAACATCACATGCCTTCTACGCCCCTCCTCTTCCCTCTGCCCTAAGACCCCTTCTCATGAAGTCCCCTTTGTCGTTTCATTACCTAGACCCCACCCCATGTGCATATAAAAATTCAAATAGGCAGTTTCTGCCCCTGAGTGTCTTCACTTTACATCATAATTCCAAGCTCCATCCCTTTTGCTACAAGTGTCATGATTTTGTTTCCCTTTAGGCTGAGTAGAATTCCATTGTGCATACGTACCACATTTTCTTTATCTGCTCTTCTATTGATGGACATCTGTCTAGGCTGGGTTCCTTGCTGGTTATTGTGACTAGTTCTGCAATAGACACAGATGTGCAAATAGCTCCAGCGGGAGTTGCAGCACTTTGGGTATTAACTTTGCACAGGCTTTTCCTCCCGCAATTCTAGCTAAAAGTATCTCTCCTCTCTTTCTGTCTCTGTCTCTGTCTCTCTCCACCTCTCTTCTTCCTTCTCTCCCTCCCTCCTTGTCTCTCCACCTCTCGTCCTCATCCCCTCCCTCTTTCCCTTTCCCACCCTCCTTTCCTCTTCTCCCCCTTTCTTCTTTCTTCTCCTCTTTCTCTGTTTCATTCATGAAGTGCCTTTGCCTCCCCAGTTTTCTGAAATATCTTGTTTGGGGGGCAGTTTGTTGTTGTTTGAGGCAAGGGCCATCTTTTCCCAGGCTGGTCTCAGGTTTGCAATGTGGGGATGATCTTGAATCTCTGATTCTCCCTCCTGCACCTCTCCTCTCTGGGGCTGGGATTGCAGGCTGCAACACCGTACCTGTGTCTTATACAGTGCTGGGGGTAAAACCCAGGGTTTTCTAGTGGAGCGCTACATAAGCACTCCACTAACAGAGCCAAATCCCAGGATCTGGTTTCTATTTTTCTTTATTTGTATGATGCACCTCCATTCTGCTCAGGTCACTTCTGTTTGCCTAGAGATGTGGGCTACACTTGGTCGTGACGGCACTGGTCTCAGAGTGATGATTCAGGCTGCCTTTCCCTTCAGTTCTCCCCAGGTCTTTGCGGTCCTCACAGTTTCTGGGGAGTAACAAGTCCTCCTTTAAGGCACGCCCTCTCTAAACACTTATGTCCTAACTTCTTACCAAGACCCTGAAGCACCAGGACTGAAACCATTGCTCCAAGTAGCTCAATTTCCCAGTCTAGGATCATTTCTTGCAGGCCTCCTGGCCATATAGTCACAGGACCCCCTACCTTCTCCTTCTTTCTATTCTGGCTCTGGTTGGAAGAGTTCATTTGCAAAACCAGTTCACATCACACATCATCGTCATGTGAGCCCAGGGCTGCTTTTCCCCAAAGGCCCCAAGTGTCCCCAGCTATTCATCAGTGCCTGAGAGAGGGGAGGTTGTGGGATGGGCCACTGAGTCAATAAATCCATGTCATGCCACATATAACGGCCCACATCTGTAATCCTAACATTTAGGAGGCTGAGACAGTAGTTTGATGCCAGTCTGGGCTACATGGTAATTTCTAAGCCAGAGTGACCTATGATATAAGAAAAAGAAAAAGGAAGAAAGAAAGAGGAAAAATGAAGGAAGGAAGGAAGAAAGGGAGGGAGGGAGGGAGGGAGGGAAAGGAGAGAGGGAGGGAAGGAGGGAAGGAGGGAGGGAGGAGGGAGGGATGTGGAGCAGAAGTGAACAAGGCGTGATGGCTCACAGAGAGAGGGAGAAGAAAGGGGAAGAAAAGGAGAGAAGAGAAGAAAGGGGAAGAGGAGGGAGGAGAGCATTAAATATAATAATGATAAAGGGCAGCAGCAGTTGATCTGGGAAAGGAAGCTGACACGTAATTCCTTTCAGGTAGGAGAATTCTTAGATCCTCAGGAACATGATCAGGTCTCACAGCAGGAGGGAGAGATTAGACAGAAGATGGCACAATGTATGAAGAGGCTGTCCTGGCTAATTTTATGTCAACTTGACACAAGCTAGAGTCATCTGGAAGGAAGGTAACTCAATTGAGAAAATTTCTTCATAGGATACAGCTGCAGGGCATGTTCTTAATTAGTGATTGTATGGGGAGGTCCCAGCCCACTGTGGGTAATTCTATCTCTGGGCTACTGGTCCTGGGTTCTACAAGAAAGCAGGCTGAGCAAGTAAGGAGCCAGTAAGCAGCATCCTCCATGGCCTCTGCATCAGCTTCTGCCTCCAGGTTCCTGCCCTGTTTGAGTTCCTGTCCTGACTTCCTTCGGTGATGAACAGTGTTGTGGAACCGCAAACTGAATAAACCCTTTCTTCTCCAAGTTTCTTTGGTATGGTGTTTTGTCATAGCAATAGGAACCCTGATTAAGTCAGAGGCCAAACATGACAGAGAGCCTAAAGTGAAGAGGAGACATCCTTTAAAACCAGGGTGGAACTTCAAAAAGAGGCAGAATAAGAAATGTCTCCATGGTCAAGACCATGAGCTGCTCTTACAATCTCACAAATACCTAGACTTCCAGCTCCAGGGGATCTGATGCCCTCTGCTGGCCTCCACAGGTACTAACACACACACACACACACACACACACACACACACACACACACACACACACACAAATAAGTAAAAATAAAATCTTAAATAGACCAAGAAAGATAGGTGATAAAGGGGAGCGGGATGGAGAGAGAGAAGAAGAAGAAGAAGAAGAAGAAGAAGAAGAAGAAGAAGAAGAAGAAGAAGAAGAAGAAGAAGAAGAAGAAGAGGGATGGTAGGATGAGTCCAACAGACTCTTTGTAGACCCACCCGGAGAGTCTGGAGAAAACCTCAACACACAGAATATCTAACTTTCATAAATTCTGTAGGACCAGCAAGAGGTTTCATATCACACGACTTAATTCAAACAGTGTAGGTGACCAAGAGCAAGGAGGAGTCAGAGACTTGTTAGGGCCCTAAATTAGCTGCAAAGGCTACAGCACAGAACAGCTTTTTAACCCTCTATCCCAGAAGAGAAGCTGGGATAAAGAGGGGGAACATGACCCGGTCCTTCAAGCTATGGCATCTGGTCTCTTCAGAGTGACCACTGTCAGTGCAGAAACATCTCATCGAAGTGCAGTGGACAAATTCCAGTGGGGTCCATCATTTAGCCATGAATGGGACGTTGATATCAAGCCACACTAGTCCCTGGGGCTTGGGCACAATCTCAGAAGAGATGGTGGAGAGGCTATAGGGGTCAGAGGTCAAGGAGGACCAGGGATAAATAATGTCTTCTGAACATGACAGGGCTGCTGCTCTCAGGAGCTCACAGCAGTTGCAGTGGCCTGCATAAGATCAAGCTAATCACCACTCCAGCATGCGAGGGCAAGGGGAGGGATCACTCACAATGCCACCCTTAGCTAAGGAGCTATTGACAGCCAGTGGCTGGCAGTGGAGGAGCAGTTAGTTTTCACCAAGGGCGTGGCCACTGGTAGATGGATGAGCCTGTGGATGACTCCCATACCTATGAGTATATAAGCAGCACAAACAGAACTCCATGAGTTCCTTTAAAAAACATTAAGTTGGGAGGGGGTTGAGGGGGTGGGGAATCTGGATCCCAGAGGACTTGGGAGAGGTGTGGGGATGCATACGTCCAGAATACATTATATGCATTGCGAACTTCTCGAAGAATTATTAATATCTTTTTAAAAAGATGACCACTGCCTTAAAGAAGCAGGCCTATGATCTAACAGAAGGACATGGAAGAGAGAGGAAGGGGGCAGGGAGGAGGGAGGGAAGGAGGGAGGGAAGGAGAGAGGGGGGGCTAGGAGCTACCTAAGCCTCAGCCCCTACACAAGGCTGCTCCACAGGGACAAGCCCATTCCCTTTGCCCCTTCTAACAAAGAGGAAGTCAGCTCCCTCTGAGCAAGTACTCCAGTTCTAAACTGAATTTGGTGAGTGTCTGAGTGAGAGAACCAGTTCCTCCCCCCCTCGTAAATCGAAGGCAGGGAACAACCCTGCCCGTAGACAAACAGGAGAATATGAAAATTAATGCTTGCAGGAACCTTATTTAATTCTGTAGTAAGCTGATTTCCGTGACATTTATGCTGTGTATTTGCGCGGTTGTGTGCCGACCCCGTGCCCACCCCCCCCACCGCGTCTTTTTATATTGTTTTCTGCTTCTCCCTCTCCACCGCCATCACCACCTTTTGACTCCATTTCAGAAAGGCTGGTGGTCTACATCTGCACACTCGCTTCTAAAGTGACCTTCCTCTCTTGAAACGCATGTCCTTCCGTTTACAATAAAAGGTCATAAACTTGCCCGGGGTGTGTGTGTGGGGGGGCTGCCGAAACCATTACTACGGCAGTAGACTACAAGATCGCCGTTGTTATTAACCTCTGGATGAACAGGCAGGCAGGGAAGATGAATTGGGGAGGGGGGGGCTTGTGTTGATACACATTTATCTTTGGTAATTAGCCATCTGGGGGGGAAACCGCAAATACGGGCAACAGAAATTGATTTATCTTCAAATAATAAGTTTTGCTCCACAACAAGGTCTAAAAGTGGCTCCTCTCAAGTGCTAATTCCGTTTGTCACTTGCAAACTATAAGGATGGAAGTGGTAATTACCAAGCCTTTCATATGCAAAAACGAGGTGCTGAGGAGATGGGGCTGGTGGCTTCATCCAAAGGGAAGGGAATATATATGTGCTTCCTAGAGATCTTCAGAGGCCCTAAAGGATGGTCATGTGTGCCCCCTGGAGGCCCAACACCCTATGCAGGGCATCAGCTGTAGATAAATGTGGCCGGCACTGGCAGATGTGAACTGTGTGAGCCAAAATAAATCCTTCTTGCTAAAGTGGATTTTGTCACAGAGTCAAGAACAGATAGCCCATAAACAAGCAAAGCCCTGCCTGACAGCTCTATGCCAATACACCATTTAAGCTCTTATAGGAATCATAGTATTGTTGTGCCTCAGGCTGATCAGAAACTGGGGTGCTACTTGGGTTTCTCAAAGGACACAATGAACAGCTCAATGGGACCAGAGCCTATGCTGGCACAGAACCAAACAGCCCAGCCCATAATCTCTCTCAGCAATTCATAACAGGGATGTCCAACTCAAGGCCCCACAGACCCCAGGATACCACCCAACTCAAAATCGTAAGCATTGGATGGAGACATGGCTCAGCAGCTAAGAGCAATAGCTGCTCTTGGAGAGGACCCTGGTTCAGTTCCCAGCACCCACATTTGGGTGTCTCACAGCTGTGTCTAACTCCAGAGGGTCAGGTACACCCTCTCTGCCCTCAGTCAGTACCTGCATGCACATGATCATAGACACAGAGAGACACCCTGCACACATAAATAAAAATTTGGGGAATAAATCTTTAAAACCATGAGATTGATTTGTGGTTTGGTGGCATGTGTCCACTAAAACTTCAGTAAGCATAAGGACAGAGGGACGAAGAGGCCACCCAGGCTCAATCTCTTGGGGTTTGGCAGCTACAATTGAGAGCTGACCAAAGGCCTTTTTGTTCCAGAAAGAAATAGCACAAGCCAATAGGGATTTGTCTAGGCAATTCCCCATCTTTTTAGTTAACCCTCAGGGGAAGCGCTTGGCTCTAATGAGCAGTGGTTCAAAACCATCCATCTAGGCTCGCACGCGGCACCCTCTGAATTTATTCAAAGACAAAGGGAAACAGAGTGAGACACTGCGGAGAGGCCCCGCCGACATCCATCTGCTATGGCTCAACCTTCTCCCATTAAACCCTTCTCATAAATAGCACGAGAGCCCTGCCGTCTGCTGCCAAATGGTTTGCTGAACTGTTTGTATTAATAACAAATTGGGGATCCATCGCTGTATGAAATACGCCCTGCACGTTGCCACCTGTGAAACCCTTTTGGCAGGAGGTACGGCTGCGTGCCACTGAACACCTGTCCACTTGCTAGGTGTGATTCTATGCACTAAGTAAGACCCAGGCAAGAGCGTGTCCGACCTTGTGGGTCTCCTGTGGCCACAGGGGAGCTTATCCAAGTGTTTGTATGGCTAGGTGGTGAGGAGGTGGTGAAGGCTGAGAGTTAATGAGTTCGCTAGACCCAGGATAAATGATAAATGGGCGTTTTCTTGGGGAACAACTTACACAGATGATAGTAAAGAACCACCGAAGCCTTCCTGCTCCAAAAGATGCAGTCTCTGCCCTTCCAATGCCATCCATGACCTAAGAGAAAGAGCGCGAGTCCGCCCACCCACCTCTCCACCTTCTGGTCCTGTCCACACATAAAGCCACGCCCTAAGGGGTGTGGCCACTAACACATTCACTGGCAAGGCAAGACGCTACTACAAGGTGAGCACCATACCAGAATGCCGCATGCAAGCCCTGCTGCTCCATGTGGACATGGCACGACTCCGAGCTAACTCCTCCTCTTCTTACTCAGCAACGTACAACGGAGGCATTTGCACGCACAGCCCCATAGGGATGGTGTCAGCCAGGGCTGGCCAATACATGGGCCATAGCTCACAAGAGCATATGTATGTTTGGTTTCTATCGATCCTTAATTGCATTTATTTCTTTTATTGTATTGTGGGGGTGCGTGCATGCCACAGTACGAGTGTGGAGGTGAGGACGACCTGGGTGAGTCAGCTCTCCTCTTCTACCACGTGGGTCCTGGGGACTGAACCCAAGACATCAGGCTTGGCAGCAGGTGTTTTCACCCACCAAGCCATCTCACCAGCCCATGAATGTTTGTGTGTGTGCGTGTGTGCATTTGTGGAGGGGGGAATGTGCACGTGGATACAGGTGTACATAGAAGCTACCGGTATTGTCCCTCAGGATGCTGTCCACCTTGTTCTTTGAGACAGGGTTTCTCACTGCCCTGAAACTCACCAAGAGTACTTAGCTGGCTGGCCAGTGAGCCCCAGGGATCTGCCTGTCTCTGCCTCCTCCTGTATCAATTGCAAGCACATGC
Source organism: Mesocricetus auratus (assembly GCF_017639785.1). NCBI lineage: Eukaryota > Metazoa > Chordata > Mammalia > Rodentia > Cricetidae > Mesocricetus > Mesocricetus auratus. Next base: position 23,764,953 of record NW_024429206.1, read on the forward strand.
CTCCAAGCCTGGCCTTTAAAGGGGGGAGATTTTAATTTATTATCATTATTATTTATTATTATTATCATTATTTGTGTATTCGTGCATATTTTAGGAGCCTGCAGAAAGCCCATCAGATCCTTTGTAGATGGAATTACGGGCAACAGTGAGCCAACTTACATGGATGCTGGGAAATGCACTGCAGTACTGTGGGATAATCCTGTTGTACAGTGTGAATGTGTATTGCTCTCACAGGTTAATAATACAGCTGATTTGACATATATATACATATATATATGGGTGTGTGTGTATAAAGAAAAGTGCAATCAATTTACAATAAAAAACATCTCATAGTGTCTTGAATAAGCTAACGTTTTGTGTTGGACTGCACTCACAGCTATCCCTGCATGCGGGCTGCAGACTTTGACTTGACACCTTTGTGGTAGGCTGTGCCACCAGAGTGAGGGCTGGCCTGGTCTAGTCTGTCCCAACACATGCTCTGTGACCACTGCAATGGATTCTAGGAAATCCTGTTCCTGAGAAGCCCGGGTTATGAGAATACCATGATTCTCATGAGACGTTTGATAAGAAAATTCATATATAACGCTCTTAGCCCATGTGTTACACGTGTCTTAGTTGTTTCCCTTGTGGCCATGACAAAATACCTAACCAAAAACACTTGAAAGGAGGAAGGGTTTGGGTCAGCTAGCCTACAATAATATAGAACCCAGGAACTTTTCTCCCATCATGATTCACCTTTCTCAGACTTCTTCCTTGGATCTCAACCCAATGGGCTTCAATCACTAAGATCATTCTGAAAAGAAAAAGCCTATTGTTGGCCTCAGTGGTGGAAAAAAGGAAAGGAAAAGAGAAGGGGAAAGGGGAAGGGAGAAGAATAAGGCAGGGAGGGAAAGAAAGAAAGAAAGAAAGAAGGAAGGAAGGAAGGAAGGAAGAAAGGAAGAAAGAGGAAGGGAATGGAGGAGAGGGAGTATAGGAGAGAAGCATGGAGAAAGGGAAATAAGAAAGGAAGCAAATAGGAAAAAGGAAAGGAAAGAAAACAGGAAGAAGGAAGATGGGTTGAATTATGATACCAAAGGATAATGCAGGGACGTGTACAACACATTTTTAGAATTCTGATATTGAAATTGCTTTTCAAAAATTATTAGTACATATCCAGTGTACAAAATAAGGTGTTCTATTGTGACATTTCTCTGTGCATGTACTATACTTAGATGCCCCTCCACTGTTCCATGTTATTCCCCTCCAATGGTTTTTCTTTCCCTTTCTTCAAACCCAGACTTCAGATATCTAATTCATAGTATGGGCTATATCTCTCCAAAGCAAGTTACAATAGTGCAGTGCACTTAGTTGTCAACTTGACACAACCTAGAGTCACCTTGGAATGGAGTCTCAGTGAGGGATTGTCTACATCGGGTTGGCCTGTGGACATGTCTGCAGGAGATTGTCTTAATGAAGACAACTGATGTGGGAAGACCCAAACCACTATGGCAGGGACCATTCCCTAGGTTGTGGACCCTGAACTGCATAGGAGTGGATAAATGGAGCCGAGCACCAAGCAAGCAAGTTTGCATGCATTCATTTCTCCGTTTTTCATTGTGAATGTGACAATCCTGACTTGACTTCTCCACAACAATAGACTAATGTGGGATTGCAAGGTAAAAAAACTCCTGTCTCCCCTAAGTTGCTTTGGGTATTTTATCATAGCCATAGAAATAAGACTAAGACATGGGGTTACTTTGTAGCTATGAAGAGAATGGACACAGGCAAGGGAGCAGGTTTTAAAGTCATTGGCTTTGTCCACATAGGGGGTTATTTATTTTCTCCAGGCATTTCTACTAAGTTTCTCCCAAGTGTTAGGAATGATTTGAGCTGGAGGTATAGTCAATTGGTAGAGTGTTTGTCTAGCAAAGTCAAGGCTCTGAGTCCTATCCCTGGCATCATATAACACAGGCATTGGGGTACACACCTGCATCTCTTGTCTCCCAGGAGGTGGAGGTAGGAGGAAGAGAAGTCCAAGTTCATCCTCAGCCACACAGTTACTCTGAAGCAGGTCTGTCCTGAAATTCATAAGGGTCCATCTAAAAATAAATAAACAACTTAGTTAAAAATGTGAAAAATTTTTTAGTCAAGAAAACTTCTATGTATGAAAAAACTCACATCCTACTGAGGATATTAATATGCTCCTTCTGTGGACCTTCCAAAGTATCTAGCAACAACCCTTGTTGTTTTCAAATGTTTAATAAGGTCTGCTCCCATTCTTGGGTGTGATTCAATCTAATTATTTTTAGAGTAATACTTGATTTTGCTCTCAGTTCTTTTATTCCTGAGTAGAGATTAAGGACTGCACTGGGAAGGGATATTGATTCATCCAAATGGATTTGTTCAGCAAGGTGAAAATAACCCTGTAATATCACTGCACAAGTATAAATATAAATAAGAATATGGATGAGCAACTGAGCATGTGATTAACTGCCCATCCTGCAAGCAGAACCTCACCTGTTACCTAGCACAACTTCCAGTAAGTCCTCATAACAGCTCAGTGCCTTGTCTGGTAGGAATGGGTTTTTCAGGGTGTTCCTTTTATGTCTCTTCCATTACCAGAATGTTCTGTGGAGCTAAGCATAAGACATCATATATAAGGAACCACATACCTCTTTGCTGTTTCTCAGACCATGTTCCTATTTCCTTTCCTCCCAGGCTCTCGTGTGTGTGTGTGTGTGTGTGTCTCTCTCTCTGTGTGTGAGTGTGTGTGTGAGTGTGTGTCTCTGTGTGTGAGTGTGGTGTGTGTATATGTTTCAGCATGTGTGTGTGTTTGTCTCTTTGTGAGTGTGTGTGAGTGTGTGTGTGAGTGTGTGTCTGTGTGTGTGTGAGTGTGTGTCTGTGTGTGTGTGTGTGTGTGAGTGTGGACAGAGGCCCAAGGCCTGGGGTCAATGTCAGATATCTACCCTCAGATGCCTTGTTCTATGGGGCGATGTTTCTTGCTGCAATTGCCTAGATTACATTAGTCCTTGGTAATATCTGTGATGGATTTCCGAATTAGGTAGTTTAAGTTTAAAGACATGTCCCAAATGTGGGTGGCACCACCCCATAGACTGAGGTCCTGGATTACATTTGAGAGAGAGAGAGAGAGATAGAAAGAGAGCTGAGTGACAGCATTCATCTCTCTCTGCTTCCCTGCTGTGCATACAATGTGACCAGCTGCCTTACACTCTTGCTGTGGTGACATCTCTGCTACAGTGGACTGTGTGCCCCCAAAACTGTGAGCCAAAATAAATCCCTCCTGCCTCAAGTTGCTTTTATCAAGTATTTTATACCAGCAAGGAGGCTTGTAAGCAATATAGACTGAATGGAATACTTGAGATGTGAACACATGGGGAGACCGGGAACCAGAAAGTGGGGTACAAGGAGGGCGGGGAAGTCAGTGGGGGAGAAGAGAGAGAACGAAGCACAGTATGTACAGAAATGATGCCATAGCAAACTCACGGTGTTGGGATGGGGAGACGGCTCAGCAGCGCCTGCTACGCTCGCAGAGGACCCAAGTTTGCTTTGTAGCCCCCACTTCGGACACTTGTGACTCAAGTGTCAGATGATCCAGTGCTGCCTCTGACTCCACTGGCGCCTGCACTCACACACGTGCGCACACACACTCACACAGGTGCACACACACTCACACACACTCACTCTCTCTCTCTCACACACACACAGTCACTCTCTGTCTCTCTCTCTCTCACACACACACACACACTTTAAATTTTTTTAAAAATCTTTTTAAAAATTCCAGAGGGAACTAGTGAGGCTATGTTGTTTCGTCGTCTTAAAGCAGGGGCTGGGGATGGGGCTGGGGGGTTTTGTTGGTTTTGTTCTTACTCTGTCACCTTCTGGGGAGAAAAAGCAATGTTACAGCTGTATAAGCCATATTGGCAACACACAAAACATGTCCCAGCCCACACCTGGGTTTCTCAACCTGTCTGTCTGTCTGTCTGTCTGTCTGTCTGTCTACTTACATCTCTACTCTCCATCTTTGTCTCTCTGTCTCTATCTCTACTCTCTCTTTTTCCTTTCTTCCAAAAAAAAAACAGTGGATGAAGAAAGGAGGCACCTTGAGAATTTGCATGCATATTAATTGTTTCCTGTGGCTTCCTGGTGACAAGGTTTTATTTTGTAGCCTTTACGACTTTTATTAGAGACAGGACTTCTTTGTTACCGTTTGTTGCCCCAGGAGTTTTAAAAGAACTGATTTTCTGTCAGAAAAGATTGGGATCAATTGCAGTCTTCCCCTCTAGATAGTGCTAAAACATTTATTTAAGAGTTTAGCTGGTCGCCTGGCCTTATCTGTATTCTGAACAGCCTGTCCAATGAAATAAAACTCATTCACGCCTTTGCTCTGTGTTATTGACAAAGCCCACACTGTGTGTGAGTCACAACCAAAGTTCCGTCTTCTGGGAAAACTTCCCTCTAAACTTGCCTGAAAGAATTGTTTTAAGACACTGTGTGTTTGTGTGTGTGTGTGTGTGTGTGTGTGTGTGTGTGTGTGTGTGTGTGGTGCATGTGTTTGTGGTGTGGTATGTATGGTGTGTGGTGTGGTGTGGTGTGGTGTGTGTGTGTATGTACTGTGGTGTGTTTGTGGTGTGGTATGTGTGTATGGTGTGTATGTTTGTAGTGTGTGGTGTGTGTATAGCGCTGCTGAGTATGTATGCAGGGGTAGGTTGTGTGTGTGTGTATAAGTGAGAGTGTGTGTGTGTGTGAGAGAGAGAGAGAGAGAAAGACTGTGTGTGTTTGTGGTGTGTGTTTGTGGTGTGTGTTTGAGTAGCAGTGGTGGGTATGTATGTGGGGAGTTGGCATGTGTATGTATGTGTGTGACTGTGTGTGTGTGTGTGTGTATGTTCATGTAGGGTGTCTGTATGTGGGAGAGCAGAGGTGTGTATGTGGGGGAACAGAGGTGTGTATGTGGGGGAGCAGAGGTGTGTATGTGGGGGAGCAGAGGTGTGTATGTGGGAGAGCAGAGGTGTGTATGTGGGGGAGCAGAGGTGTGTATGTGGGAGAGCAGAGGTGTGTATGTGGGGGAGCAGAGGTGTGTATGTGGGGGAGCAGAGGTGTGTATGTGGGGGAGCAGAGGTGTGTATGTGGGTGTGTCTACATGCACAGCTCAGAATTCCTTGAATGAGAAGTTCCAAGGTTGGAGAGGAAGCAGGGCAGAGCCTACAGGCTGGGTGGCTTGTGAAAGCTAATTGAACAAAAATAAGAAATCTCCTTTCTCTGGCCTGAGTGTCATTAGAATATCAAAATAAGAAAGCTGTCCTCCCAAAAAATGAGTTCTGTGGGTTGGGGATCCAGACTCAGGTCCTTGTGGCAAGTACTTTGCCCATGAGATGTCTCCATGAGATGTGTGCATGTGCATTTGTTTTCTGAAGTCTCAGTGGTCCTCCCATGCTCATGCAAGAAAACTAAATGCAAGGATGAGGGGCAGACAGACAGACAGACAGACAGACAGACAGACAGACAAAGGGGGAGAAGAGGCATGTGTTCTAGTTTCATCTCTGCTGCAGTGGTGTAACCACGTGCCACACAACACAGGGGAGTGTGTTTGCGTTAATGTGTCCATTATTGTCGGAGACTCAGATGTGGGCGCCTGAAACATCTAGTCACATGGTATCCACAGTCAAAGGCAAAGAGAGAAGGTGTGCCCGTGCTGCCTGCCTGCTTGCTCTCAGCTTGATTTCCTCACTCATGTAGTTCAGAAGCCCCTGCCTAGGGAATAACGCTGCCCTTAGTGGGCTGGGCCTTCCTAAATCATGTAGCAATAAAGTAGTCTCTCTCTCCCTCTCTCTCCCTCTCTCCATCTCATAGATCAAAATGGTATCGATAATTCCTGAGCTGAGATTCCTTTTTCAGATGACTCTAGGTTGTGGCGTGTTGTCGTGTAGAAGTAACCATTGCAGAAGGGGACTTGTTGGTTAGGTAGAACGGGAACTTCTTGGGAAGTGGAAAGGAGACAAGGGAAGATAATGCGATTGAACATAGTCAAAGCCTTTTATATATTTATATACAAAATTTGGGGTTTTTAATTTACAAAAACATACTGCATTTACTAAATTTTCTTGAAATCAAATCTTTGGGCAAACAACTTTTCTCACAGATTGAATACCGGCATGCTACACTTATACTTCAACTTACTGGTTGTATTTCTTCAACCAGCAAGCCACAACGTGGATATGGAAGGATGCTAACATGCCTATAGGATGAAAGCTTAGGCAGTCAAGAGCCCAGGATGATGGATGGCACATGTCTGCCATGCATCTGGAAAAAATCAGCTGCTGACGAAAGGGCTTCTGAAGAACACCCCGACTGAGGGATTGTAAATGGAGCAGGCTGCTCACCACGGCTACCCCATATTTTCAGACCGTCTGCCCGTTGAATGATTAGGCCTTGTTTAGAAATTAAATAAAGAGAGTGGCCCCCTGGAAAATGTTGTGAAGGATGAGTGAAGTGGAGCTTACCTTTCTTTAAAGAAATATACATTTATTTTTATTGAGCGTGTGTATTTGTGTGTGTGTGTGTGTGTGTGTGTGTGTGTGTGTGTGTGTGCACATGTCTGCAACATGTCTGCAGCTGCCTGTAGATGCAAAGAGGGCATCAGAAGTTCTGGAGCTGGAGTTATAGGGATTGTGAGTCACCAGCTGCCGGTGCTGGGAACTGAGCCCAGGTCTTCTGGAAGAGCAGCAACTGTGTGTAACTTCTGAGCCATCTCTCAGGCCCTAGAACTTACCTTTCCATGATTTCAGAGAAAACAGATATGTGACTGATTATCTTCCTTTCCCCCTCAACCAGGTAAATGATTTTTTTAAACAGGTGCCATACCCATGGGAATTTACAGAAAAACATCCATTCCAATATTCGGGTTAAAAAAAAAAGTCATCTCACCAGTCCTACCCTGTGCTCAGCCTTAGTTAAAACTGAGTTTAAATTAAGGACCATAAAAGTCTTAGGTAAAGGTCTTCAGTAAAATGTTAGGAGGCTGTAGCTTTGAGTTGCATAAGGAGGCACACAGGCCTATAATCTCGGCACTCAAAACAGAGGGAGTAGAGTGGTTAAGCCGGGGATACACAGTGAGACTCTGTCTCAAAAACAAAGAGGGGGAGACAGAAGGAAGGGGGGAAGAAAAGAGGGAGGGAAGGAAGAAAGGAAGGGAGGGAGAAGGAAGGAATTAAGAAGCAAAGGAAAGAACAGAAGGAAGGAAGAGGGAAGAGAAGGGGAAAACAGGAGAGAGACAGGGACAGAAGGGGGCAGAGGGGAGGGGAAGGGAAGGGAAGGATGATAATGAGGGAGCCAGGAGAGAAAGCTCACATAGCAGCACTTCCAAGATGGTCAAATGCTGAGTCATTAACCTCTATGGAGATTCACGGGAGTTTCTGTGCATGTTTACTGAATGGTCACCATAGAGTTTACCTTCAACCTCTGCTAATCCCCTCTAGTGTTAAGGAGACTTTAAGTCCGCTGACTAAAAGGGCCAGTGTTTTCCTGTTTATTAGAATAAGTGTTGAACAAACATTTCCAAAGTCATCTGACCTGCAACCTTTGTTAGATTCTGAGTGTTCATTACAGGAGGCTCCATTTGCTAGGAGAAGAAAAAAATGTTCTGTTGGAGTTGGGAAATATATTTACCACAAAGGTCACTTCTCTCACCAACTTTGTGATAATTAAGTTGCCAGCCTGACCTCACTGAACTAAATCTAATTAACTCAACCAGTACAAAGGATGCTACAGAGTCTAAAAGCTAGAGGATACCAAAGGCCATCCTTGTCTGTGTAAATAGTGGTTTTACATGTTAAAAACAAGTGATTGTGTGATAGGGACTCTCAAACTTGGTTACATATTGGAATTACTGGAGAATTTAAGGGATCTGATGTTAGTGGTAGAGCTCCTGCCTAGAATTCCCCAAGGAGGAGCTGGGGGTGTGGCTCAGTAGTAGAGCACCTGCCTGGAATCCCCCAGTGAGGGGTTGGGTGTGGCTCAGTGGTAGAGCACCTGCCTAGAATTCCCCAACAAGGGACTGGTGTTGTGGCTCAATGGTAGAGCTCCTGTCTAGTCATTTACTTTTTGTTTTTTTATACTGAGTCTCACTAAGTCACCCAGGCTGGCCTTGACCTCATTCTGTAACCCACACAGGTCTTGAACTTAAGGTATTTCTGCTTTGGCTTCCCTAGTAGTTATTGTTACAGGCTTATGTCACTAACCTGAAAATTTTTGGACATATAAACGTACTTAAGAAAACATGTGGAATAGCAAACAGCCCTGCCTTGATTGAGTTCTTGCCCTGACTTCACTCAATGATAGACTATGACCTAAACCTATAAACCAAGCCAACCTTTCTCTCTCTGATTTGTCCTTTGACCACAGTGTTTATCACATCAATAGAACAAGGGTATCCAGAGAGTTTGATTTAGTTACACAGCATGGATAAGTTTCTGGAATCTCACTATGAAATAAGTGAATGGATTCAGCAATCATAAAGTGTGTACTTTAACACAGCCAGAAGTAGACTAGGAACATGGCTCAGTTTCTGAAGTTCTTGGTAAGCAAGCATAAGAAAGTGAGTATAAGGCCAAGTGTGGTGGTGTGTGCTTGTAATCCCAGCATTGGAGAGGTAGACCCCTGAGGCTCACCCTCCAGCCAGAATAGCTGAATTAGCAAGAACTAGAAAAAAAAGACCCTATCTCAAAAAGAAAACCACAAAATAAATGGCATTTCTAATGAATGACAGCTCAAGTCATGCCCTGGTCTCCACATACACACAGCTACAAGTACACCTACACACATGTACATGTACACACACATGCACACACACACCACACACACACACACACACGAAAAATGAAAATGAATTATCTCAAAGGGAGAATTTCAAAGATTTCACTACCAAAAAAAAAATAGAAAGTGTTTGAGGTGATGTATATGTTAATTAGCCTGATTTAATCATTATACAATGCATACATGTATCAAAACATCACATCATTCCCTATAAATATGTACAGTTATTTTGTGTCAATCAAAGATTAAATGAACCTAAACTAAGTCTTTGCAGGAACATATGCTGCCATTTCTCTTGGGTAAATGCCTAGGAATGGACTGGCTGGATCTGATGCTATGCAGATGTCTACATTTTTAAGGCACATGCATAACAGTTTCCAAATGTGAATGCCTTATCTGGTGTACCTAGAGGAGAACTGAAGAGTTCTAAACCCTTCATATTCCCGTTGTCTAGTTAGCATTAACTGTTAACTTGACACAGACGGACTTACACGAGAAGAGTCTTAGTTGAGGAAGAGCCCAAATCAAACTGGATGTGGGCATGTCATTGGGAGAGAGTCTTGATTGTTATTTGACATAAGATAGGTCCGCCCACTTTGGGTGGCACCACCCCTCATGTAGTCCTGGGACCTATCAGAAAGACAGCTGAGTATATACTGGCCTTGGAACTAGCAAGATGCATTCCTCCATAGTTAGTGCTCAAAGTTTTTCCCTTGGCTTCCCTCAATCATGAACTATGACTTTAATTTACCTTCTTATCCCCTAAGTTTCTTTTGGTCTAAATACTTAGAGAGTTCAGTAATGAGTAACCCTTATACAGTCTGGAAACTGATCTACTATAGTCTTACTTTGAGTTTTGAATGAATGACTTTATCAAGCATATAGAAAACCAAAGTAAAAGAATAGTGAGGTAGATAGATATATAGATGACAGACAGACAGACAGATGGTACACAGATAGATGATAGATAGAAGGTAGTTAGGTAGATGGATAGGTGATAGATGATGGATGGATGGATGGATGGATGGATGGATGGATGGATGGATGGACGGATGGAGATAGACAGAAGATATGGATGCATGGCAAAACACCGAACACTCAAAACATCCATCAGAAACTAATTGGAGCCTGGGAAAGTTGCACCAAGGCAGTCATAAGGAATGTGCAGGGCATAGCATAGTGTCCCCTTGAGTTCCAAGCAAAGAAACAAATGGCAGTAGTTAAGAATAATATCATAAACTGGGGTTCACAACACCCATCTGAAACTGACTCAAGAACTGGTTAGCTGGAGTTTTTGTTTGAGCTTTCTCTATGGGTGACTTTATTATGGTGTTACCTCCCAAGTCAGTTTCTGCTATTTCAATGATGCTTTCCCACCTATCTATCTACAATGGTTGGTTTTGTTTTATTGTTGTTTTGTTTTGTTTTTTTCAACTCAACACAGGTTTGGGTCATCTAGAAGACAAATCTCAGATTGCCTATGGGCAACTATGTGGGACACTTTCTTGATTAATGGTTGGTGTGGAAAGAGCCAGCTCACTGTAAACAGTGCCACCTGTGGGCAGGCAGCTCTGGGTCATATAAGAAAGCAGGCTGAGCAAACCATAGGAAGCAAGGCAATAAAACAGCATACATGCATGTTTTCTGCTTCAGTTAGTGCCTCCAACTTCCTAACTTGAGATCCTGCCCTGGATTCCCTTGATGATGGACTAAAACCACTGAAACAAACCCTATCCTCCCCAAGTCACTGTTGGTCATACTATCTAGCCAGCTAGCCGAGCTATCCATCCATCTACAGATCAATTGATCAATCCTTGCACCATTCAGTCCTTCAATTTGTCTTGCTGTATACACTTAACAAACTCCATTATTGAAAACCAGAACTCTATCACAGATCATTCTCTTGACCATACAAAACAAACAGCCAAATTTGAGAACACGCAGGTGACCCCCAGTCATCCAGCACACTGTTAGTGTTACAAAAGAGAAAGCATGGTCCAGACTAAGCTGTTTATGGAGAAAGGAAAAGAGTTAGCTAAAAGCTTTTCTTCCTCCCTTGATTCTATTTTACCGTGGCCTCTTTCAGTCTGTGCTTTATTTTTCAGAATGAATACTCAACAGAAAAAAGATCTCCCCTTTTGGAATCTGTTACTACATTATTATGGTGGTTAGTTTTAACTGCCGGCTCAACACAACCTAAAATCAACTGGAAAGGGCATCGTAATGAGAAATCATCTTGGTCAAACTGAGCCTGTGGACACATCTATGAGGGATCCTATTGGTTATTAATTGGTGTAGGGACGTCCAGTCCATTGGGGACGGCACCATTCCTTAGGAAGAAATACTGAACAGTATGCAACAGGAGAAAGTATGCAAGTCAAGATGTATATTTTCTGTCTCTGACTCTCCCTGTCTATCCATGTCTCTGTCTCTCTTTGTCTGTCGGTCTGTCTGTCTCCCTCCCTCCCTCCCTCCCCGGCCCCTTGGGCTTGACTGTGTATGAGTTGACTGTGGATGTGATGTGTGTCCAGCTGCTTGAGTTTCTCCCTTGACTACCCTGAAATGATGGACTGTGACCTGGAATTGTAAACCAAATAAACCTTACCCTCCTCTACATTCTGTTTGCCAGAGTATTTGTCACAGACACAGAATTGGAACCCGGACAGTTATATTTTGACATACCCGAGAACACAGACGTTATGTGTTTTGTCTACCCACTTGGATGGAAACATTTAATACATACCTAGTTTTTGTTTTTCTTATTATATAAATCTAAATTATGTAACATGGTGTTTTGACACACATACACAGGGAAATAATAATTATAGTTGGAAGCATTAGTACATCCATTATCCCATTTACATTTTTATTTTTGTGACAAGTTACAATTCTGTTTTTTTTTTGTGACAAGAACTCCTAAAAATCTACCCTTTCAGCAAAAATCCTGAATATGGAACAATGTTATTAACTAGAGTCTTCATTTTAGACATTTACTTTCTAGGCTCATTCAAAGTGTGTGTGAGGGGTGCATGTTTTGTGTTGCATGTGTGTATAAGTGCATGATGTTTGTGGGTGCATGCGTGTGTGTTTGAGTACAAGATGTGGGTGTGGGTGCATGCATGTGTGTTTGAGTACATGATATGTGTGTGGGTGCATGCGTGTGTGTTTGAATACAAGATATGTGTGTGGGTGCACTCATGTGTGTACATCTGGAATCCAGAGATCACCGTCAGATACTTTCCTTAAGCAGTCTCAGGGCCTCTCACTTGAACAGGGAGCTGCTCTTTGGACTAGACTGTCTGACCAGAGAGCTCCAGGGACCCTCCGGTATGTAACCCTGAGAGCTGGGATTGCAGAGCCTGACTTTTTACATAGATGCTAAGGTTCCAAACTCACGTCCTCACACTCTCGCAGCAAGCACTTCACCCATTGAGCCATCTCTGAAAGCCTCCACAGTTGTAAAACACATTTTTAAAACAGGCATACAGAGTATGGAGGAAGTGCAGAGATGACTCGGCAATACAAGAGTTTGCTACTTCACCAGAGAACCTAATTTGGTTTCCAGCATCCATATTGGACAACTTGGAAGCCCCTGTAGCTGGAGCTACAGGGCATCCGTGTCCACAGAGACACACAGGTAAATGCATAATTAAAAATAAAAAAATTTTTAACTGACATACGTATTCACATCCTCGAAGCAGTGTAAATGGCTCTCTTCTCCAGACACCTTTAAAACCATTTGATTCAATCTGTTCTGGAAGACTTAAGCATCTCAGTATTAAAATTAGAGCAGCTTGTGTGGACTGGTTTCTCAGGAGCAGAAGAAGACTGCATCTTATGGTATGCTCACTATTGTCAGGGCGTCCTAGTGTGGAACTTGGGACAAATGAGCCTGTCTCTTTAGTAGGATCCATCCCTGTTCCCACACTTTTCCTCACTACAGAATCCTCCTGAATGGTGCCGTTGATGTAAATGGAACTTTCTGGGCCTGAAGCCTACACCCTGTGGGCCAAGGTAATGCCATTTCTTTTCCTAGACTACTTCAAGAACATCCCAAATTTTAGGTAGCTCTTCTTTCTTTTTTCAAAAAAATGAAGAGAGTCTGAGAGTCTGCTTTTTCCATATACTACCCATCAACTCTTACGGCTCAGTTTGGTTCCCAGCAATGTAGCATGCTACTCAAGTCAGTTGATGTGGTTTGCATAATTCAACCCTGTTCTCCGTGTGCTCTGTACCCCTTCTTTCTTTCCTGGTTGATTTGCGTGGATTATTTTTAAGACTTGTTTTATTTTTAAATTGTAGTGTGTGTGTGTGTGTGTGTGTGTGTGTGTGTGTGTGTGTGTGTGTCTGCAGTACCCATAGAGACCAGAAGAGGGCATCAGACACTCCAGAGCTAGTTATAGTAGGTCATGAGGTAGCACTAGGAACCATACTTGGGTCCTATGTAATAGTAGGAAGCACTCTTAACTACTGAGCCATCTCTCAAGGTCTTCTCTTTTGTGTGTTATAAGAAGTCTTTGCTGGACCTTGAGCTTAACACTCAGACTGGGCTGGCTAATCGGGAACCCCAGTAACCCTGTCTCTCCCTCCCCAATGATGGGATTATAAACACAACCCATTGCATCTGGCTTTTTACTTGGGCTCTGTATATTGAACCCAGGTCCTTTGCTTGTGGGCAGGAACTTTTCGAATGAACCATCTTCCTAGTCCCTAAATTTGAAACAATATATTTGTGTGACAAGAACCCAAATGCCATCCACAGTGACCTTCATCCACAAAAGTCAATGAAGCAGTCTCTCTGTTGCTGTGGTTTTCAGTTTTGCTCAAGTGTCATAATAATGAAATCACAACATCTGTAACATCTGAGACGGGCTGTTTTTGCTCAGCATAATGTTATAGATTTATCTACATTGTCGCTGTGTTAATAGCTCATTACTTCTTTGCTAAGTAATTGTCTGATGTGTGGATATAGCACAGTTTGTTTATTGATAGTTCCTGAAGCTTATGTGAGCTGTTTCTCGTGTGTGTGTGTGTGTGTGTGTGTGTGTGTGTGTGTGTGTGCCCAAGAGCACACATCTGTGAGCATCTGAGTGCATCTGTGTGCCTGGTGTGTGTTTATGTGTTTGTGTGCATGTATATGCATGTGTGTCTTGAGCTGCCTTATCAATTGCTTTCCACCTTATTTTTTTCCTAATTTAGCTTTTTATTGATTCTTTGTCAATCCCGCTCATCTCCCTGTCACTTCACATCTGCCCTCTGTCCTCCCCCCCATATAAAACACAATAAAATTTTAGATAAGAAAAGCAAAGGAAATTCTCATCATGGAAGCTGTAGTGTGACACAGTGAGTCACATAGCAAACCCTTTAATCCACACATCTTTACTTGTATGTGTTCATTGCAATGAATCATTGGTCTGACTCGAGGCCTCTGGTCTCCGCTACACTATCAATGCTGGGCCCTCACTAGGACTCCTCTTGGACATCCTGTTATTGTCCTCTGTCATGGAGATCCTGCAGCTTTGGGCCTGCACGACCAGCCACTTCATGTGCTCCAGGAGATCACAGATGGGGTCGATGTAGGAATGGACCAACTCATAGCCCTGGTTCTGGGCCTGGGAGGTGGTTGCTAGGTTGGTCAGCCCACCAGCTCTCCCGCATCCTCATCACCAGGGCAAGTTCTCCAGCACCCAGCTCACCCTATGCAGTAAGTAGCAAGGGGTGGGGCCAGTTCTCCTGCTCCTGTGCCGTCAGGGCCAACTCACCCACACCTTCACCACCAGGGCTAGCTCTGCTGTATGCCCAGGCAAAGTGCAGGGGCCAGTCTCCTGAGTGCTACAGTTGGTGAGGGGCAGGGCCAGCTCTTCCTTCTGAAGCCCTCAGAGCCCACTCTCCTGCCTGACATAGGTATGAGGGATGGGGGGTATCTCTCCCTCCCTTGCTCATGCCCCTCTATAGCAGACAAGGGGGCTGGACCAGAACGCCCATGCTCAGGGGCCAGCTCACCTGCAACCCTGTCAAGAGGATCAGCTCCACTATGCCACCCAGGTGATGCGCAGGGCTTGCTCTCCTGAGTGCTGCAGCTGGTGAGAGGCTGTCTGCTCTCCCTTCTGCTGCACGTATTGAGGGGCGAGGAGGGGTGCATCTTTCCCTTGCCCTCACCACCACATAGCAGACCAGGGGAGGGGGGGGAAATGAGACCAGTTCCCCCACTCCCATGCCCTCAGGGCCCTGTGATGCTGCCCAGGTAAGGTGCATGACCTGCTGTCTTGAGTGCTGCAGCCAGTGAGGGGCTGGGCCAGCTCAGTGCAGCCCTATCCTCTAGGCCTTTGGTGGTAACAGGAGCCACAGACATCAGCACAGACCAAAGCTGTAGAGTGAAGCCTTTTCCTTGTCAGCTGCTTTGGTTTTATCCCCACCAGTCGCCTGGGCTCTACAACGTTGTAGTCCCCAAATAACACACAAGGCGCTGTATTAATTATAGAGCTGTTGGCCTTGCTTGTTTCTTACTGGCTAGCTCTGACTTAAATATTTAACCCATAATTGTTAATCTAAGTATTTCTCTTACCGGAGAAAAGTTCCGGACATCTTACTTCTCTGGCGGACTACATCGTGACTCCCTGTGTTTCTCCTTTCCAGAGTACTCCTCGACTCCTAGTCCCACCTATCTTGCTTCCCTATTGGCCAAAAGTGCTTTATTGACATATACACAGGACTTCCCCATCACACAGCTGTGTCAGGGCCACAGACACAGACATGGCTCTTGGTAGCAGCCCAGGCCCCATCACCATGACCCAGGGTGTCGAGCAGGTCACCCACCTCAGCCCACCTCTCACCACTCACCTCTTCAGATCTGCCTCTTTCCCTCTTTCCACAGGACATGAACCATTCTCTCTCTCTCTCTCTCTCTCTCTCTCTCTCTCTCTCTCTCCCTCTCTCTCCTCATATATTTGCTCACCATAACAGTGCTAATCTGTCAGACTTGAGGAGCATTTACTGTGGGTGTGGCATTCCTTTTGGGAACCTCCATCCTCATCTGGGGTTCCCAGTGCTCTTGGAAGCATGTCTTCCTCATTTCAAGTGTAGGCCTTTCCACAAAGTAGTCCCCACAGCTGCACATCTCTGCTTTCTTCTGCTGGAGAAGTTTCAAGGTGCAGGGGACAAGCATGAGGCTGGAGTTTGACACGTGCCACCTATAAAGACAAAAACAACGACATCAACAACAACGAAAAGAAGCCAGCATGGAGGCCGGCACCTGCAACCCCAGTATTGGGATGGTGGAGACAGAGGGATCCCTGGAGCCCACTGTCTGCATTGTCTTGCCATGTACGTGAACTGCATGTTCAGTCAGAAAATCTGTCTCAAAAAATAAAATGAGACATCTGGAAAGATGGTGTCTTACTGTTTGTTCTATTGCTGTGAAGAGACACAATCATCAAGGCAACTCTTATCAAAGAAAGCGTTTAACCGGGGGCTGGCTTACAGTTTCAGAGGGTTAACCGGTTATCATCATGGTGGGGAGCAGACAGGCATGGCCCTGGAGCAGTAGCCAAGAGCTTTACGTCCTGATCCTAGGCAGCAGGCAGCTGAACAGATAGGAGCCTAGTGTGGGACTCTGAAACCTCAAAGCCCACCCCCAGGGACACTCCTCCTCCTCCAAGGCCACACCTCCTAATCCTTCTAATCCTTCTCAAACAGTTCACCAGCTGGGGCCTAAACATGCAAATATATGAATCTATGGGGACCATTCTCACTCAAACCACCCCAGATGGGTAAGAGTACTTGATACTCTTCCAGAAGGTCCACGCTCAGTTCCCAGCACGCTTGGGCAGCTCACAGGCAGCTCTAACTCCAATTCCAGGTGACTGAGTGCCCCATTCTGGCCTCCGAGGACACCTGCTCTCTGACTCATGCATGCTCACACATGTGCGCACAAACACACATACGGGTAATTAAGACTTTTTTAATCTTTTAAAAAACTGCAGAAGATGCAAGCTTCCAAGCTAGAACAAAGGATATGCACATGTTTAATGAGCCATTTTCTTCAGGAGCTCACTAATTTGCTTTTGGCACTAAGAATTCAGGGTCCTGGTGTCTGCATTTCAAAGCAGAAAATCTAAACCCATTAAGCATCTTTAAATTGCGTGTAGTGATACAGGCCTACAATTCCACATATTTGGGTGGCAGAGAGAGAAGATCATGAGTTCAAGGACTTGCTTGGGCTACACAGTGAATTTAAGGGCAGCTGGAACAACTAGTGAGACCTTAGCACAAAATAAATATTGAAGAAAGGGTTAGGGACAGGGATCAGTGGCAGAATGCTTGTCTGACATCTACCGGTGAGCGGCATGGCATGAGGCTAGATGGTGAAGAATTTGCCTAGAATCCCCCAGTGAGGGGCTGGGTATGGCTAAATGGTGGAGTCCCTGACTAACGCTGGGTTCAATCCCCAGTACACCACAACAATAATAATAAAAGCAAGCCCCTTCAAGCCAGCCTTGAAGCCTAGTTTATTTCTCTCTTTATATAGAACAAGGCATCTGTTTAATGAACACCCAGCATACGGGAGGAAATATGGTATACTTGAAGAAAAAGGAAGTTTGCCCATAAATCATGTGAGTAGAACCAGTGTTTTAAACAATGCCTAAGGGGCAAATAATGTTTATAGTCATTCTGGAAACACAGATCTGGGGAAATTACCTAGTAAAGACCTTGCAAATTTCAGTTCCTTTATCTGAAAATAAACGGCCTCTAGATGATTCCTTGTGATACCTGTTAGGCCCATTTATTCTCAATATTAATAAAGTCTATCATTTGACATTATGGGTTTACATTTGGGGTTTGGTGGTCAATTGCTGTAATCAACTACCATGTAGCTAGTAAGACAACCACAGTCTGCTCACTCCTCATATTTCAGTTAGGTCAGCAGATCCCAACCTCGGGTCATGACCCCTTGAGGGGGTGTTGAACTCCCTAAGACCATCAGAAACACAGATGTTTATGTTATGATTCATAACAGTAGCAAAATCACAGTTGTGAAGGAGCAACAAGAATAATCTTATGGTTGGGGTCACCACAACATGAGGAGCTGTATTAAAGGGTTGCAGCACTAGGAAGGTGGAAAAACACTGAATAAGGTAGGTTATCTCAGATGTTCTTCAACTGGTCTTGAGACCAGAAAGTCAGAGACGGGGACTTATGGACATGAGGAGAAAAAAAAAAGCAATCATCCAAAGTCTAGTTGAGGCGTCTTGCCAGCTGAGAACCACATATTCCAACACAATCCACAGCAACGTGGGCCTGTCTCCCTCTGCAGCTGGAGCCCTGTCATTTTCCAGGTATCCCACCAGGAGCCCCACTTAGAGGGAAAAGTCAAGTCATAATCTACTTGTAAACCCCTGATATCTGCTGGGTTTCTTCTGTCAGGCTGTAATCCCATCCAAGGCACCTCCAGAGCCACCCTGGAGTCTCGGTGATCAAAGGGTAGAACAGCGGTAGAGAGCAGTCCCTTAGAAACCTGTGGTTATAGGATGGTATCTGCCACAATCTTCATCGGATCACCTGTGCCTGCCTGCAAGTCTCCATCGTGATGGGGCCCATGAACCGTTGATATGACATTTCCTCAGCAAAAGAGGGTATGGAGAGTGACATTGACCTCTTGATGTTTCCAGCCACTCTTCTTAGTGATTTGTATGCAGTTCTGCTTAGTTACATATGGCCTCAGAGGGATGAAGATTATACAGCATATAGGATACAGGAAGTGCTAGAGTATATAGTATATGATTTATAATGCGCAGGATTGCTAGAGCACATAGTGTATATAGCATATGGTTTATAGGAAGTGCTAGAGTATAGAATATATAATATAGCATATGAAAGATTAGAGAGTATATAAAGTGTATAGTATATGGTCTTAGGAGGTGATCGAATATATAGTGTATATAGAGTACAAGTATACAGCAAGCTTTATAGAGTATGTGTGTTCTATAGGAGGTGCTCAAGTACTCAGAGCCTACAGTACATGGAATATGGGAGGCGCGAAAGTACGTAAAGAGGTTAGTTGGTGGGGAGGTGTATACATGCAGCTATGGGGAAGCTGCCATCCAGTGTGGCTGCTTTGGGGAGCCCCAAACACTAACGCTTCCCCATGCTCTGTGAATAAACACAATAAACCCACTAGGTCCCCAGGAGAAACTGGTAGTATCATACTTTGGTTTGTCTTATGAGAATGGAATGGTGCTTCTGTTAATCCCTGAGTACTTCTCACTCTATTTTCAACAAAACCCTAACTCTACTTCGCACTGACTCATACTGAAGTTCTCCTCTACACTGAAGCCCCAAGTCCTGGCTGTCTTTGCCTGTGCTGAGGTCCCAAAATGATAGCTGAAGGTAACGACATGGGGTTGTATCTGTTCCCTCGCTGCTGGCAGCCACACTAACCTGTGGCTTGGTGTGTGATTGCCCAGAACATCTGTTTGGGAGGGTTCCTCCTCTCCGTAGATATATATTCCCCATGCTCCCACTCACAGGGCAGCAGGACCTCACCGTGGTGGGTCAGTGCTCCCCCATGGGGGAGGGGGGTGGGGGGAGCACCATCAGGTCAGTGGCAGGGAGGGAGGGATCCTTAGTCACTTTTCTCATTGCTGAGACAGAGTACCTAACAAAAAGTAACTTAAGACACAAAAGTTTCATCCTGACTCGATGTTTGGGGATGCAGTCAAATCATGGCAGCAAAGTAATGGCGTCAGGAGCAGTAGGCACCCACAGTTTGGAAGGGATGGAGTGGGGGTGTTCACCTTGATTTCTCCTTTTTCATTCCGTCTGGGACCCCAGCCCATGGGACGGTGCTGCCCACGCTTAGGGTGGGTCTTCATCTATCACAGCTCCTCTAACAAAACTATCAAGAGAGCCCTTACTCCCCTCAAAGACCCAAGGGCAGAGACGCAGGAAATGAGACACGGCCATCCCATGGGAAGTCAGACACTAAACCTCTCTGAAAAGACAGGATTGATGGAAGTGGCGATGTGGGGGCAGTTTGGACATGAACTCTTTTCCTTTATCTGAGCTTTCCTCTTAGGAACCAGGAGGAAGCCCCCCTGTGTCAGATAATCTCTCAAGAAGAGACCAGGTTAGTAGCTGGGCTGGGGAGAGGACTTGATGGATGGGGAAGAGTAAGTACTGTGCAACCATCAGGACCTCAGTTTGAATACCAGGCATCCATGTTAAAAAGACAAAAAAATGTCAGGCGGGGTGTCATAAGCTTGCCTGTAACCTCTGCATTAGTGGGGGAGGCAAGTGCATCCTGGGAGCTCGTTGTCAGGTCAACCCAACAGAAGGGCCAGCTTCCAGCTCGGTCCTTACACTCTGTCTTTCTCTGGCCTCCACACATATATGCATGGACTTTATTCTAATCTGCTTCCTGTTGCTGTGATAAAAGCACTCTAATCAAAAGCAACACAGGGGACAGAAACAAGTATATTTTGTTTATACTTTCAGGTCACAGTCCATCATTAAGAGCTGGAACTCAAGCAAAACCTTGAAACAGAAACCATGGAGGAACTCTGCTTGTTGACTTGTCCATAGGCTCATGCTCAGCTGGCATTCTCATAAGTACCAAGATCACTGGCCTAGAGAATGGTGCCGCCCACAATGGCCCTGATCTGCATCAGTTAAAAACCAAGACAATCCCCGCAGACATGCCCACACACTAGTCTCATCTGAGCCATCCTTCACCTGAGACTCCCTTCTCAGGTAACTTTAAACTGGATTGAGTTGACAGGCATGTAGGACAGGCACATACACGTGAGCACTCATGTGCATGCACCATATACCACACATGTGCAATACACACACAATATCACAATAGAAGAACAGATTAGATCAAAGAAAGTCTGGAAATTGGGACGATTGTTGCCTCCTGTAGGAGATAGTGCACATTTAGCAGAGCATGCCTCCGAGAATTTCTGCAAACATTAAAGGGAAAAAAATCATTTAATTTTGCTCAAGTTCACACTTCCTCAACTTACATCAGACAACACTCTTTCACAAGATGCTTATTTCTCTTAAAACCAATGTCCCGAGCAATCTCCTTTGGGAAACACCATCGTGGACTCATCCTTGGATCTGTGAACAAATCCAATTAACTTTATTTCAAATCTCAAGCATCTGAGGGAAGAGCTAATGGGTGTTGCATTTTCTTACTAAGCTGTTTCTTTCATGGTGACTCTGCACCAGATGACACCCGAAGTGTGAGCCTTTTCATAAACAGCAGAGTGAAAACCCTCAGCAGAGAGCATCAGGCTCCATTCCATGGAAGGAATCCGATGTTCTCAACATTAGAATTGCAAATAGTTTTCACTCAAGTGCTCAAGTGTTTCCCAACCCTATAACTTTACATTTGGGGATGTGTCTTTCAAAATGAATTGCATAATCTTTTTTAAAATTTTTGGTTATAGAATTAATTGCTTTCTTGCTTTGATTGATTTTAAAGGAGGAAGGGAGGGGGAAATCCCTACATGTAAAACAACTTATTTTGAAAATATATATAAACCTGAGTCCTCAGGGAAGAAATGATTGACAAGAGTGTTGTTGAATATTTGAAAAATAATTAGAGGAAGAGGGAAAAAGCGTTGTGGGAAGAGAAGCATAGATAAAGGCAGAGGATTATGGGTCAGGATGCCCAGCTGTGATGAGGGAAGAAGCAGCTGGGTGGGAGGAAGGTGCCAGATCATGTGCTACCAGAGGCTTTCGGCAAAAATCTGAACTCCAGCAGCCCTACCTAGGGGACTCTTGAGACACACTCTGGTTATCATTCCTGGAATGTCTCAGGGGGTGTGCCTGTAAACTAGCCAGGGTTACAGCAGAGAGAACCTAGTGTGACCTTATCGTGAAATCAAATGTCATAAAGATGCCTAATGGCCCTGAGAACACAGCCTGCCCATAATCTATCCACAATGGTTAATTTTTTCAACATGATGCGATTCAGATTCACCACAGTTTGTGTCTATGAGGATGGTTCCAGAAATGATTAACTGCTCTGAATGGGCACAGCATCAGGGTGTGGGCTAGCATCATGAATGGAATAAAGAAGAGACAATAAGCTGAGCACCAGCGTCCATCTCTCCCTGCTTCCTGACTGTGGATGCCACGGGACCACCTGCCTCACACGCCTGCTGCCATGCCTTCCCTGCCATGGTGAGCTGCACTTTCAAACTATGAGCCAAAATAAAGCGTCTTACCAAGTATTTGGGCATAGCAATGAGAGTAAGACCTAAAACAGGGTGTATTACTCAATAACACGGAGAGGCCATTCTAAAATCTTTCTAGACAGGTGACAAAGTTAATAACACAGCATCTCAGGGCTGGAGAGATGACTCAGCAGGATTCAGAGCACTTGTTCTTGCAGAGAACCTGAGTTCAAGTACCGGCACTCACAGCAGGCAGCTCACAACCTTAGAACTCCAGTTCTAAGGGATTCAATGCCCTTTTCTGGCCTCTGCAGGCACTGTAGACATGTGCACACACCCATACATAGACACACTTACCTGCACATAGAAAAATGAAATAAACCTTTGAAAAATACCACCTCGTATAATTCAATATTGCTGGAAAATGTCATGTGTACCATTTTGATTCACTGATTACTATGGATCACGTATGAACTGTCCCCCCAAAGAAGGCTTCTGCATTAATGGCTCCATTTTAGATGCCAGTAGCATGCAGTGGTAGGGCCTTTGGGATGTGTTGGGTCGTGAAGAATCTTATTTCATAAATTATGTTATGACTTTCTACAGAAAGGAGCTGGCATGAAATTATCATTCAGAAGAGCTCATTAGGGAATTACAGACTCATGTCCATAGGCAGCCATGATGGCCATAGGCAGTCATGATCGCAAAGGAAACCATGATGGCCATAGGCAGCCATGATGTCCATAAGCAGCCATGATGAGACCTTGAAAAAGAGGATCCAAATTCATAAGAAAAAGGGAGTTTGTTAGATAATAGTTTTTTTCTTATAGAGGCAACACACACACACACACACACACACACACACACACACACATATCAAACAGGGAATCCACAACAGACCAAAGTAACAATAGTATTACTGTCTAGCTTGGTGAACCTGTGATGTTGTATTGTGGTTACTAACAGAAGTATTGGTGAGGGGAAATATACAGGACCAGGGGTAACTTGTGAAAAGCAGCGGTGGTCACTGAAAATCCCACTCCGGCACGGGTGATGACTCCCAAAAGCAACCCGGGAGCCCTCTGCACAACTTGCAGGCAGCTCAGCAAGTCAGAGATCCTCCTCTGCAGCTGGACTCTGGGAGAGTGGCCTCCTCCATGGCCTGGGGAGGGAGCCATCATTTACTCTTGCAAGTTTTCACTCTCTCAGACCTGTGACTTTTCCTTTCTCTCCTGAGCCTCAGGAGCCTCCCTATCCCAAGCTGCCTTACAACAGGCTCCTGAGTCTTCTGTTTGTTTGTTTGTTTGTTTTGGAGGGGAGAAACAGTGAGTAACACACCACTTGACCCATCCTCCATGCAAGAAGTCAGAAAGGCACTGGTAAACACTGGTTATCATTCAAGCTTGCCTGGGGATTGGGCAGTTGGGCCAGAGACACATAGAGCTGTAAGAGGGAGGGAGACTTCAAAGCCACAGCAGGTTTTATCAACACTCTCTGTCCCAGAGGAAGCTGCAGGAGGACCTAGGAGCTAACAGGTGAACTCATCATGCCTGGCCTCATAATCTGATGGTATTTCTGGGAGCTGATGAAATATTAGAGGAGGAACCTCGTTGGAGGAAGTAGGTGCCTGATCCCTTCCACTGGGATGCTCTCCCAATGCCTACAAGCCAGAAACCCTGAAGCCAAATGATGTCTGACACATCTGAAAATGGGAGCCAGAGGAATCTTTCTGCTTTAATTGTTCTCCCTGGCACTTGTCATAGTGATGCAGAGTCTAGCACCTGGGTCAGTATCTATTACTTTATCTTGGTAAAGGAGAAAATAACCTAGAGACTATCCCAAGCCCACTGACATCCTTTTAACTTTATTTTTCTAGTGTGTCGTATGTATGGTGGCTTGAGTAAGAACGGCCCCCATAAGCTCATATATTTGGATGCATGGTGTCTTAGGGTTTCTATTGCTGTGACAAGTCTTATAAAGGAAAACATTGAATCGGGGCTGGCTTACAGTTCAGAGGTTTAGTCCATTATTGCCATGGTGGAAAACCTGGCAGCACACATGGTGGTCCACAGTAGACATGGTGGTGGAGAGGGAGTTGAGAGTTCTACATCCAGATCTGCAGGCAGCATGGAGAGACAGTGAGCCACTAGGCCTGGCTTGAGCTTCTGAAATCTCAAAGCTCACCCACTGTGGCAGTTCTAGATAATACTGAATTTGGCTTCAGAGAGTTTCACACTGCCTATGACAGAAACACTGTACCAGCAGAGACAACTGGCAAATAAAACCCGAAAAGGTAGAAAAACTCTGGGAAGCCAGTGAAGTAGAGTGAATATTTCCCCAATCCGCAGTTTCTTTCTTCAGTCAGGCAATCTGGTCATAAAGAGAACGGAGAGGCTGGGAAGATGGCTCGGCTGTTAAGAGTGCTAGCTCCTCTCCCAGAGGACCTCCATTAGGTGGTTCACAACTGCTTCTAACTCCATCTCCAAGGGATCCAGCACCCTCTTCTGACCTCTGTGGGCATATGCATACAAATGAATGAAGGCTAAGCATGGTGTTAGATGCCTTTAATCCCAGGACTTGGGGAGGCGGGGGCAGGCGGATCTCTGTGAGTTCCAGGCTTGGACCACCATGTCTGGCAATGTTTTCTGGTCTACACAGCAAGTTTCAAGCCAGAATGGCCTCTCTGAGAGAGGGTGGAGAGGAAGTGGGAGTACTGGGTGAGGGAGAGGGGAATGGACAGACAGGAAAGGAGAGGAGGAGAGAGAAAAGTGACTTGTCTTTGCCTCCAACCTTCACCAACCCAAACTATTCTGGGCATTTTATTAATCTACCTCTGGGATTTTATTAATCATGATAGACCCTTCTGTGGCTGTATTTCTATCAGGTCTCAGTCTGTGTCCGGTACCCACTGCCTGTCTTCCTTTTGTTGTAAGTCGGTTCTACGGGATTTTGTACAGTTTCTTTCCCTTTCTTTTTATTTTTCTTTCCTTTCTCTCTCATTTTTTTTTTGTAGTTTCTGGTACAGTTACATGTGTTGATGAATTTTTAATCGGATATCTTTTATTTATTCCTGAATGACTTCATACATGTAAACAGTATATATCTTGTTCATATCTAGTCCAAATTTCTGCCTCCCCCTCCCCACTTTACATCTTGTCTTTTAGATATTTTTGTATTTTAATTTTCTTGTAGCCCACTGAGCCCAGTTAGAGCTACCTGTTGGAATATTGACTGATCTTTTGGCTCACCATGGTGCAGGTCCTGTGCAGGTATCCACAGCTGTGAAGCATTTGTGAAGGCAACAGCCGCCTAATTTCTAGACGAAGGGATTATTTGTTTCATGAGACAGGGTCTTATGTAGCCTAGACTGACCTCATACTCACTATAGACATTGCCAAAGATGACCTTGAACTCCTGATCTCCCTGCCTCTAGCAGGAGCGCCTCTGAAGTGCTGGGCTGGCGTTTCGGGCATGTACCACCAAGCCTGACTGTGTTTTATTGATTCTAAATTTATTTAACTAATTTTATTTTCTGGCCCATCATTTTCACAATTTCAGAAATGGTTTGATTTGGGTTGTTTCATTTTTTACCATAGACAGGCTTTGTACATTAAATTCACTGTCTCAGGCATCTTCCTAGACCTTTCAAACATCTCTCAGAGAATAAACATCAGATCAGTTGTAAGGATTCAGATTACTTGGCTTTGAATACCTGACCCAGTCGCTTAAACGCCTCATGACCTTAGAATCCTATAGAAATGGATAAACCAGCCCGTTTAAATACAGAAAGCACAGCCTGTGGTAGGAAGAAACTTGAAGGCTGCTGTATTTAAAGGGCAAAGAGATGAGCAGAGGGGGAGGGTCCTGTTCAGAGATGCAATGTGATGGAAGTAGCCGTGACCAGCTCTAGATGCTAAGGCAGAAGGTCAGAAAAGGTCAGATCACGAAGGCACCTGTATGAGTGAGGTGTTACGGAATTGTATCCTATAGACATGTTTGTCTCTTGCCAGTTCTAGGGATTGAACCTGGGACTTCCCAAATGCTAGACACCCACTGTCCTGTCAAGTCCTGCTGCAGACCCTCCCTGGGGGATTTTAGGCAAGCGTTCTACAGCTAAGTTATACAGCCAGCCCCTCACTGCTGTATTCTCAACAGGTCTTCTGACACTAAGTTACAACGTCACCCTCTTTTAACTTTCCATTTTGAGGCAAGTTCTTACTAAGTTATCCAGCTCATCTTAAATTCACTCTGTAGCCTGAGCCCACATTAAAAGTTGACATCCTCTTGCTTGAACCTTCCCCAAATTGCTGATGTTACCAGCCTGTACTTCCAGGTCCAGCAGACAGGTATTTTGTAAGTGCTAGCCCTGTGCTTTGGCATGGTATTGCAGACACACAGAAAGCATCAAGCGATCCTCCCCTAATCCTCTAAATTGGTAATGTTAGTTGATGCAAGCTCTTTTCCAAACACCATTTTAGAGTTAAACCAAACATATATGTTATGGCAGAGAATGCAAAACTCAAAATCAAACCTTAAAAGAAGCATTTATTCAAGCACCTAAAGTGGCCCACAGGGAGTCCGTGGAAGGCCCATTCAATCCTTTAAGGTCCTTGAGAAGGTCACTGGGAGACCTTGTCTGCTTCCCTGCATCTTCTCGATGTGGGTGTTATTCCCTATGTAAGCCACAGGCACCACAGCCCTCTCTGAGCCAACTGAAATGACCTATTAAGTGCTTGTGTGTGTGTGTGTGTGAGAGAGAGAGAGAGAGAGAGAGAGAGAGAGAGAGAGAGAGAGAGAGAGAGAGAATTACATGTCAGTGTATACGTGTGGAGGTGCATGCATACATGTGTGCATGTGTGCATAGAGGTTAGAAGTCAAAAGCCTGTATCTTCCACCCCAGGTCTCCTTTTGTTGTCTGTGTAGTTTCTTGCTTGTTTGTTGGAAAGGTCTCTCACTGAACCTGGAGCTCACTGTTAGGATTAGAGTGTCTAGTCAAGAGTTATAGGAATCTTACAGCTCTGTCCTTTCCCTCCCAATGCTGAGATTACATAGGCACTTCACTGCCTTGTATCTTTTACAGGGGTGCTGGGGATTCAAACCCAGGTCCGCGTGCTCACCCAGCAAGCACTTTAGTGACTGAGCCATCTCCCCAGCCCCTTAAGTGGCTTAATGGTAATAACACCCCAGCCCTTCAGAAGCCACTGCCCCCAAACAGAGACCAATGAAAGATGGCATTACCCACTAATCCTGATGTATTTTCAATTTATGCAATGAAGAATACATAGGTCTGCACTGTCCCTTGCCTGCCATGATTAATGGCCTGGCCCCGGCGAAGGTCCAAGAAAGAAAGGAACCCAGAGAAGCAAAGGCAGGGGTTTTTATATTATCATGACTACAACAGACTCATTCGATGGTGTCAGCGCCGACTGTGGGCTCTGATTATGAAATATGATGCATGTTGAATGTAATGACTTTCTCTGCCCTTCTGGGGAGTTCGCTGCTTCCCAATGTCATTTTCTGTTCTCATCTGAGTGGTAATAAAAGGAATATCATTGACTGTCGCAGTGCTGTGGCCACTGTGTGTTTTACAATAAATTGCATTTCAAGACCTTTCATCCCAGGAGAAAAGCACATGCCCAAAAGGACGATCCTGAGTCGGGTTCTGAGACCCCAATCTCCACGACAATGGGAAGCTCCAATGTTTAGGTAACAATCCCCAAAGAGCACTCATTTTTCAAGCAGTTCTATACCAAAGGCCAGCTGGGACTGGGGAGAGAGATGAGAAAATGGAGTCTTGTAAGCAGGAAAGACTATGCTGGTCAAACCAGTGTGGGATGGACCAGCCAGTGCCTTTGCCCTGGTTCCAGTGATGAATGACCAGACCCCAGCGAGGCACCAGCCTTAGAGTCTAGCCTCTGATACGTCCAAGAGAGGAAAACTGGAAGAACACAGATTCAAATGGAGAAGGCAACATTGAAAGTCCTAAGCACTTGGTACCTTTAACTAAGCCTTGCTGTTCATTATTCCAGGAGGATTAAGCTGTATTCTGCTTGCCGCGGCCAAAAGCTTAAGGAAACCAACATTCGGGGCTGTTCGGGACTGTTAGGCAAGTGTTCTAGCACTGAGCCATGCCCCAGTCTCTCACTGGGGGATTCTACGCTAGCACTCTACCGCCGAGCCATGCCCTTGGCTCTTCTAGGGGATTCTAGGAAAGTGCTCTACTGATGAACATGCCTCTAGGCCCCCGCTTTAGTTTTTATTTTTTGGCAGGTTCTTTTGAAGTTGTCCATACTCATCTCAAACTCACTCTGTAGCTCAGGAAGTCCTTGAACTTGTGGATCTCCTTACCTCAGCCCCCTGAAAACCGGCATTACAAAGCCGTTACCACAAAGCCTGGCTCTGAGGACACTTAAAGAATGGGATATTTTTTGATTCACAGTTTCAGAGAGTTCGATCATGGTCTTTTGGTCCTGTGCGCTTAGACTGACCATCACGGCAGATAGTGTGTTCTTCGCTTCTTGAAGAACAGGATGGGGGGAAATGGCATTTAGGAAGGAGCTAAAGTAAGATATGTCCTTCAGGGACTGTCCCACCAGTAACCTAGGCCTCACCTCCAACCTTTCACCACATAACAGTAACGCCATCATATTACGACTCTATCAAGAGATTGAGCCATTCATTAGGCCTAGAGCTGCGGTGTGGCTTTTCACATATCTGCAGATCAGAAAGCAGAGAGCTTGAGCTGAGAGTGAACAGGAGTGTGTGTGTGTGTGTACATGTGTGTATGTACATGGGTGTATGTACATGTGTGTATGTATGTACATGCATGTGTGTATGTGCATATGTGTATGTGTGCATGTACATGTGTGTATGTACATGTGTGTATGTACATGTGTGTATGTATGTACATGTGTGTATGTGTGTGTACATGTGTGCGTGTGTATGTACATGTGTGTACATGCATGTATGTATGTACATGCGTGTGTGTACGTATGTGTACACACACACACATATATATATACATACATATATATCCCTCTGCCCTCAGTGACTCACCTCTATCAGCCATTCGCTCACTACCTGTGCTCAATTATTGCAACTTTTGATCCCATGGGAGTATTTCATATTCCATTCATAACAAGAAGGGCCAAAGGCAGGCAACTGCTCATTTCTGACATGCACTGGGTGGTGGCTAAAGTGGATTATCAAACTACAGGATCTAGAGTCTTTTTGAAGATCATCTCTGGGCATGTCTGTGCTAAGGGGTGAGGGACCCAGGCTCTTCTAGAACTTTATCTCCATGCCTCAAGACCATGGAAGTATTTTGTTAAGACTTGGAGGTAAGACTTCAGACTCTGAGGAAGTCTGACAGTCCCTCTTGTTTTGTCTAAAATTTAAATTGGTCTAATAGTCTCTGTGGCCATTACCAACTCTCACCCCTTGAAAGTGCTCCAAGTTCTCTGTAATAATTCTTTTGAATGAGATCTTGAAGACCAGGGAGCCAAAGGAGGCCAGAACCAGAGCTTGGTGGTAGGTTAGATGACTCCTGGAATAAAGCGCTTGTCTTATGTCAGTGCAAAACCCTAACTCTCACCTCAAAGGAGATGAGAAATAGTTTATTCTGGAGTCAAATATGAGTTACCATGGCCTGGGAACACAGAATTAGGTTACCCCAGATTCCATGTTCCAATGTAGTAACAGGTTGAAGTTTTTATAGGAACAGAACTCCAGTAAAGAAAGCCATAAATTGAGGCACTTTTCAAATACATTGGTGAACGCATTAGGTAGGTATTCAGGTTACAGTGAATTGAAGAAATCTTTGCTATAAGCATCTAATGTTGCCTAATGACATTCTCGGGCTTTTGGTTCATAAAAAATACATTCCGTATGTATATTCCAAAGGATTTGCTTAACAGTCACAAGGACAATAGATCATGCATAGAAGAAGTCAGTAAGTGACTATTAGCGGGGCTGAAAGTGCCCAAGATAATTTGGCTCTGGACTTGAAATTCTCCAGACTCCCCACAATCACCAAGTTCTAATCAGTCAATCATTCTTGCAGAAGGCACAGTGGTGGGTACAGCTTCTTTGCAAGAACTTTCATGCATACTCGCAAGTGTGAAGACCAGAGTTCATGTTGAAGACCCATGCATGGTGGCCCATGCCAAGAATCTCAGTGCTGGGGAGGTGGGGACAGGAAGATTCCTGGGCTCACTGGCCAGCCAACCTAAACACCTTAGGAAGCGCCAGGGCTGTGGGAAACCCTGTACCAAAAAACAAGGTAGACAGTGCCTAAAGAACTACACATGAGGTCGTCTTCTGGTCTCCATGTGTGCGCACACATATGTACACCTAGTATACAGACAGACAGACAGACAGATGCAGACAGACAGATAGAGAAATAGAGACCCTAGTGACAATTCCTACATCACATTGGTGAACAAATTGGATTCAAAGAAAGTATAAGGCACTTCCAAAAGCCACACAACAAAGTAAAGTCCACCCTAGACCTAATACTTGGAACACCTGGCTCAGGAGTCTATTATGATCAAGGATCCCAACTTTCTTTTTAAATATATCTGATTTCCTTTACCAAGAATGAAGCATGTTAATAATGCTCTCTCTCTTTCTCTCTCTAAACATTTTTCCCAGAGAAATAATAGATCACAGAGAGAGATTTGCCTCCATAAGGGGAATGTTATTATTTCTATGCGAACGCTAAAACAATTCTGAACTCCGAGCCCAGAACCAAGCTCCCTCTGTCTTACCTGTGTCACACACCTGGGAAACTCGGTTTAGAATTTCTTTTTCTTTCTTTCTTTCTTTTTTTTTTAATGAATCAAATCCATTTTGAATGGTCTATCTTAAGCTTTTCAGTTTGCACTCAATTTGTTTTATCACAGTGATAGGAATTAAAGGCCTTCACTACAGTTTAGGCAGCCTGCCAATACCTATTTTATAGCAGTAAAATATGTACAAATTAAGGAATCTCATGTGGAAAATCCATTCAACGGCCTCAAAAGCCAAATGAATGGTAATTACTCCAAGCACAATGAGGCAGCAATCAAGCACGATTGGATCATGCTTTTAAATGTACGTCTACGTTTTAAGAACGGCGATAATTATGAATTATGAAAATAACCAACAGAGACAATGGAGCAGCAGAGATGTTGTTTGTGAAACATGAAAGGGCCATTTTCAGGGGGGTGTGGGGAGCTAGTCATTCTTCCGCACCTGCCAGGGAATGTTGAACAGGACAGGAGCCATCTACAAAGCACAGGGCTGGGGTGGGTTCTTCCCTTCCCAGTCATTCGTGGTGGGGAGGGGGGTGTCCTGATGAGCTCCAGTGTTTGTAGAAGCTGATGGGGGAGGGAATGCAAAGACACCCAAACCCATATCGCTCATCATTTCCAGTTGTACCATCTTTGACATGCAAATGATGATCATGTAAATTGGGGTCATGCAAATCAGGACCATGCAAACCGGGTTCCTGCAAATGAGGTCAGCCTTGGTTGATTAGAGTTCCATTCTGGGTAAAGGCTTAGACTACTGGTGTCAGCTTACAGCATTCCCTGGGCCAGGGCTTAGGATTGGTTGCAGAGTTTGATCCTACAAAATAGTCACCATCTTCCTCAAATCAACTGTGCCTACTCTAAGAGTCCATCAGATTGGGCCTGTTGGCTGTTAATATGCCTTTATAAGAAGAGGGGTTGTCATGCCCCCTGAATGCGGTTGTCAGTTAGGAGGTCTGGGCAGTCCATGGGGCCTCTGGCAGTGGATCAGTATTTATCCCTAGTATACAAATGGACTTTGGAAGCCCATTTGCACATTTGGAAGCCCACTCCACATAGAGGGGTACTCCCTCACCCTAGACACACAGGGGAGGGCCTAGGCCCTGCTCCAAATGATATAAAAGACTTTGATGATCCCCCATGGAGGGCCTCACCCTCCCTGGGGAACAGAAAGGGGGTGGGATGGAGGGCAGGTGGGGGGCAGGGAAGGATGGGAGGGAGAGGGAACTGGGATTGATGTGTAAAACAAGCTTGTTTTCTAATTTAAATTTTAAAAGGAGGGGAAAAAAGGAAGAGGGATTGGGGAGAGTCAGGGACCCTCAATCCAGTAGTTCTTCCTAGCCATTCGCCCAACCCTGGCCTAATTGTGGCCTCTGGGTCTGGGAAATGCTAGAATGAATACGTGTTGAGAAGGGTCACTAAAGCAGGGGCTCCTTCTGTGGGGGGGCAGCCATCATCTATGCTGGGGGCAGGCCTTCCAGGGATATTGCTTTGGGGTCACTCATGCTCCTGTAGGCAACCTCTCACCCATGCTCTGTAAGCAAGCTCAATGAACCGGCTAGTGGCCCAGGGTGAGCTGCAGGGGAACTGCACATTTTTAGCCGATCAGCATCTATGAGACGGGGTACACATTCTTTAGCATCTCCCCAGAGAAGGGATCCCTAGGAACAGGATCCCTTTGCCAAGGTGAAGGAAAGTGCCCCATCTCTATGAGTGGCCTTCTCTCCACCTACTTATGTCAGGTGTTTTGTCACGGCAAACAGGAAAGGAACCAATGCCACCTGGTTAACGATGGATCACCCGTGTTTTGGTAGCCACTTGACGTCCTGTGTCTTGGTTGGTCTCTTCTTAGGCACGCCACCATGCCGTGGAGTAATGCATGGTTTTCATCTCATGTACATGAGACGAGCTTGCTTCACACCATCTGCAAGTCCACGGTGTCCTGACAGGGACTCTACTGTCAAGATTCGTGTGTACCCAGAATCATCAAATCTGTTGTGGGGGTGGATGGGGACACTCGGCTTTGGGCAGCAGGCTATCATCTCACCCAGTCTCCCTCTATAGCAGAGCTAACCCATCCTCTCGGTCCCACTCGAGCTGGCAGTTGTGTGAGTTATCCTGTGAGTGGATCTGAATAGCTCTTTCCAATAAAGGGTAGCATGTGCCGGCCTCTCAAATCCATGCAACTAAGCACAGTGCTTCTTTCTAGATGGTAGTTACATGGTTCACTAACTTAGTCCCTCGTGAATCCACTAATATCTCACTAATGTGGCAGAATCCGGAATCTTTGTAGCTATTTCCTCTGGCTTTCAAAACCATGAATTATATTAGTGTATCCAGAGCACTCAATTCTTCCTGCTTAGCAGACTCTATTGATATGACATCATGGAAACAATGAACCACTGTGATGTTCTAGGAGTTTCCAAGATGACCAGAGTCCTTGAGAACAACGTTATCAGAGAACAGCTGAGAAAACTCAGGGAAGGTAGTGAGTGTATTGCTCATTGTTGTGTAAAGGTTAACTACTTGGCTTTTCAGAAAACTTCAAATCTTAAAAGATTCAACTCAGAACTCCACTTGTTTTCAGGTTTCCATAGGCCATCTCTCTCTCTCTCTCTCTCTCTCTCTCTCTCTCTCTCTCTCTCTCTCTCTCTCTCTCTCTCTCTCTCATCTATATCTATATCTATATATTGCATTAAATTTTTCATTAGCTGGGTGTCCGTCCGTCTGTCCATCCATCCATCTGTCTATCATCTATATCTATATATTGTACTAAGTTTTTCATTAGCTGGGTGTGGTGGCCCATGCCTCTAATATCAACACTTGGAAAGCAGAGGCAGGGGGATGAGAACTTCAAGGTCATCCTTGGCTATGTGGTGAGTTCAACATCAGATTGGGATGAATGAGATTCTGTCAAAAAGAAGAGAGAGAGGAGGAGGATTGAAAGTGAGAGAAGGGAAAAAAGGAGGAAGTGGGGAGAAAGAAAGGAAGGAGGATGGAGGGAGAAAGAAAAGAGAGGGGGAGAGATGAAGGAAGAGAAGGGAAGAGTAGCAAGAGAAGGAAGAGAAGAAAGGAGGGAGGGAA
Source organism: Mesocricetus auratus (assembly GCF_017639785.1). NCBI lineage: Eukaryota > Metazoa > Chordata > Mammalia > Rodentia > Cricetidae > Mesocricetus > Mesocricetus auratus. The sequence continues at coordinate 23,798,821 of NW_024429206.1, forward strand.
AGAAGAAAGGACATGATACAGAGACAAGGATTGGAATGAACACACTTGTTAGGCACCAGGTCCTTTATTCTGTTCTAGTAGATACACCATGTTTAGCACAGCAGTTAAGTCTAGGCTGCGGATGACTCTGGTAGTCCACTGTCATCTGCCTGTAACCCACGTGAATTCCGTTGAGCTCGTGTGATGGAATGGGATATCTAGATCACCACATCCTTTAACTCCTCAAAAACTGGCACTTACCTGTTTCCTTCCACTTAGAATGCAAACCTGAGGTTTCCCATTAGCTCCCTTCTCCACTGATGGCACTCATCCACATAGATCTGGAAGCCAGTGTGCAAGTTCTGAGGCTAGCCACACGATGGACTGAGATGCACGCTGTACTGGTCCATTGTCTCGTGCTGAGTGAGCTTGCTGAGAAGCTGGCCCTGGAATTAGGGATGCCCCACTCCGTTTCAGACCCAAGCATGTTTGTCTGACAGTACCCTTTAAGGTCCCTTGTCCGGAGGATGGCCTGACACTTTCACTCTGTGACAGGGAAAGTAAGGGAACAGTAAAACAGCCCAAGAGTGAAACAGTGTCCTTGAGGACAGTTGTCAGGTGACCCATTTCCAACAGAGGTCACTAGTGTTCACAGCACAATATAAAAGTGCCTGTAGCGGAGAGAGAGAAGCTGACACTCAGCCATGGAGAGAACGCTCAATCTGGAATCCAGCTGCTGCCTCAACTTCCCAAGTCTTTGGGGACAAAGCATACAATCTAATGATGTTATCTTTTATGCTGTCTTTTTTTTAACCCTTGGAGGCCTCACCTAAGGGGACACTTTACTATAGCAGGGACTCACAATTGGGAGCTGCAGCTGATTGCTTCAGTGAGAACTTCTGCAGTTGATTTCTACTGGTTTTTCTTTTTTTGGAGGTGTGACCTGAGGGTGGTTATGTGTGCATGTCTATCTCTTAGTATTTATTCTTTTGCTTTGCCTTTCTCTTCACTTATTTAAAACCTGAAGGATGGTTATCACAGATCATTCTCCAGATCTATGGTTATCTATTACAGAGCCACACTGTCGGGCTACACCCATGGCTTCCTCTATGAGACAGAGTCATGTCAGAACTCCGTGAGTTACCAGTTTCCATAACCAACTGTACGTAACCAGGATCACGTTGCTATGTCCAGTACCCTATTGCTGTAGGTCAACTTAGACGATGTCTCCCAGTTCTGGAAAGTTCTATTTCATATTGCCAGTGCACAGTCTCTCTGACTGAAGTCCTCTATATGTTGTTCCGTATGTCTATGACAATGCTGTAGAGTTGCCCGTCCTCTTAAGCCGGTGAGGCCAACTAGCTTCGTTCTGAAAACTTTAATAGAGCATTATCGCCTCCATCCAGCACCTAACATCAGCCTTTGGACTGCTGGCCATCAGTTTCCTCATTTCAGTTCTGGAGATTATTCAAGAAGATGGCATTTTGTCTTGTCTTTGGACATGCCATGGCTTATACCATAGTTCCCTACCAATCAGGGTAAAACTGTAGCCCAGTGGGGTGTGTGTGTGTGTGCGCGCGCGCGTGCGTACGTGCATGTACTTGCATATGTGTTCATGTATTTGTGTGTGCCTGTGTGTATGTGGGTGTATGCCCATCCATGCACATTCTAGAGGTTAACCTTGGGTGCTGTTCCTCAGGTACTGTTGCCCCCCATTTCTGAGTTAGGGTCATTGAACCCAAAACTCACCCACAGGCTTGGCTTGGCTGGCTGGCTGGCTAGTGAGCCCCAGTACTAGAATTAAAAGCATGTGCCACAGTGCCTGCCTTTTATTAACCCGGGATCTGAGGATCAAATCCTCGTGCTCGGAGGCTAGCACTTCCCCGACTGAGCTATCTCTCCAGCCCTACCCCAGATTTATTTACACGACATTAACGCTTCTGCCTTCTCTGCCAGCTCAGCATCACCACCCGACCTTTCAGCCCTGAAACCCTTTAGATTTGCGGGTACTTTGGAGCTTAGCGGTGTGTCAGCATCTCCTACTACCAGCCTCGGCCCACGAAGACCAGCTGCCGCTAAATCCCACAAAGAATGCCGTGCTCATCCACCACACACTGCTTCCTCTTCTCTCATGCATGTGCGCACATTCGGGTACATGTTCATGGATGCACTTGTGCATGTGTGTACACACATGTGGAGGCAAGAGGACGGACAGCCTTGGGGACAGTTCTCCACCAATCAGGGTAAAACTGCTATCCCAATTGTGTGTGTGTGTGTGTGTGTGTGTGCACGCGCGCACGCGCGCTCACACACGCGCATGTGCTGCTCTCCCTCTGTGTGTGCATGTGAAAGGCACACACACACACATTCACAAACACACCGGAGGTTAATGGTTAACCATAGGTGTTTCTTCATGAACACTATTCCCTTCCTTTAAGACAGGGTCTCTCACTGGCCTAGCACTACCAAGAATGCCAGGCTGGCTGACTAGCTAGACTCAGGGATCCGTCTTTCCCTGCCTCCCCAGTGCTGAGACCACAGCCACACCTGGCTTTTATACCTGAACTCTAGTGACCAAACTTAGACCCTCACACTAGTGAGGCAAGCATTCCCTGACAAACACCATGTTGTACAGTCTTGGTAAAGGAAATGAGGCCGGAGAGTGTTTTATTAAGGGGCTGGATTTCCCATTCTCTGGGCTTTCTGATGGCTACTCAGTCCTTCAAACTGATGTTGACTACTCCAGTTTATTTACTATGAGCCTTCACCAGGAGCAAGCTTTACGAAGGCCTCCTAGCAGTGACCTTGCCAGGTCATTAACCATAAGTTGTGGGAGAATGTCTCTGATAAATAAATTCTCCCCTCTTCAGCTGTATATTCTGCAACGCTCGCGCGCACACACACACACACACACACTGAGCTATCACCACCATCACTACTGATCTAACATGATAAGCTTCTCTCTTCTGAATCCTCTTAATATGTACTTGATGAGTTTTGGTAGCCTCATGTGTGTTAAGTATGTGAGGGGAGCAGGGCTGAGTGTACATGTGTTTGTGTGCAGGTATGCATGCACATGTACAAGTATGCAGGTGAAGGCCATACATCAATCTAAAGTAACCTTTTCAGTCACTTTCTGCCTTTTTTAAAGACAGGATCTACCACTTTTACCTGGTACTCCCCCATCTGGCTAGGCTGGCTGACCAACAGGTCCCAGGGTTCTGTCTGTTTCTACTCTTTTAGAACCTTTTTAGGGGATTGCATACATGTGCTATCATGCCTGACTGTTTTTATGTGCTTTCTTGGAATCCAGCCCAGGTCTTCGCACTTACGAGATTTTCTACTCCATGTCTGTTCCTGTAACAAAAACACTCTCACCAAAAGGAGAAAAGGGTATATATTTCAGCTTCATACACCACAGTCCATTGCCGAGAGAGAAATCAAGACAAGAACTGAAGACAGGATCTTGAAGACACTTCTACTTGCTATTCCACAGAGCATTACCTCTGAGGAAAGAACTCAATCACAACCACAAAAAAAAAGGACAGCGGGAACCTTGGAAGGTGCCACTTGCTAACTGGCCATCTCATAGTCATCTAGCATTTTTATACAGTCCAGGACTATATGTCTAAGGACTTGTGTAACCTCCACAGTGGGCTGGGTGCTCCTACATCAGGTAACAGCAAGACACTCCCCCACCAGGCAAGCACACAGGCCAAAGTGATGTAGGTAATTCCTCTCAGATGATCTAAGACAGAGTCAAGTTAACAGGAAGTAGATATAGCCTGTAAAAAAAAAAGTAAATAGAGAGTAAAAGGAAATAAAGAAGGAGTGGCAAAGGAACTCCATAAAACAATTTACCAAGGAAATACCCCAGGGAGCCCCATGGAGATCTGGGAGACTGGGAATAGATAAAGGGCCTCTGTGGGAGCCATCCAAGACAGGTCAAAGGTCAAAGACCTTTGGCATCAACCACTTTCTACATCTGTTTCTGTCTCTTCAAGGGGTAGGGAGCATGGCCAGTTGGAGTGGCTTACTGCAGTAATGTAGCATGTCTCCAAATTCCCTTGGCAATTCCCCCACTCTGTTATTTCTTTTTCTCTTGTTGCAAGGACAGAAGCAAACTAAGAGAGGAAGGAATTATTTGGGGTCACAGTTTGAGGATTCACAGTCCATCATGGCAGGGAAATAGTGGAACACAGACCCGGAGCAGCCCATCACAGGGGGAAGATGGAGTTTGAGGTTGCTTGGTTCCTATCTTGACAGAAGCGAAATTTCAGATCAGAATCATCAAGGGAATATACCATTGTGCAGCCCCTGTTGGTAACCCCTTTCCTCTAACTAGACACCACCTTCTTGTTTCTGCAGCCTCCCAACACCACTGCTACAAAAGATGAAGCTTTCAAACACAAGGGTCTGTGGGAGATACTTTACATTAAAACTATAATGCCCATATTAACAAGTGTCTAGCACAATCCTCTTCCTACGAAAGGTGCCTTTGCAGCACTCGCCCTCTGACATGGCTGAGTAGTTAAGAGCTAGTACTGCACTTACCGAGGACCAGAGTTCAAGTCCCAGTAACCACATTGAGCATCTCAAAATCTCCTGCTGTAGTCTACACAGGCACCTGTAAACACACACACACACACACACACACACACACACACACACACCACTTTTCAAAACCTAAATCTTTTCAGTGTACCTGTACCAGGACTCAGTTATGAATAAATGTGTGCCCTCTTTAGTCTTACATTCATAGGGTTGCCAATGACTTTGCAGTTCCCTTTTCAGACCAGCTTTTTGAGCCACTGTGTGGTGAAATGGCAAAATAAATGCTCTGATTTACAGAGGGGGAAAAAAGCAGGCATGTAGGCTGCACAAGACATTATCTTAAAGCCACTGCAAAAAAAAAAAACCTCTTCCTCCTTTATTAGAAGTGTCAGGCACTGTCAGAGCGCTGGAGCACACAGGGCCAAGGAGATTGCAAGGGCAGTCTGCACACCACTCAGCGCTAACAGGCGACAAGTTCTGATACTCTAAGAATTTCTAATCCGTGGCCACTTTCAGTGGGAGGCCGAGCAAATACCCAAATTGATTCTGCCTGCTTCAGACCCAATGTGTGAAAACACTGAGTGACAGGAACACCGAAGGGGGAGACATCCGCAGAGTGATTGGTTAAACAGCTATTCATTTTGAAATATATCTCCAAGATGCAGAACAGAGGGCCACTGTAGTACGCTGTCCATTAATTATACAGTTGACAAGAAAATTACCCTTCAGATCAACATGAAGTGGGAGATGGGGGCTGGAAGGGAGGGGTGGGTCAGGAACAACATTCAACAGGATTATCTGCAGCCTGTGAGTGAGTGAGGACCTCTCAGCTCGGGAAGGAGGCAGCTTGTATTCACATAGCTGTCCATCCCTGTCCAAGAGTTCTACAGTGATTCAACCAATGAGGATTGAAGCATTCTTATTTTGCAGATGTTAGCATCTGTAATAAACATACAACTTTTAAAAATGTTTAATCTGTCTATAATCATGTGTTTGTGGAGTGGGGGGGTCTGTGCATGTGTATGCAGGAGCCCACAAAGGCAAGAAGAAGGTGCTGGATTCCCTGGAACTGGAGTTATAGGCGGCTATGAGTTGACAAATGTGGCTGCTAGAAACTAAACTCTGGGACCTCTGGAAGAACAGCAAGCATTCTTAACCACTGAGCAACCTCTTCAGAACTGATACACAGGCTACTTGTCTTGACATTCTCTGAGCATGACAGCATTGCTGGTGTTTGCACAACAATTATATTGTATAAAACTAGTGTCATCATTCGCTTTAACTGTCACCTTGACATAATCTAAAGTCACCTGAAAAGGGAGTTTAAATTGAAGAATTGCTCAGACCAGATTAGCCTGTAGGCATGTCTCTGGGGTGGGGAGGTTGTCTTGATGTGGAAGGAACAAGTCTACTGTGGGCAGCACTATTCTCGGGGCAGGTGGCCCTGGTTAGTGTAAGTAAATAAGCTAAGTGTGAGCCTGTAAAGCGAGCCAGAAAGCATATGAGATGGTGCATAACTATGCAGAATTTCTACAGCATTTTATGCAATAAACTTGGTCATTATTACATGTGAGAAGTCCTGAAGGTAGTGAGTGGAACCTAGTCCCCTGCAGATATAAATCACATGCAGTGACACTAGCCCAACGGTAACCATTCTGGTAGGAATGAAATGACTCCAAAGAGACATGTGTATTCCCCCATCTCTGGCTACCAGACTATTGACACAGTGGACCCCTGTTCCCACATAGAAATATTCCTAGAAATATCATGTTGGATGGAGGGAAAATTAGAAGGCTGGAGCTGGTCAGAGAGGGAGCTAGTCTCACGGGAGAAGATGCCACAGAGTTCTGACAATTTGAGAAACCACCTTTCAGGACAGACTGGAGCAGTGACAATGACAGGTCATTGATGGTCAGGATCCCATCTTGACCAGAAGTGATTAGCTATGCCCACTTCTTGCTCTAACTAAACCAAAACCTCTTAAGGGCCCTGAATAATGAACTTGGGTATTACTGAACCTCTTTGCTCCTCTCCTCAATGTGGCCGCATTGAGCAAGTATCCTTTTTCTGATTTTCACTATCACGTGTTTGTTTAATTAGTCTATTAAAGATGGATATCTAGCATGCACAAAACCCTAGTTTCTGTTCCCAGCAATGAATAAAACTGGGTGTGTTGGTGCACACCTATAGCCTCAGCACTCGGGAACTAAAGGCATGATGACCAGAAATTCAAGGTTATCCTCAACTGCAATACTGAAGTTCAGTGCCTGATTGAGCTGCATAAGACTTTCTAGAGGGAAATGGGCTTCCAGGCCCCATCTATCGCCAATTTCTAACCTCTTTTTTCTTCCCCAGACCAAGGGTGGCCCACCAAATGGCTGGCTCCAATCTGAATCCAGGTCTGCCTCTAGAGTCAAGGTCTCACTGTTAGATCCAGCCCATGTCATGGGAGCCTGAGATCTAGATGGTATGTTTGTTACTAGGAAATTGCTCAGTTCTTGTCTTCTTGAAGGAAAGAATTAAGTCCAGAGACATAGATAATTTAAATAGAAATTTATTTAGCAAAGAAAAAGAAACACTCCAAAGAGACATTAGACTGGGCTACCCAAAGGCAAGGGACAGCCTAACGAGTTCTTAATTGTATGCTGAAAGCATTTTAAAATATTTGTGAGGTAAGTAGCATAGTTATAGGATGACTCTTCCCCCAGATGATGATGGGGTGGCTCTCTTTTTAGGGCATTTCTTCCCATGATAGCCACAAAAAGGGAAATGAGGTTAAAATCACAATGAAGGTGATGTTGTAATGATGCCAGGTTTTTTGAAGATGTAGGCCCTTCATTGACACAGTGGAGTCTCAGTTTCCAATATAGCAGAAACTGCAGCACCAAGGATGTGTAACCACACAGCAACATATACAGATCTTTTTTTACTCACCATTCCTTACACAATGCATAATAATATTTCGCATTGCATTACAAGCCACCTAGAGATGATTTAACAAAAATAGGAGGACATCATCAAGTGATGTACAGACATTACATCATTTTATAGAAAATATTTTATCTTGTTCTAGTAGGGAAGCACAGCAACTTGTATCCCCTTATACAAAGACCAGTCCTCCTCTGTTTGGGGAAGATTGTCCTCTTCAACCAAACATGCAGTTTCAGGAGGGTGGGATGGGGGATTGGTGGGAGGAATGGGAGGATGGGAGGGAGAGGGAACTGGGGTTGGTATATACAATAAGATTGGTTTTAATTTAAATAAAAATTAATTAAAAAGAAAATATTTGATCATGCACAGAGTTGTGTATCTTCAAGGGTCCTGGAGATAATCCTACATAGGCACAAAAGATGACTGTGGGGATGCAATGATTGCAAAGAAGAATCTGGGGATCACCAAAGGATGACTGTGTGGGATGCAATAATTGCTGAAGGTCTGAGGGCACCAAAGGATGGTTGTGTAGGATTCAATGATTGCTGAAGGTCTGGGGAGCACCAAAGGATGACTGTGTGGGATGCAATGATTGCAAAAGGTCTGGAGAGCACCAAAGGCACCAAGGCTGGCTTAATGCCTCTCCTTTGTATAATTAAATGAATGGCACATCATTTGTTAAGTTCTATCCTGTGAGAGATTTCCCAAGTTGGGAGAAGACGGTTATATTAAAAACAATTATTCAGATTTCCCCCCTTGGCAAACTCTCACAAACGTGTGTACGTGCGTGCGTGCGTGCGTGCGTGCGTGCGTGTGTGTGTGTGTGTGTGAGTGTGTGTGTGTGTGTTCAACCAGTTTCAGTATGAGAACCTGGCTGTAGGACTATGTTCATATGCTAGGATGGGTTTTCCCTTGGTTGGACTAACACCAAGTTGTTAAGAGAAGCTTTTTCTTTTGCTAGCCGCTTTGGTTTATCCCCCGCCAGTCGCCTGGGCTCTGCCGCGCCAGCCTGGTTCTAGATCCACATGAGTCCCAAATAAACACACAGGAGGCTATATTAATTATGAAGCTGTTGGCCTTGTTTGTCTCTTACTGGCTAGCTCTGCCTTAAGTAATTACCCCATAATTGTTAATCTAAGTATGTTTCTTACCGGAGAATAGTTCCCGGCGTCCTACCCCCATGGCGTCACATGTTGACTCTCTTGTGTTTCCCCTTCCCAGAATCCTCCTCGACTCCTAGTCCCTCCTATCTAGGTTTTCTATTGGCCAGACAGTACTTTATTGACAAATGCACAGGCAAATAACAGGACTTCCCCAACATCTCCTCTTTTCTGTTTAAACAAAAGAAAGGTCTTAATTTTAACATAGTCAAATTGTATATGACAGAACAGTTATCAAGTAAGAACATAGTTACAATATTTTAGCAAGATTTAAAGAAAATATCATCCATCCCATCCTTGTGAGTCAAAAGTTCTATATGTATCTTTTATCATAACTAAGGAAAACTATAATTATAACTATCTGTCTTCAACTCCATCAAAGACCACAGAAGGATAATATATAAACACTAGGATTAACAGAGATATCTTACTGCCTGGACAGTCACCCGAAGTTCCTCTGTAACGTTGGGGCATCCATCTTCAGCCCATAGGCCACAATGTGTCCAGAAGATTTCTCAGCAAAGCAGGAAATTTCAAACTGTCCATCTGCATTGGCAGTCTGTAAGTCATTTTTCTTTGTCCTGCAGAAAGTCTCGTAGACTCTTCATGAAGCGGGAACCCTTAAGACTGAGTTCAGTAGTCACTTTCCTGTGGGTCCTGCTTGTCCAGTTCATACAACAACAGTCAAGAAGTACAGGCAAGAGCAGTTCTTGCCCAAATGGCTAATCTTGCCATGTTGAAAGCAAACTCCATAACAAGTTTCTTCGATGCCCATCTTCCTCTCAGATGTAATTGGTGCTGCCAAGAGCAGACATTTCTCATTGTCAAGAAAAACCCTAAACCATTTTAAATGCCATGTTCTGAAGGTCTTTGAGAGGTTTGAAGACTGTCCATCTCAAATATATTTTTGTATATCTAGAAAACCTAACTTACCTAACTTTAAATTCTAACTATTATAAGTAACTATCTATTGTCTGTATTTAATTATGCATTACATTTTAAAAGAACAGTATAAGTACAATACTTAGTCAAGAGGAGAAATATACTTATCACAAAATTGACTTTGAATTTGTATCAATAAATGAAAAACAATACCCATACCATAATTCCCCTTTTTACCATTAAAAAAGATTGGCTGTGATCACTAGCCAATTATAAACAATCCCATTTAAATGAAAACAAAGATTTATAAACAAGATGGGAATTGGGACGTCGCTCATTCCAAACTGCTTCCTGCTGGAAGGGGGCGCTGTTTATACCATGGGGACAATGACAAAACTCAGAAACCTGTATAAGTCCGTATTTTCGGGGTCTGTAAAGCTGTATCATCTTAGCTGTCTCAGTCATTGGAACACCTGGTCCACTGCTTCCGGGGGTCTTGGTTCATGAAACCACAGAAGTCTGGAAGGAATCCTCAGCTTTTCATTTTCTGTAGAAACATAAGCAAAAACTCCTTTTCCGAGTAACATATCCTTATACTTAAATTTTGAAGTCAAGGCATTTCCAAAAGATATAAGTTGGATTAATTCAGCAGCATTTATAATCAAGTGTACTTTAGCAGCTGTTCCTTCCTTAGCAATCAAAAAACTGAAAAACACAATAGCGTACAGTATCCAGACTTTCTGTGTATTTTCCATCTTTACGTGGCTTATTTATTTATCTATTATTCTATTTCTTTTACTTTTATTTCTTTTTTTCTGAGACAGGGTTTCTCTTTGGAAATCTGCCTGCTTCTGCCTTTGTAGTAAATCCTACCGGCGTGTGCCACCACAGCCAGCTTTTGTATTTATTTACCACTTTGTCGTTTCATTTTCTCTCTCAATCTCATGTATATTTTTAAACATACTGTGAACCTTTAGAGATTTTCTTCATCCAAGTCTGACTTTGCTGTAAATCTTTATGTTTTTCTGGCCACGTGTCTTAACTGTAAAACCGCGGCTGTTTTAAACTGTCGTTTCAAGATGGCGGGAGTAAGCGTGATTTCAGCTTACCGCCTCAGTCCATGCTGACCTCCAGCAAAAGCTGCCACTTCCAGCTGTACGTACACACCTTTCAATCGTTAGCAGAGTCTCTTAAAATAACCTTGTTGTCTTTGTTTTTGTTTTTGTTTTCTTTTTATGCTGAGTCAGGAAGACTCCAGTAAGCGAGCCGCGTGAATCTCGGCTTGTCACTAGCAAAAAAGAGCACACCTGAGAAAAATGCTGCTACCAAAAATCTGTGCTTCTCTCCGTTCTTCTGTTTCTAAAATTCCTTTAAAGCTTTTGTTATTTTGCATGGAAATTCATGATCCCACTTCTGACACCATTCTGTTATGAGAAGCTTTTTCCTTGAGAAGGAGCCGTTCCGCCAGCCTGGTTCCAGAGCCGCTTGAGTCCCAAATAAACACACAGGAGGCTGTATTAATTATGAAGCTGTTGACCTTGTTTGTTTCTTACTGGCTAGCTCTGACTTAAGTAATTACCCCATAATTGTTAATCTAAGTATGTCTCTTACCGGAGAGGTTTCCAGGCTTCCTACCCCAATGGCATTACATCTTGACTCTCCTTGTGTTTCTCCTTCCCAGAATCCTCCTCGACTCCTAGTCCCTCCTATCTAGGTTTTCTATTGGCCAGACAGTACTTTATTGACAAATGCACAGGCAAATAACAGGACTTCCCCAACACCAAGTAATATTTTTAAAAATTCAGTTTTTACAAGAAGTGCATGCAAAGCCGATTTGTAATAAGGTCTTGGAAAAGTCACCAGCTAGCTTGCTTGCAGATTGTTCTTCCTGGAGTTTCTTGTTTCTTGTTCTCAGCACCTGCCCTGTGTTAGTCATTTGTCTTGTGATTGTAACAACATTCCTAACAAAGTGACTTAAAGAAGGGTTATTTTGGCCCACAGTTTGGGGATACAGTTCAGCTGAGTGAGGAAGGCATGATGGAATGGAAGGCAGCTAGTCACATGGTAGCCGCAGGAGGAAGAAACTGAACAGGAAGTTGGGTGGGGCTTTGAAGTGGGACCAATGCAAAACGAAGCTGATTAAACGATAAATCTAATCCTCCTCTTTTTCCTCATCCTCCTTTTCCTCTGCCTTCTCCTCACTCCTCTTCCTCCTCCTACCTTTTGTCCTCCACAACTCCACAGAATGTTCTTAAAAATGGACAGAGCTCAGGGAACCCCACAAAAGATGGGGAAGGAGAATGGTAAGAGCCAGAGAGGGAGAGGACACCAGGAGAACACCACCCACGGAATCAGCTAAGCAGGGCTCACATGGGCTCACCAAGACATAAAGTGGCAATCGTGGAGCCTGCAGAAGCAGCGGTCATGGAGCCTGCATGGGTCTGGACTAGGCCTCTGCATACATGCTGTGATTGTTTAGCTTGGGTTTTTTTTGTGGGACCCCTAACAATGGGAATAGGGGTGTCTCTGACTCTTTTGCCTGCTTCCGGGACCCTTTTCCTCCTTCCGGGTTGCTTCATGCAGCTTCAGTATGAGGGCTTGTGGCTAGTCTCATTGCATCTCCTTATGCCATGTTTGGTTGATATCCCTGGGAGACCTGCTGCTTTCTGAAGGGAGACAGAGGAACAGTGAATCTGGTGGGGGAGGGGAGGAGAGAAGGGAGGCTGTGGTTGGGATGTACTGTATGAGAGAAGAATAAATAAGAAAGCAGAAAAAATGGGACACAAGTGACTTCCGGTAACAGGAGTCAATGACGCGTCTCCGCATTCTTTCCCCTTCTGTCGTTTCTCTGATCTCTAGTCCCCTCACCGCTGCTCCCCGGAATATTTAAGTTCCATCTCTTATTTTCCTCTCTGCTTGGGTAGGGAGGGTAAATTCAGATAACTCTAGAATATTTTACCAAGCTAAGCGAAAGACTGATCGACATTTTCAAATAGTCAATGCTAAAAGGAAAAGAGGGAAAGGGGGAGGAGGGAGGGAGGGGAAAGAAGGAAGACAGGGAGTGAAGAGAGAAGAGAGGCAGGATGGAGAGGGGAGGACAGGAGGGACTAAGGACGGGGTGAGGGAAGAGGGGGGAAAGAAAGGATGAAATTGAGGACAAGAAAAGCTAAATCCAAATCAGGCCTTGAGCAAGGCAAGCTCCAGGGTCACTGCGGGGCACCGGGTCCAAAGGCACAGCATGGTGGGCAGAACTTTTGGGAGAGAGAGCTCTCAGGGACCGCAGACCCGGCCCTTTAGAGACCTCACCTGTTTGAGCTTTGGGGGAGAAGATCACCATCCGCCGGAAACCAACGGGTCCCGCAGTAAAACTCAGATATGTGTGTAGCAAACAACATAAGTGAAACATAAGCTAATTACTTCCCCTGCCAGGTTTCCAAGAGAGGAAATACAAGCATAATAAAAGTGTGTCCCACTAGTGAGCCATTTTTAGACAGCCACCATGACATAAATTTTCATGACTGATTTTTTTCTTTACACATAGCTGTATTGGTAGAGTAGGGGAAGGAAAGTTTATGTGCAAGGAGGAAGCTTGAAAATGAGCAACTTCATCATTTAACACGCACCACACGCACGCGCGCACACACACGTGCATACACGCATGCAAGTGCACACAAAGACAGCGGAAGATATTTAAGCTGGTAAATCAGAAGGCTCCACAGCTGGGCTAGCAGGACACTTCTGAGAACGTTTGGGCTCTCAGCCTAAGACATGGGCGCTAAACATGATGTCACTTCATTTTCCCCTTCTGCTGTGATCTGTTGAATTCCATTTCCCCTCCTCGGCTAATGACCTCTCGGCCAGAAGCCATAGATAGCATCCTAGTTATCTGAAGAAAAGTTTGATGTGACCAGACCACTTTTTTTTTCATTTTAAAAATTTTCAGTCTTCGTTCTCTAAGAATGGGCTTCTCCCTCCCCATCTCCAGCTGTGCCTCAGACAAGGATCTCAGAGCAAGAGTGAGACGTTTTTCCTATCTTATCGGTTTCCACTTTGTTCAAGAAGTGGGGTTCAGACCGCAAGGGTAAAATGTTAATCATATGGTTATTCTCTCTCTCTCTCTCTCCTCCCTCCCTCTCTCTCTCTCTCTCTCTCTCTCTCTCTCTCTCTCTCTCTCTCTCTCTCTCTCTCTCTCTCTCCCTCTCTGTCTCTCTCTCTTTCTCTTTCTCTCTCTCTCCCTTTCTCCCTCCCTCTCTCTCCCTCTCTCTTCCTTCTCACCCCCTTTCCCTCTCTCCCTTACTTGCTCCCTCCTTTCCTTTCCTTCCTTCCTTTGAGACAGAGTCTTCTATAGTCCAGGCTAAGCTGAAACTCGTGTTCACCCTGTTTAGCCTCCCAAGTACTTGAATTACAGGTGCTCATCATCATACCCATCTCTCATAACGTCCATAAAGCACTCATGGGAGTTGTTTCTTTTGTTTGCTTGTTATTTGTTGAGAAAGGATATCAAATAGCCCAAGCTAAACTAAAACATTTTATGCAACTGAGAATGGCCTTGAACTCGTGTTCTTTCCTATACTCTCAAAGTTCTGAGATTACAACCATGCACGGTCTTAACAGATTTATATGATTCTGGGATGGAACTCAGTACTTTTTGCTTGCCAGGAAAGCACTCTGTCAATTGAACTACATTCCCAGACCCAGGGATAAGCATCTTTATGTTGTTTGAGGGCCTTAAATGGTTGAATGTGTGGTTCAGTATCTTTCTCATTGAGTCACTGTAATAGTTAAATGATAATAAACTTGTGACCTTTAGACTAGGATGGTAGCATGGTGGATACCATGTAAGCATTATCTTATTCTTGTTATTTCCACCATATGTTTGTAAGGTCTTGTGAGATGAGTCTCATTATCTTGCCAATTCTCTTCGGGCTATGGGCATTCTTAGCACCTATTTTTTTTTTTAGCTTTGAGGCTATAGTAACAATTCAGAGACCAAAGTAAAAATCCATTTAATGTCTTATGACACATATTATTGAAAAATAGGGAGATAAACACTGGAAGAAACAGTGAAGTAGTAGATGGTGATTTTTCTCTAGAGAGCAAGCTAGGGGTTGGGGTGTACAGCCCAGAGGCAAACTACAGCTCCTCATTACAAGTCCATTAGTGCTGTTTGATTTTTAAAAAACTAGATCCATGCATCACTTTAATAAAAGTTAATTCTTAATTTTTAAAAGAAGAAAACATTCTGAGAATATGAAACAGAATTTTGTATGTTAATTAGCATCTAGTTTGTTTTAATCACATCTTAAGGATGGCATGACAGCACTGGAAAAAATACTTATTACCCAAAGATAACAGGGAATTAAGACTGCAATGTTTAGATGCAGGGGCTGGGGAGATGGCTCACTGGGGAAAGTGCTTGCCAAGCAAGCATGAAGACCCAGGTTTGGATCACCAGCACCCATGTAAGAAAAGCCAGGCAATGAAACACAACCTGTAATTTTAGTTCTTGGGAGGCAAAGACAGGAAGATCCCTGGAGTTTACTGGCCCACCACTCTAGCCAATCAGTGAGCTCCAGTTTCAATGAGAGACCCCACCTCAAAGAACAAGTGGGGAGCAATTGAGAAAGACAACACTGGCCTCTGGCTTCCACGTGCGCACCCAAATACACCCACATAACTACACTCATGCACCCACATGAACACACACACACACACACACACACAGAGTGTAGACAGTAAAAAACTTTTAAGTAATTCTTTTGCTTGACTATTCTCTTTCTTTCCTAAGAGAAAGGAAAATATGTCATTTTTCTTTAGAGACATTTCTCTAATCCTTTTACTCAGTAGATCGGTACCATATCTCTTGGCTGGCTTTCAAATGTAATCAAATTCATGACACACGTAAGGGAGCAATGTTTTGTCAGGTTGTTCACTGTTCCATAAGTTCCCTGCCAACTTCACAATGGCATTTTTCCTAATGCAGTTGTTTCTGAATTCTGTACAGTTGGGGTTCAGCTTTTGGGCAAATGGGTGAACACATCTGTACTGGCACACCTCTGTAACTTTCAGAAAGGAATAAATGCATCACTAGGTATTAGGTGTGCGTGGGCAAATCAGTGTGTTATTAGTGAGAACACAAGACAGGGTATATGCAGTTTCCATCCTCAACCTTTTGCTAGACAGCTTGAGGAATGATCCAAGCCAGTGTGGAAAGCATGACCAGGGCAGCTCCACCAATATGGATCAAGAAGTAACCCCCTATCCAAATATCGCACCACCTTCCCCTCTGAGCTGAGAGTTGATGATTGAGTCTCACTGTTAATATCTTTCTGGTGGGTATTTGCCTGAATGTCTGTCTGTGTACCACCTGCCTGCCTGGTGCTCAGGGAGAGGAATGCATGGGACTGGAGCTACAGACGGCTGTGAACCATGTTGTAGGTGCATGAAATTGATCCTGGGTCCTCCAGACAAGCAGCTAGTGCTCTTAACCATTGAGCCATCTCCACGGCCCTGAGTCTCATTAGTGAAACAGATTCATGTATGCTCTTTATCTCCCCAGTACTGTGGTTAGAAGCATGAACCACCACACCCAGTTTTCTGCATGGATTCTGGGCATCAAACTCATGTCTTTATGACTTGCAAGAGCCAGAACTCTATCAACTGAGCTTTCTGTCCAGTCCTAGATCCCATTTTAAAAAAAAATCTCTTCAGATTCAAGTTCATCATCTAAATTCAACCTCCTCAGCCTAACATTATGGTCTCTCTGACCCCTGATACTGATCTGCCTGACCTCCTCCAACCTCTGTTTTCTCCGATTAATGGGATCCCACTTTCTGTATTTTCTCTTCCTCCACTAGGCTCCTTCTTTCCTCATCTGCATATTCAAATTCATCTGCATTCTAAGTCCTGACCAGCTCCTATCCCAGTTCCTCCAGTGAAATCTTCATTGAAGACTTCTGTGCAAATAAACATTCTGACCTTAAGGATCCCAGTGAATGTTGTGGTGTGGGGGGGAGAGGGAGGAAGGTACATGTATGTGTGAGATGGTATGTATTGCATATGAAGTTAAATCATGATCATGTCAACTTAACTGGATAGAGCAATGCCTAAGAGATTAGTAAGTCTCACTTCTGGTGTTCTGTGGGAGCATCTATCTGAGATGATTAACTCAAGCATGAGGAGCCACCCTGAATGAGGCTAGCACCAACCATAGATTGTGGCCCCAGACCAAATAAAAGGGGGAAGAAGAGAAGGAAAAGTTAACAAGAAGTACAGAATCACTCTCCCCCCCCACCCCATCCCTTCCTTCTCCTTCTCATTTCCTCTCTCTTTGCTTCCTGGCTACTATGATAAGTTTCCCTGCTTTGCCAACACACCTTCCCCACTATCTTAGACAGGATTTCTATTGCTGTGAAGACACACCAGGAACACGGCAACTCTTTTAAAGGAAAGCATTTATTTGGGCCTGGCTTACAGTTCAGGGGTTTGGTCCATTATTGCCATGGTGGGAAGCATGAGAGCATGCAGGCAGACATGGTACTGGAGAAGGAGCAAAGAGTTCTACAACTGGATCACCAGGCAGCAGGAAGAGACAGTGGGCCGCTGGGCCTGGCATGAGCATCTGAAATCTCAAAGCCCACCTCCTGTGGCACACTTCCTCCAAATGGCCACACCTACTCCAATAAGGCCACACCTCCTAGTATTGCCACTCCCCATGAGTCTATGGGGGCTGTTCACCCATCATAATGGCTGATACCTCTGAAATGATGTTCCAAAATCCATCCTTCCACCTCTAAGTGGTCGATACTTTGTCATGTCAACAAAAAGTCTAACACGGTGAAATGCCCTTTCTACACCTTAGAGCCTCTCTGTAATTTGTTTTCTAGTCTATTCCAACTTGTAGCTCTCTATTTTCCACCTTGCTCTGTAGGTGCTGGAAACTCACTAATGGTTCAGCTGGATCTTGTTGGTCAATTCGCACTGCAATTGTCCTTTCTTTGGCTTGCCAGATGTTTACATAAGGAAGGCTGTAGTATCTGGACACAATGCCTATGACCTCAGCACTTGGTTAGTGGGGGCAAAAGAATCATAAGTTCAAGGTCAACCTTGGCTACTTAAGGAGCTGAGACAAACCGGGTCAGCATGAGACCTTCTTTCAAAAATAAATAAATAAGGACTGAAGTGAGACTCAGAGTTAAGAGTGCATATGGATCTTGCAAAAGATTTGAGTTTGGTTCCCAACACCCATGTCAGGCAGCTCACAATTACCTATAACTCAAGTTCCAGGGGATCTGATGGATTCTTCTGGCCTTCAAGGTCACTACAGTCATATGCCACACACACACACAATAATAAAGTAAATTTTTAAATTTCAATAAATAAAGTAAGATAATAATAAAGTTAGAGAGAATGACCTGGCCTATCTCCTCCCTCCTGGAGCATGGATACTGAATCTCTAGGACAGGGTTTGAGATTCATAACATAAAGAATATAGATATAAACAAAAGAGGTAATGGAAGTGCTTGCAGTTTCTACATAATGTTCAATATTAATTTTGATTCATCAGATCAATTAAAACAACATAGTCCAATCAAGTTGCACAACTGACATGCTCAGTCATGCGTTTAGATCCATTACCATTTCTCCAGGACTATTTCATTTTCCAGTTCTGTTTTATCTGCCTGCTAGTCTCATTTTACCTAGACAAATAACAGCTGATGGTTAGATTATCAGTCAGTCATTAGCACATCCCCTGCAAGGCCAGGGAAGAACCAGCCAGTTCAAAGAATAGTCAGAACACATAATTAGAGAGTTTAGGTAAAAGCTAGGCTGGCTGTGTTAACATCATATTCGCAGGGGCTCAAAAGACGCCTCAGTGGACAAAACGCTTGTTGTACAAGCATGAGGATCTGAGTTTGGATCTACAGAACCTATGTAAAATCTGGGGGGTTGTGGCATCTGTAACCCCAGCTCTGGGAGGATGGAGAGAGTCAGATCTCCAAGACTTGCTAGCCAGCCAGCCTTACTCAAACTAAGAGACCCTACATACTACAATACCAGTCTTTCTGGCAAGTGTGCTCACTAGCTTAATAGTGACAGTTACATAGGGTAACCAACTGCTTTCTGATTGGGTACAAGATCTGTTCCACAGGAGAGAGAACACAACTGGTACCTTAAACCTGGTTAAAAATCCCATGACTAGGGATAATCATTAGCCCTACCGTGGAACCTGCTGTTGTAATGCTAAAGGATAATACTGCCAAACAGCCTTCTAAATAGTTATGTTTGTATGCATAGATTTGTGTTGCTCTCATCTGTGCTCAGTATATAACAATTACTGTAGAGACTCCTGTCTGGTCAAAGTATCAAGTATAGTTAATCATAAGCATCCAGCTGTGGATGAATCGTCCATATTAAATCTGCTCTAATCCAAGGCTCAGGGAACATGTCAGAAAAAGAGGTAGAAAGAATGTAATAGCTGGAAGATGGGGAGGAGTGCTTTTAAAATGTTGACTCTCAAACATCATTTGGTTGTCCTGAACTCACAACACCTGTGGTTACCTGCATAAGATCAAGCCAGTCAAACTTCCAGCGTGGATAAGGAGGAGCCCTAGAGGCTCTCCCCTTGACAAGGAACTATTGGCAGTTGTTGACTACTTAAAGAAGGTGAGTCACTCTACTTTGGCAATGTGGCAGCTGGTAGGTTGTCCCATGTCCCAGCAGATGGCTATACTCCATGAACATGGGCGGAACTAAATGGACTCGAAGGGCTATTACCAGCAAAAAGGACATGGAGTGGAGAGGGAGGCAAGGTAGGAGACATGGAGCAAGTTGGAGGGGAGGCAGTTGTAAATGGATATTACTGAAATATGTTGTATAAAATGAAATTTCCAAAGATGAATTAAAACAGTATCATTTTTAAAAATGAGATGAGGAGTGATTCAGAGAGATAACTGGAAGCAGCCTCTTACCTCCTTGCAAAGATGCACAGGTGCATGGACCCACATGCACACATGCATGTGCCAGAGAGAGAGAGAGAGAGACAGAGAGAGAGAGACAGAGAGAGAGAGACAGACAGAGAGAGAGAGAGAGAGAGAGAGAGAGAGAGAGAGAGAGAGAGAGAGAGAGAGAGAGGTCACCTGCACAGATAAATCAGCAGGATAATATATCCCCCTTCCTCTAGTCCTGAGCCTGGGGCTGAGGCAGCAAACCCTACTGGGAAAGGGACATATTTCTTGGAACCCTCTCTTCGGTCCATCACTGACATTTGCTCTTCATCTGGTGGTAAAGTTAAAATATTTAGTGGCAGCAGAAGGGTGTTCAGAATGCATTAAATATTGAATGTCTCCCAGGGAGGCTCCAGAGCACTGAACAAGCCACGCTCTCCCCAACGATTACTTCTTAAATCATTCTGAGCACTTCTGTTCAAAAGGGCTTTCCAGAGCCTCTCTAAGGACAATACTTATTGGGAAGCTATTCTATGCTTCCCTCCACCCATGAGGGGATTATCAATAACATCCGGGTGAAGGAAAGGAGGGGGAAGGGAGACATCAATTGGATCTTGCACAAGACATTGCCAAAGGAACCAGACAAAACACCAGGAATTGAGAAGAGTATTAGAAGAGTCTTAACCTCAGGAACAAGACAGAAATTATTCATGGTTTGTGGTACAGGCCTGTGATCCCAGCGTCTTTGGAGGCAGGAGCAAAAAGATCACAAGTTCAAGACCATCCTGGACTACAGAGTAGGTTCTAAGCTAACCTGGGCAGTTTAGTGAGGCAATGTTTAAAAAGAAAGCAAGAAGGAGTGGGTATAGCCCAATAGTAGAGCTCTTCCTAAAATCCCTCAGTATGGACCTAGGAGGATGGATAAGTAATAGAGCACCTGCCTAGAACCTCTCAGTGAAGAACTCAGGGTGTGGCTCAGTGGTAAAGCACATGCCTAGAATCCCCCAGTGAGGGGCTGGGGATATGGCTTAGTGGTAAAGCATTTGTCTGACAATTGATACTTGGAGGACTATAATCCAGTGTCTTGTGTAAATCATAAGACTTCAAGTCAGCAAATAGCATCCTTGTTTGGATATAAAAAATTAAAACCCCAAAGAATGATAAATACAATTGGTAACACACTCAATATCAGTCAACATGAGACATGCAGTTACACAGGCTTTGGTTTAGCTCTTGCAATGTCACTGGGAGATGGTTATTGCTGTCCCCATTTCGCAGATAAGGAAGACAGTAGGAAAAACTCAAAATAAAATTGTTCTTAAAAAATGAGATGTATCCATTTCCCCAAAATTCTAAAATAGTTCTCATTTAACCCAAATTTACATAAAGAAGAGCATGAGACCCTGGAGTTGTGGGAGCTTAAAGGGCCTGTGAGATGGTCCTCCTGTGAGGCAGGTGTCCGAGGCTCATTCTGCTTCATGAATATCAAGTCTGGCCCCTTACAAAGCACAGCGGTGCCTCTTTTGCAGGTGTTGTATCCCTAGGCCTCCAATGGACACAGGAAACTGTAGAGAGTAGCAAGTCTTGTAGAAACCATGTTCTGTGTTTGTTTCAGGGGTCCCAGCTCATATTCAGGACTGAGGTGAAGCTTGATCTCACAGCATCAGACGTGTGTGCCAGAGAAGGATGCTCACCTCATGAAGACCAGGAAGCAGAGAGACACAGATGGGCTTAGGTGGGGATCAAATATCCCCTACAGGAGTGTGTTCTTATTGTCCTACTTCTTCTGGCTATACTCCACCTCTAAAGTTCCCACACACTACCACACTAGCTCCTTAATCACCGAAACCATCAATTAACAAAGCCAATTATGATGTCAGAGCCCTCATGATCAAATCACTTCTCAGAGCCTACACTTGTGAGCACTGAGCATTGAGGTCTAGGCTACATTCCAAGCCAACTAGTTCCAAACATCTCTTCACCTTGTTCCCAAGCCCTGGATTTCACTGGTTTTATCCATTTCCTTTCCTCTACCCACTCCACCAACGTGCGCTACAGAATGGGGTGTAATCCCCAGGGAATTCTTCTCTTAGGCAGCAAGGGCTTTGCAAGGCTCATGGTGGAACCTGAGTTAGTCACATAGCAGACCACTAAGAGGGGTGCTGGTGGACACTAATGAGATGCACAGATTCTTCCCTGGCACGAGCAAAGAACTGATCCTCTGGGAGAGACGGGAGAACAAGCCCTGTAGAGAGAGCAAAGGTCTGCACTCATACCACCCTCAACAAACTCTTGCCTGGTCACAGAAACTAAGCAGGGTTGGGCCTGGTTAGTGCTTGGATGGGAGGAAGCAGAAGTAGTAGCTTTCACTTCTGAGAATAGGACGACTCTGAGGCTGAGAACGTGCTCTGATTGGGTAATTTTATGGGTACCCAGTGCTCCCCTCTTCTCCTATTGATGTTTAGATATACTCACCCCTGTGCCTTCCTCCTCCCAGTGTCTTTCCGGAACAAGAAGCCATCAACCATCTCAGGGAGCTGCTTTTGTTTTCCTTGTCTACTTACATGCCTCTTACTTGTCATGGATCTTGAGAAGATACAATGCAATCTAAAGCACGCACACACACACACAGACAAGCATGCACACACACACACACACACACAGACAAGCATGCACACGCACACATGCTCTCTCTCACACATACACACAGACAAGCATGCACACACACACACACAGACAAGCATGCACACGCACACATGCTCTCTCTCACACATACACACAGACAAGCATGCACACACACACACACACACACACACACACACACACACACACACGTGCACATGTGCTCCATAAAGGCAAAATAAGCAAAGGCTCTTGGACTATCGGCAGCATAGAAAAATCTCAAAAGGCTTTTTGTGCTTGTTCCTTTGCCTTCTGAGAGTTTCCGTTTGCCTTTCGTGGGTATCAGAAGGTCAGAAGCCCAAGTACATGTTTATTTTCCTGTGTTCTTGAGATCAACCATCTATCCCCTTCTTGTGGTTTTATCAGGTCACTCTGGCTTCCTTCCCCATGAAGTCCTCAATCCCAGCAATTTCTGGATAAAGTGCTTGTGTTTCACCTCCTGGCTTTTCACCTCTGAAGAGCTCCCACATGGTCAGAACGCCCACGGCAGACCACTCAAACCCGGGACCCCTGTATCTGTGTCAACTCTTGTTTTCTGTGATGATGCGTGTGGAAATAAGTGCCTTGGACATTCGAGGTCCCTCACTGGGGGATTCTAGGCAAGTGCTCTGTCACAGCTCATAACCTCACCCTTGCCCCTATTACTTGTGGTCTATGGCCAAGTGAGCTTCCGATCCCCAGTCCCTCACTGGGGAATTCTAGGCAAGAACTCTATGGTAGCCTCACCTCTGCCCCCATCACTGGAGGGGGAACCGCTATAGGTAAGAAAGCCATAAATCCCCAGCACCTCACTGAGGGGTTCTAGGTCAGTGATCTGTCATAGCTTCACTCCTGTCCCCATCATGGGGGGTGGATAATAGGTAAGAAAGCTATACATCCCCAGTCCCTCAATGGGGAATTCTGGGTAAGTTTTCTACTACCCCCACCATATCCCCCACCCTTCATCAAAAGTATAATAAATGTCAAGCCATGTTGAGATATCTGAGCCTCTATTTACCCACTTGTCATAAAATGTAGATTTCAGTCATTCTACGTATTTCACAATCACTCCAAATATAAAAGACACCATAGAAATGAAGAGGTGATTCCTATTAATTCATTTAGCCCTGGATTAACTGTCCAACAGAGATTCATCGTAGGGTGAAGCCCCCAAGGGGGGGATGTTTTCTGAGATCTCCTTGCCTTTGCTAACCTCATCCAAACAATTTTTCTTGCTTATGCGAGAGAAAGCCCAATGTTTCATTTAGCAAATTAACCTCAGACAATTGAAATGATTTCTTCCTAGCCACAGGGAAGCTGCCTGGGTTATGCCAAAGTACGGTTCGGCAGGGGAGGCCAAAAGTCAATCTGTCTGAAAAGCAATCTGGATTTATCTAAAAAGGAGATTTATCCCTCAGAAAGCAGAAGGCGGAGTAAGGAATCAGCGAGAGCCCGCAGATCAATCCTCTCTTAGCCTCTGAACCGGCGGCCTGTGCTCCGTCACTCAGAGTTCAATCGGGCCAACGCCTATTCTAAGCAAAACAATAATCATCCCCCAGCCAGTAAAACGGATGAAGTGGAAGGAATGCATTAGCCAGCTCTGTAATGGGCAATTGCCTGTGTTCACAAGACGTCCAGGCCTTGTCTCCGCACTGTTCACAATATGCTACATTAACTCCAGCCTCCGAGTAAGATTGCTACTCAGACGTGAAGTGATTGTTCTTTTAACAACATGTGACAACAGGGAAATGCTTGGTATTAATACTGACACATTCAAATCCATCCTAATGTGTGTTACGGACGATTTCCCTAAGCAGTATAGCAAGTCTTGAAGGTGAGATCATCTCCCAGCTACCCCCAAATACACACACTACCCCCAGTCTGAAGCCAAATGTAATAGATGTTACAAATTAGCATCCTCCGATGCTGGGAGAATAATCGATGCTTTCATGCGCGGAGGGGCTCTGTACACTTCCAATTATATTTATTATGCTGACAAAATGAAAGGAGGCCATGCCTTGAGGGGGTGCTCGGGAGAGAAAGGGGGCTATGCTGGTTTCTCCAACTGCTCTTGATAGCTTGGTCCTACAGCCTCACCATCTGACTAGACAGGAAAACATCTCACGCTCTATTTTCGGGAGGAGGGCTGCCAGGTGCAAGATTTTGGCCATACCTGTTTGTAGCCTTGTCCAGATTGGGGGATGTGATTCTTGCAAGCCCAGGAGGTAGGGGCTCATCTCCTAATACAAATAGTTTCAGGAAGTTTTGCAGCAAATGAGATGTGGTAGTGCACGCCTACTTATTCCAGCACCTGGAGGCTGAGGCAGGATGGTGGTGTTTGAAGTCATGCTGGGTGTGCATAATGAGCTTGACACGGCCCAGCTGGGTGCTACAGTGCCACACGTGTGATGTAACACGTGCACTCCAAAGAAGCAAAGAGGAACAAGGAGGGAAAGGAGTGGGGGTGGAGGAGAAGAGAGAGACGAAAAGATGAAGAAGCAAGGAGAAGGAAGGAGAAAGAGGGGAACCAGGAAGAAGACAAGAAAAGGGGGAGGAGCTCTGCAAGCCCCGCCCACCCACTTCCCCACACACACATATACATACCCCCACCCTTGATTGACACATCCTAAGAAGCCCATGAGAGCAGGCTTCTCAAACCAAAGTGGGCATCTGGATCTCTGCAGAACTGGTTGGTGTGGCTTTTGTGTGTCCTCAAAGTTTCCCCGTTGTGTGGGTCTTTGGTAGGTCTGGAAGCTTCTTCCCTTTGCCTTGAGTTCTTCAGTGATCTAACAGTCCAGGGACCACATGGTGAGGACTTATCCATTATTATCTCCACTTGACGCTGGGGAGACTAAGGCACAAAAATGGTAGGAGATTCTTCCAGGACGACGCAGAATAAGAGGGTCCGCTGGGTGCTGTGTACCTGACCATGACCCCCTCAGCCTCTGAATCATGTCACTGTCTTGATAAGGATCCTGATACTCTCTGGCTGGAGGAATCCAGCTTCTCCCTTGCTAGAGGGCTTTAAGTTATTCTCACACAGAGCTTCTCTCAAGTAGCCCACAGCAATACAGACACACACCACCCAGCCCATCCACTGTTGTCTGCTCTATAAACTGGGTTTATACGTGGGATTTGGTAGGAAGTCGAGGTTTGCTACAATCCCATTTTTTTTACTTTTGTCTTTACACTTATTCATTATTGTGTGTGCAAGTGTGTCAGAGCACATGTGTGGAGGTTGCAGGACAGCATGTGGGAGTTGATTCTCTCCTTTCACTGTGGGGTTCCAGAAACTGAACTCACATCATCAGGCTTGGAAGCCATCCCTTTCACTCACTGGGCCATCCTGCAGGCCTCACTCCATTATCTTGTACTATCAATGCCAACGCAAAAACAAAACAAAACAAAAGCGGGTGCCCAGAAATTATTTACAGAAGTCATGCATGATGGCACATGCCTATAACCCCAGCACTTGGGAATCCGAGTCATAAGTTCAAAGCCAGTTTGGAATACCTAGCAGAGACACTGCTGCAAAAAAGTAAGAGCTGTGGATACAGCTCAATGATATCGTACTTGCCTACAACCCCCCGGTGAGGGGCAGGCAGTGTGGCTCAGAAAACACTAGAGATATGCTCATGGACAGAATCATCAATATCAAAGCGAGACCCTGACCCCCACGGAGGGGGCCGGGAGCAATCCATGCTCAATTGTGACACATTTTAATAAAGCTTTATGCTGGTGGCATTAATAGCAATCAGGCTGGTAGAACATGGGACCTAATGGCTCATAAATGAGATGCAAGTTCATCTTTGCAAACCGTCTGTAATAAACTCATTATTTTGCAGCTCTCAGTCTTACATTTCTCAAAACGCTGGATTGTGTTAAAAAAGAAAAACCAAGCTGTGCCTTATAGATCTTGTCTTTAGGGCAAGAGGGACGTACATCTGTTTCATGAGTAGCCAAAAAGAACCAGCAAGGACAGGGGCCATAGAGACAGAGTCACTGGCAGTGAGGACTAAACCAGCTGCCAAAGGACACAGAGTTGAGGAGACAAAGAGCTGTCAGTTTCCCCATCAATTACAGCTGATCTCTAGCCCACGAGAGACGGCATTGCCGCAGCCATCAGAGACAGCTCTGTTAGAATTATGGGGCTGGGGAATCTCTCCTGATTTATTCAGTGCCTGGAGGACAGACTGGTGTCTGTTGTTTGGGGATTACATCTTCTCTGCTCAAAGCCATCCGAAGTTCAGGAATAACCCATCGTTGTCAGAAACACTCCGGCTGTGCATCCTTCAGTAGGAGTTGACTACTGACAGGTCTGTCAAACAAGCCAGAGACTGTGACAGGCCCACTGGAGGCCTGGGGTGATGCTACAGGGAGGGCAGCGGAGGAGCTTATATGCCATAATCCCTAGCAGGCAATTAAATGCAGGGACTGGGCCGTGGCTTAGACATTTGCAAGCATTTCTGACCGCCCCCATCCGGATCCCCAACTCTCGTTGCTTGTGTATCCAGGTGGGTCTAAACCCAGGCTCCAGGGCTCACCTCCCATGGGACAGCCACTTGACAGAGACGTGTTATGTAGCACTACCATTGGGGAGACAGAAACAAACATCTACTTACCTCATATAGAAAAATCAATGACAGACCAAAGTAAGGATATTTTCTAAGTCCAACTTGGTGAAACAATGAGTCTATTGAGGTTACTTACAGTAGGAGAAATGACTCAAGTAGCTGCATGACCAAAAGCCCACCCCAGGATGGGAGGCAATTCACAAAAGCTAGAAGCCTGGATCTCACTGCAGGACTTGTAGGCAACTGGACAGGACAGACAATGTTCCTTCTAGGCAGTTCGGCTCATTTCAGCTTCTGCTCCAGGCAGCCCAGCTGATCTCTATCTCCTTAGTAGACCTTATTGTTTGCATAATTTTGTAAGGAGAGGCCTTGTGAATTTGGTCAGTTTCAGGAACTTCCTAAGATACCTGAGTTGTTTACTTCCTGAGATTTAGCAGCATCTCTTTAGAATTCCCTGAGTCTTAACAAGCCTTTTGAGAACTTACTGGGTTTTAAGGAGCTTCTTGGGAATCAGTACACAACAGTGCAGAGAGCCACTGTTGAAGGCTTATTCCTTTTTTCTAGTCTTGGGAAAGAATGAATGGAAAAGTTTTATAAACATGCAATATAGAAGGTTGGTCTCCTTGCTTTGCTTTGCTTTCTTTTGTATGTCTGGAGGGTGGGGGGAGGAGGACATGTACGTGTGTGTGAGTGCATGTGGGATGTGTGTGTGGTACATATGTATGTGGAGTGCATGTGAGTGTGTGGTGTGTATGTGCAGTGTGGTATATATATGTCTGTGTGTATTCGATTTGTTGGTTTGTGTTTTCAGTGCTAGTAAGTACTTTACACTAAACTCCATCTCCAGGCCTTTTCCTTTCAGTTTAATTGTTTTTTTAAGTGTTGGTGATCATGTACTTACTGTGGAGCGGCATCCAGCCTTCAGTGTTCTTGTATAAACTTTCCTCTGCATCTTTGATATTTTTCCCTTTATATTACTTCCTGGAATTCACAAATTACATAGGCATTTCAAAGAGTCTCAGTAAATATTGCCAAAATACTGCCCAAAGACCTTTTATTTATTTATGAGAACACAGCACTGCTTATTTCTCTACAACTGTGCTAGCTTTGGGGATTATTATTATAGCCTGGGCTCCTAGCTGCTCAGGAAGCCGGAGTAGGAGGATTTCAAGTTCAAGGTCAGCCTGGCTGAATTAGCAAGACTGGAAATGAATAGTAATGATAGTAATGACAATAATCAGAGAGGCTGGATGTAGAGCTCAGTGGTAGAGGGCTTGTCAGCTCAAACACAGGTCTTATCTCGAAGGAAATAAAAGGTAGTTTCTTCTGGGGCCAACTGTGAGTGACCATGGTAACAGATCCAGGTTACCCCTAAATACCATGTTCTGTGTGGTAACAGTTTTATGAAGTCTTCATAGTGACAGAACAAAGTTACAAATCAAGGCATTTTTTTCAAATGCCTTGGCAGAAGCATCAGGTATGCAGGTTACAGAAATCAGAAACATCTCTGTGGTAGGCATCCAATGCTATCTGATGACATTATTAGTGTTTGGGTTGGTGGAAACCAGTGATGTGTTTATGCATTTACCTGATAGTCCCAAGAATGTTAGGTCAGACACAGAAGTGGGCAGCGCATGGTTATTTAGGGGGCTAAGATAGGCAAAGATGTTTTGGTGTAGTCCTACAGTGTTCCAACACTCCACAATCACAGACATTTCAACCCATCAGTCAGCCCCTGTAATACAGATATAGCTACTTTTTTAAAATTTCTTCTGGGGACTTCAGTTCACATTAGTGTGTGCAATATTCTGGGTTCTGTTTCCCAGAACTGAAGAGAAGGAATAGCTTGCTGATAACAGCATAGAGCTACCTTAATTCAGGGGCTAGAGTGAAGGTTCAGCAGTTACAGATGTGGATTGCTCTTGCATAGGACACAAGTTCAGTTGCTGATGTCCACATCAGCTCACACACACACACACACACACACACACACACACACACACACACACACACGCACACACACACACACAAATAAATAAACCCACCTCAATTTAATAGTTTCTTCAATTATAACCAGCAAGACAAATGATTACTACATACTATCTAACAAACTATGTTTTTTCTTTTTAAATTACCACCTCGTGTACTTTGTTCACCTGTCCATGATGACGTGTGTGCATGTGTGCGCGTGCATGCATGTGTGTGTGTGTGTGTGTGTGTGTGTGTGAGGGTGTACACATGGGGGTGGGTGTATACACGTGAATGTGGTGTCCCTGAAGCCCAGAAGAGGCTGTTGCATCCCCTGGAGCTGAAATTACAAGCAGATGTGAGTCCCCCACTGTGAGGACTGGGAGCTAATCCTCTGCAAGAGCAGCTGAGCCCGCTCCCCACCCCCACCTACTGCTTTTCTTGTTACCTTGTAGGACGATGAATCTAGAAGCACCTCACCTATCCCAGTTGGGCAGATCCAAGGACGATGAAGTCTATCTCCTGGGTCTCTATTTAAACCTTAATCTCACTTCAGGCCCCTGAAGACGGATTGGGGTGGTATCACTGCGTCTCTTCGTCCCTCTTTCCTATGCAGCCATAGTGAGTAAATATCCCTCCTTTTTACTATTTTTTTTTACTACTAACATGGCTATTTTATGCACATCTAAGAAGCCCTAGTCAGGGGTGGTCCTATCCACCATTGGCCAAAGGATGCCTGGACCTCAGTCTCATCCTTGAAGGTGGTCAGACAAGTTGTGAACCTCTGCCTAGGAGACAAGTCCCCCTCTACTGACAGCTTTTCATTCTCCCAGTGTGAGATTCCTAGGGAAATTCCCATGTCATGAGATCCATTATTTCAGTAGTCAGGTAGATTGAGGGACACAGGTATCTGTTTGGGATACCTTCAATTCTGCCAAGGCAGTTGACACTCAGCCTGCCAAGTGACTGGGGTTACCTGTCTGACCCACCAGGCTCAGCAAGTCTACAGCCTACTCCTTGTGCCACTGTTTGTGGTTTACCGCTAAAAATTATTGCATGGTTTTTGTTTTGTCACTGCTTGTCGTATTGTTGAGACGGGATCTTGTGTAGTCTAGGCTGGTCTTAAACTCCTGGTCCTCCTGACTATCCCTGCCAAGTGCTGGGATCACAGGCATGCACCACCATGCCAGGCTTCTTTCTCATCCTCTCCCCAGCCCCCCCCCAGTGTGTGTGTGTGTGTGTGTGTGTGTGTGTGTGTGTGTGTGTGTGCGCGCGCGCGCACGCGTGCGCGTGTGATAAGCCACACTTGTCATCCCTCAGACTCTGTCCTCCTTATTTTTAGAGACAGGGTCTCTCATCCGCCTCAGACTCACCAGTTAGTCTACACTGGCTGGCCAGCAAGTCCCAGATTGCCTGTCTCCAAGTCGCCAGTTTTGAGATTATGAGCACATACCACACTATGCCTGGCTTCTTGACATGGATTCTGGAGATCAAACTCAGATCCCCACCCTGGCACAGCAAGCGCTTGACAGCCTGAGCTGCCTCTCCGACCTATTCTTCAAGTTCTTAATGGAAATCCAGCAGCTGGAGGGATCACAGAGGTCTCTTTGGAATCAAGTGCTTAGGAAAACAGTCCCTTTCACCCAAGGAGGGCACCTGGGGAAGCAGCTTGGGGCATCACATGCTTGTCTACGCACTTTGCCAGCTGGCGCTCTAGACGGTATAATTTTTAGCAGCAGGCTGAGCTGCCTCTGCCAGGGGGGAGGTGATAAACACACTCTCCTCTCAGGGAGGGGCTTTCTGCTAAACCGGCTCCTCTTCCTCTGCCCATCCCAGATGCAGGCTAAGCAGGGCCTTTATTTACAAAGGTTAAACATTCCTTTAATTGGATTGCTGGCATTTCAGCCCGGTCTTCCTCTTCCTTTGGCTTTGTCCCTCTGGTGCATACCTGGAGATGTGCCTGAGAGAAATGCCAAGGGGAGATTTCGTTTTAATAAAGCTGAGATGAGGCCCGGTCCCTTTAGAGACTTATGTTACAGCTTTGAGGCACCACAAACTAATGAATTGCATCACAAAAGGTCCCCAGCTGCTGGCTTGTTGAGCAGAGCAAAGGGAAGAGCTCTCTAGGCTGCAGGGGGGGTAGGGGGGTGAGGGAGGGTAGGGGGGGTAGGCAGGAGTCAGGCTATGTTTGGCCATTCTACACAAAGCCCTGTTTGCTGTACTGAGGACAGTGTAGCCATCACCATGGGACACACATCCTCACCTGTCCCTCTGCCAGGCGTCACAAGGTCGTGCACAGAGAACAAAGGAGAGGTTAGACCCAACTGCTTCCTTACCGTGTCCACCTCCCCAGTGCCACGTTTCACAATGGCCATCCACAGTGCCCATGTCACACCCTCCACAGGCCTACTGTCCTCACTCATAAATCATTCCTAAGTTCCCTCGGGGGTCTGACCCTCCCTGCTCCTCCTCTTCCTCTAGCTCAAGCATGCGGACAGAAGAATAAGGCCGACAGGGTGGTTCTGGTGACGTCAAGGTTATCACATGAGGGCTAGGGAGATAGCTCAGTCAGGAAAGGGTGTGCCCTGCAAGCTGAGAGTCTGAGTTTAGATGCCCAGAACCTATGTAAAATACCAGAAGCAATGCCTTGTGACTGTGATTCCCAGGAACGGCAATGTTGGAAATATAGACAAAGGGAAGCTCAGGGTACCAGCCAGTCTATGAACTCATGTTTCAGGTCAATCAGCAAGAAGATGGAAGATACCTGAGGACCAACACCTGAGTTATCCTCTGACCTCCACGGCGCACTGTGCATGCATACAGCTGCACTTACATGTGCATCCTTATACAAGACACAAACATGCATGCACTGTGCATACATGCACCTTCACTCATGCCTGTACCCTTACACAAACATATACATACACTGTGAATGTGTGTACCTACACTCACCTCTGCACCTTTACACATGCACACAAACACACACCTTCAATACAAATATGGGTGACGATGTCACAGGAACACGGATTCAGATGACACCAAATCACATATACCAACATGACAACTGTTTTATGGAGGCTTTATAGTAACTAACAAATGGATTAAAAATCAAGACACTTTGCAAATGCATTGGTAGAAACGTCAGGTTGTTGGATTCCGGAGAAGTAGAGACATCTCAGCTATAGACTTCAGATACTACGTGACCCTGTTCTTAGCCTTTTGGTTTGTACAGTTTTAAGGGTTTACCCAATAGTCACAGAGTTGTTAAAACACACAGCAAGGAGGGTAATAAATGGCCATTAAAGGGGCTAAAGGTGGCCTAAGAGAATTTGGCTCTGGACTTGCAACATCCTAACCTCTCTATAATCATCATGGCAGTAATCATTAGTCAGCCTTTCGGAGAGGCTCAGCAGAAAGAGTGTTCTTTCCTGGGACTTTCACTCACGAAATGAACCGATGGTAGAGGAAGAAGTGAACCCCAGCGGCAGCAGCTACGCCTAACAAAACAGAGCGTGTGTGAGAAAAGCCTGCTGTCTTCAAAGGCCAGAGGAAGTGGGTGTTACAGAAATGGCCAAGGAAAAGTCCCCAAGGCCCTGGCTGGCCGTCATTTCAGTTCCTAACCTGCGCCGCTCTCTGTCCACTTCTTCCACTCTCAGGAGCCCCACTCTCTCAGTAAGCTGTCTCTGCTGCTACCCCTCTCTGTTGTCCCTTTTCTTTGTTCCCAGACTGGAGAACCTGGAAATCACAGAGGGTGGCTCTGGGCTCTAATCCCCGTGCCTACCACACAGGGGAAAGACCACAAAGACACAAGAACGGACAAGCCATGGATCCAGAGCTGACCAAGGGAGAGCTTGGCCACTCCCCCTCTGAGAGACTCCTGTGCCATCTCAGAAGATTCAATGTGTAGACACAGGACAGGTGTGGTGGTGTGCACTGTAATCCCAGCACTCGGGAGGCTAAACCCATAGGATGGAATGTAGGCAAGGTAGTGAGTTCCAGACCAGCCCAGATTCCAAGCATCCTGGCAAAAGTGAAGTCAATCTAAATGTCTGACTGTATTATTGTTATTTATCATTGTGTGTGAGTGCATGTTGCATGATGTGTGTGTGTGTGTGTGGTGTGTGTGTGTGTGTGTGTCCACAGGCTCATGCATGCCATGGTGCTCAAGCGAAGGTCAGAGGATGTCTTGCAGGAGTTGGTTCTCTCCTGCTACCTACCATGGGTTCTGGGAAGCCAACTCAAATGGCAGCCTGGTTCAGCTAGCTCTTCTAGCCCTAGCCACCTGCCCATCCCTGAAGGTATTCTAAAGAAAGATGCTTGTGTGCTCTTTGGGCTGTTAGACTATTGCAAACTGTGCACCCCAAGAGACTGGAACGTCCTCAGGTGGATGAGATACCTGGGGGTGGGGGGAAGGCTGATGGCTGATGCTAACCAGAGGAGACGATTGTCTCCAGGAAGAGATCTCTCGCCCTTCTGACAACCTGTCAATCACTGCAGGAGAGGCTGGAGCTGAGAGAACAGAGTGTCAGTGAGGGGCCACACCTTGACCAGGACTATTTAGCTCTTCACACCTCTTGCCCTCTGTTTAAACTTGAACATCATATCAGAACCCTAAAAATGGGCTTTTGGGGGGGTGGAAATCACAGACCTCTTTATTTCTCTTCCCAGTGTGACTGATTGAACAAATCTCCTTTCTCTTCTCTCACCATTACATTAATTAGCCTATTGAGCGTGGATGGCCTAGCCTGGCTCATTACAGCTGCCGTGGCCCAAGCTCTTATGCAAACAATTCTGGTATCAGGGTGACATGGAGAAGCTCTGTGTCTATGTGACACAACTCAAGGAAACAGTAGCTAACCTGAACTCCTCATATTTATGCTGAAACTCTTTCAACTCTGATTCAGCTGTTCATCCCCTACAGTAAAGAAGGGGACTAAAGCGTGAAAAATTACTCTGCAGTGCAAATCAAAACAGAACAGAGTAGAGCAGGCAGCAGAAAGCTGGGTCAGAGAAAGATGATGAATCTTCTGAAACTGGGGTTCCAGAGGGTTCCACCATATAAGTGCTAAGAATTGAACCTGGTCCTCTGGAAAGAACAGTGAAAACTTTTATCTCATGTTTTATGAGATAAATTTTTTGCCTCTTTTAAGGCAAAAAAATTCATCACTTGGCAGATACTAATATCCAGAACACACTTCAAACCACAAAAAGGTATGATTTGTCTTACCTTGAGTGGCAAAGAGTCACTGTTTATTCATTTACTTATTTATTTATATTTGATTACTTATATTGTGTACTTCTGTGTGTGTGCATGTATGATGTACATGTGTATTGTGCATGCTTGTGTATGAGTATAGGCATGCAGGTGCCATGGTATGCTTGTACGTGCCAGGATATTTAGCCTGAGAACTTAAGGGGATTCTCCTATCTCACCTCAGGAGCACTGGGATTACAAATGTGTGCAGCACCATGCCCAGGTCTACATGAGTTCTGGTGCTCTGGACTCGGGTCCTCACACGGACACAGACAGTGCTTTACACACCGAGCTGTTGCCCAAGCCCCCTCCCCCAATCTCTCTTTAATAAAATAGAGCTTATTTGTCTTTCAAGTCACAGCAAAGCTTATGAGGTTCTACCTCTGGATACGAAAGAGGTGGGGAGTGGGCGTTTTTAATAAGCAGCTGAAAGACCAGCATATAATTCAAAGTTCCTTCTGCATTTGATTATAGTGATCTAAACAGAAGATCATATTGGGGAGTTATAATCAGCCAATCATTTGCAGAAGATAGAGTGGCCAGCTGGATGTGCGGCAAGCACCTATATATTATGGAGTTGATCTAATTGCACAGCAAGCAACCCAGAGACGTGTGAGATTACTCTGTCATTTGTTTCTTCCATAGTTTTGCCCATTCTTTCCCAAGAGGAGATGAAGCGGCCAAGTTAATTCACTCATGGGAAGGCCGTCACTCACGATCAAGCACTTGCCTACCTAGCATGTATAAGGCTTGGATCCTATCCCCATTGTCTTAACGAAAGAGGAAGAAGTGGAAAGTAATAGGAAGAAAGAGAAGGGATTAAAGAAAGAAAAAGAGGGCAAAAGGAAGAAAAAGATGAGAAATGAAAAGAAAATACATCTACTTACGGTCATTTCTTTATAGTGTAGCGTATCGCCTACATCTTGAAATTTGAATTATTTTCCAGTTTTTGGTAACCTTATTATTGTCATGATGATTAAGTGTATTTTTATGGGGGAAATTTTATTTTTTGCTCCATTGATTAATTCCAATGGCATATATATATTAATCTCTGAGGATTTCAGATAATGGAATTCAACCATATCCATCCACCATTTTCCTCTACAGTCTTCAGCTATCCAACTAAACGTGTTCCCTTCCAACTTCATGCAGTGAGTGTGTGTGTGTGTGTGTGTCATAAACCATTAAGTCCTATTAGTATTTTCCATACGTGCATGGTTATAGGACCATTCAGTGAAGCAAGGAAAGGTTTTCATTGACCACACCCTCAAATATGAATGATTCTCCTTTCTCCAGTGCCTATTAACAGTCAACAGCTCCTCAGTGAACAATAAGGCTTGGATAGCACCCCACCCCATCTATGAGTCTATAAGTTGAGGCACATATAAAATTCCTTCATTCCTACGTATTTTGTAGTCTTACCTTGCAACTCTATTACACTTGTGTGAGACATTATGTGGATCCTATAAATCAGATTCGACTCTTATCCCTGAAGGGATGGTTACTCTGACCATAGAAGCAAGCATTTGCTATCTGTCACTCCAAGATACTAAATTTGTCCAGGAATAGACGTTCTTCAAAAAACTTGAAAGAAACAAGAGTTCAAGGAACAGAGATGTGCCTTTTCATAATGACGACCTTCAGATCTTTCTACGTGAGCTGTCCATTGCCCAGAAAAGTGCATAGGAGTCTGAATAGCAGATACTCTTCCTGTCATGGTTACTGAAGCAGGGGGCTGAGTGAGGGTCTGGTCCCTTCATTTTTAAAAGTAAAGCCTTTAAGTTTAGTTTACCCCTTTCACCATTACCCTAAATTAACTATTAACTATTTTTAAAGATATCTTTCAGATACCTATTTTTTAATTGTTCACTTCTACAAAATTTGTTTTGATATATTTATTAATGTATATAGAACATCTGCATTGTCATAAATCATATATAAATTATTATTTTCATGATTTTATAGCTATTGAATCCATTCTATAATATAGTGTCTTAGTTAAGGTTTCCA
This sequence comes from Mesocricetus auratus, assembly GCF_017639785.1. NCBI lineage: Eukaryota > Metazoa > Chordata > Mammalia > Rodentia > Cricetidae > Mesocricetus > Mesocricetus auratus. The sequence continues at coordinate 23,834,741 of NW_024429206.1, forward strand.
TTGTTGTAAAGAGACACCATGACCATGGCAACTCTTATAAAGGAAAAACATTTAACTGGGTGGCTTACATTTTCAGAGGTTCAGTCCAATATCATCATGGTGTGGCATGGTGGCATGTAGGCAGACCCGGTGCTGGAGAAGGAGCTGAGACATACAATTTGACCAGCAGGCAACACAAAGTCATTGTCACTGGGCGGTGTCTTGAGCATATATGAGACCTCAAAGCCCGCCTCCGCCGTGACACACTTCCTTCAAGAAGACCATACTCCTCCTAATAGTGCCACTTCCTTGGGGGGGGCCATAATCTTTCAAACCACCACATATAGAATATTCATTTCTTTTCATTTTTGATAATATAAATAGTTCTTAAGTGTATACCTTTATGATAAAAATTTACACATTATTTGGTTATACCTTTATGGTAAAATGTTTACACATTATTTAGTTATTTCCTTGTAAGACTCACCTAGAAATTGACGTGTGGATCATCACAGCGCATTTTGAAGTGATTTTCACATTCTATCAAATCTGGAGAGTTTGGGAACACGTGTGCTTCCACCGTTGCGTAACACTACTCCTTCACATAGGATCCCAACCCACTGCGAAGCATGTGTTAGGCAGTTTTACGCTGCTATGGCAAAATACCTGAACCAAACAATTTAAAGACAGCAGATTTGTTTTGGATCACGGTTTCAGGGGTTTCATCCCATCCTTGTGGAATGCGTTGGTGGAACAGAGCCATTCACAATATGTCAACCAGGAAGTAAAAAGATGCCTACATTTGTTGGCTTCCTTCTTTTCTCCTTTTCTTCCCGGCTGGGTTTTGAGCCTATGTGGTGATGCCCACACTCAAGAATGAGTTTCCCTAGCAGCCTAGCAGAAAGGGAGACATTCTAACAAGACACTTGTGTCTCTCAATCTGACTATCAGACTACTGAAACAGAGGCTCCCAAAGAAATGGGGGGCTTTACCAGGAATCTCATGCTGGGGGAAGGGAAAGACACCAGCTGCAATGGAAACGGTATCTCACAAAGAGATTTCACACAGTTCTAACAACTTATCAGACCACCTTCCAGGATGAGACTGAAGGCCAAGCAGCAATGGGTCAATGATGGAGGAGACCACACCTTGACCAAGATGTGTTTTGATGTGCCTTCCTTCCCTCTATGGAAACTTTTCTCTGACTTCAGGACCCCAATGGTGAACTTGAAGGGCCCAAATTATTTCTTTTATATATCTTCCCCGTGTCACCAGATTGAACAAATTTGCCTTTTCTCCTTTTTGACTGTTAATTTGGCTGTTTCAATTGGTCTCTGGAGGACACTTGTTGGGATACAGACTGTGACCCCCCAAATTTGGTGACACCTTATCAGACAAGGCCATAAGTAGGCTTTACAAATCTCCTAGGAGCTTCTTGGTACAACCAAGTCAACAGCTGAGATGAGCAATCACAGCGTATTAAAACGAACACTTAAAATCTGTAAGAGAAAAATTACATAGCACCGCTCAGTTTCTCATCTCTTTGATTACAGAGGAAAGTCAATCATTTATTTCTTGTGTTTATTTTAGAACTTTATTGAAGGAAATCTCATCTCATTTATTGTTTATTTTGCATTCGTCTTTTTAATCAACAGACCTATTCCCCCAGCAGCTATAAAACACCTTCCCTCTCCTTTTATTCCATTGCAAGAAATGTTTGGCTTTCATATCCTTCATTAAGGGAGGGAGCTTGCATACAAAATATAAATCAGTTTGGGCCTCAAAAGCCCACTACACTCAGGATGTATCTTTCAGCTCAATGACAGCTGCGTGCTGAATGGCTGTGGTAACTTAAGCGAGGAAGGTTGGCTCTAAAGATGTTGTCAGCAACCTCAGCTTTTGCACACTCCCCCAGAATGGCTCTGGTATGAGTCCCCAGTGACCTCTGAATTGCTAAATTTCTAATCTCCCACTCTACCATCCTCCATGCCTCCACAGAAATGTCTCTCTGTTCTTCCTTCCCCCAGTGGCTCAGTCAGATTTAGGTGTTGATGGCTCAGTGTTGCTGAGGCTGTTTTGCTATTGCTTCAATTACTCCTCCCCAGCCTGCTCCCTCAGAGCCAATCATTCTACAAATGGTAGCTAATCTCCACCATCAAGTTAACTGGACTTGGAACTACCTAGGAGACACACCTCTGGGTGTGTCCATGAGAAGGTTTACGGAGAAACAGCTTAAGAGGATAGAGCCTCCCTGAGTATGGGTGCCACTACCCCACGGGCAGAGGTCTCAGAATGAATCAAAGGGATGAAAGGAGAAAGTGAGCTGGGTGCCAAGACACCTCTGGATGTCCTGACTGTGGTTGCAATGTGACCAGCTGCCTCAGGTTCCTGCTGCCATGCCTTCCACATGAGGATGGACTATAAACTCAAGCAGTGATGCAGGATGAACCTGTTCTTTCTTAAGTTGCTTTGGGGGGTTATTTTGTCACAACAGCGAGAAAGGTAACTAATAATACACTGTAGTCCTATCTACTTAGATTGACATCTTTGCTGACTTCCTAGAGATGTAGCAGAGTACAGTCAACCAGGTGACTTTAAAGCAACAGAAATATGTTGTCTCACAGTCATAAAGGCTAGAAGTCCAAGATCAAGGACTTGGGAGGCAACGCTCCCTCTGATGACCCTGGGGGGAAACAGTTCATTAACTTTTCTAACTTCTAGTGTTGGACAATAATAATGAACTTCCCCTGGCTTACATCCTGATGTCTTCTCTTTCTGCCTTCTCAGCACCTTCCCTTCTCTGTGGGGACACAAGTTATAATGGAAGAAAGCTAAATTCTCCCTTCCACAAAGCTCTCACATTAATAGCAATTAACCCAAGTGTTTTTCAAGGTCGCATCATTTAGGTAATAAGTCTAGTTTATATTGTTGCTTTAATGGAACAGCTGTGTCTTCAGAGTTGTGGTGTATACTGGGTTGACAGCACATGAAAGAGGCTTTCTGAATAGACTTTTTAACAAGAAGTATGTTTTAGGACTTGGGAAAATGACTCAGGGATTAAGAACACTGGCTGATTTTCCAGAGAACTCAAAATAGGATCAAAGCTCCCACTTCGAGTTACCCACAGCTACCTGGAACTCCAGCTCCAGGTCATCCAGTGCCCTCTTCTGATGTCCACGTGTACCTACAACCTACATACATGGCGCACACGCACACATTTGTGTGGCGTGGAAACGGGAGGAAGGGAGAGGCCATGAGTGAAGATTGTTTTATTATATCTTCTCAAAAGCAGCTCCCATAAGCTTTGAGGCAATCTTACAACTTAGGGGGATATAGAAACCTGTGAAAGGTCTTCAGAAACCCTGCTTCCCAATCCCCAGCCGCCTGGAAGATCTTTGTAGAGAGGCTTTATTTAATTTTTTTTAATGACTATACAAAATAATCGGTTTCCTTATGACATCTTCATATGTATGTGCACGCCATGTTCTTGGTTCATTTTCACCCCCACTATGTTCTCATTCCGTCTGCTCTCATTCTTCCCTCATCCTAACCCTCATCTTTGTTCACATGTCATGTGTGTGTGTGAGTGTGTGTGTGTGTGTGAATACTTAAATATAGATCACCACATATGAGAGGACACGCGAAACATTTGTCTCAGTCATTAGTTCACTTGCCAAAATGGTCTCCAATTCCATTAATTTTCTTGAAAATTACATCATTTCATTCCTGTGTGTGTGTGTGTGTGTATGTGTTTAGCTCAAGCTAGCCTCCAACTCACTATCTTCCTGTCTCACCTTTTCAAGTGATACATTTTATGTGCACACATGTATGTATGTATGTATGTATGTAAATATCTATACATGAGCCTCAGAAATCCTCCTGCTTCAACCTGCCAAGTGTCAGGAGTATAGGTGTAAGCCACTTTGCTCATCTCTTGTATGTATTGGGAGTAATACATGCATATATTTAAGAGAATTGTGACTCAAACAATCAAAGCTGGTGAAGACTGGATGGATTCATTTTCATTTCAATGAGTTCTGGTATCAATACAGAACCAGATTTGGGGTCCCTTTTCCTTGTTAAAATGCCAAAGCTTCCTTGCAGTACTATTTCCTCTTCATAAAGGGTTTTCAGAGTTCTCCTTAACTGTTTGATGGACCTGCGTGAGAAGCAAAGCTGCTGTGCCGTCTTAGATGGTCTCCCCGTGCTTTGTGTTGAACTTGGCTGAGAGAAGATAGTCTCCTGAAAGAATGAGTGTTCTGAATGCTGAATAGATGGCTCAGTGGTCAAGAGCACTTGCTGCTCTTTCAGAGGACCAAGGTTCAGTTCCCAGCATCCACCTGTTACTCCAGATCCAGGATGTCTGGTGCCCTCTCCTGGCCTCCATGGATGCCAGGCACACACAAGGTACACAGACCTGTATGCAGCCAAACATACAGATAAGGTAACAATAAATGCATATTTTTAATATTGAAGGTTTTTCACAATCAGGCTACTTTCTGTAGTTACTTTTGAAATATTTCATTGTAATTTTGGTTCAATAAATATCTAAGTATCATTTCACAGTGACTTAGGATCCTATTTTGTCATATTTAGTTAGGAATTCAAACTTTTAAACTTTTATTTTCAACTCTGGCTTCCCCAAATAAATCCTAAATAAAATTCTCTCTTCCTCTCTCTAGTTTTCTCTCCTCTCTCTCTCTCCCTCTGTCTCTCCCCCTCTCTTCCTTGCTCACTGCGTGTATGTATACATGAAACAGAAGAGGGAAAGAAAGAGGGGTGTAAGGAGTGTTCATGTATATGAGTGTAGACCCTCATACAAGTGCAGCAAACTCTTCAACGACTGAGCCATCTCTACAGTCCCCAATATTTTCTTTAGCAACAGAAATGGGCTAGGATATGAGCCTTAAAGATAATTAGAGGGTAATCTGATCATGGCAAAATGCAATGTATGGGACAGAGAGCTGACTCAGTAGGTAAAGTTGGAGATGCTAAGTTTGATCTCCAGAGTCCACACAATAGAGGGAGAAAACCAGTTGTCACAGATTGTCCTCTGACTTCCACTTGTGCACTATAGGGTGCATGTATACACACACAAGCTCACACACACACACACACACACACACACACACACACACTTTTCTTTTTAAATGCAATCTATTCCCCTTATTCTCTTCCAGATGGGATGTCTCCTATGATCTTATCTTAACAATCTCCCCCAAAGAAGAATCTATAAGGCTCATTTCCTCAAACTTTCTCTTCTATTTCCCCTCCACTTCCTTTCCTCCTACTTCCCCAAATTGTCTCATCTTGTGTGGTTTGGATCTTGGAATCTGGGGCTACGGGCAGTAAGGGAATGAAGAAAAGACAGACACACAGACATATATACAATAAAGCTGGGGCCAGGTGGGATCTTCCACCTCTGCAACCCAGAACACACTGTTTATTAGGTACAGTACAGGGGAAGGCGTTCACTAGTCTTAATAGGAGGTTTCTGTAGGTAGCAGCCTCAGGCTGTAAACATCCAAGAGGAGGAGGCTGGAGTTGCTAGTCTTTGCACACATTGGCCAATCATTCATAAGCTCTCATACTAAGACTCTCAAGGAAAGCTTTGTGATTTCTGTTGAGCCTGGGCCATGTGGGTAGTGACTTTGCCAGTTTTTCATGAGTCTAAGGCCCTGGAGTCTTTGGCATGGCCATGCCCATGTCAACAATACACGTTCACATGGGACTTCCATCATTCAGGACTTCCTCTGCTCCCTACAACAAATGAATCATAAATCCAATCTGTATTAGCTACTTTTCTCATTGCTGTGACAAAACATCTGACAAAAGGCTACTGAAGAAGGGAACAGAGTGCTTCTTTCACCTCAAAGTTCTAGGATGCTCAGTTCATCATGGTGGAGAGTCACGGGAGGAGGAGTGTGGGGCAGCTGATCATGACATGACCACAGTCACTGTTCTAGTTTCATTCAGTTAGTGTGATAAATACCATGTATGAAAGCAACATGATTGGGGGAGAAGAAATTTATTTCAGAGAGTAGGCTGTAACCCATCATTGAGGAAAGTCAGGGGAAGAGTTCAAATAGAAACTTTGAGGCCGAAATAACTGCATACTACTCCTCACATTGCCTCCAACTAAAGAACTCACCTCACAACCAAGTATTACATCAGAAACCATGGAGGATGCTTCTTAAGGACTCGCTCACAGGCTCATATTTAGTTAACTTGCTTAAACAGAGCAGGGAATGGTGCTGCCCACAGTGGGCCTGGCCCTCTCTCATCAATGAACAATCAAGACAGTCTCCTGCAGACATGTCCACAGGTTAGTCTGATCTGGGAAATCTTTCAACTGAGACTCCTTCCCAGTTGTTTCTAACTGATGATATTCAAAGGTAAGACAAACAGGGAGCAGAGAACAGACAGGAAGATTTCGCGCTATAAAATCCAAGGCCCTCGGTGACCCACTGCCTCTAGTGAGGACTCACAACTTCCCCAAACAGCACCACCAGCTAAGAAGTATTCACATACATTAGCCTGTGGGAGACACTTCACATTCAAAGCACAACACAGCCCAATGGAAGAGGAGTGGCAAGGCTATAAAATCTGATAAACCAACATTTCTGTAATTGCGTGATCCACTTTTCCTCCCTATGAATCAGTTATGATGACTTTGGCAACATGAACATAATAAATAGACCTGATTTAAACTGCTTTAATAAATAAGGAAATTTATCATCGAGCTCAAAAATAAATCTAAAAATATGACCGGTGGCTTAATCATGAAATGAAGGACCTGAGTTCCTTCCATCCCTCCTCCCTGATAGTGTCCACACTCTCATCTCTCCAAGGACAGGCAGGACATAAGAGGAGGGGTAGTTCTATGGGAGAATAGAGCAAATAGAAGGAATATAAACATAACTAAGGGGATTTTTAGATTGACTTACATGATACAGGTTCGGTATTCCAATGGTGGCTGTCTTCACACTGGAGAAGCGGGGAATCTGTAGCCACTTGGTCCATGAGGCTGGACGACTCAGATGTCACCAAGTGATGATGAAGGCCTGGAGGATTTCTGAAGAGCCCTTGCTCTTCAATGTAGAAAAGCCAAAGAAGCCACATTCTGATGGCAGTGAGGAATGGGGCAATAGCAACAGTGAAATGTTTATGTCTGAAATGTGAGGCATTTGCCCTGCATCCAAAGCTGGCTTCTCAGTGATCTCAAGCATCACATGACAGTTTACAAAATGTGCATTATACCACATCACATTCTTTCTTTTTGTTGTTTGTTTGTTTGTGTGTGTGTGTGTGTGTTCATATGCTTTCAAGTATGAGTTCAGGTGCTCATTTATGCATGCCTGTGAAGGTCAAGGTCAAGTGTCTTCCTCAATTGCTCTCCATCTTATATTTTGAGACAGGGTCCCTCACTGAAGCTGGAGCTCACCTATTTGACTACACTGGCTGGCCTGTGTAGTTCATAAACCTCAGGGATCCCCCTGTCTCCACCTCTGTAATGCTGTATTCACAGATGCATGCTGCCTTGATCGGGTTTTTGTCATTTTTGTCCTATATGTGTTCCCATAGACATTATGTGTCCATGGTGAATAGTTCACTTGACCAAATCCTGTCACCAGCTCCCTCCTCCTCTTTCCTTTGCTTGCTTGGCTCCTGGACTCTGCATTTTGTCCTTTCTAGGTGTATACCCTCTAGACATGATGAAAGGTTGACAGCTTTTTAACCACTCAAACATGCAGGAATGGAGAGCGAAGCAACATATCCCAATACTCATGGTTTATGTTGTCTTGTGTTGTTATATTATTCTTTTTGAAACAGAATCTCACAGTATAGCCAAGAATAGTCTTTAACACATGGTCCTCTTGATTATTTCTTCTGATTGTGACTTCTTTCTTCTTTTTAAAAGATTTCATTATTTTTCCATAAGAGTATGAGTGTATCTGCACGCAGTTATGTGCAGCTGCCTATGAGTGTCTTCAGCAGCCACAAGAGGCATTTGGATTCCTCAGATTTGGCATTGCAGGAAGTTGTGAGCTAGAAACAAATCCTGATCCTCTGCAAGAGCAGAAAGTATTCTTAACCACCAAGTCATCTCTCCACCCTTGTGACTTTTCTTCCTTACTAAAAGTAATTAAAGATCACTAAGGTTGTCTAGGTTGGACAAAGAAATAGATCTGTGGGAGCATGACGTCTCTGAGGTGACATTTAGCAGAGATGCTGCAAGAGTCTGAGTCACCGGCAGTGCTGTGCAGAATCATTCAGATGACACATGCTGCTTTCTGAGGGCTCTGGTCCCATGTGAATATAGGTATTGGCTTTGGAAAGGCTCCAAAGTCCTTCTTCTTGGTCACAACTCTATCTCCTATAGTTCCCACTTGCCCTCTTTTAAATTTGTATTCTAATTTTATATGTATGTGTGAATGTCTTTAAGTGTATGTGTGCACTGTGGGTGGGGAGATGCCCACAGAGGCCAAAAGAGTCAGATCCCCTGAAAGTTGAATTGCAGGTGACTGTGAGGACACTTACCGCTTTTGCGGAGGACCAAGTTGGTTTCCCAGCACCCAAAAGCAGTAAGTGTCCTTAACCACTGAGCTATTTCTCCAACTCATATTACTGGTCTTCCTTAACCCCTACAAACATAATCAAAGAGTATAATGAAAAAAATCTTGGCTGTGGTAGATTTAGCCTTTTAGGGATGTGTTTTGTATTTATTCTGTTGGTGGTGGTGATACTGGAACCCGACCCCAGGTCACTGTGTATGGTAAATCACTCTACCACTGAGCTACATCCACAGCCTTTTTAAATTTTGAGACAAGGGCTCACTAAATTCCCCAGGTTAGCCTTGAACTTACTCTGTAGCCCATGAACTGAACTTGAACTCATACTTGGCCAGACTTTATAAAGACAAATTCCATATGTCCACTTCATACACACAATCTAAACTTTAAGTAGAAAAAAATACTTGAATAGAGTGGTCTATTTGGTTAAAAGAAAAATGGGTACCAAAAAGTGGGAGATGATGCTGGAGGAGTATGATATCAAGATATGACACACAGACAAGATATCAAAATGAATGCCATAATTCTCACCAGTGAATACATGTTAATAAGTAAAAAGCTTTAAAAACAAACAAGTGGAAAATTACTTAGGAATCAAAAGAATTCTTCAATGTCCCTCAGCAGATGTTATGATGGAGTAGTTGATTCCATCAAGTTTGGAACTCACCAATGGATCCCAAACCTATCACTCAGTAGTCATGGGAAAGAGATCAAATCACACTTAGGGCCCTGGGTGAGAGGTCTAGAAGCCAACTACTGAGAAGGATAATATTAAAGTTGTATAATCTTCCACAGTTAAAAAATACCCTGATACTTGATAAAATGACAAGGACTATTTAAGGTGCTGTGAGGCTGCTATTTCTTCTGAACTGGAGCATTCCTTCCTGGAGAAGGAAAGGCTCCTAAGAGTTCCTCAGGAAGTTCATGAAGCTTGGGAAGCTCAGAAAGCTGAGAAAATGACAAGATGCACAAGGTCCCTACCTCAGGCTATGTAAGCGGTAAGCTGTTTGTGGGGAGCTCCAGGGATGCAGCTTTCATGAGTTGCATTGATGCTGAGAAGGATGCTCAATGAGGCAGCTGCCTTTGAGTCTCCCATGTTCAGGTAAGTCATCCTCCACCCTACTCCGATAAACAACCACAAGGAACTCATTAGTTCAGCCAGCTAGACTTGGGTGGAATCATTTCTTTAGTTTGAACAGACTTTGGTGAAATCATCTGGTGGGGGAAATGTTCATGTACCCTCAAGGGAAGGCATACAACATAGAACTTGGGGTATCAAGATAAGATGCATAGGAGCACCCAGATATAAATGGAACTCTATGTCACACTCATACCATAAGGCTTAGGGAACACCATGGAAGAGAGGGCAGAAAGATTGTAAGAGCCAGAGAGTAGGTAGGGCTGATGTGAACTAGTGTCTTCTAGATATGATAAGGCCTCTATAGGTGATGAGAGGGAGTAGGGGACAGACAGAGAGAGGGAGAGAGAGAGGGGGGGAGAGAGAGAGGGAGAGGGAGAGAGAGAGAGAGAGAGAGAGAGAGAGAGAGAGAGAGAGAGAAAGAAAGAAGAGGGTGTGTCTCCTCATGTGACACGGTATTATAAACCACAAGGCAATCCTCAGATACCAAACACCATGCTCTTGGGCTTCCCAGCCTCCAGTCAGTGAACCAAACCAACTTCTCTTGATTATAAATTGCCTACTCACAGATGTTTTGTCACAAGTATAAAAAGCAGACTGAGATACTTTCCCATACTATTTCTTCTATGCCAGTTGCTAAAAATGACCCTAGTGTCACAAGACCAGGTGGAATCAGTACAGGATTTTGTTCAAAGAACTACACTAGGAATTCTGATTTTATGAAAGCTCTGGAACCTGTCTTCTCCAGTCTAAAGGAGGCTGATAAAGATGTAGACCGTGTTGTCAATGTGTTGCTTTGGGAGCTGACTGGGAAGGCATGGGAGACTCCATTTTCATTGCAAAAAAAAAAAAGAAGAAGTTTCTGTATGTGTCTTGGCTCTAGTTCAATGCCTTGGAAGTTTGTCTCTCCTATTCTTATTGCTGTTTTTATAATGTCTCAAATTACACTGTACTAGATTCAGTCAATGGCTTACTAGATTCCCTTAAAAGTATATAACATTGTTAAAGCCATTGTTTTTAAAAAGCCCCTTTAAACCACGACATTTATTAGCCATTATATTAAGATAAACTACAAAGTTATCCCCAATATAGACGTTACCCTTTGATTTAAATTCCAACTTGAGTAAACCAGGCAAGGCATATTAAAAGCAGAACGGTTTTTAGGACCCACTGGGCAGTGATAGAATTTGTGGTGTGCTAAACACCAGCACAGTGTATGTGAATGAGTCTTGGTTAATCACATCTGGGACCCAATTAAACTTTCCTGACTCCCTCCTATTTCTTCTCGGGCTCCAGCAGAGGGAATGCAGCAGGTGATGTTGCCATAGGCTGAAGGAACATCAGCTTGGAAAGGTGAGGACAAGTTGGCTGCTGGTTATGGGAACTCTTTACGGATTCTGAAAGACAGACATATTCACTACTTTTGCATAGCTTGGACAAGACACTTCAGAGAAACAAGGGAAGGAAGAATGGGTTTTTTTTATGGTTTCAGAGAGTTCATCCCATGGTCACTTGGCCCCGTGCATCTGGACAGAACATCATAGTGACAGGAACCTGTGGCAAAGAAGGTAGAGAAATAAAATGGAGAGAAACAATGAGAGGGAGGAAAGAGTGGGCGTAAGATCTTACCCCAAGGACAGACCTCCAAATGACCTACTTCCTCCAACTGGGCTGTACCTGGAACATTTTACAATTTCCTAACAATGCCATCAAGGGATTATTCCATTGATGATTATCCCAGAGTCCCCAAGATCTAATTGTCTTCGGACACGCTATGAGTGAGACACTCAAAAGTGTACTTTACTGATTCCCTAGGTGTGTCTCAATCCCATCAAGTTAACCATCAAGAAGAAGCCCCACAACAAGTAAGTAAAGCCAGGAAAAGCCAATAGCTCTGTGTTAGCCAAGGTTGTCTAGAATATAGAGGAACAGAACTTACAGAGTGAATCTCTCTCTCCATATGTGACTTACATGCTGAAGTTCACTAGTTCAACCACAGCTGCCTATGAATAGAAGGCCCAAGAGTTTTTCAGTCCATGAGATGGGATGTATCACCTGGCCTTCAGTATGTGCCAGAATCTGAAGAAATAGGATGAGCAAGGTGAGAGCAAGCAGGCAAAGAGCAAAATGGAAAGTATGGCCCAAATTACAGATGGGTCTCCCAACCCCAAAGGATCTGGATTAAAAGTACTCTTCCCACTTCAAATTAAGCAAAAATTTCCCTCACAGGTGTGCACCTCCGTTTTAGGGTTTTAGTTAATCCCAGATGTTGTCTCTCTCTGCCTCACCTTCCAAATCTCTAGTCTGATGTCTGAGTTTGTGGAAGGCAACTGCATTGCTATTTCTGATACTTCACTAAAGTGGATACAAAATGTGACTTTGGTTAAATTCTATGTAGAAAGTCCAGCCTCACACAGAAACATGGGTGGGGCAGTAAGTGTCTTGCAGGCCATCCTGTAGGAAATCGGTCATTGGCAATTCATGAGTATGCTCATTGGTTCGCCAAGTTGGAATTCAGTGGATTCCTTGTCTAGTCAGCTTCAGTCTGTCGTTGGCAACCTATCTGGGGTGAATGCAGGTTTATTCACATCTCACAACACGGTCTTCCTGACCATGTACAAAACCCTGTGTGTACACTTCTTCATCCCAAAGTTAATTGTAGACATGCCTGTGTTCCAAGGGCAATCACACAGAAGTGTTTCTTGATGCAGGTTATGAGGTTGTAAGGGACTGTGTCTCGTAACGCATCTTGCCGCATACAGAAGGCTTAAGCATGGGTACTGAGAATAATACGGAGGAACAAAAGAGGAGGGTAGACATTATTCCTCGTGTATCTTCCTGTTCAGACCTGCAAATGAATGCCTGTGTCACAGGGAAACAGAAAGGAAATGACAACCAAAGCCTGGGAGGTTATTTCAAGAGTGAGTCGGCAAAACAACAGTGTTCAATTCTGCCACTAATGAAGTCTCAGAACACAAAGTGAGACACAGAGATGCAGAACACTTGCTGCCGTGGCAGTTCAAGGAAGCTTTGGCAGAACCTCAAACAGAAAAGAGTCATCTCTTGGGGAGTGCCAGCCTCTGTGGAAACACGACTCCTTCTGCAGATGTAATGGTTGGAGGAAGTTCTTGGAAATGTTCTTTCTAGACTCCAGGCAGCCACTTTTTCTCAGAAATATGGAAAGACTTGCATACTTCTGACTTGAGAGTGGGGTTGGACTCGTTTCAGAACCAATTATACTTCTGCGTTTCTCCACAGTCAGCTGTGAAGGTTTCCCTCAGCTATGGATGCTCAATGTGGGACACAAGGCAAGGAACATGTCTTAGCTGCAGGCTAAATGCATTATCTACATCCCTGAAGGCACCCAGAACATCCATACCCAGCCCAGAGCTCTCCTATATGTCCTCTCTCTGACATAAGAACACAGCTTCCCGTAGACATTGGTGCTCAGAAGCCCCCATCTCGTCAGCTTCGAATCAACCGTTACTAACTTCCTAGCTAGCTTTGCTACAGTCCCAACGCGGAACTCATCCTCAGGTCATTTCTACCCACCCCCGGTTTAGTACTTCCTGGTAGGAATTAACGTTATCAGGCAACTATTAGCAGGCAGGCGACATTCATTCACTCTGGTGTGTGCATGTGTGTGTGTGTGTGTGTGTGTGTGTGTGTGTGTGTGTGTGTGTTTCCTTTGGTATCATTCATCAGGATGCCATGCATTTTGTTTTTGAGACATAGTCATTATTTTGCTAAGCACTGGCCAGTAAGCTCTATCTCTGCCTTCCCAGTGCTGAGTTTGCAGGCACACACTGTCATGTCTGGCTTGTTCACACTGGTATAGAGATTGAATTCAGGCCCTCCTACTTGTACAATGAGCACTTCACTGACTTTCACTGACTGAGCCCTATCCCCAGCTACTAGCATCCACCCAAATCCTAACTCCAAACTAGGTCTTCAACCACAAAAATACTAAGTCTCTTTATTCTTGTATATACTAGGGCTGCATGGATTCAGAGAGACTTCCACACCAGTTATGACACTCATATGAAGGCCTCATGGAGGATTGAGCCAAGCTATAACTTGCTCCAAAGCAAACTTAAAGAGGTTTCCTAGTCTTGGCAAAACACTGCCTTTTCCTTTCCTTTATGCAGTAGTAGTGAGGACACAGCCAAGTTATGAAACCAACCTAATTGTTCAACAAGAGAGGAATGGATGAGGAAGACAGGGTATGTATACACAACGGAGTTTTCTCCACCATAAAGAAAAGAAGCTGAAGCTGAAGAGATGCCATGTGGGTCAAGATCACTTCCTGCTCTAGCAGAGGACTTGAAGTCTGTTGTCAACACCCTATCAGAAGGCTCACAGTCAACTGTAACTCCAGCTCCAGAGGATCTGATGCAATATACACATGTACAAGAGCTTGAAAAATACAGAACACAAATCAAAAATGCATACATCTGAAAGAACAATGTCCCCTACAATAAAAGCAGGACACAAAAGCTTAGCCTAGAAAGCCAAAGCCGTGTTGCCACTTCTTCAGGATGGCTTATCCTGATCACTCACTCTCTGCCCTCACAGAAGAGGATGCTCTCAGAGACACCCGCCCCTTGAGTGCATTTCCCACATGACTCTCTCTGCTGCCGCTCAGCTGCCTACTCAGAACAGACCACTCTACTCCAAGGCAATGGACTCTGCCCAAGCATCTCCATTACATTAGCTCCTGAAGCATTCCACTGTGGCTGAGTAAGAGTGGGGAGGAGGTTAAAGGAATAAAACCACCTCTAATAGGTGATTACAGATGGCCAGGGCTTCTAAACTACAGCTTGAACATGCCAAAGAGCATCCAGGGAAGACTCCATGCCTCTGAGGGGCTCAAAGATCCATATTCCTGATGAGCACAGGAGCAAGGCGACATCTGGTGTTCCAAAACAACCTGGCCCTTTGAATGAGACTGGCACCAACATGTGAGGATACCCACGAAAGAGACAGATGAGTCCAGGGTTGCACAGAGTACAACCGGTGGAGGTTTACAGGTGGAACCATGGCCCTGGGTGACTGAAAAACCAGCTGGATCCTTGAGAGTTGAGTCAGAATGACAGATGAGGTTGACAGAGACATAGATATATAGATGAATACAGACAGATATAAATGGCACAGATGATAAAATAATGCAACTGATAAGTGGATACAGATGGTATAATTGTAGATGATGTAAAGCTGTAAATAGATGATGCAGGTATAAATGATAAAGATTAGACAAATATAGATAGACATTAGATAGATATAGATAGCACATTTTCCCTGTCCAGCAGGGCACAACGGGTTCGAGCCCACAGGAACCTGGAATGAACGAGACAAGAAACACGAGAGAGATGGACAGCAAGACAGACCTTCTGATGAAGCTGCTGTTTAATGAAAGTTCTGTGCAGGCTTAAATAGGGGAAATTAGGTAGGGGGGTGCAGGACAATAAGGGAGGGGCCGTTACCTAGTAATCGGGCCAAGCAGTGTTCTTTGTCACATACCAATGAGTGTGTTTTTGGTCACATATGAGGGGTGCTGGCAGACCACCACTGAGGCTAAGCAGCGGGAATGAAGAGGTGTTAGTGCTAAGTAGCCTAATTGCAAGGAGGAGGGTTGAGTAACCTAACTGTAGATTGCTATCAGCCATTCCTGTGAGCCCAGGTTCTATTCATTAGGAAGCTGGGGACGGGACAGACTATTCTTTAAAAGACTGACAATATTTACAAGATGTTCTAAATAACAATGATCGCTCCCAACAAACATTGATATACATGATATAGTAAATATAGATATTAGTGATATAGATAGCATTACAATTGAAATGGATTATAGAGATATAACATGCTATTATAAATATATAAATAATAAAGAGAATATAGATGCTTCTAACTAAATATAGAAGTAGTTTATGTAAATAAGAGACAATACATAGATGATATGGGTGTATAGACACATACATATTCGGTAGCTATAGATGTTATAGATACAGATTATACAGATATAAGTTATAAGGTGCATATAGATAGGTGTGGATTATATAAACATGGAGTGTGAATGTACATAGATGACATAAGCAATAAGGACTTGATTATATTAAAATGGTAGGGGAGTTAGCACCTTTCTTCTGCAGGACTCTGCCCTGTTCACCTCGTTTGTATCAAAGAATCAGGCACATCCCTGGCACCTGTGGTTCAGTTGTAAAGGCCCACACATGCTGTTCTCTGCAAACTGAGTCGTTTACTCCTGGAGGGAAGTTCTTTAAGACTCCAGAAGCTAATGAAACTAGCAAGTCTCAGTAGGTAAGCTCACGAAACCCACACAATTTACAGGGGCCCTCCCCAAGGCCCTGTAAGCATTGGGGAGGTTTGGGGGAGAAGCATTAAGACTTTGTCCAGTGGACCTGACTTCAAGTTGTACAGGGATCTCCAGGTTGCATTCTGTAAGTCATCTCCCAGTCTGTGGTGCATCTGCCTTTAAGTCCACCATGCTATTCTAAGCATCATACTCCCCACCCAATAAACTCACTGGTCCAAGCTAGTTTTGAGTAGAATGGTTTCTTTGGTCTGTCATGTGTACTCTACTTGGGGTGACTAGACATTTATTCACACCTCCCCGGGAGAAGTCACACAACACTACATTCTATCTCTGTTGTTTGCTGGGGAACTATGCAGTGGAAACAGCTTAGGCTATTCTAGACCAATCGCCGTGGGTACTGCTAGTGATGGTTTGTTTTAATGTCATCTTGCCTTTAATCACCTGAGTAAGGAGCCTCTGTTGATAAGTTGTCTTGATTGCCTTAATGGAGGTGGTAAGACCAACCTCAAATGTGGGCAGCACCTCCTGGGAGCAGCCCAGATTTAAAAGGGCGTGTGTGGCAGAAAGAAAAGTTCTCATTTGCCTTCTGCTGGTTTGGCCTGCCCTCTTTCCACTGAGTTGATTTATCCCATTGTTGCTGATGCTGCTGGTTCCTTCACTGATACCAGAACCACCATTTCCAGGCTTCCATCTCTGAATGAGGACCAGCGGATCTCCAGGAATCTTCTAGGTTTGGGTGTCAGATTGGGATTGCTGAGGCTCCCAACCTTGTGGGCTGAGCAATTAATGGGTTGTCAGACTTTCCAGTGTGAGACAACCATTGAGGGACTTACTCCTACTTCAGTAGCACCCAGCCTCAAGGACAGAGCAAGTTCTGGGTTCTCAGTCTCTCAGATGTGATTTAGCTGTTGTTAATATTTTAACGTAAGATGACTCTACAAATCATGTGTGTGTGTCTGTGTGTGTGTATTCATCTTGTCTGTGTTGCTCCTTTAGAGAATCACAGATAATGCACTACTCAAGATGTCTGTAATCATGCAAAGCTGAAGTCCACTTGATCAGAGTTAGGCTGCAAATAAGGATGGGGTTGGGGTACTTCATGATCACCTTCTGTATGGCAGGGTACCAAATGTCACAACTTAGTTCAAATTCACTAGAGAGCATCACTAAAATGTTAAGTTTCTATCAAGACTAGCTGTTTCTAGAATCCCTTATTCTTTACCTTGATGTGCAGGGCTCAAAAGGATGAAGGAGACTCTTGTCATGATGTGAGACCCTAGTCCATTGACAACTCTGGGATATCACTTCAAACTCCATCTTATCCACATGCAGTCCTTTGCCTAACTGTGCAAGGCCTTCTCTCTAACACAGTAGTTCTCAATCTGTGGATACCGACACATACCACATATATTTACATTGTAATCTATATGATTAGCAGAATTACAGTTATGAAATAGCAATGAAATGATTTTATGGTTGGGGGTCACCACAACCTGAGGAACCCTGTTAAAGTGTCACAGCATTAGGATGGTTGAGAACCACGGAGCTAGCACAGCAGACCTGGAATTCTCACATTCAAGCAGTTCCATTTCAAAGAGAAGGTATCCCTTCTACCCATCAGAGACCCCAAACTCTCCCCTGATAGATTTGTATGCTACTGCTTTAGTGTGTCCTAGGGTATTCAAATATGTTTATTAATTAGTCATCATTATCGACTTGACATCCTACTGTCATTTAAATAAACTTGGTGAAATTAATGAGGCTTCTAATAATATGCATGCTCCTTGTGCTAATTATTTTTTGGTGAACAAATTCATTGTAAATATGAATACCCAATATAAATCATGCCAAGAATCAATATTTGTGTGGGAGATGAGCTCCAAAGACCGAGAGAAAGGACACACCAACACTGATGGAAGTCAGAAGTAGTTCTGGGCCCAAGTGAAAGAGAAAGTGAGTTCTCCTAAGGAAACAGTGTGATATGAGCTTTATTGATGATGGGGTCAGAGGAGAAGGGTCCTTGGATGCAAACAGAAGGTGTGTGAAAGAACTTGCTCTGTAATGGTCATGTAAACTGTATCTCCCTATGAGGCAACCGCTGATAAAAGCTGAGAGACACACTACAGTATATGCCTTTGTTATCACACACACACACACACACACACACACACACACACACACACACGTTCACTGCTGTAAGTTTATCTCCCAGTGTGTCCCAGTGTGGCAGTATTGAAATGGTAGACCCTTTAGGAGGTAAGGGCTAGTAGAAGGTACCTGGTTAATAGAAGTTCCACCCTCATGAATGGACTAATTCATGGACAGAGCTGGGTTTCCTAGGAGTGGATTAGTTCCCTCAAGAGTGTGTTATTATAATTTTAAAAACTGGAGCACCCTCCCATGCTCTCTTGATTCCCATCTCGCCATGGAAGCCCTTCTGTGTGTGGCCAGTTCTCTTTCCACTCCTCCCCTCCTGTGGTGACACAGCCAGAAGTCCTCCTTAGACAACTGGCGTGTGACCTTCGGATTTACCAGCTGTGAGAATCGTGAGGTACTCGGCCTTGGGTACTTTGCAACATCTAGCAACATACGCAAACTAAGACACCCTAAATTGGGTCCACAGACAAATATCAGGAATGAGCTATACACACACCCCTTGCCAACAAAGCATCTAGCAACCTGGGACTCCACACAGGCATACACTTTCACTGAGATGTATATACAGCCCTCTTTAAAGAAGGCCACAGGACATTCTCTCTAACCTATAACTCACTAGGAACCCTTAGCAGCACCCCTTTTGTGATCAATCATCCTTGGCTAAGGAACTTCCTGGAGGTTTCCACTGGCTAGAATTCTTCTCTGCAGTCCAAGCTCTTTTCATAAAATTCAAGTTCTCCAAATCTGAACTTTCTTCACCTTCCCACTCACATCTCATCTAAGCAAAGCCCGTAGGAAGCTGCCCCTCACCATCCCATTTCATCTAGTTAACCTTATACATTTCTGCCCTTAAAAAAATCACACTTGTTAGGGGGTAAATTCCCCAGTTGCAGTGTTTCTTCATCACTCACAAACTCCCGAGCTTCCTGGTTTTATGGCACTTGTCCTACAGATCAGAATTTTCAGTATACGATCCTTTCTTATTTCCTTCCTTGACTTTGAACCTCTCCATGTAATTCATGACAGACTTCACAGAATCTTTTGGTCCATCAATGTCTGATGAATAAACAAGTTAATATATCCTTAAAGAGAGAGAAAGGATTGTGGTAAAGAGTGAGGAGTCATCAGACAGATGGCCGGGGATTGAGTAAGTGACACATGGAGACCTAAATGAGCAGGGACACTTGGAGCTCCCTTCAGGGGGTTAGAAGTTGCTGACATTTTCCTGTGAATGGATTTGGTTTAGACTAAGGGCATTTAGAAGGGACCAGTAGAGAGAAATAAGAGTGCAGACTCCTGTATAAGGGTCCAGAAATTACTATTGACACTGGCAAAGCACATAGCTTGAGAATATGGAACTGGTTCCAACCACATTTGGTTTAATGCTTACACTGAGACTGAGAACTGAAATGGGGGAGCAGACAAGGTGGTTCCAATAGTCAAGAAAAAGTTTCTTGGTGACAGCCTGAGAATCAAGTTCCTTCAACCACATACAGGTACTTTTTGATAGGGCAGTTACCTCCTGCACTGAAAAATTCTGGATGTCTTGTTAGGGAGGCTCTAGCTGAGCAAATCACATGCCCATGAGTAATCAAGACACTGAGGCAAGCAAGCATAGAAATAGCTTAATGACTCAGGACTCTTCTTGGCTTGAGATATACACACACCCCTTGCCAACAAAGCATCTAGCAACCTGAGACTCCACACAGGCATACATTTTCTCTGAGATGTATATACAACCCTCTTTAAAGAAGGCAACGGGACATTCTCTCTAACCTATAACTCACTAGGAACCCTTAGCAGCACCCCTTTTGTGATCAATCATTTACTAAAATGCATCCAAGAATGGACTAACTCAATTTGGGCTGGTTTTGAATGCCTGTATGGCTTGACATACTATGTCTTCTAAATGAACTTTTAAGGAGCATTCCGTGTTGGCCATCTCATAGTTGTGCGTGATTAATGTATGCCTATGATTAAAGTCAAATGTATCATGAGAAAAAATATGCACAGTAAACAAAGGCTTACTTCTTAAGTAGCATGCTTGCTCAGGGCATCTGTCCTTTTGCAGTGTAACTATTCTGTACTTTAGCTTTACTTCTGAATAAAGTATTTTGCTACTCTGCTTTATACATGAACTTTATCAGTCCTTTAAAGAAGACACTGAGAACCTAGAAATACTCTGATCCAGAGAGTGACCGCCATGTTATATAATAATTTTCTCCTTCAGGAAGGACGGGAAGGTTTAGGAGACTCAGGAGGTAAGCTCCACATATGTGAGGAACTGATGAGATCCGTGATAAACTCCCCCAACGTTATAGCATCAGGAAGCAAGTACTGGGAAGAAAAATGTGAGCAGCCAAATTGTCAAGAGGAGATTCTATTGCCTGCCTGCAAGATGTGTAGAGAGCTCCAGGGTCATTGCTTTTTTGAGCTGAGATGGGCTTTTTGATGATGCAGCTACATTTAGTAACCCATTACCCATACTACTTTTAGTAACACTAATGAAAACTCATAAGTTCACCAAGTTAAACTTTGGTATAATTATTGCTTTGATCTGTCCTGAGTTTTCTATCTGGGATAAGTAGGTGTGTGTGTGTGTGTGTGTGTGTGTGTGTGTGTGTGTGTGTGTGTGTGTGTGTGTGATCTCCCCAGAAAAGTTTCACAATACAACCTTTGCAAATTTTTACTCATTTCTAAAATGCACTTACAGTAGTGGTTCTCAACCTGTGGGCTGCAATCCCTTTGGTGTCTAATGACCTTGTCACAGAGGTTGTATATTAGCTATCCCACTTATCAGATATTTACATTACAACTCAAAGCAGTAACAAAATTACAGTTATTAAGTAGCAACAAAAATAATTTTATGGTTGGGAGTCACAGCATTAAGAAGGTTGAGAACCACTGATGCAGAGCATCTGAACTCTACCCATGACAAAACACAAAACGACTCCAAGGGGTTCCCTAGGATGCAAAGGCTGGGCAATTCATCATGTAGCTCTGAGGAACCCAGTAAGGTGCCCAGTCTGATGGCAGTGGCTATACCTCCCTAGAGAGCCAAGAAGAGTAATTGAAACCCTGACATGTATCAGACACTGTAGTAAGGGCTGGATCTCACAAAACCTTTCCTACCCCCACAAGTTTCTAGAATGGATTAGTTCTCCTTAGATGGAATCTCACAAAGCATAATCTGGGGGTGCAGGGGGAACCCAAGGGCTGTTGAGCTGGCCCAGAATTTTTATCACACGATTGCTTGTCAGTTACTCTTCTCCTTGAGGAGGGCACTGTGTTAAGAATGGAAATTCTCTCTCACTATGCAAAGGGGAGGTTAGATATATGAATTAAGCTTTATTGGAGTTGAAAAATCCTAAAAGCTCTGTCTACCAACTAGAGAGTCCAGTATGTCAGAAGGCTTAATTCCCCCAGGGAAATAAGCTGCATTAATATTCAAAGATGCTACCATCTTTCTTCAAGTTTCACAACTGATACTAAATTAAGCCATAAAGTGCAACCATGCTAATTGGCAAAAGACGCATGACAGACAATGATGGGGTAAAAGTTCACTTCTTACTCCAATTAATTACAAGAAAGGAAATTTTTTTCTAATGAAGGCATGAGCTCCCACGCATACCATATGGATCCTGAGCACCTAGATTGACGGGCACAGTTCCTTCTCAGTATGCCACTGGAATCCCCTCCTCCAAAGACCTAGTGTAAGATGAAATAGCTACATGTATTTGCATGTAGAAATATGGATTTTGAGCCTAGTGTGAGGCATTAGTGTTGTATAATAAATTCTGTAAATATGAACATGAGACCTATCTTGGGGTCACACCCAGGCACATCTATCCAGTATGGTAGTCCTGACTCCTTAATACTAGTACTACTTGAGTAAAGGAACCAAATACTTGTCGTTCTTCAAGACTTAGCCATTAAGATCATACATAACACATACAGTCCCTGTATTCAAAGTTCCCTTTTTCATAAAGTCACCAGTGATGTTGAATCATGTCCTACCCTGATGACCTTCTTTTAACTGTAATTCTGTGAAGACTATCTCAAAATTAAATCATAATAAGCAGCCCTGGTGGGGTCAGAATCCAATACATCTGTGGTGGGTTTGAATAAGAATGGTCCCCATAGGCTCCTATATTTGAATGCTTACCTCACCAGGGAGTAGAACTCCTTGATGGAATTAGAAGAGTTAGGGGGTGTGGCCTTGTTGAAGTGGGTGTGGCCTTGTTGTAGGAAGTGTCACTGGGGGTGGGCTTTGAGGTCTCAAAAGCCCATGACAAACATGGCCCCCTCTGCCTGTGGGCACCTACTTTTCCAGCATCACACCTCCATGTCACCTGGATCTCCAACCATGATGATCATGAACTAAACCTCTGAAACTGTAAGCCAGCTCCTAATTAAACGCTTTCTTTTGTAAGAGTTGCCTTGGTCATGGTGTCCAAGAATGATGACCAAGACAACATCTTATGAGACAGGATGACACAATTCATCATTACATAACACAACAGGGGCTGGAATTCTCTAAGCATATTCAAGGAGTCATTGCTCAACTCTCTTTTGCCTTTTTGCTTCTCACGTTTATTCTTTGGTAATTTCATATGCAAATACAACGCGTCTAGACCTTATCCACCTCCCATTCCTCCCATCCAACTCCTCCCAGAAGTTCTCCCTACTTCCTCCTACCAAATTAGGGCTGCCTATGTACTCTCGGGTGTAGGATTTTATCCACAGGAGCACGGGGAACCGACTAGAGGGCCACAGCACTGAGGGAAACTGAGATTCCCTCCCACAGAGGCCATCAGCTGCCAGCAGTTTCTCATCTGGAGGCAAGGCCTCATGAGTATCTCCCTGTTCCACGTGCTCTGCTTACTGGATTGATCTTGTGCAGCAACCACAGCTGCCGTGAGTTCATGGTTACCATATCCCTGTCATGTCCTAATGACGCGATTTCTCAACAGTTCTCCTGCCCCCTCTTCCATGATGTTCCCTCAGCCTTAGTGGGGAGGAAGAATAATATAGGAGTCCCATTTAGAGCTGAGAAGTCCATGGCCACTTATTCTCTACATTTTGACCAGTTATGAGCTCCTATATTAACCACTATCTACATCGTGAGCCAGTTCTGTTAGGAAAATAAAATTATTGATATTGGCTTAATAGTCCCTAGGATTCTGAACTCTAAATAACAAGAAAGGGTTATTCAAGGCATCCCCTGATTTCTGGGAATCAGAGCCAGATTTGTGTCTTCCTGGTTCAGAACCATCTCCATGGCAGGGTTTCCAGTGAGATGGAGAGTGGGACTTATTATTCCACATTCTAGATCTGCAGTGAGAGTCCCCCATATCAGAAATGCTCATCATTTTTAATCAGTCCTCCCCCCCTTTATTTTGAACAGTGTCCCTACCCCAGGTTTGCCTCAAACACCCGATTTATGAAATGCTGGGGATGGACTCCAAAGCCTCATGCATGCCAGCCAAGCCCTTTACCAGCGGAACCGCATCCCCACATCTGCTTCTGGGTTGTATTTTAGACAGAGTCTTCTGCAATTAGATAGCTGTAGCTGTGTTTTATTTCCTTTCCCATTCATCTTTTATATGCTGTGAAATTAACAAGGCTCCCCGTGACCCACCTGTGAAATCTGCCATCTCTTATGGCTGCTCACTGGTCTTTTCTGGGAGATGCTCTGGCGATAGCACTCGAGCAATTTGATGAATGTTTCTCTCCTTCTTATTACAAGAATGCTAATCTCCTGACATCTCTCCCCCTATGTACATTCATTAAAGGACTCTGGGCTCCCCACACTCTGCTGCAGATAATATTCAGCACTGTATTTGCTGACATTACAGTGGTCGGCTCACACAGAATTATCTGATGATGTGGTATTAAAGAATTAGGTCAAATAATCTGGATAAACCTTTTGGATTAAAGGATCTGTGCTTGTCTCACTGACCAATATTTTGACAATCTAGTTGGACTGGAGCACACACAGTGTCCTCATTGTTCATTCCTTTCACAGATAGTGATGTGTGCCAGGTGTAAAGAACTCTTCTAGGCATTACTCTTACTTCCCAGAAACTTATAATACATGAAAGAAAAATGTGAACAGATATATATCATCCAATCAGGGGCTTGGTAAAGAGTTTTCTCTGCAAGCAAGGAGACCTAAGTTTGATTCCCAGAACCCACCTTAAAAACCCACCTTAGTCTCTGTGAGTTCGAAGTTAGCGTGGTATATAAAGCTACACAGAGAAACCCTGCCCTGAAAAAGCAAATAAAATAAAAATAAAAACAAAAGACAATACCCACTTTAGCAGGGCATGGCAGTGCAAGCTTGCAATCCCACTACCAAGGGAATAGAGACCTGCAGATTCCTGTAGCTCACAGAGAAGCCAGTCTATCCCAACAAGACCAGTTGCAGGCTAGTGAGACATCCTGTCCCAAAAGAAGGCATATATAGTATGTGATAAATGACATCTATAGATGCCCCCTGGCATCCACCCATGCATGAGCACAAGCATCAGAAAACATAAACAAAACACATAAAATATAACAATCCATTGATATAAATTTTTGGATGCTAGGAGGGATCTGACCTTCCTACAGTCAGAGGAGTTTCACAGACAGAGATCTGGGTCCACCTGAAAAAATGGAAAGCAGCTCCCTGGGTGCAGTTACATCTACCTGAGAGGGATTCCAGGAAGAACAACAGTGGGCACAAGGGAAGGACAAGATGTGTGCAGAAAGGAATGTTTCTGTGACACCCTTTCTCCCCAGAGGGTGCACAGAAGATGGATGTGCTGCAGAGACTAGGAGTACTCCAGCCTCCTCTGTGTTGCTGTGATAAAACACTCTAACCAACGACAATTTAGGAAGGAAATGATTTATTATTTCTAACACTTCCAGGTTATGGTCCAACATGAGCAGGAACACATGTCCTTAATCCCAGTACTCAAAAGGTTGAAATAGGAAGAACACATGTTCAAGGTGTGCTCTTATTAAGGGTTGCTATTGCTGTGTAGAGACACCATGACCACAGTCTCTCTTGTGAAGGAAAAACGTTTCATTGGGGGTTTATGTTTTCAGAGGTTCAGTCCCGTGTCCTCACGGTGCGACATGGTGGCGTGCAGGCAGACATGGTGCTAGAGAAGTAGCTGAGAGTCCTACATCTTGACTGGCGGGCAACAGGAAGTGGTCTGTCTCACTGGATTCTGCTTGAGCATATATGACACCTCAAATCCCACCTCCACAGTAACACACTTCCTCCAAGAAGACTATAGCTACTCCAGCAAGGCCATGTCTCCTAATAGTGTCACTCCCTTTGGGGGGCATTTTCTTTCAGATCAGCAAACCTGAACCACATAGTCCAACTCTGTGTCCCAAAACAAACAACAGAATCATTTCAAAGGTGAACTTCTTTTTTTGGTTTTATGAGACAGGGTTTCTCTGTATTGTTTTGGAGGCTGTCGGTCCAGCCCGGCCTTGAACTCACAGAGATCCTCCTGCCTCTGCCTCCCGAGTGCTAGGATTAAAGGCGTGCGCCACCACCACCTGGCTCAAAGATGAACTTCTTAAGTAATATTCTCAAAAAGAAGGAAGAAAGAGGGAACAGAAAAGTCAATGAGAGACATACATACACAGATTGTATTAACTTCCTTTCTGTTAACTATGATAAAATATCCACATAAAAACAACTTGGTGAGAGGAGAGGTGGGAGGGAAAACTGTGGTTGGAATGTAAAATGGAATTAAATAAATAAAATAAATTCCTAATTCAATCATAGTGTGGGAAATACTATGCCCTATATTCTCAGGTTCATTCAAACACAAAAATTACACTGTGCTCCTATAAAATTAAATAAAATTTAAAGCTTGAGTGAAAAAAATAAAAACAACTTAAGGGAGGAAGGGCTTGTTTTGGCTTACCATCCCTGAAAGGTAGAGTCCACCAAAGCAGTGAAGACATAACAACAATCAGGGAAGGCATAGGAATGGGATCAGGATGCTGGCTGACCATCTTGGGTCCACACTCAAAAAACAAAGAATGAGCAGGAATGAAGCCAGGTTGTAAAACTTCAAAAGCACACCTCCTTGTGCAGCAGTTTCCTCCAAGATTAAAACCTTCCATCGTGTAGAGAAAGTTTCTTAAGACATAGGATGCAAAGGGGACATGAAACAACAGGATATTTTAGGACAAGATGTTTACAGGAATGTGAAACAACAGTATATCCTAAGGAAAGAAAAACTCCATCCTGCAGGAAAGCTTGTTACGACAGCTGACAAGTCAAAGCAGATTCACAAGCTCCTGAAATTGACAAGATTCACTAGGCTCCTCCCTCCCCAAGAATACATAAACAGTAAAGACTGCTGAGAGTCACTTTCAGACAAGCCAAGCTTCAAAGAAGACTCTCTGCCCAGCCCAGAAGCCTGGAAGATGCAGAAACCAGATGAGCTGCCAAGAAGATGCTCAGACCAACAGTGCTGTGTGAGCATGGCTTAGACCCAACTGCGCTAAGAAAGGATCTGCAACCTATTGAGCGTCCAGCAAGTTGTGCAGCATTCTTCAAGTTTCCAGTGTTTGCAAACTGTCACTCATTCATGGGGTGGGCTTGGGTGATGCCTCTGCATTTGAGTCACTTCTGTATTAACTAGCTTCTCACTCACACCCCTGCCCAAGGTACAGGCCACAACATTACCAAAGAATTATCCATCCCCTGGCAACTGCTTACTATTTGTATAAAGGAGGAGCTTTGTGAGTCCTACAAGTTACTTGAGGGTTATCTGTGTCTCTCTACTCCCTTTGGGATGGAATGTTTTGAACCAGAAGAAAAAGATATACAGATGTAATGGTCAGTATTGATTATCAACTTGATGGGATCTACACTCACTGAAAAAACAAACCTCTAGGCATGTCTTTGGGGAAGTGTCTGGATTCAGTTAACTCCGTGAGAAGAACCACTTAACTATGAATGGCACCATTCCATAGGCTGGGGTCTAGACTCAGTAAAAGGGGGGCCACAAGCATTCAGTTCTCTCTGCTTCCTGACTGTGAACAAATGTGATCCTGCACCTAGCTGTCACCAAGCCTTCTACCTTCCCCACCATAATGGGCCATACCTTCTCAACTGTGAACCAAGATAAGCCTCCTTCCATTATGTTGCTTTTTTGGCATTTGGTCACATTGAGAAAAGTAACTAGCTCATTAACAGACCCAATCCTTCATGACATGCTTATAGGGTGGAACCTTCTAACCAGCATTTTTGAGAAAGTACACTGACCTGCCTCCTACTAAAGATTTTGATTTTGTTAATTGTGTGACAACTCTTTACACATGTTAAATTATCAAACTTTTTAAGTGCAAAAAGTCCTCCCGTCTAGAACACTAATTCAAAGCCTTTCCATTCTACAGGATCCCTAGAATCTCAGGAATTCCAAATGACACTCGTAAAGTTATCCCAGCTCTCTGAGCCCTATTGCTTTCAAAGCCAGCCAACAATCCCATCCTCCATCACCAGGGACTTCCGATGCAGGATGGGGCAGAGGTAAGGCAAGATGGAACAGGATATGTAAGACAGTGATACTAGGGAGGCCCTCACTTCCAAATAGCTCATTTGCTATTTGGTAGATAGTTTGCTGCGTTATGTCCTCTTCATGTACAGTCTGGCATATCTCTGTGGTTTGAATCACTGGAACAACAGCACTAAACATTTCCCCTAAGTAGCTAAGAGCTCCTTATCTTGCCATTCTGCACATAATTTACTTAGAATGAAATCTGATGCTCATAAATCCATACTGTGTCATTTTCTTTGTCTTGTCTCACAGTGAGTTTGATCAGCAAGCAATCACCCTTTAAGATGTGCTGATAGCCTTCCCTTACCTTCTGATTCTTGAGTGTGAGTCTGGAGAATTCCTGGATGGACTGTTTTCTTCTGGAACCTGGAAATTGCTGCAGCACTAGGACATCTGCTAAAACCACATGGAAGGTTGCCATTCTTCCTCTTAACACACAGCACTTGACTGGGAAGATAGTTTAGTATGGCTTAATGGGTGTCATACTTGGCCACAGATCCCTAGAGCCCACATAAAAAGCTGATAAAGGTGGTTCTCATTTGTTATCCCAGTGCTGGAGGAGAAAAGATAGTCTAGTCTAGTCTATTGAGGGAGTCCCAGATACCACTGTCTCAAAAACCAAGGCTGTACATACCCCAACATTGGCCTCTGACCTCCACATGCATATATGTATGTGTGTGTCCATACAAACATTCACACAAATGCAAGCATACACACACACACACACACACACACACACACACACACACACACACACCACAATGAGGTATATAAAGAACATACCTGGAATCAGGCAATACTTGACTACTTACCCACACAGCAAGCATTTATTGTCAGTCATGCAGTTCAGTCTTATTTCGGACTGCTAAAATCATGCTAATGACTGAATAAGATAAGCAATATTCTTCCTGAATTCCCAGAATGGATCAAAAATTTGTGTTCTTCAGTTAATCAATCTTGGGAAATTTGCTAGATCCCTCTCAGCCTGATTTCTGTTCTGGTACATACGTGGATAATGCCATGAACTGGGATTTAAAAGGTGGGGACATATTGAAGATTAAAACCAGGACTTGGGAGCTGGGTGGTGGTGGCGCATGTCTTTAATCCCAGCACTCGGGAGGCAGAGGCAGGTGGATCTCTGTGAGTTCGAGGCTGGGCTAGACTGACAGCCTCCAAAACAATACAGAGAAGCCCTGTCTCGTAAAACCAAAAAAAAAAAAAAAAAAACAAAAAAAACAAAAAAAACAGGACTTGGGCCATCCTAGAAAGATACTCAATCACTTAAGCCACATTTCCAAATCTCTTTTTACTTTGGGGGTAGTGTCTTACTAAGATTCCCAGGCTGGCCTTGAACTCACTCTATAGCCTACCTTGGTCTTGAACTCACAGTCCTCCTGCTTCAGCCTCTCAAGTAGCTACACTGACAGGCCTGCAACACCGTGGCTCATTGCAATGTTAAACTGAGTAATAGATACAGCCACCCATGCTAAAGTGGCAAATAATATTCCAGGCACTCAAAACCATCAGCTGACACATGTAGAGACTGTCTGTCTTGACCCAGAATTCCCAGGAACGCCCTCAAGTTTATGGGTAACCACCTGATGGCACCATCAAATTTAAATCGGAGTTTTGTGAGCCGGTTGGAAATGGCCAAGGTATAAAAATTCACAGACTATGGCAGAAAAGCAAATATAAACCTCTTTATGTGGTTCCTTGCTTAATTTATTCCCAACTTTGTCTTAAGTGATACTTCTCACCGATATATATGAGAGAAAAAAATAGGGTTAAAATTCCCCATGAATGCTTCTTACCAGGTCTGTGGTGCGCTACTGCCCCCGTGTGTACCAAGCTTGGCTAGCAAGGATCTGGGACCCACATTGACATTAGGAAATACTTTCTTATTTTTTCTTATTTTGTTCTTTAAGCAAGAACGCTTAAGAAGAAGAAAATAGACTCCCAAAAATCCTCTTTATCCAAGATCAAATAGAATAAAACCCAATTAAGTCAGAGCAGCTGTTGGTGCTTAACCAACTCAAGCGGCACATCCTTTCCTTGCTTCGGTGATGTGTATTGGACATCCGGCTCCATTTACAGGAAACGGATGCATTAACCCCAGAGATAAGAAGAAATCCCTTAATAGAGTGGAGGGCTCACTGTGCTCCCAAGTGGCAGTCTCTGGTTCCTGGTGCGGGCACATGTCTTTGCTCAGAGTGATCTCCAGCACTGCTGGTCAATCAGCTTTGTTCTCTGCTCACAAGGAAACTTCTAGACACCTCTGCCTCTGGCTGGTGAAATGAGTCTTCATGTTATATGAGTCAAGGTCAAGGAAACATTTATCAGACTAGACCTTTTGACCCTGCTAGGCTTATAAGGCCTAGGGATTGTGCAATGTAGAGGGTGCAGCTCACTTTTGGCTAAACTGGCTGTGGTGGTTAATATTGATTGCGAACTTGACAAGACCTAAAACCATCCAGGAGATAAGCGTCTGGGCATGTCTGTGAGAGATTATCTATGTTGGGTTAGCTGAGGTGGGGAGACCCACCAGGAATTGGGGAACACCATTCTACAGGCTAGGGACTTAGACTGAATAAAGAGGAGGAGGTGAGCTGAGCACCAGCATCCGTCTCTCTCTGCTTCCCGACTGTGGGTGCAGCATGAACAGCAACCTTGTGCTCCTGTTACTATGAATACACTTCAAACTGTGAGCCAAAATAAGCCCTTCCTTCCTCAAGTTGCTTTTGTCGAGCATTTTGTCCTAGCATCATGACAAGTGACTGATACATTGGTAGAATACAAGATCTGAGGCCAGAGGCCATCTGCCGAGATGCCCAGATTTCTGTGTCCTAGAACAAAGAATTTCCCTGGGGAGTCATAGAATGTGAGAGAAATACAGGTAGTTTATAAAGAAAGAGAAAGACAGCCCCAAGAAGAGAACTGAGCTAGAGAGCTATGACAAGTCTGAGACATATACTAGGAGCCTGTCGTATGAGACTTTTCCTGGAAAGACATGAACAAATGTCTTTAGCGAGTTAGATCAGTGTTTCTCAATTGTGGGTCATGACCCACACAGAGGGTTACATATCAGATATTTACATTACAGTTCATAGCAGTATCAAACTTACAGTTATGATGCAGCAATGAAATAATTGTATGGTTGGGGGGTCACCACGGCATGAGGAACTATATTCAAGGGTTGCAGCATTAGGAAAGTTGAGAACCACTGAGTTAGAGGATCAATGACAAAAGTATGGATAGTATCAAAGAGCAACTTAGTGAAACAATGAGTTTATTGGGGCTACTTACAAGGGTATGGGTGAGGGGTGACTTACAGGAGCAAGCAGGACCCAAAGACAGCTGCATCACTGAAAGCCCATCTCCAGCATGGGGACAGTTCATAAAAGCTGGAACACTGGCACTCCCTCCATGACTTACAGGCAGCTGGAGAGTGTGTCTTCTGGGCAACTCAGCTTGTCTGAGCCTCCTCAGCAGCCTTTACTGCTTATGTAGTCTTTGGAAATGATGATCTTTGTGCATCTGGTCAGTTTCAGGGACTTCCTGGGACTTCTGAGTTATCTACTTCCTGAGTCTTAATGAGCCTACCTTAAATTAGTTCCTCGGGAATGTTCAGAGGCTTGAAAGTAAAAGTTTTGGAGAGGTTGAATACAGTTCAGTGGGCAGAACACAGGGTGAGAGAAGAGTATCATAAAACAGGGATGCATGGAAGTGACCAGAAAGGGACTGAATTTTAAACTAAAGATGTGAACTGAAAGAATGAACCACAGAATATTACAGAGAAGAGGAAAATTTGATTTTCACCATGACAACAAGATCTAAAATGGAAAGCACAGGAGAAGACAGTTATACTAGTCTAGGTAGAAGATACCAAGCATGAACTAAGTATTAGAAGAAACAATTAGTTAATTATTACAGCTACCATGAGTCTTCAGATCCATTTACTAACCAGGCCCGATCCTGCTTAGCTTCCAAGATCAGACGAGATTGGGTGCATTCAGGGTGGTATGGCCGTAGACACTACCTTTAGTCTTTAGAATGGTGTAGCCCACCCCAAACTCTTTCCCAATTGTCCCTGACTGATACTATAAGAATTAACAAATCTGGGATCTTGAGAAACAGGTTAGTCAATAAAGCACTTGTTTTGCAAGCAAATAGTTCTGAGTTCAAGCCCCAGAACATATATTTTAAAAAAAACTTAAGAAACAAGGTGTGGCGACACACATTTGTAATTTCAGTGCTGCAGAGGTACAGAAGACAGGAAAATCCCTGGGACTCATTGGTCCGCTGACTTAACCCACTTGGTGAGTGAGAGATCCTGTCTCAAAAGTAAAAACAGTACCTGGTTCTTCTACTTTCTTCTATTCCACACCACTGGGGAGAGTTCCTCAAGTCTTTTATCTCTTGTCTGTTCATCTTTACATGGTCCTGACTTCATCACAAGCCAGAGGTTTCAGACTTGCAAGCCAGATGGTGTGATGCTTTTACAGCTCAAGATCAGCTAGAAAGCTCGACAGGGAGGAATCCTGAGACTTCCTGGCATAAGATATCTTACCCTGGCTGTGATTCCAGATGCCCACTTGTATCTTGAATCTGCTGACTGCTCTATTGGATAGTCTGTCTCTCAACTCAAGAGTTCAGTGGCTCAGAAGTGACATCTCAAGGGAGACAATCTGGGAAAGAGCCAAAGTCCAATGCTAACTGTACAATTTGATACACCTCTTGTTGTGGGTACCTTTTCCTGGGGAGATGTGAACAGACATGACACTGGTGACAGGTTAAAGAAACAATTGTACTCAAGTCCAGCTTCACAAACCATTAAGTTTATTGGGGCTACTTGCAGGGGTTTGGGTGATAGACTAATGACAGGGATATAGATGTCACAAAGCCAGCTGCATCACCCAAAATCCTACATGGGACATGAGCAACAACTCATAAAAGCTACCTTGCTTGTGCTTTTTTTTTCATGACTTCCAGGCTGCCGGGAAGGTTGGAGAGTCACCTCTCCTCAACAGCTGTTGCTGTTTATATAACATAGAGAGGGGCCATGTGAATCTTGTAAGTTTTAGGAGCCTCTGAGACTTGTGAGTTTTGTTAACTTCTAAAGTGTTGTTAGGTACCCTTTAATTCCTGAGTCTTAGTTACTTTCACTCCCAGAAGAAATGTCTCATTCCCTAGAAAATAGCTATGCAATATCATTTTGGTCTTTCTGTATATCTTCTGACGACTGACAGTTTCCTCCTAGGGCAACCTGTGAGGAAGGAACAAGGTCATGTGAGCAAAATTATTCCTAAGCACAAACCATTAAACAAGTAGCTGTGATTGTGGAGCCTTGTGAAAACCAAATCTGAGGAGCCCTGTGTAACTGTTAATGACTATATTATATGGAACCACATGAAAGAGTAGTGAGTCTGGTTAGGATTCACCAATTTAGTGCCATGACTCTTCCCTGGTACACTTGAATCCACAAGCAACTATTGAAAACACTAGATAGTGTATCCTAACAATAGATTTCTTGCAACCAAGAAAATGATAGCTCTCACACATTCAAGTGCATCTGTGCATGAAGAATGTTATCCACTAAGTGTCTATGAAGTATAAAGGTACTGTACTTAAATGATTTTTTTAAATGTAGGGTATTTGCAATTATTCTAAACACTATGGATGGATCTCACAGTTCTGATGTTGAATGAAATAAGATAAAGACAGAGTGTATGCTGTATGGTTTTGTTTGCATAAAGTATCAATCCAGGCAAAGGGAATCAATGCTGATAGAAATTAGGATATTGCTTATGCTCTTAATAGGCTAATGACTTGCATATGGGGCGGAAGTGGTTCTCTGAATAGTCATACATACTGTTGTTTTTCATAACCTGGTTTGTCATTAGTAAGCACATTTCATTTGTAAAAATCTGTGTCGTCATGAAATTATAGTTACACACACTCTGAGTATATTTCAATAAAGAGAGTGTTGTATGAGTGTTTTAAGATCATTCATACCTAGTATAAGAGAACCAGTCTGGAGCAAGACAGATAGCTCAGTGGGGGAAGCATTTGCCATACAAGTATGAGGACCTGAGTCAAACCATAAAAAGTCGGGTGTGGTATTACACATCTGTAATCCCAGGACTCCTGTGGTGAGATGGGAGACAGAAATGGGAAGATACCTGGGAGATCATGGGCCAGCTAGTCTGACATAGGCAGCAGAAGCCAATAAGAGTCCGTTTAAAACAAGAAGCAAGGACAGAAATGTGAAATGATTCTCCAACTTTCACACATGTGCTGTGGCATACACATACTTGCATTTATGTACATACAGAAAGTTTTTTTAAGAAAACAATCTTTGCCTATGACCGGCATCCTAAGTTTATGCCAAGGCTCTAAAAATGATGGTAATGACACTTTTATCTGTCACTTTGGTTTTATTGGTATCTTTTGTCTAACCACTAAAGGAGCACAACCCTTAGATTGCAGATTGGGTCAAAAATATCATAAAAAGTCAATGCAAACATCAAATTATTTACCGGAAAGCACCCACTGTGGTTGAGGATATGGCCACCACCAAACACAACCCTGGAACAGATTCCTGAGTCAAAAATCTTAATGGATATTTTCTTGAGCAACCCTCCAGTGTTGAATCTGCTTTGACAGATACTTAAAGAAATAAAGCATATCTTTAAAATGTGTTCTTATTATCCAGCACTTACCACTGGGTTAGTCCAGTGACAGAACTATCCATAGGACAGCTCTAAACAAAATACGAGGCAGAAAGTTCTGGACCTAGCTTGAGATAGTGCAAGTTTTACTTTGAATACACTGAGATATTCAGGCTAGAAGGAGAGGAACTGTAGTTTAGGTTGCATTCAGGGGTATAGCCACATATTAGTACTAAGCACAAAGTCTTAGGGAAAATATTTTTTTAAAAAAAATGGAGAAGTGAACTTCAAAATCAGAGGTCAGGAGAGAGAAGAGTAGGTATAGTGAGAGGTGTAGTAAATGTTGTATCACTGTGAACACGATGCCCTCATTTAAAACAACAACAAAGCATTTTCAGAGACGAAAGATTCATCTTAGGGTTTCCATCCATCATGGCAGAGAAGGCATGGTTGAGCAGTTCCGGCTGTGGCAGTGGGATCCTGTGACAGAGGCTGTTCACACCACAGTAAACCAGGAAGCAGAAAGAGCAAACAGGAACTAGGGGGTGGGTATAGCCTTGGAAGGCCTGCTCTTAATATTCTACTGCCTCTAGCTAGGCCCTACGTAAAAAAAAAAAAAAATCTACAGCCTCCCAAAACATTGCTACCACTGCGATTTGAATAAGAAATGCCCCTCATAGGCTCATGTGTTTAAACATTTGGGTCTCCAGTTGGTGGAGCTGTTTGGGGAGGTTAAGGAACCTTCAGAAGGTGGAGTCTTGCAGGAAGAAGTATACCATGTCAGGGTTTGTAGATTTGCTCAGATTCATGTTCTCTCTCTGTCTCTGTCTGTCTGTCTGTCTGTCTGTCTGTCTGTCTCTCTCTCTCTCTCTCTCTCTCTCTCTCCCTCCCTCTCTCTCTGCTTCCTGTTTGCCTGTTTGTGGAAGAAATGTGACCTCAGAGCTTCCTGTTCCTGTTTCCATGCCTTCCCTACTGTCATGAACTCTATGCCTCTGGGACCATAAGCTAAAATAAACACTCACCTCCTTAAGTTGCTATTGGTGATGACAGTTAAATCACAGCCAACAGAACAGTAACTAATACAGCCACCTACGGGAGAGCAAAGGTTCAACACATGAACCTGGGAGACTTTTCACATTTAAACTGTAGAAGAAAGCAAGGTAAACAACGAACAGTTTTAAAATACAAAGTCTGAAAAAAAAAAGTACTCTTAATTGATGTTTTCTATATCAGAAGATAAATTATACTAAAACAATGGAATAGGAAAGACCAGGTCATCTGGACGGACATGAAAAGCTGAAGGTGTTATACTTAAAAATCTTGGTTAATGGAAAGGTAACTGGAAACCTGCCACCAGTGATACAATAAACCAATCAAATTGAGTTAATAAATCCAGGGTTAATCTGAGCAAAGTATTCCTGGGTGGCCCCAGGGGGAACAGAAAACCAGGACCCTCGAGGTAAATCTAGAGGAGGGAACCAGGGGTGGAGCCTCCAATGGTGGGCTTTTTAGGAGTGGAGTCTGAACTGAGGTGACTCCAGGGGAGGGCCCACCCTTGGCACTTTGAGGACAGAATTTGGAATGGGGATACCAAACAGAAAGTATCTTTCTCCCCAGTTTATTTTGTTCTGTTCCTCTAAAGTCGTTGTTGAGTAATCAGGGATCACTTTACTTTTATAGTATATGGAAGACTCCTCAGTGAACATACAACCAAAGAAGAGCATTCTGGGAAACATTACATGTTCAAGTGAAGGGTACTTATTGGGCTTTTCAGTTTAGGAATGGTGCCAAAACTGCTGGGGAACTTCAACTCATCCATGAACTCAGAAACAATCATGAACCCCACCAAGACAGGACCAACAGCAGTCATAAAAACACACCTGAGTTATAGCTAGGATCTCACACTGATACTCACTCTGTCACGTGGATCTCTCCAAAACACTTGAACAGACTATCAAAGTCCTTCCATACATTTTTGCAAGATGGCATCTCTTGGGTGACATATGCAAGGGCAATATCTAAAACAATAATTTGCTAGAAAAAGACTAGAGTTTAGTACTAGGAAAATGTCTCAGAGACTAAAAGCACTTGTTCAAATATGGCCTGAGTTCAATTCCCCAAAACCTACATTAAAACGTCAGACATAGCCTAAAACTCCAGGACAGAGACAAGAGAATCCAGGAGCTCCCTGGGCAGCCAGGCTAGCAGAATCAGCTGTCTCTGACTCAATGAAAGATCCTGTCTTAGGATGATACCAGGAAGAGAGATAGAGAAGGAACCTGGATGCCCTACTCTGTCCTCTACACATCTATGCTTGGGTGCACACAGGCATGTACACCCACACACTCATGTATCACACACAAACACACAACATGCTACACACATACACACACACTTATTGAAGGAAAAAAAAGCCATCTATAACATCATGCATAAAACTAGAATAAACACTGATCCTCTCAGAATTGCACATCATATAAGAGTACTGGCTCTTATATGGGACATCTACAGAGCCCACGCCCCAAGACTCAGTGGACATCACAGAAGAGAGGACATAAAAGATGTAAAAGACTTCTGGATATGACATGGCCATTAAACTCATAAACTGACTGCATCTGTGGCCATCTACACAAGACCAATGTAGCCAATACTCAGCAGGCAGCTCTAATTGGTCTCAGTAGGTTATGATGACAATGATGATAACAACAACAAAAAGAGAGGACCTGAAAACAGGAGTGGGACACACACACACACACACACACACACATGCACATACACACACACACACTCACACACACACACACACACACACACACACACGGGATAACAGCCTTCTAGGATATCAGAGCACGAAAGTGTTACACACATCTTTTTCCTTCCCAGCATCCTTAGAGAGATCTCATCTTTCTTAGATTTATCCATTTCTCACACTATGTTTGCCTAGAGATTTGGCTTAGAGAGAGTTGCCCGTGGGTAGTGACTTAATTCTATTAGGAATCATAATTGCACAGCATTGTGGTCTAAAATCTGTTTACTGAAAACAAGGTCATCTGAGTCTCCCTCTCAGAACAGACACACCAGCATTCAGGGTGTCACTACCAGAGGGGAATGATAGCCCAGGGATCCGTGCTTGAAATCTAAATGTATGCTCAAGACAGCCCCTAGCGAGAGTCTCGGGCTCCTCTGACAATGGGGCTAAGATTCTGTAGTCCCGTGGCTTCCTGTCTCATGAGTATCTAACATTCATTAACCTGGCCGGGGAAAAAGATCAGGACCTGATAAGGCACAGGGTAAGACAAGGAATGAATTGCAGACAAGCAGAGGTAGCCTATTGGCTGCCTTCCTCATCTCTGCCACAACTGTCTGACAAAAGCAACAGAAACAGGCAAGGCGGGTTCTTCCGCTGGCTCGAAGCTCCAGGTAAGCATTGCTCATGGTGAGATGTGGCGACAAGAGCAAGAGGCAGCTGGTCACGTGGCATCCACAGGAAGCAGAGAGATGAAGCTGGTGCTCGGCTCACGAAATTTCTCCCTTTTATTCCATCTAGGAGTTAGGATGGGGCTTCCCACATTAACTAACCTAATCTCCAAAAGTCTATCCCAGACACACCCAAGGTGATTCTATGTTGTGTACAATTGGCAATCAATATAAACTATCATAAGAAGTCCACTCCTTGTCAATTTGCCACCCAAACATAACACGTTCAAACTATAACCTCCCACCCCGTGTCCCCATAGGCTTATTGGTGCAAAATGCATTCAGTCCAATCTCAATTAATCAGCACAGTCATT
Source organism: Mesocricetus auratus (assembly GCF_017639785.1). NCBI lineage: Eukaryota > Metazoa > Chordata > Mammalia > Rodentia > Cricetidae > Mesocricetus > Mesocricetus auratus. The sequence continues at coordinate 23,872,959 of NW_024429206.1, forward strand.
ATCCCAGGGGACTAGTGAGGGACAAACAGCTCCCCCCTCCCTCCTGTTTAGCAGCCATGACAGGCTAACATGTATTTGTCTGACCTTGCTGCTCCTGTCCCAGTCACTATGAGGTCAGATGCCATCCTCGTGGCAAGGAACCAATCAGAAGTTAGCTGGTGGGGCTTTACAGCTCTGGGTGTACTTTACGGGCAAGTGTACAACAGTGATGTGCAGGGCATAGCAACCACCCTGGGTGGGCCTATGGGTCATAACAACCAGTTGACCAATCAACACAGGGCAGGTCGTCCAAACCTGGAAGTGCACCAATCCTGAAACTGTTGCATACCCTGCCTCGTGATTTCTCAGGGTCTTTCTCCAACCATCCACTGCAGTGGATGGATGAAAGGCCCGAGCTAATGTTTAAACAACTACAATAAAAGATTCTTTGCTTTTACATCATTGAAATGGGTCTCTTGGTGATCTGGGATTCAGAATTTGGGCACTGCATTAGTAAGAACAGGGGAGGAACGGCAACTAAATGCACACAGTCCCCACACTGTGGTGTGCAGCTCTTGTTTCAAACATTTAAATCTAAAGACTCAGAGAATGGGATCCCAGACCACAGATATGGAGAACGAAACCCCCAGTGAGTTCCAGAGAGCAAGTTTGGGTTGGTAATAACATCTTGCTATGACGTCGTCGTCTGCTTCCATGCTTGTCTTACTTATCTGCTAGTGGCCAAGTCTCCTAATTTCTCTGACCACACACAAGACGAAGATATTGGTCCAAAGATCCCTGCTGAAACTGCAGGCGTACCACTCAAAGGGACCAGTATCGGCACAAGACACCCCAAGAACAAGTTGTCAGCACAAAAGAAATTTATTTGCCCCTGAGGGACAAAGGTCAGGGAATAAAAAACAAAGGCAGGAGAGAGAGGACAAGGGAGAAGGGGGAAGGGAACAAGGCAAAGGGGGAAGGGGCATTTGTCCCAGAAGCTTGGTCTACAGAAGTGCGTATCTCATAGCATGAGGAGCTTGTTTATGAGAGCCACATAAAACATGCAGGCATGGTGGAACACATTTGTAACCCAGGACCGAGGACAAGAATCCCTGAGGCTTACTGTCCATCCAGGACACCTAACTGGTGTGCTCCAGACCAGTGAAAGACGTTGTCTCAAAAAGAAAGAAAGAAGGAAGAATAGCACAAGACAGTGTCTGAGAAATGACATCTGAATTTGACCATTGACCTCCACACGCACATGCATTGTACGTACACACACATGCACATGCATTGTATGTACACACACACATGCACAGGCACATGCACACATGTACAGGCCTGCGCTTACATTTACATGAACACATAAATAGATAAATACATGGAAAGAAAGAACTGGGGGAAGAAGAAAAAAGGAAGAAGAGAGGGCAAAAGAGAGACAGGGAGGGAGGGAGGGAGGGAGGGAGGGAGGGAGGGAGGGAGGGAGGGAGGGAGGGAGGGAGGGAGGGAGGGAGGGAGGGAGGGAGGGAATACCTGCATGAAGGCAATACAGTGACTCCAGAAACGATACCATGTCCAGGAAGAAACAGACAATGGTTGAAAACCGGTAGAAAGGAGGGACAAAGACGAGGTAGAGAAGGTGAGTAAGGATTCAGCCCATCCTGTGCAGGACATGGAGACGGGTATGTAAACAGTAGGAGAGAGCCCCTCAGCCACTCTGGCATGGAGATGGAGCATGGTGACCACTCTGCTAGGGAGGAGCAGGCCCCGCCCATATGCTCTCCAGGAGTGTAAGTCAGAAAAGCTACCCTGCTGGGTGTGTGGATCAGGCCGGTAGAGCTCTTGAGTAGCACTCCCGAAGCCAAGGTTCCGTCCCAGGTATGTCACTAACCCAGCCTGGTAGTGCCTGCCTATAGCCCTAGCAAGGTCATCTGCAACTAACAGTGAGTTCTGGGGTAGCCTGGACTACAGGAGACCCCATCTCAAGAACAAAAGAAGAGCTCCCCCATTCTGAAATACAAGATACAATGTATCTGAGTCCAAATACACAACAACAGTCCAGCTCTCCCCGCAAGCTGTCCATCACATCTGGCTGCGGGCCTGTTTACGACACGATAGAAACTTATGTTCAATTACCCACGGAACTTTATCATTAAAACAGAACTTTAAAATATGCATGTTGAATCTTAAAAAAAAAAAAAAGCTCACACTCACGAAACCAAATTTTAAAAGTCTGCACCGGGGCTGTGCCAGGCTTTCAAAGCCATCTGTTTTCAAAGCCTACCTTCCTCCTTGTTTACTGCAGCCTGTCTGCTGTTTTAACAACCTCCAGTGGGATTTCACACGCCTCATTATGCAAAATCACTGCTTATGCATTCGCTCTGCCACTTGCCTAACTAATCTCAACTCAGTAACACCTTCCCAGGCAGCTCTGAGGTCTGGAGTCCTCCTCCGACAGGGCTGTAGATCAAGCAGGGAAGAAACACAGGGACAACACAAAAGGCATCCTCCCCTGCATCTGCCTTATCAGATGGGCGAGATCTGAGTTGCTACTTAAGGTGAGAAGTCAAAAAAAAAACTTTTAAGACAAAAACAAAACAACTCAGAAAGGAAAAGCAGCAGGATTATAATATACATTCAAAATAGGAAAGGACATTCTTGCATTATATACAAGTTAGAAAGGGTGGCTCAGTTCCCTTCTTATGGACCGTTTCTTCTCGAAATTATCTGTTTGGGATGTTGTGTGTGTCCGTGTACACGTGCACTGGTGTGGAGGTCAGAGGAGATTCTGAGGCGTCTGTCCTCCAGTGCCACCCACCTTTCTCTGTTTGTAGGAGGATCTCTCATCATCCTGGAACTTTTGGCCAGGTATTATCCTGTCTCCATCCCCCGTCTCCATGTCACAGTGCTGGGATTACAGGTGTATGTCAAGGCACCTAGCTTTTTCCATGGGTTCTGAGAACCTGAACTCAGGCCTTCATGTTTGTAAGGGAATAACTTTACCAACTGGCTTATCTCCTCCCACCCGTTCAAGTATTTTGTTTTGTATTGTTTTTTTGAGATAGGGTTTCTCTGTATTGTTTTGGAGACTGTCCTGGAACTCAATCTGTAGACTAGGCTGGCCTCGAACTCACAGAGATCTTCCTGCCTCTGCCTCCCAAGTGCTGGGATTAAAGGTGTGCACCACCGATGCCCTGCTCAAACATTTTTAATTTATGCCTCTGCATGAAGCTTTGGATGATGGGGGCCTGGGAAGGTGACTCAGCGGGTAAAAGTGCCTGGTGTGAGGTTTGTTGTCCTCGGTTCAAATCCCCGGAGCACAAATCAACACTAGTCACTTTGGTGGATACTTTTAACCCCAAAGCTGGACAGGGGGAGACAAGCAGATCCCAGGGGCATGCTGGCCAGTCAATCTGGCTGAATTTATACTTTTGTTCTTTAGGGGAAATCTCTACAGGAACAGATCTGATAGAATGAATGTGTACTAAAAGTGAATGTCTTAGGCCATCTGTCTCACACCACAGAGGCTGAGGATCTGGTAACCACTCAGCCTCTTTATGTCTGATGTGGTGGTTTGAAAGAAAATGGCCCCCAAAGGGAGTGGCACTACTAGAAGGTGTGGCCTTGTTGGAGTAGATGTGGTCTAATCGGAGGAAGTGTGTCACTGCGGGGGCGGGCTTTGAGGTTTCCTTTCTCAAGCTTCACTGAGTGTGGCAGTCAACTTCCTGCTGCCTTCTGGTCGGGATGCAGGGAGCATCATGTCTGCCTGCATGCAGCCAGGCTCCCCGTCATAATGATAATAGACTGAACCTCTGAAACTCTAAGCCACCACATCAATTAATCTGGCACTGAAGGCCCCAAAGATTTTTGGTAGCTATGAGTCTTCAGTCTACATTGGAGCCCAAAGGAAGCCAGCTCTCCTATCAGCAGAGGAATCAGCAGTGGCAGCAACGGGGTAGATCGACTCGTCAGTGAGAGTGAAGGCAAGCAGGCAAAAAGCAAAGAACTTTCTTCTTCCATCTCCTTTACTAGAGCGGCCACCAGAAGGTGTTCCCCACATTTAGGATGGGCCTTCTGTAGGGAAAAGGGACCAGTCAAAGAAACACACCCTGAGCAGAGCCAAAGAAACACACTTTGACCCTGCAACCACAACCAAAGAAATGTACCCTGACCCTAAAACCAGTGCCAAAGGAACACACTTTGTCCCTGGAATCAGAGTCAGTGAAAGAAATGTACCCTGGCCCTAAAATTGGAGCCAAAAGGCTAAAAAGGACCAGAGAAAGAAACACACTTTGGCCCTGAAACCAGAGCCAAATCTGACCCTAATCCTGTGTAAAAAAGTAACCAATCCCGGAGCAGAGCTCTAGCCAATCTGAGCTCAGCACTGAAATCGGACCAATCTCTACTCTGGAAAAACTTTCCCAATCCCTATATTAACCCTGTGTATGTTCAGCTTGGCTGGTCCAGCTGTCTTCCAATAAACCCCTTTGGACGAGCTTCGGGTGAAGATCTTCTTTTGCGGCGGCGACAGAGCAAAGACGACCCTGGGCAGAGCAGAGCAGAGCAGAGCGAGCAGCGCTGTAACACTTGCCCGGGAAACCTTCCTTGGCAGAGCAGAGTTGTTACACTCCCGGCTCCCTGTAGCAACTTCACCCGAGAAACCTCCTGTGGAGCAAAACTGCTACACTAGGGGAACATCCCCAGCTGGAAGACCCTGTCCTGCTGGAGGGGAGCTGATACACCGGAGAAGCCTTTCTCTGAGGCAAGGCTGTAAGCTGCCAAGCTTACTGCAACCTGTGGTGGTCCTTGGCTCCCGAGCTCCAGGATACCTTTCCACCTGAGCTGTGTAACACTCAGTATTCTATGACTCCCGAGTGCCAGAATACCTGACCCACTCCTGTTCCATCCTGTCCTGACCCATCCCGACGGAACGCTTACACCTTCCTGTTTCAAATAAAATCTCTCTAAGACCGTGCCCAATGACTGACGTCAATTCCAGATCCACTCATGTTGACAACCATAATCAGTCACCACACTCTGTAACCCACTTGGAATTGATTTGAGGATTTTCTACAAGGTGTGAACCAGGATTCATTTCCATAAGAATATTTGGTTGACCTAGTTATCAGAAACAGCCAGTTTACTGCCCCCCACTCCCTTATAGCAACGAGTAGGCCAAATCCTATGAATATTCATAACAGTTGGGGTACCTGATCTTAATATTTTCCCAGAGTTGGGTTTCTTGGTGTTTGAAGCACAATGAATCTTTGCATGTAAAGCAAAACCACAATGGGACACAGACTTCTGAAATGCAGGAAGTGGGAAAATCTTTGAGGGTGCTTTTGGAATGGACAGCTATGTCATGGACTGCTCTTTGGTTCTCAGAAGATAAATGGAAACATGATCTCCTTTTCCAGGAGAGAAAGATGAGAGCTTGGAAAAAAGGTAGGTCTTGCCTCAAATCACCACCAGCCTTGTATGAGGGCAGACCCCTCATGAGTCACAGGGAAAGCAAGTTCCCAGAGGCCGCCATGTTTTCTGCACTAAGGAGTCCCCATTCTCTTCCCTTCCCAGGCTCACTTGGGAAGACTGTACTCATTAATTACTAGTTGCAAACTAGTAAATTGGAGTTAATTACCTGGACAGATCTAATTGCAATCACAACACGGCTGAAATTAAATAAAGCCACTACTTTAAAGTTCACAGATATTACTTAGAGGGATGTGGACATCCCAGATCCAGACCACGTGACTGGTGGAGAGAGTGGTTGTTCTACAACATCTAAGTTCAGGCTGTAACAACCACCTGCCACCCACCAACCCCAGGGTCCCGAGAAGAAAGTCTCTGACCGGTGCTGCCTGCCTTCTGAGCCATGTATGTCTTCTTGAAGTCAGAAGAACTGGTGTAGCCTGGTGGATTCTGCCCCATTTGCCTCCCCTGTGAAAAGAACCTCACTAGACTGGGGAGGTGACTCAATTAGTAAATAGAGTGTCCACCACATCATCATGAAGACTTAAGCTCAATGTGCAGAAACCACATAAAAATGCTGGGCAGATGGCAGACATTTTAATCCCAACACTGAAGAGTGGCTGGGGCTCACTGACCAGATTGACAAACCAAACTGGCAATTTCCAGGCCGATGAGTGACCCTCATCTCAAAAGAGAAGAACAAGGAAGGAAGGGAGGGCGGGAGGGAAGAAGGGAGGGAGAGAAAAGGGCACAGTGGCTAAGTACAGCCTCCCAAATTATTATTGTCTGGGGCCCACATAATTGTGTAGCAGTTTCCTTCAAATTGAAACATTCCCTCCAGGAACAGAGCTGGGGCAAGGTCCTGAGACTCAGAAAGTAAACAAACTTTGGGGGGTCTAAGAAAGCTGAAACTTGCAGGGTTCTTGATGGTCCCTCTGCAAAGCTGTGGAAGCAGTAAGCAACTGCTGGGAGGGTCTCCTCTGACCAGCCAAGGTGCCAAGAGGAGATCCTCTGGCTGGTAGAGCTGCCCGCAAGTCGTGCAGAGAGTGCCAGGGTTATAGCATGGCCCATGTTGGGGCAGGAAGATCTTTCATCCCTGCTCCTGTAAGTAACCCCTTACACATACGCTTGTTAGTAACCCAGTAAACTCACTGGTTTCTTAGTTTAGACTGTTGTGGGTTCCCTATGGGTGGATGAGTAGCTCTCTCTCTCTGTCTCTCTCTCTGTCTCTCTCTCTCTCTCTGTGTATGTGTGTGTGTGTGTGTTGCTTCCCCAGGAATCGTCTCCCACACACTATATACACGTGTGCACACATACAACCACAAACATGCACCCAAAAAATTATTTTGAAGAAGAAAAGCACCAGCTGTAAGTAAAATATGATCATGAAATTCAGTAAGTGTCAGAGAAAAACTCAAGAGAGGAAAGAAGAAAACCCCTCAAGAAACAGCGTGTGGTTCATGATACAGGAGAACCTGAATTTACAAGTCCCCTCGGGGCTGTGAAGATAATTGGAGTGAACCGAATCCAGTATCAGAGGATGAGTAAGACTGAAAAGAAGCTGCTTGGCTGCGAGCGAGAGCGATTGGGAGCGAGCCCTGCCTAGGCTGGCGGGTGCTCATTTGCCAACACTGCTAACCTGTCAGTACACTGTCTGGGAGCACAAGTCTTTCTATAGCCTTTCCGAGCCAATGGTCCACAAAGGATGTTACCAAGCTAGGGGTTACAGTCACTAGTCACAGCCTAAGAAGCCAGGTTCAGCCACCTGTCCTTGGGAAGCCAATTAAAACAGCCAAATCCATAGCAAAAAGCTTAAAGGGAGCTGGGTGGTAGTGGCACACACCATTAGTCCCAGGACTCAAAGCAGAGGCAGGAGGATCTCTGTGAGTTCAAGCCCAGCCTGGTCTGCAGAGGTAGTTCCAGGACAGTCAGGGTACACACAGGGAAACCCTGTCTCAAACCCACCACAAAAGCAAGCGGGGCCGGGGGGGGGGGGGGGAGGCATTTAGTCAATGTGGTCACATTGGAAATTAAAGGACAAAGAGATCCAAGAATATTCTTGAGTACATATTTAGCATCCTGAAGTGAGATTAAAGTTTCAGAAGAGGGCCAAGGAAATGCATATCTAAGCAGTCTTGGTCAAAGTGTGGTCCTGTCCACCATTGGCCCATCGTTGTCTGAGCTCCAGGCTCTATAGCAAGATGGTATGACAATTGTCAAAACTAAAGGAAATCTTCCCAGAGACAAGTTTCCCATCTGACTAATGCCAGGCTTCAGGCTTTTCTTTCTCCAAGCAGGAGAGAAACTTTAGGGTCTATTGTTTCAGTAGTCCAATATTCATATTAAGTCTCTCTCTCTCTCTCTCTGTATCTGTCTCTCTCTCTGTCTGTCTGTGTGTGTGTGTGTTTGTTTGTATGCCTGTGTTTGTATGTCTGTGTTTGTCTGTGTGTCTGTGTGTCTGTAGTCGTTTGGGAGGGCTGGAATCTGGACTCTGCCCGTCAGTTTCTCTGGTAGAAACATAAGCACCTTTAACCACTAAGCCATCTCTCCAGCCACAGACATCTCTTTAGAACGTATTTGTTTCTGCCAGGCTGGTTCCAGGAAGACAGACTCAGCAGAGGAGGGGACACTGATGACTAAGCAGGGAGCTGAGGATCCTCTGAAAATCAGGCCGCCACGGTTGGGAAGGCGACAGAGAGGAAGCGCAGTGTGAGCCGATAATGGGATTTCACAAGGAGAAAAAGAGCAGGGCCAGCGGGAGGAAAGGAAAAGAGCTGCAGAGATGTGGGCATAGCATTCCAGGGAGGTGAGCAGCGGATGGACAGCTGTGCGGAGGATGAGGCACACCTCGTAGCTTGGGAGAGTCAGGGCTGCTGTGGGAACACCAGACCGTGAGCAGAGACCCACTTCCCTTTCTGCCTGGGAGTAGGCAGCTGTAAGACAATGTTTAGTAAAAACATGTTTACTAAAAACGATACAATAAGTTCCTGGGAAAGGCCTTCCCACGGAAACCGCCCTGACCTCGACCTTGTCCAAAGACTAACCGCACCTTCAAAAACCCACACACATCCACCTCTGGGTCAGAGCAGAACCAGCCAGGGTAGAGGAGAGAGCAGAAGCTTCTCTGGTGGGAGCCTTTCTTAGGAAGTTTTTCTTGAACCTTTTTGGGGCCTGCTTAAAGTTTTCTTTATATCATTGAACGAGTCTCTGTGTTTTCAATACCCGACACCCTCCGCACGTTCTCGGACACAGGCCTAGAAGCAGATGTGACAGGCTGCAAGTTCTCAAGCGGCCAGAGAACTAGCTAATGTCATACTCAGATGGGTGAGCTCCCTCCAGCCTCTCAAGGTCCTACCAGGACAGCTGGGGTGACAGCAACTGACCAACAGCAGAGCAGAATGGAGGGTAGAGCAGGGCAAGGAGGAGCCTGGGCACCACAGGGGCAGAAAGGGGGAACCAGATTCAAGATACAAGCCACGGGTTATGGGGTTGCCTCGTGACACAGAGGTGTCAGGTTCTGACAGATTTACTGGCTGCAGGCAGCAGGCCTGCTCTACTACTCCAGTATGGTGTAAACAGATTTTTCTTTGGGCTGCCAGCTCACAAATACACACACGGAGACTTATTAATTATGAAAGCTTGGCCTTTAGCTTAGACTTGCTTTTAACTAGCTCCCATAACTTAAATTAACCCAATATTTTTATTAATCTACGTCCTACCCCGTGGCTTTTACCGCTATCCCATTTTGTGTGTCCAGCTCCTTTTGCCTCTCCTCTCTCTCTCTCTCTCTCTCTCTCTCTCTCTCTCTCTCTCTCTCTCTCTCACACACACACACACACACACACACACATTCATCTCCTATTTCGTCTCTTTCTCTGCCTGTAAGTCCTGCCTATACCTGCTGCCTAGCTATTGGACATTCAGTTCTTTATTAAACCAATCACAGCCATGTGTCTTCACACAACGTACAAATACTGCACAGCAGTCTGGTGCTACTGAGGCAGGCATGCTGTGATCTCTGAGTCACGCAGGTGGCCTGGAGCTAAAACACAGAGGGAGGCAGCTATTCCCTTTGCCTCTCCCTCAGCTTGCTGATGCCACTCAAGGCAGCGTCAACTGGCTCTCAAAGATCTGGCAGCTGGCTATAATTTGTCATTCCTGTGGGAACACCAGACCTTGAGCAGAGACCCACTTCCCCTTCTGCCTGGGAGTAGGCAGCTGTAAGACAATGTTTAGTAAAAACATGTTTACTAAAAACGATACAATAAGTTCCTGGCCACTTCCCCTTCTGCCTGGGAGTAGGCAGCTGTAAGACAATGTTTAGTAAAAACATGTTTACTAAAAACGATACAATAAGTTCCTGGGAAAGGCCTTCCCACGGAAACCGCCCTGACCTCGACCTTGTCCAAAGACTAACCGCACCTTCAAAAACCCACACACATCCACCTCTGGGGTCAGAGCAGAACCAGCCAGGGTAGAGGAGAGAGCAGAAGCTTCTCTGGTGGGAACTTTTCTTAGGAGGTTCTCCTGAACCTTTTTGGAGCCTGTTTAAAGTTTTCTTTATATCATTGAACGAGTCTCTGTGTTGTCAATCCCCGACACCCTCCACACGTTCTTGGACACAGGCCACGCAGCAGACGTGACAATTCCAAATCCACATGCACACACAGACCCACTGGCACATACATGCATACATGAGCACATACACTCGCAGCACATATACAGTCATTCATTCATACATATAAATGCATACATACTTGAACATGTACACACTCACCCATAAGCACATAAGCATGCATACTCATTAGTGCATATAGACACACACTCATTTATGCACACAGACACACATATACATATAGATACGCATGCACACTCTTCCGTGCACAAGCATGTGCTGTTGTGTGGCACTAGTCCTGAGGAAACATGGACAAAGGTCTATTAAGATAGGCCTCAGATAGGTCATTGATAGGCCAAAGAACCACAAGTCCAGCTTGGTGAAACAATGAATTTTTACTGGGGTTACTTACAGGAGTACGGGTTTGGAGTTACTTACAGGAGCAGGAGCAACTCAGATGTTTGTATCACTGAAGGCCTACCCCGTGTCAAAGGTGATGATGACCTGTAAAAGTTAGAAGCCTCTGTATGACTTGGAGATAAGTTCAGCAGGTGTGTCTTCTAGGCAGCTCAGCCAGGCTCTCTCCTCAGAAGTCCCAACGGCTTCTATAACCTTGGGGAGAGGTCTTTTGCATCTGGTTCTGTTCCAGGGACTTCCTGAAACTTTTTAGTTGTTTGTTTCTTGAGTCTTAACAAACCTCCTTTAGAACTTCCTGGGTCTTAACTAGCAACTGAGGAAATTACTACATAACATGTATATATGCAATACTCAGTCATATATGCACATACATGTACTTTCACAACATGAGCACTAACACATATGCACATGTGCACACATGCAATGCACACATGCATGCACGTATACACTCACCCATGAGCAAATATGCATGTACATGTATACACATCCATACATATCCATCCATGTACACAACTGCACATACACATGCATCGTGGCATCTGTGCCACGAACAAGTCCAAGGTATTGGGAAATGAAAGACGGGACGTCCAATCGGTTGTGCTAAGAGAATGCATCTGCCGCCTTTATTGCCAGGAGATTGTGTGTGTGTATATGCCACACCTGTGTGTCATTATTGCAAGTGCTAAGAGGTCTTTCTCGGTCTTGTAGAGAGGGAGCAGCCTTATATACAGGCTTACAGGACAATGGAAAAAACCCCATCGTGTTTTCCTCATGCCAGATGTTGATATCAGCAGGGCAAGGCAGGGGCAGGAAGCCAGGACTAGAAAACAGGATGCACTTAGACTGGAAAACATGATGGACTTGTTGACTGACCAGCGACTCACAGAGACCCCGTGGGGGCTGGGGCCCAACAATACATACCCATGTGAACTCTTACCCTTGCGTACACATACAAACGTATATACACATTGCCCATGCACACACAATATACACACACTTGCCCATGCACACTCACTATACATACTTGTACACTCACACACGCATACATCCACACCCACACTTGCCCATACACACTCATCGCGTGTATTCGCATGTACACAGCCACAGGCACATGCGCCCCCTCACACACAGGATTCTGAGAAACAGTGCTAAAAGGAAAACGGGCTGCTGTAGGGAGAGGGAGGAACAGCTGGAAGGAGCCAGGTGGGGAAGGCAGCTGGGAGCGCTGCAGGAGTCCAGAGAGCTTGTGGGGCGGAGCCCTCTGAGTCCATGATTAAGCTAGCAGGACTTGCCAGAGGCAGGCTCCCTTTGTTGCTGTCACCCATCACGACCCTCTGGCACAGGACCGAATCCCCAGAATTAATACATTCTTGTTCTGACAGCCACCCACGTGCCTGCCACCCCACCAGCCTCTGCCTCCCAGAACCGACAAGTTCCATAATGCTGGAGTATCAAGAGCCTGCTGCAAAGCCAAGAGTAATTTTGCAGCCTGGCTCTGTGGGTCCTTGATGCTCCCATTCAGAATCCTCCTAAATTAAAAACACAGCGTCACTCAGTTTGTGCCGCCTGCCTCATCTCCCTCCTGACAACTGCTATCAGCCTGAGCGACCCAGGAGCCCCCACGGACAGTAGCTGTCTGTCTATCAGACAGTTTCAATGCCCAGGAGTACCTTCCATCTTCTGGGGATTGCTACACTGTTACAGGCATTGTATGTAGTCCAAGAGGGGGAAATGGTGTACAGTATGTGGGGTGTGGGGTGTGGGGCTAGCTTGGTGTCTCCTCTTTTTCTTGTTGCTATTAAAAAAAAATGACTGTAAGCAAAGTAATTGCCGTAGTTTGAAAGCATCATTTACAGATTGAATAAGATAGCCCCTCGTAGGCTCTTGCTTCCAGTATTTGTGATGCTGTCGGTGGTGCAGTCCAGGGAGGGTGCCACAAGAGAGGCCATGTCACAAGAGAGGCTGTATAGCCTTTGAGAGGCAGGGCTGGGAAGCCGGAAAGAGACCATTAAGGATGCACTCCTGTAGGTTAGAACCAAACCACTGTTTCCTACCTCGATTTCCCTGCATGCTATGATGGGAACAGCTCCTGCCACACAACCCTACCCCTATAATCTGAGCTGCCATGCTGCTCCTTCCGTACTGTGATGGAACAAAACCCCTTGAAACTGTGAGCCCAGACAAACCTTCCCTCCCTTAGGCTGTCTCTGTCAGACATGTTTTCACAACAGTACAAAGTGACTCACAGCCTTCTCACCTTAAAAGTTCATACGTTAGGAACTTCACCCCCAAGTTCATCTCTTACGGGCTTTTAGACGTGAGATATTTAGAAGGACCTGGGGCAGAATATGAAACCTCTCCAACAGACTCATGTGTCCCAACACTTGGACCCCATCTGGTGGTGTTGGTTGGGATGGTTATGAAACCTTTAAGAAATAGAGCCTTGATGGAGGAATATGTCACTGGGGGAGGGCTTTGGGTCTCTATATTCTGGTCCCACTCATTGCTTCCAGACCGCAAAGGCTTTGCAAGTGGCCAGGCTCCTATTCCCGCTTGCCCTGCCTTCCCTGCATGTGGCCGTGCGGTCCCCACCATGATGGACTCTACCCCTTTAGAATCTTACACCAAAGTAAGCCCTCCCCAAGAGAGCAATTTATACACAAGGCGATTAGGATTAGTGAAGCCTGACGGTCAGATCTTCATGATGGTGTTAATGGATCTTTAAGGAAGCCAGAGCTAGCTCATCGGTTCCGTCGCCACGTGACATCCTGCCGCAGGTTTTAATGGGACAAGATCACCCTCGCAAAACTGATGTTGAACCTCCACGAGCTTCTGCCGCTTATATTAACCTACCTGTGGCTCCCTACTGCAGCAACAAGACGTGGAAATGGTCTGATAAAGGCCAGAGGGAGGAGACATCGCCCATGGCCGCACCTGTGTGGTTTGTTCTCTGCCTGTGTGTCCTTCAGACCTCCTCTGCACTGCCGTTTCACGGTCTGTCATGTAGGGAAGGCAGGATGATGCGTAGCATGCAGTGCTCACTAGAGAAGACCTACCTGAGATGGGGAGATAGCTGTTGATAAGGCACCTGCCGTGCAAGCATGAGGATCTTTCACAATTGGGTGGGATAGTACATGCTTGTAATCCCAGCGCTGAAGAGATGGAGACGGGGAGATAGATCCCTGGGGTTGCTAACGTGGCCACCCACTGATCCTCCTGGCTCTGCTTCCCACAATGCTGGAACTACAGGTACGTGGAACCACTCCCAGCTGCCTACATGGGCGCTAGATACTCAAATTTAGGGCCTCATTCTTTCTATTCACGAGCATTAGCCATTTCCATGACAGCTCTCTGATCCCCTTTAAACTCCCTCACAGCCACACCAAGAGTGTCCCGCAATCTCTTGGTGACTCTAAGTCTAGTTAAGTTGACAAAAAAAATTGGCAACCGTACTTATTCCAGTTGCGTCTAGTAAGAGAAACTGCACTTACAGTACTTACAGTACTATATACTTGCCCAGGTTGTCACAGCTAAAAACTGGTAGACCCATGAAGGGAACTTAGGTCTGCTGGATTCGTTACGGTATACCCATACTACTATAGTAACATCTCTTTTTCTCCCAGTAAGAATAATACATGAATACTCAAAGGGCTGCATGAGGTGCTGGGGGTGTGGTTCGGTGGTAGAACACTAACATGGAATCTCTCAGTGAGGGGCTAAGCACCTAGTTCAAAGGTAGAGCACCTGCCTATAATCCCCCAGTGAGGGGCTGGGGGTGTGGTTCAGGGGTAGAGCACCTGCCTAGAATCCTCCAGTGAGGGGCTGGGGGTGTGGCTCAGTGGTAGAGCACCTGCCTAAAATCCCCCAACAAGGAAATGGGGGTATGGCTCAATGGTAGAGCACCTACCTAGCATGCCCAAAGCCTTGTATTAATTCACCACAGTAAGAACAAAGCAAACCAAAAATGGATGACTACCCCTAAAGGATATCAGGAAAAAAAGGGTAAAGTAACTGCTCCCATGAGGATCAAACATATTATGTAACAATCATTTCTAATCCTGGCTAAAAGCCCTGTTGGAATTCAGTGGTGGGTGTCTTTAGTCTGCAAGTGTGACTTCTCTTTAAGAATCCATGCCCTTTTCAGCAAGTCTCCACCAATGTCTTTGACCTTCCCTTGCTGGTTAATTAGAGGCTTGGAGGGGAAGCAGAGAAACACGTGTTCCAGCAGAAGGGGAGTTTTCAAAAATAAATGCTCCTTAGGACCACTTGACTGAAAAATTTCATTAATTCATTAATTAAGATCTACAGCGTGAGACTCCCAGGGACAGAACAAACACCATCTGTACGGCAGAGGCGCCAAATTTTTCTTTTAGCCTCTAAGACCCAGTAATGAGCACATGTTCTGAATTATCTTCTCCAAATTAACTGCTTCGTGGGCAAAGAGCAGTACTGGCAATCCAGTTAGGTGTGAGCCTCAGTCCAGAAAGAGATGACTGTAATCCCCAAGGAGAGCTTCTCTGGATTTGGGCATGGGGATGGGGAGCAGATTATAGCTCCATATACAAAGCTTCTATCCAAGAATTAGGTGTGGCTGCTTCCGAGGGGTAGTGAGCTCACCAGCACCAAGGGTGTGCGTGCACAGGTTGAGTCCAAATGAATTGGCTCTTCTGTGCAGAAAGCTGGTGAGTGGATCACATGATCATCCAACTTCTTCCCAAATGTGAGGTTCTACTAAAGAGCCAGTCTCAGATGCTGGAGAGGCGGCTCGATGACCAAGTGTTGACCATGAAAACAAGAAGGTCCAAGTTTACACACACCCAGGGTCTTCCTCTGGCCTCCGACACACATGGGCAAACACACTCCACCACATACATGTACACTACATGTACATGTGCTATACACACACTCACACACACACACACACCTGAACGTAGCAACACACACCCTTAATACCAATACCGAGGAAACAGAATTAGCAGAATTCCTCAGGCTTTTTAGCCAGTCTAGGAGACTTGGCCAGCTTCAGGTTCAGGGAGAAACCCTATCTGGAAAAAAAAGGCAGAAGACGTCTGCAGGTAGACGTCTTCAGGTGGTGTCTTCAGGAACAAGGTCTTACTGTCAAGATGGGTAACTGAGAACAATGGCAGTAGCCGGTACTGTTTGAGGAGTGCCTGGTTCCTAACCAAGTCACAGCAGCCATGGCAGCCTACACAAGACCTACGCATGACAAAGTCAGTCAACATTCTAACATGGGCAGGGGATGAGCTCATGAGGCCCCATGCCTAACTAAGAAGTTTGGGGAGGTGACAGCTGGAGGGGGAGGAAAATCAGTTTTCTTCAGCAATGTGACCCATGGTAGCTTGCTCCTGCCCCAGCGGATGGCCCTGGACCCCTGAGTATACAGGGGCCGCTAAATGTACTCGGTGGGAGGAGGAAGCGAAAGGGAAAAAATATTAAATTGGGGAGAACGTGTGAAAGGAGTTGGAGGGGGATTGCATATGATCTAAATATATTATATTCATGCATGAAATTGCCAAAGATTATATAATTTAAAATAGAGAGCAGCCAAGCCCATCCAACTTCCACATGTACATAGACACACACAAACATGTACTCATACTAAACAAATAAATGATATCTAAATAAGTAAAATGTGACTCTTACACCCACAAATCACTGTTGCGATTTAGCCGAAGCGAACACGTGGTTCCTGCTACCAAGCCCCTTCAGTGACCGCAACAATAAGTAGCACAGGCTAATCGTCTCCAGTAGTCATAGCCATGAATGGGTATCAAATGCTACGGGATGGCTTTCCCACAGGACGCATGACCCCGCAATTATTAAACGGGGAAGTATTTCCCCCTCTCTGCTTAAAACCTCCAGCTTTGTTAGCGGCCCAAATGCAAGTCTCACGGGAGGCATTTCAAAAGCAAATTGTGACTGATGATGTTATCTTTGTGGGTCCTCAGATGGTCTGCTCGAGCGGGTGACCATGAAGTATCAGGCAAGAAACCTCCCCTGACACCTTACAAAATGTTTAGATTAATCAGATGTTCAGGCCGCCTCTTGTGTGGGGGAGGGTCTTACCAGGAGGAGTGGCTGGAGCATTTTCCAGTTATCTGCGCTACCAGAGAGGGCAACTTTATTATTTTTCTAGCAATTACAAACATTGGATCAGACAAGTGTTACATTGGTATGTTTAATTGGTTAAAAAAGAACTACTCTAATTAGATTTTTTAATAGCTGGCTTCTGACTGAGGAGACAACAAAGATGATTGATTTTTTTTTCCACGTGAAATCTTTGGAGGGGAAAATATCTCTCTCAGATTTGTTTAGAAGCTTTTCCCCCCGTTCTCTCTGAAGCCCCTCCGGTTAACATTTGGGCTCCAGCAAGCCTCTCGTGCATAGAATGTGTTTCAAATATTAATGCCCCTCTAAATCTGTGCTTTCTCTCAGCTCAACCTTTTGCGCTCAAAATTCATGAGTGTGTATTGATTTAGGCAGCCTTCCCAAGACCCTTGTACCACTGGGCTCTTTTGTTCCGTGTTAATACGCCCTGACTTATCAATTATTCACTCGCTAAGTGAAAGCAATATAAATCTAGGATCCTGAACAACAAAAAAAAAAGAAAGAAAGAAAAATTGTTCTTTTCATTTCCTGGTAACACAATGGCAACCAAGTCCCGGTGACCTAGCCAAAGCAAGGCTTGATTTAGTGACAATGCATCTGGGCCTTTCCTCTTTTCTTTTGTTGAAGGTACAAATGGGAAAAGGGGAATGTAAACCAAAATTAGCAAGGAAGCGTACACCTCCTGGAGCCAAGTGCTCTCCGCATACCCTGAGGAGAAAGAAAGAACAGGGAGATAATATAAATATCAAGATGCAAAGCCAGGCACAGTGGCCCACACCTGCAGTCCCAGCACTAGAGGGTCGATGGAGAGTTCAAGGACAGCCTAGGCTACGTAGCAAGACCCTGATAATAATACTAATGATGATGATGATGATGATGAAAATGTTAGAGATCATAAAATGCAAGTTTCCTATTTCTTTTCTTTTTCAGTGTACTGTAATAGTTCAAAATAAGGGACTTATTTCTGTAATGGAGTGGTTACCATGCTTACCTAACAGTAATGGATTTGATTGTGACTTTTTAATGCATATGTATAACGTTATTTGATTATGTTAATTCTCTCATTACCCTCTCCTGTCCAACCCCTGGCTCCCGTTTCTCCCCATCTTCCCTAATAGTCCCCTTTCGCCTCTTTTTAAAAATCTAGATTCTACATTTGAGAGAAAACACACAACATTTTCCTTTCAGAGCCTAGCTTATCTTGCGTGACCTGAGGATCTCCAGTTCCACTGTTTTCCTGAAAATGGCAGTTATAGTCTTCTATACCGCTGTATAGTACTCCATCGTGTCTGCGTACTTGAATTGGTTTAGATGAGAATGGCCCCCACAGGTTCAATATTTGACTGCTTGGTCCACCCGATTGGGAAGAATTAGGAGGTACAGCCTTGGTGTGACACTGGGGGTGGGCTTTGGGGTTTCTAATGCCCATGCCATTCCCAGTTAGTTCTCTCTGCTTTGTACTTGTTGAAGATGTGAGCTCTCAGCTACTGCTGTGACACCCTGCCTGCCTGCCTGCCTGCCTGCTGCCCACCATGATGGTCATAGACTCTGGCTCTCTGGAACCATAAGCCCCAAATTAAATGATCTCTTTCATAAGTTGCCTTGATCATGGTGTCTCAGAGTCTTTGTTTCAACTTTCCATATGTCTGTTTCCTTCATATGACCTCAGGCCACGTTGGTAATACAAGTCAGGACCCAGTGCATGGAAGAACCATTATGACACTAGAAACAGGTAGTCATACGTCCTGCAGTGAGGAAGCTGAGATACGGGGACTGGGGATACGGCTCTGTCAGTAAAGTGCTTGCCTAGATTGCTTGGCAAGTTCCAGGCCAGTGAGAGACTCTGTCTCTAAAGTTGAAGCTGGAGAAACGGCAGTGGCCAAGAATATGTGCTGATTTTGCAGAAGCCCCAAGTTATGTTCCCAACACCCACATCAAGGAGCTCACAACTGCTTATAAGTTCAACTCCAGGGATCCAAAGGCCTCTTATGACTTCCTCAGTCCCTTACATTCACACACACACACACACACACACACACACACACACACACACACACACACGTGCATCTAACCCTAACAATGTGTGCAGACACGTATGAACATGCACATACACACACACAAAGGAACTTTGCTCTGTTAGGCTGTTTACAACATGTCTTAGAATTGCAAAGGATTTCTGGCTAATTAACTTTCAGTTAATCAGATAATTCAATTAACCATAGCACCCTCTTCCCCCGGGCAATTGGTTAATTGAAGTTTTAGTGGTAGGAAGCATTACAGAGTGTCATTCAGTAACAGAATAGGCCAGAATGAGAACAGGACAGGAGTCTCCATAAAAGAAAAACCCCATAAGCTTTGAAGTGTGAAAGCGAATTTGCATATGAATATACATGAATATGACTGTACCTGAGTGTCTGTGAGCCTGCAGGGGTGTGTAAGAGTGAAGGCGTGTTAGGGTGTATGTGCTTGTGTGTGTGTGTGAGGGTGTGAAGGTGTGTATTGTGTGTTCATGAGTGTGAATCTGTGTCTATGAGTGCATGTGAGTACCTGGGTGTGGGAGGTATTAGTGGGAGTGAGCATGAGAGAGGGAGTGTGTGATGTCCTAACCAGCCTCAGTCACCATCCTAACACAGTAGCCTGAGGTAGTCTATATTAGTTAGGTTTTTTTGTTTGTTTGTTTGTTTGTTTTTTGTCAACTTGACACAACCTAGAGTCTGGGAAAAGGAACTTCAACTGATAACATACATTTATAAAATTGTTACAAGCAAATCTTTAGGAAATTGTATTAATGATTGATGAGGGCCCAGCTCACTAGGACACTGGCACCTGGGGCAGAGGGTTCTGGATAGTATAAGAACGCAGGCTGAGCAAGCCAGAAAGAGTAAGCCAGTAAGCAGCTCCCTCCACGGTCTCCGCTTCAGTTCCTGCCCCCAGGTTCCTGCCTGGAATCCCTGCCCTGACTTCCCTCGGTGATGGAGTGTGACCTGGGAGTTCCAAAAAGAAAGAAATCCTTCCATCCCCAAGTGGCTTTTGGTCACAGTATTTTGTCACACGGATAGAAACCCAAACGAAGAGTTTCCTCTGAAGGACTGTCTAGAGCACACTCTCCTGTGGCCATGCCTGTCAGAGACGCTCATGACTGATACCGTGGGAGGGACCAGCCCACTCTGGATCCTGGTTTAGATGAGGAAAATCAGCTGAGCAGAACTGGGTGAGGCAACCAGCCAGCAGCATTCCTTCAAGGCTGCAGCCTTCAAGTTCACAGCTTGAGTTCCGGCCCTGACTTCCCTCAGCCATGGATTACAACCAAGAAGTATCTGCCAAACAAGCCCTTTGCTGCCCCAAGTTGATTTTTGCCAGAGTGTTCTTTCTACCACAGCCACAGAAAAGCAAGCGAGTGTGTGAGAATTTTGTGTCTTTGTGTTTGACACCCTGAGTTTCATTAGTGGTGAGGTTTTATTTACAGGGGCATGGGCAGCCTCCTGGTGTCTACACCACTAAAGAAAATGCCTCTCCCTCCCCCAGCAACCCTTAGCTCTCTGAAATCCTCAGCGAGGGGTAGGCCCTCATGATTCCCTGCCCCCTCCATGACGGATGTTGTGACGGTCTGTGGAGCTGTGGAGGCGATCACAGCTGCTGGGAGTCCAGGAGTATGACAGCCAGGTCATGCCCAGAAGACGGTGTCCCGCTGCGTTCGTTCCACTCCTCCTAAACGCCCCGTCGCCTCAGGGCTAGACAGATGGGTTAAGAGTGGTTAAGAGTGTGCACCGCTCTTGCAGAGGACCAGAGTTTGACTCCCAGCATCCACATCAGGGGAGCTCCCTGTAACGGCAGCTCCACGGGGTTCAATGGCCCTGGCCTCCAGGGGCACCTGTACTCACATGAATACGCCCCCACACACAGATGTACACAAAAGCAGGACATAAGAACGAATCTTTACAGACTTAAATTGAATATGCAAAGGTCCCATCACTTCAGTGCTGCTCCTTCAGAAACCAATCTCCCCCCGCTGTAAGTTTTGGTGATGGGACAAATGACACAGTTTGAAAGTTTCAGAACCTCCCACCCACATCAGAGCCCAGGTCCCCGCCCCACCCTCCTGCCGGGTCAAGCCGTGCTGTGGGTATCACATGTGCTCAGGAAATAAGCATGGGCTGAACACCCGCTTCAGAAGCACATAGGGTCTATCGGTCCCATGTCAACCCTCACTGTGAGGACGCTATTGATGGATCAGTAACTCCTCGTGCTTCCAAAGCATCAGGTGAACACGGCAGCAGTCAGCATTAATAGCACACTACGAGCCTATGCTAAAAAAAAAAAAAAAATTAAAAAGCGCTGACTTCTAAAGTTGGATAAAGAGATTCTAATTGCAATCATCACTTGCAATCTTCTCCAAGGAGCAGCTCCCACATCAATATTTAGTAGAAAAATTCTGTTTTATTTTACTCCCCTCCCCCTAAATTATTTACAGGAAAACATCAAAATGCAAGTTAGTTCCAACTTGAGTTTTTCTTAAAAAAATAAAATAAAAAAGACAACAACTCTGAACAAGGCTGAGAAGACATCTGTCAGCAAATTGCTCACCATGAAAGCATAAGGACCTCAGTGTGATCCCCAGAATCCACGTCAAAAAAATAAGGTATGTGGGGGCACCAGTCTGTAATCCCAGTGCTGAGTGCTGCGGATGGCAGAGCCAAGAAAACCCCAGGCCCCACTGGCTGGCTAACCCTGCCTTCTTGGTTAGTTCCAGGTCAGTGAGACACCTTGTCTCAAAAAAACAGGGTGGGTGATCCTGAGGCAGGACACCTGAGACTGTTCCAGCCTCCACATGTACATACAAAACACGCAAAGGCATGCACGTGCACACGTGCGCATACAGGAGAATGAAAAAAAGGAAGGAAAATAAACGGGAAGTGAGGAAAAGGAAGGGAAGAGAAAGGAATGGGGAGAGAGGAGTAAAGAAAGAAGAGGCGGGAAGGACTTCAAATCCCTGGGGCTGGAGTTACAGGCGCTTGTAAGCCATGCTGTGAAACGTGGGTGCTGGGAACTGAATCCGGGTCCTCAGGAAGAGCAGCAGCAAGCGATCGTGACCACGGATCCAGTTTCTATAGCCCCCAAAATAAGATAATAAAAAGACATCACAACATGTGATTAGGACAATGCAATGACCAAAACAACCTATAGGACTGAGTCGCACAAGATAAGCACCCGGCAGGAGGTAGGAGGGAACGGGGTGGAGGGGGTTGGGGGGGGACCTGGAGAGAGAGCTCAGCGATGAAGTGTTCAGATCCCAGCAACCATGTAAGAAGCCAAGTGTCCCTAAAATAAATGTAACTCAGACTCGGAGGAATCTGATACCTTCTTCCAGCCTCCATGTGCACACACGCAAACCTCTACACTAACACACACACACACACACACATTGATAATGAATTCCCTAAGTACTTGATTACTTAATTAATTTTAAAGGGGGGAGCTGGAGGAAAGAAGACTCTTGCAGAGAAGCTCAGTTTGGGTCCCAGCACCCAAGTCAGGGGGCTCACAACCTCCAGTAGTCCCAGCTCCTGGCGATCTTATGCCTCTGGCCTCCATGAACACCTGTGCAAGCGCGAATGCACACACTATACCTAACTTGGAGATATGGACATGAGTATTTTTTGAAAAGGTGAATTTGAATAAGAGAGTTTTCCTGACTTACATTGTATGATGGTTTGAGTAGGTATGGCCCCCATAGGCTCATATATTGGAATGCTTAGCTGCTAGGGGGTGGCACTACTTGACAAGGGATTGGGGGTGTGGCCTTGTTGAAGGAAGTGTATCGCTGGAGGTGGGTTTTGGGGTTTGCTCAAGCCAGGCTCAGTGTCTCTCTCTTCCTGATGCCTGCCGGTACAGATGAAAATCTTCCAGCTACCTTTCTAGCAACATGTCTGCCTGCCTGCCAATGTACTTCCCACCACGACAACAATGCAGTAAACCTCTGAAACTATAGACTGCCCCAATTAAATGTGTTCTTAAATGGCGTCTCTTCACAATACAACACTGACTAAGACACTATGCATTCAGTTTTAGAATTTCAGGTCCCTTAAACATCTTGTGAAGTAGCCTGGTTTCTTTGTTTTGGTTCTTGATTTTTTTCCTTTTTTTTTTCTTTTGGGTTGTTCTTTCATTTCAGACAATAACCTTTAACAGAATTAATTAAAGGCACATTTTAAAGTCCCCCTGCAGTTTCTTTTTTATATTACAGTTATAAAATACACCAGACTAACCTTTCCTGGTTTTTGTAATTACTGGTTTGTGAAATTCCAATCATTTTCCCCTTTATGAGCAATCACCTTTAAATAAAGTTTCCCTGGTGTTTGTTCTGTGGCTTTTGGTTTGATAATGAAAATTATAAACCACGACAGCCCACAATTCCAGGCCATAAAATCTGTGTCATATAATGTCGTGTGTAATTACACACTGCCTCAAATGGCTCGTCTTTCTATCGTCAGATGCCACTGTAATTCTCTCTTACGCTTTTGTTTTCTCCAGGAACCAAGAGCCGGGACCTGCAATGAGTACTCGATCCGTGTAGCCTAGTGCCAGACATAGGAACTCGTAGGATGAGATCTTTTGTGCAACTGGAAAACACCATGTAATTGCTTTTACTGCCACCTTGACACAGCCTAGAATCACCTGGGGAGAAAACCTCAATAAGGGACTGTCTACACTGGGTTTGGGCTATGGACATGGGAGGGGTTTCTTAATTGTTAATTGATATATGAAGACCCAGCCCATTGTAGGCAGCACCATTCTCTAGGCTGATCTTGAAGTATGTATGAGAGGAGAAATCTAGCAAGCAAACAATTATTCACGGATTCATCCTCCCTGTTCTTGACTATGGATGTAATGGTTTAAATTCCTGCCTTGACTTCTCTACCGTGCTGGAAATTGTAAACTAAAATAAACTTCTTTCTCCCTAAGTTGCCTTTGTCAGATACTATTCACAGAAATAGAAATAAAACTAGAATGTACCTCACTCACACATCTTTTCTACGCATTGTAATTTATTAGATATCTTATTTTGGCAGTTGAGTGCATGTGTGTATGTATATAGATGGGTTCAGTTGTGTAGGGATATATGTGCATATGTATATAGGTGGGTACAGTTATGTAGGGGTGCATTGTAAAGGCAGGGGTACATGTGTGTGGAAGTCAGAGGACCACTTCAGGTGTTATTCCTATTTTTAAATATTTTTCTATATAGAAGGAGTTTTCTGTGTCCTGTTGCTACCAAATAACCACAAGAGTCTTAATATTAATTATAAATGCTTGGCCGATAGCCTAGACTTGTCTCCAGCCAGTTCGTACAACTTAAATTAACCAATTTCTATTAATCTATGTGCTGCCCCGAGGCTCTTTTACCTCATCTATGAACTTCCCATGTTGCTTCTTCTGTGTCAGACTCATGATCCCTCAGATTCTACCCTTCTTCCCAGAATTCTCTCTACCCTAAAATTCATGCCTAACTACCAGCCAATAAGCTTTTTATTAACAAAGAGAGCAACACATTTTCATAGTATACAAAATGATTATTCCACAACATTTTTCTTTTTGATATAGGGTCTAGCCAGGTAGCCCAAGCTGACCTTGAACTCATAGTCCTTTGCCTCTACCTCCCAAGAGGCAGAGGCGATACATCATATTAGTATACAACAACTTCAAGCCTGGATTTCTTTTTCTTTAAACTTAATCTGGAAGAAATGGTCCTAAATGTTTAAAATTCCCATTACATAATTGCAACGACAAATGGGAACTTGTGTTTTCTTCTTTGCACTATTTTGTGTTTTCCAGTTCTTTCCAATAAAGACATAATTTCTTGATAATCTTGACATAGCTTATAATTGAGACCCCTGAGAAGACAGGCAGACAGATAGATAATAGGTGGTTGGGTGAATAGATAGATGACAGATAGATAGATAGACAGATAGATAGATAGACAGATAGATAGATGATAGATAGATAGATAGATAGATGATAGACAGATAGACAGAATAGGTGAATGGATTGATAGATGATAGACAAATGATAGATGAGTAGGTAGATACCAAAAAGGAAGAAATAATAGATACCTGATGATTGGTTGATAGAGTATCAAGATAAAGAAATAGCTAGAAGATGGCAGCTCCATAGACAACTGATAGATAAAAGATATTGATAAATAGATACATCCATACACTGATAATATAGATAACAGTATCATACACACACAAACACACCTCATCTTGTCGCTATATCTGTAGTAAGCCCTGGCTAATACAGTCAGTATCAAGTTGAAGAGTGTATTTGACAGCTTACACCTTCAAGCTGCTGGAGCTACAATGGTACAGCTTTATCTTTGGCTGAAGTCAAGTGTACACACCTGAAATGACAGCGTAGCACAGATTACCCCAGCCAACAAGATAAGACTTGCCAGCTCATCTCAGTGAAAAGTGACTGAGATATTCAATCACAAAAGACCACTGACAGTGCACTTGCAAAACCGTGCTGTAGCTCATATATTTATGTATCTATATATGGGTATATATGTGTTTCTGTATATACATATGCGTACATATGTGTTTATGTGTGTATATATATATGTGTGTGTGTTTGTGTGCATATTTGCCTGTGTGTATATATGTATATATGTATATGAGTGTATGCACATGTGTGTATGTGCCTGTGGAGGTATATGAGTATGTGAATATGTATATATGTGTGTATATAAATGTATATGTGTATGTTTGTGCACATGTGTATATGTAGATATGTGCTTGTGTGTTGAGCATATGTGTTTGTGTACATATACATATATGTACATGTGTGTGCATATGCAGCCATCCCTTGGATACAGGTTAACTACTTGGAGTTCTCCAAATGTCCTGCTTATTGACTTGAAGTAAAGCAAGACACTCCAAAGCAACTGAAGCTCAGAATCCTTCCAGATTGGTATAATCATCCCCAAATTTTACAGTTGCCTGCACTTAATTTGACAGCAGTTGTTAAGCAATTTGCCTTTATTAAGCCTTTCCCAAGCATTCGACTTAATTTTCATAGAAATGACAACTCTATTACTTTCATCCTCAATTCCGTCAGTACTGCAATATTTACCTAATTCTATAATTGCCATAAGAAATATATTTGCATGAACAGGTTTGGGGACAAGTATAATTGACTCTCGCTAAGCATGTAGTTTTTCTGATTGGAACAGCTGTGAACATTAGAGGGACGAAGGCATTGGTCAGCTGGTTTCACAGAGGCAAATAACATTAGCTAACAGAGCAAGCTGGTGAGTGGAGGTCAGTCTGTAGCCCTGTGTGGTGAGGTCAGTTCAGAGCTGTGCATGCTATTGACTGCTTAAGTCTGGGCTCAAGGTAAGGTGCTGCAGAGTTCTGCGGTGGGAGTAGTGCTCTCAACATGACATCATAAATGTGGACTTGGGGCTGGACAGATGGGTCTGCTAGTGACGTTGCCATGCAAGCATGTCCCATGCAAACATGAGGACCTTAGTTCAATCCCTGAAGCAGAAAGCAAAGAATGAAGGAAGGAAGGAAGGAAGGAAGGAAGGAAGGAAGGAAGGAGGGAGGGAGGGAGGGAGGGAGGGAGGGAGGGAGGGAGGGAGGGAGGGAAGAAAGGAAGAGGAGGGAGGGAGGGAGGAAAGAAGGAAGGAGGAGGGAGGGAGGAAGGAAGGAAGGATGGAAACTAAACACTGGACACGGTAGATGCACGACTTTAATCTCAAACCTTAGGAGTCAGAGGAAGGCAGATCTCTATGAATTCAAGGCCAGCCTAGTCTACATAGTGAATTCCAGACCTCAAAACAAAAACAAAAATCAGGCTAGGTATGATAGAGACAAGATATGTGCTTGTAATCCCAGTGTAGGAGAAGCAGAGACAAGATGATCCTGAGGCTGGATGGGCAGTCAGAGAAACCTAATGGGCAAGTTCTAGGCCAGGGAGATCCTGGCCAAGGTAAACAGCACCCGAGGAATGCTGGCCTCTGGCCTCCACACACACAGAGACAGGTAAGAATGTACACAAACAAACATACACACAAATGCACACAGACATCACACATGCATGAGCACACACACACACACACACACAACAAAGAGAAAGGAAAGTTCCAGCAAAGATTACAACAAGCTGGTTCAGTGGGCTCACCGAGTGCCTACTGGAGAGCTATAAGGTGAGAAGTAATAACAGTTATATTAGAAAGCCCCTTGAGTGTCGAGATGGAGAAATTTGGAATCAGTATCTCACCACTTATTTCTCATAAGGACTAGGAAATATGATTTTATGTTTTCTCCACCCCCATCCAAGTCCTCTTTGGAAAAGCATCCTTCATTCCAATGATTCACTGAAAAAAAAAACCTCCACTCTTGCCTTTCGCATCTTTTTTGCTTTAATTTTCAATAGAAAATTTATGTATGGTCAATTAGCCCTGCAAGAACACGCTCAGCCATGATGGATGGGCCGCGTCTTAGAGAGGACATTTATTGGCACATGTGGATAAGTTTATGTTTCAGTCCAGAAGACTGCATATTAGTTGGGAAAAGAAACCCTGCCTTCAAACAAAGGCAAAGGCAGCCAGCTGCTTCCTCTTCTGCATATTTGGGCTTTGGTAAACAGGGATGTGTGTGTGTGTGTGTGTGTGTGTGTGTGTGTGTGTGTGTGTGTGACAGCACTGGAAAGTGCTCTCTCCAATTAAGTTAACCCCTGGGGTGATCGTCTCTGCATCATAATCCCACTCAGGTCAGCATCCACCACTTGTCACCGGGGCTTCAGCACACGTGACCCTGGAACCTGGACTCACCCGTTCCCTTGCCTGCTCTTTTCCTTGTTGTGAGGCAGCTATTACAAACTGTCGGCTCCTGAACCTGGGCGTCACACCTGATACCGAATCAAGAGCGCATCGAGTGAGAGATGTGGACAGACTGACAGCTGATCACATCTTAAAATGGAAGGAAAGGCAATGCAGGCTCTAAGATTTTGCTTTCTTTTTTTATTTCTTTGTTATTTTTTTAATACTGATAATTAACCCCGAAGCCTTGAGCATGCTCCTGAGCCACACCCCAGCCCCTCCCTGGGGGAGTCTAGGCAGGAGCACTACCACTGAGCCACACCCCAGCCCCTCCCTGGGGGAGTCTAGGCAGGAGCGCTACCACTGAGCCACACCCCAGCCCCTCACTGGGGGATTCTAGGCAGGTGCTCTACCACTGAGCCAGACCCCAGCCCCTCACTGGGGGATTCTAGGCAGGAGCGCTACCACTGAGCCACACCCCAGCCCGTTATGTATATTCTAGGTGAGCATGCTGGCACTGAGTTATATCCCCAACATTTTCATTTTTACTTTAACTTTTTATCTATTCTAATTTGCTGTTGGTTTGTGTGTGTGTGTGTGTGTGTGTGTGTGTGTATGTGTGTGTGTGCGCGTGAGCGTGCATGCCAGGACATTTGTGGAGAGGTCAGATGACAACCTCACAGGAGCTGGTTTTTCCATCCACTGTGTGGATCCCAGGGAGAGAACTCAGATCGTCATTCTTGGATGCAAGCACCTTTACCTGCTGAGGCATGTCTCCAGTCTTAGCTATTTCTTTTTAATTTCCTTCAATGTCATCAAGTAATGTGAAGCCTCCAAGACTTGGTGGTGTAGATATGGCCCCTCTTTGAATGAGCTCTCCCAGTCCCCGGTGTATCCCTACCTGTTACACTTTGTATATACTCCCCAAAGTTCAGATGTTACAAACTTAATCCCCAATGCAAAAGTATCCAAAGTAGGAACGTTAAGAAGTGGTTTGGTCAATGAAGCCTATTTCTGAAAAAAAAATGGATTAATGCTGTTATCATAGTCTTTACAAAAGTGGTTCTTTATTAAATGGTAACATTTGTTCCCTTTTCTTCCACACATGTGCTCTCCTGCCTGTGTTTGTTCTGTAGTAGGAAGGAGACTCAGAAAGACCTTCACCAGATGCTGGGACAATATCTTTGGACATCCCAGCCTCCACAACTATAAACCCATGAACTTCTATGTAACTTTCCATCTCTAGAATTCTCTCACAGCAGCACAAGTTGCACTAAGACATCATCCTAATGTATCTGAGAGGGTCTGGGACAGTATCATGCCTTACAAGCATGAGAACCTGAGTTCAGTCCACAGAATCCATATTTTAAAAATACAGGTATTAATCACCATCTGATATTCATAGACCCATAATTGCTCAGTGTGCAGAGTATTTAATAAGAGGTGCTCAGCTTTAAATGGGACATCTTATCATCCCCTTTTCCCCCCAAGACTCAGGGATCATCTAGGAAGAGTGGTGTAAAGAGCATAAGAACCAGAGAAAGTGGTATCTACAGGAAAAAAAAAACTGGACACGACACATGAACTCATAGCTTGGGACCACACGCTCACAGTCAAGTCAACCAAAATCCCAGTGTGGGATCGGGAGTGGCTCCTGAAGTCCCATCCCTAGCTGAGAAGCTATTGGCCATTGATGACTGATGGGTGGCTTAGTTTCTTCACAGGGATGCATCCCGGAGAGGCTGCCAGTGCCCACGCACATACAGGCAGCACTAAGTGCATCCTGTAGCTATCCTTTAAAGAGCACGTGAAGTTGGAATGGAAAGGAGAGAGGCAGATGCCAGAAACTAGAGGAGACAGGATGTAGGGTGAGTTTGATAAGAACAATGCAAAAGAGATTATTTTTCTTCGAAGCTGGGTGTAGTAGTGTACACTTATGATCTCAGTTCCGGGGAGGCCGAAACAAAAGTAGCCCTGAGGCTTACCAGCTAGCCAGCCTAGCCAAATTAGGGAGCCCCAAGTCAATGAAAGACTCTATCTCAAAAGACAAGATGGGTGGTACCCTGAGGAAGGATGCATGAAGCTTACCTCTGACCTCCACATACACACATGTGCATGCATGCACCCATGCTCGCATACACAAATGCGTTCACAAAAACACCAAATAATAATACGGAAAAACAATGTTCCTGACAATCACTTTTATTAGCAGACAGAGCAAATGAGAAAGCAAAAAGAAGGAAATAGCCAGCAGGAAGACACAGGTGTGTAAAAGTCCCCAGTATGGCGCTGTTGCTGGGCAGTATACATGCTCCAGACCCCTCAGCAACACTATTCTGGAAAACAAGAAAAGCAGAGACGTTCACATGTACAACCGGAGCAACACTGCTCACTATATGCCCGGAATTTCAAGGCATGTCTTTGAACCCCTGCCCATCAAGGCCAGAGAAACGTAAAGCAGGATCTTACACCTCGGTCTTCGGTTATCCCTTCAGAGGTAAACAACTTAGAAGGAAAGACGTCTGGGAATACGCTTGAAGGGAATCACAGTCAGCATGCAACAGAGGGGTCTACATACTCATGCTTGCTGTGCTGATGATCGAAGTAGCTAAGTTGCAAAATCAGCCTAGGTGTCTATCCGTAGATGAACGAACGGAAAACAAATGAAGCGTGTGTCCACAATGGAGCATTATCTAACGTTGCTGAGCCCCTTCTCCTTCCCCTCAACACCTTTCTTTCTACTAACTCTAAGTTTGGGGAAAAAATCTCCCTGATAAAGTCTAGCTCTGCTTCATGGTGGCCTGTTCTGAAATGCTTTTCTGCCACAAATCCGGGAGTCCTGGCTTTACCGGAGTGGAGGCCTCTGCGGGTGGCAGTGTGGCGCTGTGTCTCCTACCCACTGCCTGTGGCAATCCGACAGGCCTCTGTCTGTGCTTCCTACCCTGCTCCCACCAGGCTGGGGATTTTCTCACATGTGTTTATTCTGTCTTTGAAGATGTGTGCAATGCTTCTTCCTCCTGTCAATAGTCATTCCTCCTGGAGCAGAGGAGAAACGTGATTTTCATCTTCCCATCTCTGGGTGGCAGCCGTCCTACGGTCCCATCGGGCTCTGCCCCCAGGAGCCTTGGCCTTGGCCTTGCCCAAGCTGTGCACCTGGAGCCATTTGCTCTGCAAGGAGTTTTGGTGAAACTCTCGTCCCCAGCCCCCATTCTCTTTCATCTTTATGCACCCATGAATTTAAAAGGAAATGTGAACCAGACACCACTTGAACCTTAACATTTAGCTCATCTGAAAGTTGTCTGGGAAAGGAGTTTGGGAGCCTATAAGCCATTTAAAAAAAACCTCTTTGGTTGGGTTTAAAAAGACAACTATAAAATTTTCCAGAAATCAAGCTTTATGCTAGATCCTTTATTCACCTTTGCTCCATATTCCCCTGCCTCTAAAATAGGACCACATGTGTCTGAACTAATGGTTACCATTCAACACGTGTTGCGTGACTTTTCCTAGGGAGCTGTGCACGAATATATATTCACTCCTGACAGGCCAGAGAAACAAGGGGCAAACAGTTCATCCTACAGTAAGCTTACGGGGTACTGCTGGGAGCCTGGGTGACACAAAGGCACATTGCATCACCAGAAAGGCCACCTCAGCCTGCATGACAACTCCTAAAAGCCCTTCAGTGAAGAGTTTCTCACCTGGTTAGCCAGGACATCCAGGACAGGAGGGAATGACGGCTGGAACTGCAAAACACGATTGAGCCTCGTTCTCAGCAGGGCTGTTAGCAGCCCCATTAGCACAGACACAGAGATGAGTAGCATCACGGCTTTGTTGAGTGTGTGGAAAGCAGCTATCAATGTTGGGTTCCTTCCTCAGTCCCTCTCTCCACTTTATTTTGTGACACAGGGTCTCTCACGTTCAGTTCAGGGTCTCTCATGTTCACCTCTGGATTCACAGGAACTCATCTATTTTCCACGAAATCAACTAATCCAGGATCCTCCCGTCTCTGCTTCCTCAGTGCTGGGCTTGTTGAGCTTGAATCCCCAGCATTCTCTCATACTGAGAGATCAATTCTTGAACAGCAAGCATGAAGCAGAGAGAGAGAGAGAGAGAGAGAGAGAGAGAGAGAGAGAGAGAGAGAAAGAAAGCAAACTAGAAATAGAGCTAGTGTTTAAACTCTCAAAGCTTGCCCCTCGTGACAGACTTCCTCCAGCAAGGCCTGTTGTGAAACATTATTTTAGTTGGGCAAAGATGTGTTATGCTTGTTTATGCTGCTGCGGAATATTATTTTAACCGTGTAAAGGTGTGTTACTCTTGCTTATGTTGCATTTGTTTAATGATGGAAGGTTGTGTGTTTCATTATGTTGTGTTCGTTTCACCTTGCCTGCCTGAAGCAACTGACTGACGTAATAAATGGCCAATAGCTAGGCAGGAGAGGGATGGGTGGGGCTGTTGGGCAAAGAGAATAAATAGGGGGAAAGATTAGGAAGAGAAAGAGAATGAGAGGAAAGGACAAGGGAGACACACCTGGGGAAGACATGCCCAGGAGGCCACCAGCCAGCTCAACACAAGAGGCAGTGAAAGCAAGGTGTGCAGAGGGGGGAAAAAGTAAAAACCCCCAACACAAAAGGTAAAGAGAAACAGGTTCATTTAAGTTAAAAGAGCTAGCCAGGAACGCACCTAAACTAGGCCAAGCATTCAACACTAATAACAAGTCTCTGTGTTGTGATTTGGGAGCTGGTTGGTGGCCCAAAAGAAAAATGCTGGCACAAAGGCCACATCTAAAACTCCCCACAGTGACACCAGCTGGGAACCAATTGCTCAAATACATGAGACCATGGGGGGCATTCTCATTCAAACCCCCACAATGGATGGCCTGAGACCTTGTCTCCAAAAAGAGGGGAAGCTGGGAAGACGGCTCAGTCAATAAAGTGCTTGCTGTGTAAGCATGCGAACCTGAATCCGGATCCCCAGCACATACGGACCCCAGCAAGAGCTGAGCGCTGGCATACCTGTGACCCAGCACCGGTACAGAGCAGCAGCGACAGAGACTAATTAATCCCTGGAGCTCGCTGAGCAGCATCTGGGGAAGTCAGTGAGCTCCAGGTTCAGAGACAGACTCTGTCTCAAAAACCGTAAGGTAGAAAACGGCTGAGGAAATGGACACCAACACCAACCTCTGGCCTACACACACATACATGCAAACCTGTGTTTTGCACACACACACACACACACACACACACACACACACACACACACAGAGGAACTCAGATACCATTGGTGTTGAAGACCCAGTGTCTGAGAATGAGCTGTGATTATGCAGAGCTGTCTGCCCGGTCTTATCTGAGCCTAACCGGCAGAAAGAGACTCACCCCTCATGGAATGAGTATCCGTGCATTCAAAAAGACTGGTTAACTGTAACAGGCCTTTCACGGTGAGCCTTGTCCCCTGACTTCAACCAACACTCCCTCCGCTGCAAGTTCTTGCTGTTGAGGGGGCCTCCACCTCCCCCACTAGACCATCCCCACCTCCGTTTGTTTTGTCTCCTAACATCTTGTGACATTTTCCTGCTATTACAGCTGACACCTCAGAGGTAATGGGACCAAGTATCACTCATAATTCACAGTTGCCTCTCAATGACGATTGCGCTCCTTAATGTTATCTCCATGCTCGGGGAATCCCCACCGGGACAATATTGCCTTTTTGGAGTCGTCAGTTAATTTGTTCATTTCCATGCACGTTATTGAAAGCACTCTGAGTCTTAATTAGTCCTCTTTAGCTGCTTCTCCCTGCAGTCCTGTGTCACAGAACCAAAGGCATCGAAGCACGGTGAGGAACAGGCCTAATTAACAGGCCCATGCCTGAACCTCCAAGAAGATAGAGTCTGCAGACTGGGAAGGGGGGGCTGATGCTGTTACATTTGGCTAATGTAACTGTTATCTGCGAGTGCCTGCCAATGCCTTTGTTGCTAGAAACTGTCCCTTTGGCCTGGTTCCAAGGGATTCCAGAAGGGGTATCCATTGCAGAGTCGTGACCCTATCACTGGGAGTACGTGCTTGGGTTACATATTTCTGAGGACCCTTCACAATTGCCTGAAGCTTCTCTAACCATGGGCTAAAGTAGGCCCTTCCTTGTAATTTTCTCCCCACACTCCCTCTGGTCTCATGCAGCCCAGGCTAGCCTAGGACTCACGGAGTAGCTGAGGATGACCTTGAACTCCTGATCCTCCTGCTTCCACATCCTGAGTGCTGAGATTACAGGTGTGACCCACCATGTCTGTTTTTATGCAGTGCTGGGGCTCAAACCCAGAACCTTATACCTTCTGCATAAGCATTCTACCAACTAAACTACAGCTTCCTTCTTTGGGTAGTTCCTGTCAGGTGTTTTGGTAACCAGGATAGTAGTAACTAGTATTGGTGGCCTCTTTTTGGTACCTAGTTGAGAAGTATATGGCTGGTTGTTGTTCTTGTTGTTGTTGTTTTGACATTTCCTGAAATACAGAGCACAGGAGAAGCAGTTGTGAGCAAGAACATGGAGAGCTCAGCTTTGAATCCAGTGGCAACATCCACACCCGTGAGCTATGAGAAGCAGGCAATTACAGACACATAGACTTGAAGATTAGGTGACCAGCTTAGTATTCTGATGTGATCTGTGGGTGATTTAAAGGGGTGAGTGAGGTCATCTATAAAAAGCATGTTTGAGATTCCTTCCTTGCTGTGGTAGTTGAATGTATTTGGTCCCCATAATCTCACAGGGAGTGGTGGCATCATAAGGAGGTGTGGCTTTGTTGGAGTAGGTACGGCCTTGTTAGAGGAAGTGTGTCACTGTGGGGGCGGGCTTTGAGGTTTCTTATGCTCAGGATACTGCTCAGCAAGCCAGTCGACTTCCCGTTGCCTTCAAGATGTAGGACTCTCAGCTCCAGCACCACGTCTGCCTGCACACCGCCATGCTCCCCTTTGTGATCAAATTGGACTAAACCTCTGAAACTATGATCGAGCCAACCTCAATTACATGTTTTCTTTATAAGAGTTGCCCTAGTCATGGTGTGTCTTCACAGCAATAGCAACCCTTAACGAAGACACTTATCCACAGGTCTAAGTCTAAGACTTGTCAGTGGATGCCCATAGCAACAGACAGAGTTACACACAGCACTGTGATACTGTGATAACTGATAACTGAGATGGTTAATGGGAGGAATCTATGGTGGACAATGGTTGAGATAGCTGTTGGGGGACTAACAGGAGGGTCACATGGACAGCATAGTGATGCAGGGTGGTTTCCTCTGTATAGAAACATTCCCAGAAGGGAGAAGATGGCACATGAGACTTAAAAAATAAACAAACGGTCACGCATCTGGGAAAACAGAAACTTGGACAATTTTTGAGGAGCTTCTCTCTGAGAATCAGGGGGGAAACTTTGAAATAGTTGCTCACCACTTCTCCAAATGTCCATGGGTATTCAAACATAAAATACTATGCCTTAAAGGATTGGTGGACTTTCTGAAACCCTTCTAGAAGCATTAAGGAGAGCCTCGACAGAGGGGAACATCTGCTATTACAAAGTTTCTCAGTTTTGCTTCAGTGAGCAGATTATCCATCCACACTACAAGTACTTACTAGAGAAGTCAGTGACCAGATCAAGAAAACAGAAGTCTTGGAGTGGGGAGATGGCTCAGTGAGTGAACTGTTTGCTGCGCATGTGTGAGGACCTAAGTTCATACTCCCCAGCACCCACTTATTCAGGGCACGGCAAGCTAGCGCTGGGGCGTGCAGACAGGTGGATGCCTGGGGCTCTCTGGTCATCCAGCCTAGCAGCAGTGATGAGCACCTGGTTCAGTAAGAGGCTCTGTATCAAAACAGTGAGGCGGAGAATGATAAAGACATCCAAAGCCAGCCTCTGGCTTCCACAGGTACATTCACTTACGCGCTTACTCCCAAAACACATACATACACCACAAACACCCAAACATGCCCCCCAAAAGAAACATAAATAGAGGAGGAGGAGAAAAAGGAGGATGGGGAGGAGAGACAAAGGAGGGAGAGGAGGAGGTCACATCCATTAGTCAAGTTTTGCTAGGTTACACTGTGGTAACGAGCAGCCCCACAATAGCTCAATGGCTCATAAAATGGTCACATTGGCTGCTTGAGTTTCTCGTCCTTCTTGGATCATCTGTCCCTTGCCTGCTTGTCTTACCCATTCAAGATCACGGATTAAAGATGCTCAGCCATTTTCTGAATTTACTCATCTGATCTCAGTGTCTAGAGCAGATGTCAAGCCTCACAGTACTCTCTTAAATATTTTGCTTGGGGGACCAGAGGGCTGGCTCTTGAAGAATGCTTAGGCTGGCTTCCCAGCACTGGTGTCAGGCGGCTCAAAAACACCTATAACTCCCCTTTCAGGAAATCTGACTCCCTCTGTTGGCCTAGAAGGACGCCTGCACTCATGTATACACTCATGCCTGCACACGTGCACGCACGTGTTCACAGGCATGCACACACACACACACAATTTAAAATAATAGAAATAAGTCCTTAAAGTCTTTGCTTCAACACAGCGTTTTACTTTGGTAAAATCTACCTTTACTTCAGGTCACATCCTATTGCCCTTAAACAGGTGACAATGGCAGTGTTAATGTGAAAGGAGTAGCTAGCTTTCTGTAGGCTGTAAGGAGAAGGCCCATTGTGACATCCCTAGCCAACCATGTGAGAACAAGGAGAGTACAGCTCCATTAGCATCCAGAAACACACCTTCGAGGTCAGCAGGATCATCGCTGGCCAGGGCTAAACATAGCAGACAGCCAAGAGCAGCTGCTAACAAAGCGGAAGTCAGAAATGGCCGTGGCAATGTGCAACATCATGTATTTTTATTATTACTATGGTAAAACACAATAGCCAAAGCAACTAGGTGAAGAAAGGGTGATTATCTGGCTTATGCTTAACCAAACCACGGATCATGACCAAAGAAAATCATGACAGGAACTCAAAAGCAGATGCAGAGACCATGGAGGGGTGCTGCTTACTGGCTTTCTCCGCATGGCTTGTTCAGCCTGCTTTCTTTTTTTATATTCATTTTGCATACCAACCTAAGGTCCCCCACTCCCCTCCTCAGAAAGGGTAAGGCTTCAACAAAGCCTGGCATGTTCAGCTGAGGCAAGACCATGACCCTCTCCCCTGCATCAAGACTGAGCAAAGCATCCCACTATAGGGAGCAGGCTCCAAAAAGCCAGCTCACTAACCAGAGATAGATCCTGGTCCCACTGCCAGGGTTCCCACAAACAGATCAGGCTATACAACTGTCACTCACATGCAGAGGGCATAGTTTGGTCCCAGGCAGGCTCCCCAGCTGTTGGTCTTGAGTCTGTGAGCTCCCACGAGTTTGAGTCATATCCATATACCACTACCTAGTACTCCCACCATATATCCCTCCCAATTTCATAACCTCTTTTTATTATTATTAATAACCACCTGCGTCCAGTTAGTGCTTCCTATATACTCATGGGTATGTGGCATGGGGCATGAGCAGCCATGTCCCAAAGGAGACTGAGTCTCCCTCCCTCAGCACCCATCAACTTCCAATAGCTCCCCCAATAATGGTGGGGTCTCATGTGTCCTTCTCCAGTCCATGATGCACGGATGGCTTGATCTTATGCAGGCGTTGTGCGGATAACCACAGCTTATGTGAGTTGATGTCTGAAGTCGTAGCATGCCTAGAAGTGGACTTTCACAGCCTCCCTCCCCATCCAACTCAATCCTTATGAAAAGCTTCTGCAAGAGACACCACACAGCAACCTGCTTGGGTCCCCTCCCATAGGTGTCACAAATGCCACTCGCTTGCTTCCCGAGATGAGTCTTTAAATCTTGGGATATCCTTCAGTCTCCCATAAGTCCTCACTTCTCCTTAGCCCCCCTTAGCAAAGTTTGCCTTTGCTGTCCTCACTCCCGCGTGTCTGCATCTTCAGAAGTGTGAGGTAACGACTCGAGTGAACAAGATGGCTCTCATTGGCCGTTGGTGTTAATTATCTGAAGTCCCAGATGAAGCCTATATTGGTTGAATTAAGTCCTGCCACTCTCAGTGAATTTCATGAATATGATGAGAGAGGAGTCATTCTCCACTCACAGGTGTAGGGGCGAGGGGTCACCATGAAATGTAATCCCGTGGGGTTGGGTCTGATAAAGAAGGGAAACACACGTTCTCTACCATACTTGAGGACATGTCAATCAATCTTTAGGTTCCCGAGCCCCATCATTGACACAAGGCAGCAATGCGAGTGAGAAAAGCCTACAATGTGAAGAGAAATCCCCATATAAAGTTTCATGCTGTGGCCTTTGAGGCTGAGGGTTGATGTCTAGGGAAAGAAAGAATTATTAGAGTTGAGTATCTACTCTATTAGCTACTCAATGTCCCTGAGAAAATGATCTAACAGCCTGTAAAATTCCCTGTATATTTTATGACTGGGATAAAATGTGATGCTTTCTAGAGAAGCAATTTGCTTCTCCTATGAGATGATGAAGTTGACACATTATTTAAGATTTTTATCCTACCGCAGTTACCACAACGTCGAGGCTTACATTTCATGCTCACCAGAATTAAGCATGTACCTGTCATTTCTAGTTACATTGCATTCTTCTGTTTTCTGTATGCATTGTTTTTGCTCTTAATTGCTTCCTAGTGTGATGTGTGTGATGTGTGTGTGTGTACATCTACATCTGTCTACATCTGCATGTACATGTAGAGAAGCAAGAACATGTCCTGCTCTACCACTCTCTGCCCTGCTCCCTTGAGACGAGGTTTGTCACATAACCTGCAGCTCATCAATTCAGCTAGACTGGCTCACCAATCAGCTCTTGGAATCTGACTCTCTAGTGTATGCTCATGTGTATGGTGTGTGTTCACATGGGCATGCATAGCCATATGAACACCTATGGGGTCTGGAAGAGAGCATCACATGTCCTGCTCTTACCTAAGTCTCTCCCTTGTTCTCTTTAGACAGGCTGTCACTGAGCTTGGAGCTAGGCAGCTAGAAATCTCCACTCTACACAGCACAAGAGTTAAAGTGGTACCTGGCCATGAGTGACTTTTCATATGAGTGCTAGGGATCTAATGTCCTCGTGTTTGCTGTCACCCTCTAAGTCATCTCCCCAACCCCAGTTGTTTCATTTTTACTGATATTTGAAGTTATGTTTCTAGTTTTGAAAAGTAAATAGCATGCAGAAATTAAGGGAAAACAACAAAAGAAAAGAATGGTTATAAGTCACCTATGTTTCCCCATTCCTGCAAAAACAGCACTGATAACATTTTAATATAATCCCTCCAATACTATCTTCACATATTAAATATATGTTATATAGTTCTAATTATAATTTTGCTTTCAATATATATTTAACTAAAAGAGTAGATTGCTTCCATTCATCTCTGCTCCCAGGTTTTCCTCAAAAAAAAATTATGAAAGAAAGGCTGAGGTGGTGGCTCCTGGCTCTAATCTCAGCACTTGGGAGACTGAGGCAGGTCATGTGACAGCCATGCATAAGTAGATTAATTTCTCAGTTCTTACTTTGCATTTGGCTTTTGTTGTTGTTGTTGTTTTCAAATGTCAACCATTTCCTCACAGTAGCTTTGTGATTTTGAAGTCAGAAAGAATGATGTCCCTAGTTTTGTTCTTTGATTTAACTACTGTGGTCTACTGTGGTCTCATGCAAAATTTACAATTGCTCTTTTTTCTAATTTCATGGGAAAAAAGTCACTTAAGTCAGACAGATTGACCATGGACCCTGTTGGGTAGCATGGGCATTTTCGTGGTGTTAATTCTTCTGCTATACAAAGCTTGGATGTATTTCCACTTAATGTGTCTCATTCGGCTTTCACCACCAGAGTCTTAGGGTTCTCTGTGAATACATGTTCACATACTTGGCTTGTGATATGTACCCCTGCTTTGTGTGCTCTGTTGCATGCAGATCATACTTCACAGTGCAAACAGTAATAGAAGTCAACGTGACCATTTGGGTTACATGGCATTGTGACTGTGTGGGCATACTTACTCTCAGGAACATTCTATATCATTCATACTGCCATACTGTCAAAGCAGAGGTGTAAAGTTCCAGAAGGTGAGACACCGTGGGACCAGGGTCTCTCCTTCCAGACTAAGCAGACTGGCGGTGTAAGAGACAGGCAGAAAGAAGAAAGATGTTGAAGATGGGGTGAAGAGTGCTCTCCCCATCAGAGGAACATAATGCAGAAAGGACTCAGATTCCTCTGGAGAAATGGCCTTCCTTATACATCTATGTTGTGTGGCTTTTCCTGAGGCCTTGCAAACAAATGCTTATTTGTTTCAAATAGACCAAAACAATCATTCCACTACATTCCCACTTGACACACTGATAGTTTATTGGGCTTGCTCACAAGGCAAGGGTGATTGGTTGCTCCATGCACAACATACAGAAGTCTCCCCTCTCCAGCTATTCCTACTGCTGATGTAACAGTGAAGAGGGACCTTGTGAATCTTGGAGTTTCAGGGACTTCCTGAGACCTGTGAGCTTCATTTACTTCCTAAGTCTTAAGCCTCCCTGTAGAGTGGAATGACTCAATTATAAGGAAATGGCTACACAGCAATGCATTTTACACAAATAAAATCACCTTTCCTAAGCACCCAGCTCTCAATAGTACTAAATTCTGAAGTCCCACCCCACTTAAGCAAAGGGCAAGCATAGGAATGGCTCTATAGGAATGTGGTGGGGTGGGGGTCAACAAGACCCACAATCATTGACTAAAGGAGATGTGAGTGGATGCTGTGGAAAGTTCTCCATCCCTAGGAGGTCTTTGGGAGCATTCCAGTCCTCATGACTGACACTTTTCATCCTAAGGGGCACACTGCACTGCTGTCACAATAGAGAATGCCTATTATTCTACCTCCATCTCCTGGATCTCGGGGACACGGTTTGAAATTTTGGACCTACCTTCTGTTTGTGCACCTTCCCTTTCCAGAACAAATGATAACATTTGCAGTCTTCTTTCAAAACACATGTACAATACCTATTTCAACTTCATTCTAGATCTCAATGGCTTCTTTGCTGGCTGTCGCTTTCTCTGTGAATGATATGCTGGTAACTGGCATGCCTTTATCAGCTTTCTGAGCACGGATGGGTGAGTGATACCATCCCTGGGTTATCTATCGTTTATCCAAGGATGCCTTCCTCACACCTTCACACAACACATAAGAAAATCACATATAATGACATTTCCCTTCAGAAGTATCATTGTTGGTTTGCTGTGCCCTGTTTAAACACTGCAAAAAGCAAACCCAAACTAACTCTGATTTTTATCATTTTCTCCTTGGGTTTTTCTTTCTTTCTGGAGTGTGTGTGGATGATTGTTTCTTTGTCCTTGAAGTATAAGAATTTCAGAGGTGTATTTCCCAGTGTTGATCTGTTTTCATTCTTCCTGCCTAGTGCCTGGTGGGCTCTTTTGATCTGAAGATGTAGAGGGTTTTTTTCCCAGCTCAGAAGCGACTGTTCTGTTGTTTTTTTGAGTAGTGCTTGGGTTCCATGTGCTCTGATCTTGTGTTCAGTGACAAGGGTTTTTCAGAATGCTGAAGCACCATTGTCTGTCCCCTGGAGATGTCCTTACCCACTCGAGTCCTCGTTTCTGATCATTTTGTCCTATGCTGAGCAGTGTGCTCAACTTTACATCCATTTGGCAGCCTGCAACAGGCTGCATGGACTTAAATAGGTCAGCATTCTACCCATTTCTTCCTCCACAGATCATGGCAACTGAGTCTCCTTCTTACATAGTAAATTCCAAGGTAGGCATGATGGGACACACATGTGATTCCAGCACTTACAGGATAGAGACAGGAAGGTCATAAGTTCAAGACCATCCTTGGTTGCACGGTGAGTTCAAGCCCAGCCTGGGCTACCGGAGACACTGTTTCAAAAAGGGAACCAAACGGGAAAGTTACACACACATGGCATGGAAACAAGAGAAGGGGTATGCTTTTACCCCCAAGTACAGACTATTGCAAGAATCAGCCGTGAATCAGTCAGAGCAGGTCAGATTGTCAGAAACTTCTAGAAGCAACTGTCACTATTCTAGTTCTTTTGCACATTCATTATGAAAGTTGACTCTGATCTAAAAAAAAAAAACAGTTGGGGATTGGTCAGAAACTCGTTCTTGACTGGCGAAATAACATTCTTATATCCTTATATCCTTATATCTTATATCCATTGATTTCAACCAACCAGTTTTTTTGTTGTTAAGGCCAAGACAGGGAAGGCCCCTATCCACATATTCATTGTTTCCTCCAAAATAAGTGGTACACTTGTCCATTCTATTACCCACAAATGAGAGATGAGGGCTAAAGTCGAAGCTGACTGGATTTGAAGTGAATCTCCTAATCATGACCACATTAGAGGGACTTCAGTAGTTTCCAGTTACTCTTATCAGCTCACATACGGGAAGAGTTTAATGGAAAATATGTCTCGGGGCTGGGGAGATGGCAGAGTGAGTAAATTGTTGGCTGTGTGAGTTAGCTGAGGCTTCTCCTCTGGTGATAAAACACCATGTCCATAAACAATACAGGGAGGAAAAGGTATATTTCAGCTTATACCTCTCAAGTCACACTCCATTGCTAAGGGAAGTCAGAGCAGGAACTCAAACAGGGCAGGAATCTAGAGACAGGAACTGATGTAGAGGCCATGGAGGAATGCTGCCTACTGACTTGATCATCATAGCATTCAACCTGCTTTCTTATAACACCAGGACCACCAGCCCAGGGGTGGCACTGCCCACAGTGAGCTAGACCCCCCATAAAGAAATGTCCTGCAGGCTTGCCCACAGGCCAGCCTAGTAGGAGCATTGTGTCAGGTTGACATAAAACTAGTCACACACCATGCAAGCTCAATGGCCTGAGTTTGGATCCGCAGCACCCAGGTGAGAAAGCCTGATGTAGTGGAGCATATCTGTAATCCCAGTGTTGTGGAAGAGAGACAGGGGACACCCACCCAAAACTTACTGGCCAGCACATGTAGCTATCAGTGAGGTCCAGGTTCAGTGAGAGACCCTGACTCAAAAGATAAAGTGAGACTTGTAGAGGAAGCTGTTGTTCTCTGACCTCCAAACACATGTATACCTGCACACGCACGCGCGCGCGCACACACACACACACACACACTATAATTTTTAGGAAAATATGTCTAATTAACATCACTTGTTGAAATTGCCCAGTTGCCCCTTAAAAGTCTTTCTCTTGTGTGTGTGTGTGTGTGTGCTGGTGCAAATACACATGTGTCTACAAGCATATGAGTGTCAGAGGACAACCTTGAGTGTTGTTCCTCAGATACTATACACCTTGTGTTTGTGAGAGAGGCTCTCACTGCCTTGAAGCCCATTCATTAGGCTAGGCTGGCTAGCCAGTGAGCATAAAGGATCTGTCTATCCCAGCGGTTCTCAACCCTCCTAACAGTGTGACCATTTAATATAGTTCCTAGTGTTGTGGTGACCCCCAACCATAAAAACACTTTTGTTGAAATGTCTTAGTTAAAATTCTGCCACTGCTGTGAATGGCATATATATAATATTTCCCATGATCTTAGGAGACCCCTGTGAAAGGGTTGTTTGACAGCCCAGGGTCACTACCTGGTCGAGAACCACTGGGATGGGCCAACCCATGCAGGCCGTCATACAGACTGCTTCCCTTGTCTGTTTGTTTGTTGATGCCGATTCTAGAGATTGAACTCAGGCCCTCATGCTCGCAAGGAAACATTTTATAGACTGAGCTATCTCCCAACATTGAAAGGTGTTCACCATCGGTAATGAGTGTGCCTTGGCTATTGTGACAATGTTTCTCTCACACCGGATTCAGCCTAGGTGTGACTGGCTGGGTGCTCCCTGAAGACATCCAGAGGTAGATGGAAGACAGGAGATAAGAGAAAGAAGGGAAGGAAAGAGAGAAGAGAGGAGAAAGACAGAGATGCCTTGTCTCGAAGTTTGGCTATCAGATTTTGGAAACAAAAGATTCCCAAGGAACTGGAATTTCCCAGAATGCCATGCTGACTGACAAACAAAGGCAAACGCCTGGGCCAAGAGCTCCTTGAAAGAGCTTGGCAGCTTGTCAGGCCATCTTACTAAAGAGCAACGAGGGGCCACATCTGGGCGGGGCCACACCTGGGTTGGGGGTGGGGAGTGAGGCTGCTTAGATATGTTCATCTCTAGCCCTCTGCTTAAAGCTTCAGGACTACAAGATAGACTTAGGTGGGCAAATCCCTGGCTTTCTTTATCCCTCTTCCCATTATAGCCACATTGAATAAAACTCTTTTTTTTCTGTTTTTCACTATTAATTTAGATGTTTCAATTGCCTTATGGAGAATGCGCAGTCAAAAATGGCTTGTTGGGACACAGACCTTAGACTGGGAAGGTAAGTTTTAGAGAAGGTTGCCTAGGTTACACCCATAGCAAGAAACAAGGCAAGTACAAGACTCAGGACAGGGCGTTAGAAACACAAGTGCTTCATATTTAGGATGCTCAGTATGGCGTAATTAAACTTTTATGACTTCTACCAACTACTTTATTTTTGTTTTGAGTGTGGTGTAAGTGTGTACCCATGCTCACATGAGTGTGCAGAGTGTATGCACACACATGGGTGTGTGTCTAGGTTAGCTTGTCCTATGGGTGTGTTTGTGAGAGATTATTTTGGTTACTTAGAATTCGCCCACTGTGGGCAGCACCATTTCCTAGACAGGGGATCGTAAACTGCATAGGGGTGGAGAAGGCAAGCTGGGTGACACCATGCACGCATTAACTGACCTAATTCTGCTCTTGGCTGTGAATATGATGTGATGACGTGATGTGATTAGCTGTTCCTCAACTCCCCTGCAGTGACAGACTGAATTGTGAGCCAAAAATAAACCCCATTTCTCCTAAGTGCTTTCGCCAGATGTATCACAACAAGAAACGAAAGTTATACCTAAAAGTGAAATCAGAAGAGCTGCCTGATTCCCACACCCCAAAAGCAGACATCAGGCGAGCCATCAGTGACGTCTGCTTCTTCCCAGTCCACACCCTGTTCATGTCAAACCGCGTGGTCTGTACCCCAGTCTGTGCGCTCAGCAGAGGCAGAAGGGAGAGTTTGCCACTCACGTTTACTCAGCATCCCTTGTTTCCTTAAGCTCAA
Source organism: Mesocricetus auratus (assembly GCF_017639785.1). Lineage (NCBI taxonomy): Eukaryota > Metazoa > Chordata > Mammalia > Rodentia > Cricetidae > Mesocricetus > Mesocricetus auratus. Next base: position 23,917,551 of record NW_024429206.1, read on the forward strand.
ATTGAATAAATCATACATGCAGTTTAATTCCTAATCAAGAGGCCCTTGAGTCTGGCTTCAGAGACATGTTTTACGACTCCTCCTGCGTCAGGTATGAAAATGAAAAACGTCTTACTCACCCCGCCAAAATGTGCATGCACAGTAAATCAAAGATGTCTGGCAATGAAACGAGACTCGATTTCAGATGACAGAATGTAAAAAGAAAGACCGGGCTCTGTGAAGGCAGAAAAGAAGAAGGCAGCGATAGGAGGCTCGCCTAAGAAACACATGCTTTGTGAAACCCAAGCTGGCAGTGCAGAGGGGATGTTCTCCTCCCCCAGATTTTTGTTGTTGTTGTTGTTTATTTGTTTATTTATGGTACTGAATATTTAACCAGGGCCTAGACATGATAGATAAGCCCTTTACCACAAAGAATTACTCCCAGCCCCTCACTGGGGGATTCTAGGCAGGTGCTCTCTCACTGAGCCACACCCCAGCCCCTCACTGGGGGATTCTAGGCAGGCCCCTTACCTCTGAGTCATAGCTCCATTCCCTCACTGGGGGATTCTAGGCAGGTGCTCTACCAGTGAGCCATGTCCAATCCCTCACCAGTGGATTCTAAACAAGTACTTTACTACTGACCTGTATCCCGACATCTCTTTTTAGCTATTTTCCACAGTGGTTTTACTAAGCCTCCCAGGCTAGCCTTGAACTCACTCTGTAGTTAGAGATGGCTTTAAGCTTTCAGGTCATACCCCAGTGCCCCGGGAACTGGAATTAGAAACCTGTTAAACCAAGCTCAATTACCCACACACACTTTTCTTAGCAACCATGCTAGGGCAACCTAGCACAGCTTGCACAGGTCCAGAGCTCTACAACCAAAGAAAGGAGGCTTCAGCTCCACAAATCATAGAAGAATCTAGCTGGCCCTGGCCTCATTAGTCTGGTAGCCTCCTACTACCATACTGTTGCTCATAAGGCTAAGGTTATCTCTACTCCAGTTTGACTACTGCAATGGTCAACCTTAGTTGGTGTCTTAATCAGGGTTTCTATTGCTATGACAAGACACCGTGACCACAGCAAATCTTTTTCTAGCATATTTTTAATAGTCCTTTGGGAATTTCACATCATGCACCCCAATCATGCTTATTTCCCAATCTCTCCATATCCACCCCTCACCCCCGTGGCATTCCCCCAAAAGAAAAGTCAAAAACTATTGATTTAAAGCAAACAACAACAGCAAAAATTTTAAAAAGAAAAAAAACTTCAATCCTCCATCTTTCCCGCCTCTCCAACACTTCTTCATTCATCTTAGTGGTACTGGGATCTATAGTGTGTCAAGCGTTATACCCCTTTGTCTGCTCAGTTTTACTTGCAAATGTACAAGGCCTCTGGCTTCTGGCATACCATCAATACTGGACCCTCACCGAAACTCCTCTCAGATGTCCTGAATCATGGAGATCCTGTGACTATGGTTCCGCAGGACTAGTCAGTCCCTTCACACATGCCAGCAGGTAACAGATGGGGTAGATTTTAGGGTGGGCCAACGTGGGTCTGGGTGACAGATGATTTGGTCAGTTTGGGCCTCTGGGACTGACCCTACCAGGCAAGGGATGGGCCCAGCTCTTCTATGGCCTTGCCATTTGGGCCAGCTCTCCCATGCCTGTGACGAGGGGTGGGACAGCTCTCCCATGAGGAGCAGCAGACCAGCTCTTCTGCTGCAGTGACCAGCAAGAGGCAGGACCAGAAGAGAGCCGTGCTGACTCAGCATGTGTGGTGACATGGACCACAGAAATCAGCACAGACCCCAGCCGCAACAGAACCACAGACACAGACATGGCCCTCTGCAGAAACTCAGGCCCAGATGTCACCATGGCCCCAGTGGCATTGCAGGCCACCCAGATCAGATCACCAACATGGTCTCAGGTGGTTGACCAGACCCTGGATATCCTCATGGCCCTTGGACCACAGCAACTCTTACGAAGGAAAACGCTTAATTGGGGTGGCTTACAGTTCAGGGGTTCAGCCCATTATCATCATGGCACTATATGGAGATGTGCAGGCAGACACCGCGCTAGAGGAGGAGCTGAGAATGCCACATCTTGATCCGAAGGCGGCAGGAAGTGAACTGAGCTAGGTGTAGCTTGAGCATAGGCGACCTCAAAGCCCACCCCAATAGTGAAACACTTCCTCCAAACAATGCCACCCCATATGAGCTTATGGGGGCCAGCGTTTAAACTACCACACTTGTTCCTCGGTGGGGCGTAGAATCACCACCTCTTGGTATGTCTATGAGGGCGCTTCCCAAAATGTTTAGCTGAACAGGGAAGACCCACGCTGAATGTGGGTTACACTGTCCCACGGCTGAGGTCTCAGACTGCATTTACAAAGGTGAAAGAGAGCTGAGCACCAGCATCCATCTCTCTCCCTCTCTCTGCTTCCTGAGTGCAATGTGGCCAGCCACTTCCTGTCCCTGCTGCCGTACCTTCCTCACCGTGATGGACTGTACCCTCAAACTGTGAGCCATAATCACCCCTTCCTTCATTAAGTTGCTTTAGTCCCCCATTTTGCCACTGTGGTGATAGAGTAATAAAAATGTGTAAACTGTTCATGTGTTGAAAACTTAAGCTCCAAATCCATACTAACGGCGTCTAGGGGAAGGTCCTTTAGGAAGCAATTAGAATTAGATAAGAATACGAGGATGGCACTGCCCTGATGGCACCAGTGGCTTTATCAGAAGGAAAGGAGAGACGCAGGTGAGCATACCCACTCTGCCTTGTCAGGTGACCGTCTCCCCCTCCTCAGAGGAGATGCCAGCTCTCAGCCTCCGGGTGCTGAACTAAAGAAAGCCTCTGTTCTCTATAAGTTATAGTCTTGGGGTTTTTGTGAAAGCTGAAGAAAGCAGGCTAAGACCTCGATCGATACAATACCTGTCCGAGTTTTTCTGCACAATAGCTCGCTTCACATCTCTGTTCTTTCTTTTCTCTGCTCTACATCAGCCCATCTTGGGCTTGCAATGGCAGCTCCCGGCCTCCTTTTGCTTTGGCTACCACTGTTAAGTAACACATTCTCTGATAATTGGCTTCTTGCTCAGCCCTGGGAGCCCTTTTGATTTTATTGACCAAGCTGGAAAGCATCTCTGTCTTTTTGTAAGTCCTGGGGGCCCCTGGCCTCCTTTTCTCCATCAGAATTAATGGGAAGGAAGGAAAGGTCTTACATAAGCTCACTTCAGAGAAAACTGTATTTTTAATTAACCAATTTGTCACTTAGGAATAATATTGGGTTGATCGTAAACCCAAACTGCAGTGACTGAACAAAACAAAGGATTTTCTTTTTCCTCTACAAGCTTCCCAAAGATGAGGTGGCCCCCTCTGTGGCACCATCAGAGGCCAGAGTTTCTGCCTCTATGACTACTATGTCATTGTTTAGTGTGTGTCTCCTGCTTCCTTGGCACAATGAGGTTTGACCTCCCTATCATATATAAGTTTTATGAAGGGCCTAAAGGGACTTATGCTGATCTCCCACATGTATTCATACCTCTCAGCTCAACCTGACACAGATGGGCTCTCTAAGCATGGCTGACAGTCAGCTGGTTTTCATCTAGGACAAGAGCGACATGTAACTCTTATCAAGGCAGGCGCTGAGATGGATTGTTCTTCTGGGTATGAATTTTATTAGAAGAGTCACGGACATCGTGGACTGACAGGGGCATGGTGGGGGCTCTCGGGAGAGTTGAGTCTTCAACACTTTATGTAGGAGACAGCGTAGCAGGGACTCTGATGACAGCTGAAGCGGGGGTGGGAGGTGGGAATGGGCTGCATGCCTTTTTATCCATCTCAAAATGCTATGAGCTAACAGCCAGAGGGTCTCTGACTACTGGGGATGGGGGGTGGGGAGACACGCCAGAGGAGCTTTGGGGATGTGGGGGAAGAGAGGAGGAGAGACACACATTTCATAGAGGTGTAACCCACTAAATAGGGAGTGTTGCCGCCAATGGTGTTGATTGTTTTGATGTGCAGAGAGTCTGCCTAAGAACTCAGAAAGGCATTCTGTGCCTGTCCCTCCATGTAGCAGCAAAGATACCAGAATCAGACCTGAGAAGTGAGAGCCATGGATGGCATAATTTGCCTGGTCTGGGTTCTAACTCTGATCACTTAAGCTTAGGCTTCTAGATGTTAGAATTACCAAGTCTCTCTTGTTCAGCTACCCAGCTGGTAGTATGTTGTTGTGGTAAAGCCATAAAAACTTATATACTAGCGGATCTTCCTGTTTATTTGGTGACTCGGAAAAACTGCTGCTCAGAACACCAAGGTTCATTGAAGCTGCTTTTTCAAATGCTTTATTTTATGTTTAATTTTTAAAAATTATGTGTGTGAGTGTTTTGTTTACACACACGTATGTGCACCACTGGCATGCCTGCAGAGGCCACAAGAGGGCATCATATCCCCTGGAGCTGGGATCACAGAGGGTTGTGAGCTGCCATGTGGGTGCAAGGAACAGAACCCAGGTCTTCTGGGAGAGCAGCCAGTGCTCTTAACTGCTGAGCCTTCTTGTCAGCACCTTACTTTTAATTTTGTGTGTGTGTGTGTGTGTGTGTGTGTGTGTGTGTGTGTGTGTGTGTGTGAGCGAGCACACACGCATATGGGTGCCCACAGAGGCCAGAAGAGGGTGTCAGGTCACCTGGCTGGAGTTACAATGTGGTTGCAATCTGCACAATGTGGGAACTGATCTCTGGTTCTCTGCAAGAACAGCAAGAGCCCTTAACCACTGAGCCAAAGCTCCAGTCAACACAGAACCTTCTTTCACCAGTGCCTGGCATTTGATAGGCACTTAATAAATACATGTTGGAGCAATGAGAACAGTACACAGAGTCAAGCGCCTTATGTTGGTCATTTCAAGACAACAAGATGGCTGGGGACATGGCCTTTTGGTTAAGGCACATGCCTCGCAAGCATGAGGACCAGAGTTCGGATCCCCAGAAACTACATAAATGCCAGGTGGGCATGGAGACTTGCCTGTTATCTTGGAGCTTCTATTGCTGTGAAGAGACACCATGACCACAACAACTCTTGTAAAGAAAACATTTAATTGGGATGGCTGGCTTACAGTCTCGTAGGTTCAGTCCAAGCATGGCGGCATACAGGTAGACGTGGCGTTGCCTCCATCTTGATAATGCAGGCCTTAGGCAGTCGCCTGACACTGGGTGGTATCCTGAGCATAGGAAACCCCCACAGAAACGCACTTCCTCCAACAAGACCACACCCACTGCAACAAAGCCACACCTCCTAATAGTGCCTCTTCCTGTGAGATTAGAGGGGCCAGTTACATTCAAACTACCGAACCTGTAATTCCAACCTAAGAAAGCAGACAAAGGGATTCCCAGAACAAGCTGACTAGACAAACTATCCTTACCCACAGCTCTGGGCTTCTCTGAAAGACGTGGCCTCGTTGAGTCAGGTGTAAAAACAATAGAGGATGATTCCCAACATCAACCTGCATGCATATACATGTGTGTATACCCACATGTACGTGTGCCCACAGATATGCAAATACACATGCACATGCACACACACACACACACACACACAAATGGAAAAAGATAAGAAGTCAGGGAAAGATAAAGTGTGACACTGCCTGTGAGTGCCCACCCATGTTGACCCATCAGCACATCCCCCGAGAAGCCAGACTAAACAACTGAGTGTTTGGCTGGGAACTATACCAACTACAACAGTAACAGTTCAGATAGCAGGAGGGAGTAGAAGGGAATTTTTGCAGGCTGCTATGAGACAGGATTTCTTACTGGTCTGGGACTCACAAAATAGTTTATGCTGCCTGGCCAGGAAGTTGGACGGATCTGCCTGTCTCCATCTCCCCAATGCTGATTTTTTTTCTTTCCTTTAATTTTTGTTTTGTTTGGGGGCTTGGAGGATTGGGGGGGCTGGGTTTTTGTTTGTTTGTTTGTTTGATGAGACAGCTGTGTAGTTCTGACTGTCCGGGAACTCACTATATAGACCAGGCTGGCCTGGAACTCACAGAGATTATCCTATGTCTGCCTCCCAAGTGCTGGGATGGAAGGTGTGTGCTACCACATCCAGCCCCAGTGCTGCTTTTTTAATGTGTGTCTACCTCTCATTTGGTTTTGAGACGGTGCTTGTGGAAACACTGGCCAGGGGTGAGCTAGCAAGCACTGAGAGAGTTGGAGAAGCCAGCTTTAATCACACTAACTGGGTACTCCACAAAGTCTGGCTCCTCCCCCAGTGCATTGCAGGTTTTTTTATTTCCACTTAAAAATTATTAACAAGTCACACACATACAAAAGCATACAAGCATATAATTTATAAAAGCCCACCCAGCCTGAGAAAGATTAACAGAATTACTCTGAAAATTCCTTTGTTTTGTAGCATTTACAGACTGAACAGTAGTAGACTTCTCCCCTGATGTGGCCACCTGCAGATGATTTCTGTGTCTCATGGTCATTTGGAGGAGATTCTATTGGGGTTAGGCATGTCTTCAGAGGTGGAATTGATAAGGATGGTGTTTAGATAGATGATTGAAGATAGATAGATAGATAGATAGATAGATAGATAGATAGATAGATAGGCAGGCATGCAGGCAACTAGTTAGTAGATATCATGGACAGATAGATTTAATAAATGGACTTTAAAATAATAGCAATGGTCAAATCATACTGGAGACATTGAGAACCCGGTACTTGGTTCTTAAGGCAGGGCCTCAACAATCAGAATATGTAAAAGGAGCTCTTAATTGGTCTAGATAATAAAGGGCCAGAGTCAGATATAGAGGGAAATGCTGAGAGATCAGAGAGAAGGAGCAAGCCACAGCACACCTTACCTCCTAAGCATCTCAGCAGAGAAGAGAGAGATTCTCTGTTTGTCCCTGTTTATGTACTGTTACTGCCCAGCTACGTCACTTCCTGCCTGTCTCTACAGACCTCCAGACCTCTTTGGTTAGTTAGTCGCAAACTCGGTTCTCTGACCCCAAGACAGGCTTTATTTGTTCAAGAAAGATATCACCACATATCCCCCTTTTCTGTGTAAAAAATAAAAAAGTTATAACCAATATGAGAAAAACTATGTACAATAAGAAAAATAACTATATACAATATATACATAGCAGTAAGCACAAGGTCTAATCCATAAGCATATGACAAATTCTGAGAAAATTCTTCACTGTCTATTCTTTCTTGATGAGTCCAAAGTCTTGTACCTAATTTACTTTCTATTCTTATATGCATATCAGATTATCTTTTAATGTCTTTTAAACCTATTACACTTCATGCATCTATAGTGAGTTTCGTTACTGGTTCTAATAAATAGGGAAAACTATATTATTTAGTCCTAAAGTCCCTCAGAGATCCAAGAAGGAAATAATATTAACTGAGTTAACATGAAATGCAAGCAAGCAACTTCCAAAAAAATGTGAGAAATGGCAGAAACAGCTGGCTGCCTGGACAGTCATCCAAGATTGCTCTGCAGCATTGGGACATCCATCTTCAGCCAACAGGCCTAGCAATTCTGACAGACATTTCTGTGAACCAGGATAATCTGAAGGGACGGAACCTCCTTGTCTTGGCAAGGTTTGCAGTCACTCTTTTTTGTTATCCTGTTTGTCCAGTTTAGATAGCAAACTGACAGCAGTTGAGGCGAGGGTATTTTCTTGCCCAGTGGCTTACCTTACCACAAAGAACTCAAACTCTATGTGGACTTTCTTCGATGCCTATCATCTTCTCTGATGTAGATTGGTGCTGCCAGGAGCAGTCATGTCTCATTGTCATAAGAGAAGAACCTATGTTAATAAAACATGTTAAATGCCATATTCTGTAGATCTCTGAAGTGTTTGAAGATGACCTGTCTTTCTAATATATCAGTTTGACCTTGAAAACATACCTAAAGTGACTACAAGTTCTATTGTTATAGTTGACTAATAACTATACTTCATCTCCTAATTAATTCTCTTATATAGTTGGTAATAACTTTCAAGGACTAGAAATTTGTATTACATAGTTAAATGAGCTGTATAGGTACAAACCTAGCATGTTAGGAACACAACAAAATTAATCTCAAGTTTTTATCAATATACAACATTTGTATACAATATACAGAAGTCCAATCCAATGTACAATGTTTAAAGCAAGCAGTTGCTTTTAAAGAGTAGATTCATTAATCTACATTTTCATCTCAATATCTCTATATTCTCCCTTATTCTTTTCAGAGTAGATTCATTAATCTAACCTTTCTATCCAACAGTATCTGGATTCCTCTCTCTCTCTCTTTATAAAAAAAATCTTGAATATAATCTTCTTTGTTCAAATTTCTTCCTGGTCATAAGCAACATTTTGTAAACAATCGCCCTAAACAATGGCAAATATTCATAACCCAAAGGGTGACCAAAAACCACCCACCCCAGCACTTGGGAATGTGGGCATTGTGTTCATAAAGTTACTTCCTGCTGTCCATGGACAATGACATTTTTAGGGGATCCAGAAAAGAAAATTTGGGTTAATTGTCAAGTTGTATCATTTGTTGTCCAGTCTCTGTGTAATGGGCAAATACAAAGCTTGTTTCAAATGCTGGCTAAAGCAGTCTATGAGGCTGAATCACCTTAGCTAGTCTCCTCAAAATGGTTCCACACAATGTCTGTGAGCTGTATCATCTCAGCAAGTCACTTCAAAATTGTTATGAGCAGTTTTTAGTCCAAAGCTGATCTTTACGTGGTGGTGTTCAGCATAATGGTATTGTGATAGTCTTGGTGAAATTGTCGTTGTGGAACCCCATTCTCCTTTTGGAGACTTCAAAGGTCGCTGTTAGGCATGGTGATGGTTCACTGTAGAAAACTGATAGAGACTCAAAAAAGAATCATGTACATGAAGGTAGATAAAAACCTTTTCTAGAATTGGTTAGTACTCTATATAACCATTAATGTCATGATAAAAATTATGAGATTAGTAGCAATACTATAGTCCTACACATTTGTTTTCCTTCTGTTCCATTTCAGATGGCTCTTTTGGCATGAGACAGAGATTATATATTTTACTTTAACAAGCATGCTTTGGTTTACAGAAGGAGAGAGCCATTCTCCAACTCCAAAGCCAGCTTTTAATCTTTAATAGAACTGAGACTACAAGAAGACCAATCATATTATATGTCTGTATAGAAATAAGAAACAAACATTTGGGAAAATTTATGAAAGTTTACCTTGTTGTAAATGTGCTATACCAATAGAACAATTTACTCTTTTTCTTGGGATAATTTTTCTAGATGTGTTTTGTCCCTTTTTCTTCAAATGCGTCATTTGTCCAGTGGTCTCTGGATTCCTTAGCTGGATACATTTTATTCTTCTGGGAAGACAAAAGTAAAACCCTTCCCCAACCCTAAATTTTTGGGAAAGCTTTCCTAGGCAAGTTATAGCTGTTCAAATGAAAATCATTTGTCAGTATTATAGGTTAGTTTATATTAAACAACCATGCTGCTTGATGAACTATCATCTCTTCCAGCTAAGAGGTGTCTTATTCAAAAGGAATCTTTATCAATTTTGATGGTATCCATATTTTTTTCTTCACCTGTAGAAACAAAAGCAAAACCCCTTCCCCAATGCAACACATGTCCTGGTTTCCATGCAGAGGTCAACACATCTTTGAAATACACTGGTTGGTTTAATTCTGTAGTTTTCCCTATTATCCAATGTCTCTCTGCAGCTGTTGTTTCTTTCTCATTTGCATTCAGAAAATTCAAAGTTAATAAAGCACTATGTAATCTATTTGGGGGTTCTTTGCTATCCCTTTCTGTTTATTTAACATATTCTTTAGAGTTCCATTTAATCTTTCTATAATTGCTTGCCCTGTAGGATTATGTGGTATACCTGTAATATGCTTGATATTATAATAAGCAAAAAACTGTTTCATTTTCTTAGAGACATATGCTGGAACATTGTCTGTTTTTATTTGGGCAGGTATACCCATGATGGCCATAACTTCTAGCAAATGTGTAATTACTGAATCAGCCTTTTCTGAACTCAAAGCAGTTGCCCATTGAAAACCTGAATAGGTATCAATGGTGTAGTGTACATTTTGTGAGGGTTGTTGAATCAGGATTTCTGAGAACATATTTTAATTTTCCAAATTCTACAAAATGGAACACATCCATTAGGCAAATTTCATTTCTTTGTGTACCCTTTGGGTTGCTTCCTACAGGTAGTGGAATTTGGTTGTGTAAAGAATAAGTAGGACAGTTCCTTTTATTTTCCTTAGCTTGTTACCAAGTGATAGAAAAGTCATTTTTCAAACCTTTGCTATTAACATAGCTTTTTATGGAATTCTGATGCCTTTAGTACATTTCCTATCAATAGTTGATCAATCTCATTATTACCTTGTCCTTGAGGGCCTGACAGACCCGTATGGGATTGGATGTGTGTTATACATATGGGATGATTTCTGTTCCTGATTATGTCTTGTAACTGAATAAATAATAAAGTCATTTCCATATCATCTGGTATAAATTCAGTGGTTTCAATATGTAAAACAACTCTTTCTGCATATTGTGAATCAGTAACTATGTTGAGAGGTTGTTTATATCCATTAACATCATGAGAATAGCATATAAATCTGACTTTTAGACAGAATTATAAGGACTTAGATCCACTTTACTTAAATTTTCTGATTTGTATCCTGCCTTTCCTGATTTATTTGCATCGGCATAGGGGCTCCAGTTATTGGTGCTTTCCTTACAATGCAAGGAAGAATACAGTTAGTCCTCTTTATAAGTTGAATTCTCTTGCTTTTGGGAAAATTGTTGTTGACCTCTCCCAAAAGATTACTACAAGCTCTTTGCCAGGGTTCACTTTCTACTCAAAGTTTTTCCATTTCATGCTTAGTAAAAGGTACTACAGTTTCTGCTGGATCTATTCCTGCCAATTGACGAGGTCTCAATTTTCCTTTTAGGATCAACTCATAGATCTTTTCCACATAAATTTCTAATTTCTTACTGGGTTTACGTGGTAAAAAAGATCCATTCTAAGATAATATCTTCCCTCTGCATTAAAATTCCTATGGGGTAATGCTTATAGGGTAATATGACCAGAATGCAGTCAAGCTTTTGATCCACACGATCTAAATGTGCCATCTGTAGTTAGTCTTCCACCAATGCCAATTCTTTCTCATATTCAGATGTTAATTCCCTGGGACTATTTAAATCCTAGTCTCCATCAAAGGTTTTGTTCAAATGAATCAGTTCATCAGACTTTATCCCAGTAATGTGCCGTAGATGGGAAATGTCTCCTAGCAATCTCTGAAAGTCATTGAGGGTATGCATTCGATCTCTCCTTAATTTGAACCTTTTGGGCTCTAATATTTTGGAAACTTATTTTATAGCCTAAATAATTGATAGAATTTCCTCTTTGTATTTTTTCAGGGGCAATTTGTAATCCCCAGTGTGGCAAAATTTTCTTTACTTCTTCAAACATTCTTTCTAAATCATATACATTTGAATCAGGTAATAAAATGTCATCCATGTTATGGTAAATTATAGATTGAGGAAATTTCTTACATATTAATTCCAGTGGCTGCTCAACAAAATATTGGCACAAGGTAGGGCTATTGACATTCCCTGAGGGAGAACCTGCCACTGATATCTTTTAGCAGATTGTGAATTATTGTAAGTAGGCACAGTGAAGGCAAATCATTCCCTATCTTTTTCTTGTAAAGGTATAGTAAAGAAACAGTCTTTTAAGATAATAAAGAAAGAAATGGCATTTCAGGTTGTAGGGAGCCTATTGGCTGAAATACTTTATTAATGGCTCTCAGGCCTGTAAGCATTCTCCGTTTTCCTGATTTCTTCCTTGGAAGTTTTACAGACTTCCAAGGGCTGGTAGATTCTTCAATATGTCCAACATTTGGCTGTTCCTTAACCAGCTGTTCTAGAGCCTCTCTCTAGCTTCCCTGAAGTCATAGGCCATTGTCACCCAGCAGGATTGTCAGTTAACCATTTTAAGGGCAAGGCTTTTGGTTCATCTATGAGTTCAATACTTGTTTTATTCTTTGTACAGCCTGGATGGTCGGTACCTATATTATATAGTGTCTTATAACACTTTTTCCATAAGCATGAGTTGACTTGCGGTTCATTTTTGATAGTGGAGGAATGTTAATTTGGGTATTAAATTGCTGTAACAGATAAAGACCCCAAAGATTTATTGCTATTAGGCACATAAGACCTCAGTCTCCCTCTTTGTTCTTCTATCCCTATAAATTCAACCCATCTTGTGCTTTACTTTACATGAGATAGGGTTCCAATCCATAAGAGTTGAACATCTACCTCCTGAAGAGGCCAACTAGGATGACAAGATTCTGGGGTGATAGTGGTGACATCCATACCTGTGTCCAGGAATCCTTTGAGCATAGCATTATTGATTTACACTCTTAGTTTTGGTCTTTGATCATTTACCGAAGTCTGCAGAAATATATACTTTCTGTTTTCTTCTTGAGTTTTTTTTTTCAAGACAGGGTTTCCAGTGTAACTTTGGAGCCTGTCCTGGCACTTGCTCTGTAGCCCAGGCTGACCTCGAACTCACAGAGATCTGCCTACCTCTGCCTTCCGAGTGCTGGGATTAAAGGTGTGCACCACCAATGTCCAGCTCTTCTTGAATTTTTGACTCGTTCTCCAAAGCTATTCTACCATCCAGAGCAGTACCATTTTTTACAATAGCCACAGGATTTCCAAATTGTTCTGGGGAGGATTGTCCTCCACAGTAACTGGGAATGATTGGACCAATTTTGACATGGGAGCCTTCGAGAGGCCCCCAAGGAATTTCCTGTAGTTAAAGGGTTTCCTTGCTTGTCTCTTGTCGATCTTCATTCATTTGTCCAGTGTCAGCCTTTGTTGCATCTTTCAGGAAGGTTGGGGCCTTCTGTTTGAGTTATTCCCAGAAAAAGCATTATTTCTGTGTATGCCTTGTCTGCAATTTCTTCTCAGATGGCCTATTCTACCACAATTAAAGCATTTGGTATTTTGATGTCTCCTCATACCTTTGGAGCTGGCTTCTCCTACCCAAGCCTTAGTTTTATAATCAAAAGACTCAACATTGGCTGTGTGCAGGATCCATTTATCCACTGGTGCTGATCTGATCTTTAAGGGCCCAAGCACATTTTTACATTCTATATTAGCATCTTCAAAAGATAGAGATTCAGTGATTATTTTTCTAGTTTCTGGATCTGCTACTCCTATTTGTGTTTCTTTAGTCAGTCTTTGCAAAAAGTCTCTAAAAAGTTCCTTTGGACCTTGTATAACCTTAATATATGACTCAACTCTTTTCCCTGGCTCTTGAATCTTGCCCCCAAGCATTTAAGGCTGCTGAATAGCATAAGGACAAGGTGTGCTCATTGTATGTAGCTTGAGTATTTGCATCTGCATAAGGACCCTCGCCAAGAATTTGATATTGGGAAGCCTCATAACCTTTAATTCTGCCTTGATATTCGAGGACTTTGGCCTCCTCTCTCCAATGTGACTTCCAATGCAGCTGTGGACCCAGTTCTAGAACAGCTGAGATTAATTGAAGCCAGTTATTTGGAGGTATTCTATTTCCGTTAGCCCATGACTTTACTAACTACCTCACATATGGAGAATGCATGCCATAAGAAACTACAGCTTCCTTAATATCTTTTAAACCTTTCACATGTATTGACTCCTATTTGCATTCTGTAAATCCTGGATGTTCATCATTTTCTGGCTGTTTAGTAATAGTAACAGGATAAACCTTAGTGAGTGATGATGACACAACCTGTGGTAAGTCATCTCTGACTTTGAAAGGCACTGGTGATGTTAAATCTTTTTTATTCTCTTCTTTGTACCTTAGCTCCTGGTGTATCAACTTTAAGAAGGGTTTCCATGGCCTGTAATCTATTCATCATTGTTTGTTGGAGCGTTTGAACTTCCTGGACAGTAAAACCTTCCAAGGATTTTTATTAAATCAGTCAGTTTCTTGTTCTCATCATTTGCATATGATTTAATATTCTCATCCTTAGAGATTTTTTGAATGGCATGACAATTGCCTTCCAAAAGAATGTTCTATCTGCTAGCTTATCAATACTCTTAGACATGGAATGAATTTTTTTCAGTTAAGAGCTCATTACCATGTTCCATTTTGTGAATTTTGTTTGTCAAATTATGATTGTCAATCTGTAAAGTCTGTATCATTTCTATAAGTTCCTTATTCTTAGTTCTATTATCAAACCATTTCTTGAAGGATATGATATGAATTACCAAGCTGATAGCAAATATGGTTAGGAGTATATATATCCCAGGTATGTCATGTACCTCTTTTATAATTCCACCCACAGTAGAAGCAAAAAGATTTTTAAATTCCTGGATGGTAATATTTTCCACCATTGTTGTAGCAGAAGTTAACAAATTGTAAAAAAAAAAAAAGTACTTTAATTAATTTATTTACCAGCTTAAATTACAAAAGTATCCAATAATTTATGTCAAATTAAATCCTCAGAAAGTTGTAGGTGTACACCACCAAAGCAAGTCCAGGGACACTGGATCTCCTGTCTGATTTGTTCCAGTGTTGTTCAAGCTTTGAATACTAAGCAAAAACTCAAAGAAAACAAACCTAACATATTTTCGTTAAAGAGAAAGGAAAAGAAAAAAGAGAAGCAACCTGTGTGCACTAATTGTCAATCACCGATCAGGATGCAGCTGGCTGAAGCCATGTGCTGAGGGCTCTAGACAGGCAGTCACTCAGCAGGAGCCCAGTGGGTACATGGCAGGCACGCGGCGAGGGTGTGGCTACGAGCTGACTTGGATATACAGGTGCTGGGAAGTCTCAAGGTCTGGGAGTGTGTCCCTTTTTCTAAACAAAAGCTTAGTGAAACCACCAAATGCAAAGAAAAAGGTTTTATGGATTGTATAAATCACCGGTGCTGAGTGGAGGAGAGTAGCAGGGAGTCAGGCATGGCCGGTTTGTCTGTGCAAGCTCACAGCAAGCAGCTGGTGGCTTTCTCTGGCCGAGCTGGGACCCTCACGGGGTGATTTGCCCCTGCCCTGCCTTTCATGCTCTGGCCGCACATGGGGCACTAATATATAAGAGGAGTTCTTAATTGGTCCAGAAAATAAAAGGCCAGAGTCAGATATAGAGGGAAATGCTGAGAGATCAGAGGGAAGGAGCAGGCCACAGCACACCTTACCTCCTAAGCATCTCAGCAGAGAAGAGAGCGATTTCCTGTTTCTCCCTGCTTATGTGCTGTCACTGCCCAGCTACGCCACTTCCTGCCTGACTGTACAGACCTCCAGACCTCTACGGTTAGCTAGTGGCAAACTCCATTCTCTGACCCCCAGGCAGGCTTTATTTGTGCAAAAAAAGATATCACCACAAAAATGGTCCCAGAAAAGGTGTCTCAACAGCAGGCTACAGCCTAAGTCACTGAGTCACTCAGTCCACAAGACAGGATGCCTCAGTAGTCCCAATCTGGTGCCAGATGCCTGGAAGTTTCTAGACAGTTATGGTCCCTAATCCATGGTGATAGCTTAGAAATGTTGGATTCTGCTTTCGACATAGGAATCAGCAGCAGCAGCAATGAGAAAATCAATGGGGATGCAAGAGGAAGACCAAGCCAGCTGCAGGCGAGAGGCTCTGCCATATGCTTTTCCATCGGGGCTGCTACCCCAAGGTAGCCTACAACTGGAGATGGCCTTCCCACATCAGTCAGGACAAATGTCCCCGTGAGACTCCCTGCTCAGGTGAGTCTAATTTGTGGCACATTGACATTAGAAACCAACCCAAGTAGGTGGTTTCTTAAGATAATTCTGTACATGTTTGTCCTCTCAAGATAAGCATATGGGAGCAGGAGAGAGGAATTCAATGTTCTTAACCATGGTAGAAGTAAAACTTCAACTCACTTGATTTCTTCAGAATCCTATAGCCCTGAGGCGGGTGTTGCTATTTAAGCATCCATAGTACAAGACAGTAGTTTGACTGTAATAGGTGCATAATAAAAGTTAATAAGTATATAACACGTATTTCTCTTTTCCCTTCAGTAGATTTCCATATTATAATCCAGACTAGCACTGAATTCAACAGCCCTCCTGCCTCCATCCTCCAGGTGCAGGCCTGCACCACTCTGGACTTAGTCATTTGTTTTTATTGAACTACATCAGGAGACTCAAACTTTTGCATTCAGAACATGGCTCGAGAACAGATCCCCGCCTCAGCCATCACCCTGCAAAAGAAAGCTAGGCCTGTGAGAGGAGTCAGAATCAGACCAGGGGAGCAACTGGCAAAGATTTTCTGATGAATTGCTACTACGACCCTGTGTGTTCACGTGACTCTTGTTTTTCTGTTAGAAAGGAGTTTCCAACAAATTACTCAGGTGACACATTTTCGCTTTCCATAGAGGGCTTGTATTGCAATCAGGCCCATATTTATAATCTTGTATAGGCCTGCATAAGCAGAGGGAAAGAGAATCTGACATGTAATTGGTGCCTTGACCAGGCCTGAGGCAGAGAGCCTGCTTAAATGTGATCAATATTCACAAGGGAAGATGACAAGAGGTTGCGCAGAGAACAACCAGGCAGGATATGGATTTCCACTTAGGAGTCAGCACGGAGCCATAATTCACCTCGGGTCAACCCAAGTGAGAGGGGGGCATGCGCTGTGGAAGCCGGGGCTCTCTGGTGACTGCCCCCATGAGGAGACACTCAAGGCAATGACCACTTCTCCTCATGTGCCTCCCAGGGGAGCCTGGAATGGAAACAGGTTCCCAAAAAGAGATTTAACAGTGGCTGGGAGATGCCATCGATTAATATGGATCCAGAAAGAAAAGAGTCTATTGGAGTTAGAAATAAATAGAAAATCTTCATGAGGTGCGTGTGTGTGTGTGTGTGTGTGTGTGTGTGTGTGTGTGTGTGTGTGTGCGCGCGCTCTTTTTTGTGCATATGTATGTGTGGGTATTCTGTGTGAGGCTTTTCCCAGGGAGGCATGACACATGCATGTCCACTCACCTCAGATAGTGAGCCCACAGCAGACCAAAGTAACAATTACCGCAAAGTCAAACATGGTAAGCCATGAGTTTATCGAGGTTTCTGACAGGACCATGGTGGGGGGTTACTTACAGGAGAAGGAATGGCTCAAGTACCAATAGGCTACGGTACCAAAGCCCAGCCCAACGTGACTGACAGCTCATGAAAGCTTCAACCCTCTAGCTTTGGGGATGGCACGTGGATGGCTGGACGTCCTGAAGAGCCCCCTCTCGGCAGCTAGACTGCTCAGCCTCCTTCCCCTCATTTGTGTGCCGCATCTCTAACCTTGGGGTCCTTGTGAATCGTCTACGTTTCAGCTCCTCCAGACACATGGTGTTTGTTTACTTCCTGGGTCTCAGTGGCTTCCCCATCCTTCCTGGAGGGACTGCCTCAGTCAGAGGAGAGTGCCATCTAGCAATGGGAGCATGTATGCCTGGGGTGGGGGGAGCGGGTAATGCCAGTATCTTCCCCACTTCCTCTCTCTCCACCTTATTTTTTGAGACAAAGTCTCTCACTGAACCAAACTCTTACCTATTTGGCTAGACTGGTGACCAGTGAGTCTCATGAATTCTCCTGACTTCGTCTCTCCCCCCTCCCTGGAATCACAGGTATGTGCTGATGTGCCTGGCCTTTTTTTCTAACATAGATTTTACATTGATGAAGGATAAAACTCACATCCTCTGGCTTATGTGACAGGCACTGTACCAACTAAGCCACCTCCCAAGCCAGTATGTGCTTTTTAGAGACATGAAATAAACATAATCCATTAAGGACTTTAAAATTGGAATTATGAATTATGCATGCACTTCTTGGCTTTTAAAAGTCTGGAAGCTTGAAGGGGAAAAACCAACATTCGGAATGTTTCCTCAGTAACTGGGTCTGATGGCTCAAGCCTGTGATCCCAGCGATTGTGGTGCTGAAGCAGGAGGGGTGTAAAAAATAACACACAGAGAAAATGTCTCACAGATAGAGAGAGAAGGGGGGAAGCAGGGAGGGAGGAGAAAGGGGAAGAAATGAAAGAGGGACAAAGAGGGGAGGGAGAGGAGGTAAAGAAAGGAGAAAGGAAGGGAGCAGAAAAGTAAGGAGGGAGGGATGGAAAGGAGGACGGGAAAGAAGAGAAAGTGACGGGGAGACAAAAACCAGAATTAGAAAAAGAAGGGCGTTAGCAGGGGAAGAAGAAAGGAGCACCAAACAAGGAAAAGGGGGGAGAGGGAAGACGGGAAGGGGAGAGGTAAAAAGAATGTGGGGACAGGTATAGAACAGAGGACAACGTGACCACCAAGGCAGACATTAGATAGTTGTGGCCACATGTCTCAGAAGACCGGGGGTCAACAGAAACCAGCCAGATCAAGAGAGCTGTGCTCTTGAGTTACTTACCTTGTTTCTGTGACAAAGTGCCTACCAAAAAGCAACCTCGGGAAGGAAGGACTAGCTTTTGGTTCACAGTTTAAGGGGACACAGTTCATCCAGGTATGGACGGCACTGCAGCAGGAGAGCAAGACATCTGGACGGCACTGCAGCAGGAGAGCAAGACATCTGGTCACGTCATATCCACAGGCAGGAACCTGAGGACAAGAAGTGAGGCCAGGGTATAAAGCCTCAAGGCCCACCTCCTGCGACACGCTCCCTGGAGTTGATAGATACAGGAAATTATGTACACAGGTAAGCATGGTACACCTATGTGGATTGTGAGTTCAAGGATGTCTGAGACACATGATGAGACCATTTCTCAAAGAAGGGCAGAAAGGAAAGAGAGAGGACTGAAGGGAGGGAGGGAGAGAGGGAGAGAGGGAGAGAGGGAGAGAGGGAGAGAGGGAGAGAGGGAGAGAGGGAGAGAGGGAGAGAGGGAGAGAGGGAGAGAGGGAGGTCAGGTTGGAGGTCAGGCTGGAGAGATTGCTCAGTCATTGAAGGCTAGGCTCACAACCAAAAACATAATAAAACCAAGGTCATCCTCAGATGCACAGAAAGTTTGAAGCTACTCAGGGCTACATGAGACCACATCTTTGAAAAACAAAATCCCAGTCCGAACAGGACCTCCTCCATGCCTCCATGCTGTCTCACCCTCTCTATGGATTCCAGTTTTCCAAGATTCATGGTCTAGTCCAGCACTAATGGCTGTTATACAAATTCATTCTGCTGCATTGCAAATTCATTCTTCATGGATTCCTAAAGTGCTTGAGGATAAGGGTCCATTCTGTATTTTCTCATTTCCATAGGAAAGCTTGTAGAAATGAGATTCTGTATAATGTCATCCAGCAAGTACTTTGGAATGAACTGCCCTGGAAGGAATGAATGTCTCTAGTCACAAAAGGCTTCCCTGCCAGCCTCTGTGTCTACAGGTGACACTCATACCACTGTTCTTTGTTTTGACACATTCAGATTTGACGGTGTTTAAAGGGCCCCAGTCGACCCACTGGGGACACTCTACTTGACCTTGTCATGTGCTTAGCACTAGGATGGTATGGAGATTCTTAATGCATGTGAAAGATTTGAATTCTAGAACTCACTTAAGCAAAAGAGTAAGCAAAAGTGATGAATACTTGGGCTGGGAATGCAGTTCAAGAGTAGAGTGTTTGGGTTCCATGTCTAACAACAGAAAGTGTTTTATGACAATACTCCCAGGAGATGTGAGCAAACCTCTATTCACTCCACATAGGGACTCAACAACAGGCCAAAGTAAAGATACCATCAGAGTCCAACTTAGTAAACCAATAAGTTTAACAGAGTTATGTACTGGAGTCTTGGTGAGAGTGAGTTATAGGAGCATGGATGACAGTTAGTGAAACCTGGGAAACTGGAGCACACTGCACCACTTGCAGACAACTCAACAGATCAAAAGGTGTCTATTCCAGGCAGCTAAAGAGGCTTGAGCTTCTTCTAGGCAACTAGACTTGTCTAAAGAGTGTCTGTCAGCAGTCCTTGCTGACTATATAACTTTGAAGTGGGAGGAACCTAGTGAAACTGGTCAGTTCCAGTTACTTCCTGAATCTACTGAGTTATTGACTTCCTGAATTTTAATGAGCTTCCCTGCAGGATGGAATGTTTCACCTCCCTCTAGAACACCCTGCACCTTAAGGAGATTCCTATAAAGATGGAGGAAATTGTTACATAATAGATGGAATGGTGTGAGGGAGGTATGGAGAAAGGGAGAGGGAGTTGGCACTAAGTAATTCACTTTAAAAAAAACCGAGAAGATGGTCAGGAAAGTGCACATGTATTATGCAGCAATTCTCTTGAAGCACCTTAAGAATAAGTTCTGAAGAATCAGGGCATTCTGGGAGGAGGCTTAAACCTCAGGAAGTAGACAATTCAATGCTTGCAGGAAGTCCCTGAAACTGACCAGATGAATAAAGCTTCTGTCTTCCCCTGCTTCTGTAAGCAGTAAGAACTAATAAGGAGATAAAGACCAGCTGAACTGCCTGGGAGAGACACTCTCCAACCTGTTGAGCTGCCTACAAGTAACATAAGTAGGTTTGCAGGTTTTGCGAGCTGTCACAAGGGCTGGGGTGGACTTTTGGTGATGCAGCTGTCTTTGAGTCATCGTTGCTCCTCTAACCCCTCACCCATACTCCTGTAAATAATCCTAATAAACTCACTAGTTATTTCACCAAGTTGGACTTCAATGGTATCCTTACTTTGGTCTATTGGTAGTCCTTATCTAGAGTGGGTAGACATTTGCTTACACGTCTCTAGGAATAGTGTCACACAACACCTGTAATCCCAATCCCAGTACAGGGGCAGTAGTAGGTCTGTGCATTTGATGCCAGTCTATGCACATCAAGACCTTGTTAAAAAATAAAGAGAGGGAGGGAGGGAGGGAGGGAGGGAGGGAGGGAGGGAGGGATAGACAGAAGAGAGAGGGAAAGGAGGAAAAAGTAGGGTCAGTGCCTTGAAATTTCTAAGTTCTGATGTTAATTGGCTGTCTCCAATTAGGGGGACTTGAGTAAATTTTCAAAGGGATAGAAGGGCATGCAAGGGAATAGGGCAAGAATGGCACAGTACAGTGATGCTTAAAACAGAGTACAGATGCACATCAGAGGCTTAAGGGCAGGTACAGGGCGGGTGCTTGACGTCATGGTATTCTGTGGGTTTCTTCTAACCATGCATGATGGCCGAAACATTCAAAGGCCGTTTTTTTTCTGGAACTTTGAAGACCAGCACAGAATATGAAACAGAAGAACTGGCCAAAGTGCCTTCTGTGAGAAATTTTCTTCTGGGCGGGACAAATGACTCAGCATTAAGAGTCGGCACTGCCTTACAGAGGACTAGATTCAGTTCCCAGCAACCACATCAGGAAGCTCACGACCACCTCTAACTCCAGCTCAGGCATCTGATATCGTCTTCTGTCTTCTGAGTGTACTTGCACTCACACACACACACACACACACACACACACATACACACAACTCAAAATAAATTTTCTCCCCAAAATACAGAAGAAGGGCCAAGGAGGTAGCTCAGTCAGTAAGAATTTTGCCTTGCTAGCATGAAGATCTGAGTTGATCCCCAGAACCCACATAAAAAGCTGGGCATAGTGGCATGCATGTGTAACCTGAGTCCTGGGGAGGTAGAGACAGGCAAATACCTAGGACTCACTGCTAAAATAAGAATTACTCCTGAAATCCAGTAAACCACCCTTTCATGACTAATAAACAAATAACCCCTTTCTGCAAGTAACTAGTTATCAGTGTGTTGTGGCATCCCAAGTGGAATGCAGCATGTCTTGATGGGAAGACAAGATTCCAGAGCTTCAGTCCACCCTCCACCTGCCTTACCCCAATTGCTATGTTTGCAATAAGTCAGCCTGAAGCCTCAGAAATAATAACAGATTTTGACAATCACTGGGTTTTGTGTAATTGAGCTTGTTTGACTGGGAAGGTTATACACACATCCTGTCCAGCTGTCACCCTGGCTTTTGCAACATGTTCTTCCTGATAATCCAATGTAAAATCTGTTTCCTTCCAACAACAGAAAGCAATGTGATTTCCTTCAGCTTGTGTGTGTTGACTTCCACCACGACCAAACACAATTCAGTGTTCCTGTGCTTATAATACTTTGTTTTTCTGTTTTCACCCAATAGCTAATCTCTTGGAACCTGCTTTCTGGTCCAGGGTTTTGTTTTGTTTTTTTACATTGATTCATGATATTTACTGAGATTCACTTTCATATAACAGAAAAAGACAGAACAGTAGATAAGGCTGCCTGTGATTTCTGCAAGTTACTTGATCTTGACCATGACTTAACTCTACCTCCTCTGTAAAGGAGAGACAATGAAAGTTCACACTGAGGCTGGGCATGCTTTCCTGGCATCCACAGAATCCTGGGCTCTATCCCCTATGAACACTGTCACAAATAACCAGGATGCACTTGCCCCCTCTCCCTCTGCCTCCCTCACCCCCTCTTGTGTTAGGGAATCCTGGTAACCCCAGAACTAACATTGTGAGACCAAGGCCATTATCAGCTATGTAGTGAGTGTGAGGCCAGCTTGGGCTACATGACTCTCCATTTGAAAAAACAATTACAATCTACATAAACAGCCTAGCACAGGTAAGTCCTATGGTAAATACCACTTTCCTTGTTATGGCTTCCAGCCCACGATTCTTTGTGAGCCCTTCTGACACCATCACTAGTGGGATAACCTGTGCTTTCTTCAGCTTCACTTTCAAGTATAACCAGTTAATACCCGAAGAGTAAGTAACAGCCGTTTGGTAAGAGTCTGTCTGAGTCCCTCCTTGGCCCCAGCTGATGACTATAAATGATTTGAAAATTAAAAAGCCATTAGGCTATTAAAAATAGCTTCAAAGAACAATCTCGATAAATTATTTTCATACTTAAGAAAAAAACCCAACTGCAAAGAATATAAATGGTAACAGACCATCTGCAAAGTCGGTAACCAGATATAATGGTCAATTTCTCTAATATTATTGTCTAATTAAGCGATTGGCTTTAGAGAAAATTACATTTAACTGAGTCGGGTTATTTTTAAAAGTGATGTAGAACCGATTTCTTTTGAGCCAAAGAGATAAAAAAAATATAATAAAACTCAAGTACAAGGAAGATCAGGTTCTGATTTATGTTTCATGATGAATTGGCTGGGTTTTCAGCATGGAATTTAAGAGCTTAAAAATGGAGCCCAGTAAATGGGGTGAACTCAGACCCAAGGCCCAAAGCCAGCAAGTGGCAGCTCTCTGAATGTCCCTGCACCTGGGAGCACTCAAGTCTCCACCATTGCCTCTCAGCGGCACCTGAGGGTTCTGGGTGGCTTCCTTGGCTCCATAGCTTTGGGAGCCTTTGAAAATTCCCATTGCACAAACCAATTCAGAGTCACTGAGAATGAGACTCCTGTTACTCTCTGTGTGTGCACAGGTCCATGTTCATGTATGTGCATGTGTGTGTTCATACATGCATGTGTGCATGCAGAAGCCAGAAGTCAACCTTAGATATCATTCCTCAGGAGCTATTTTTTTATGAAAAAGAATGTGTCTTTTGCTTGGACCTGGGACTCCCTGATCCAATAGACTGGCCCAGAAATTCTCCTGTCCCTACCTCCTCAGAACTGAGGTTGTAAGTTCAAGCCTCCACACTGGCTCTTTAAAGGTGGATTCTGGAGACACAATTCAGATCCTCCTGATTTTATTTGCTTCAATTAATTATATGAATATAGTCACAAGCAGCCTGCTCTCTCTCTCTCTGTCTCTCTGTCTCTCTGTCTCTCTGTCTGTCTCTCTCTCTCTCTCTCTCTCTCTCACTCACTCATACACACCTCATTCCTCAACCACTTAAATCCTATTGAAACCCCTGAAGGCCCCCTAGGCTTTATGAAGATTGCCTTTGTGTGATGCATTTTGCAGGTCTTCTTTGAGATCACCCCACGCTCTTGAAATACTTCAACAGAAAAGCTATTACTGTGTCAAGTGTGGCACTTTCTGCACCTCAAAGGCCTTCAAGGCTCTAAGAACTCCTCATTGCCGCTGGAGTGAAGGCAACCATCAATCCCATCCCTGGGAATCTCAGTTAGGATGCTACGATGGAAACATAGCAGGAGCCGCTGTCCCGTTACCCCCAATACATTTGATCCACCTGTGGTGCCACTCATCACAACGTGTCTGCCCGCATCCATCAGACACCTCACTTCATAACCTCATCAAGATCACTGGCAGGGATGTCGTCTGGGGATGTAGAAACAGGTTCATATCCACCACTGATGGAATAATCAGAAGGTAAAAGAAGTGTCACTGAAAATCTTGGGGAACCCTGGCAGAGTCACCTTATGCTACTTGGGAAATTGGGGTCCCCCTCTTGGAGCTCTTAGTCTCATTAATTAAAGAATTTAACAACTGTTGGGCCCCAGCCCAACAGGGTTTCTGTGAGTTGCTGGTCAGCCTACAAGTGCATCCTGTGTTCTAGTCCCGGCTTACTGCCCCTGTCTTGACCCTCTGACATCAACATATTAGCAAGAGGAAAACATGCTCTCTTCCACCTGGGATTTTTCCACTGTGCTGCAAGCCTGTATATCAGGCAGCTCCCTCCCTACAAGGGGGAGACCTCTTAGCACTTGCTATAAAGACACACACACACACACACACACACACACACACAGTCCTGGCAATAACGACAGCGCATGTGTTCTCTTAGTACAAACAGCTGGACGGCTTATCTTTCTTTTCCTGATACCTTGGGCTTGTTTGTGGTGAGGGCACCACAAAGGACAGACTTAAATAGAAGCTTGAGGATGAGTCATTGAGAGTCTAAAGGAAAACCCCAGAGCAGGCAAGCTGTAACCTCATGGCTGCCCAGAGGAGGGGAACAGAGGGGAGAATGGGAAAAGTTGTGTCATTTGAAATGAGATGGCAAAGAGGTCAGCAACAGGGTCACAGTCAGCCACGGGGCCAGTGAGGGAGCTTTTAAAGAAAGAGGAAGGAAGTCCAAAGAGTTAGGGAATGTTAAATCTTACTTAGGTTCTTCTGGCTAGTATCCAAAGGAAAAAGAGAGAGAGAGAAAGAAAGCCATGAATTAGGACTGAGAAGAATGGCAGCAGCCTTTCCAGTGACAGTCCCTACCTGGCCCAGGAAGGTCTCTCAGGCTGGATTAACTCTGGAGGTAGAAAATAGTGGTATGTCTCCACCCAGAACAGTGGTTCCCAAACTCCCTAATGCTGTGACCCTTTAATACGGTTCCTCATATTGTGATGATCCTCAACTGTATCTACTTCATAACTGTGATTTTGCTACTGTTCTGAACCATAGGGTAAATATTTTTGGAGACAGAAGTTTGTCAAATGGGTCATGACCCACAGGTTGAGAACCACTGAACTAAGCTATCTCCCAGTCCTAGATAAAACCCATCGAATGGAACTTAAGCTGTCTCAAGCAACAGCAAGCCGGAAATGGGTAGAGTTGTCTATGATGGCTAGACTACTCTCTGGAGCAGAAGTTGTCGTGTCCTGAAAACCTTCAAGCATTGACAGCGATGAGTTTCTTCAGTACCACCTTGCAGAAACTACAGAGGAAACAATGACCAACCAGACCACACATGATGGCCAGAGAGCCTAAGGAAGCCATGGTGAATGTGTAAGGGATGGGTGAATCCCTGAGTTAATGCGTATTTTTGACAGCGGCCAATGCCTTTGACCCATGAAAATTGGCAAGGCCTTTCTTTTGGTCAGGTTCAGATGTGTGCCAAAGCCTTCCTCTCGTCCAGGTATGAGAGTTTACAAAAGATTGGCCAGTGTGTGCAAAATCTACAGCTTCCCTCTCCCAGATGACTGCAACCCGAAACTGCTCCCCTACACAGAACGTCTACCAAGCTAGCCTCTCTTAGAGATGTGCATAGTAAATATGTAGCTTTGAGGGACTGTCTAAAAACTCAGATAACACTAAAACACTTCCAATACATACTGAATGTCACCCAAAAACAAGGTCACTTCCAGATAAGTCCATGAATGGGATACCTCCAAGGCTGAGTTTTACCACAAATTCAAGGCCAGCCTGGCCTTCATAGCCAGACCCTAACCCTATAAAAGGAGAAATGGGAACTGGAGATGTGTCATAGAGGTTAAGAGCACACATTGCTTTTACAGAGACTCTGGCAGTTACAGTTCCCAACATGCACATGAAGCTGCTAACAACTGCATAAACTTCTAATTCCAGGGGACCCAACAGCATCTTCTGACCTCCCCGGGGCCCCTAAACTCGTGTACAAAATCATACACAAAGAGTTACACATAAACAATATTTAAAAAAAAACAAGGCTGAACAGAGCTAAATCAAATGCCTGCCATGCTCACAAGTTTGATACCAAGAGCACATGTAAGGAGCCAGGGATTGTGGCACACACTTGTGATCCAAGCTTTCAGAGGGCAGAGACAGGCAGATCCTTTGGGATATCTGGCCAAAAAGGTTGGCACCATCAGCAAGCTGGACAGTCCCTGAGGAACAACACCTGAGGTACTGTACACATGCCTTCTCACACACACACACACACACACACACACACACACACACACACACACACAGTGTAGCCGTTTCCTCCAGATTAAAACCTTTCATCTTGGAGGGAAGCTCATTAGGACACAGGATGTTTACAGGGAGGTAAATCAACAGATGGCCTAAGGAGAGGTGAAACGCTCTATCCTGACAGGGAAGCTCATTAAGCCCAGGAAATAAATAATTCAAAGGCTTCAGGAAGTCCCTGAAACTGACCAGATTCACCAGGCTCCTCCCTCCAACCATATATGCAGCCAAGACTGCTGAGAGTCACTCTCCATCAAGCTAAGCTGCCCAAAAGATTCACCAACCAACTGGCCTGCCTGGAAGACATAGAAACCAACACAGCATCCTGGAAGAGATCTGGACCAACAGAGGCACCTGGAAAGGACACTGTCCTATCTGCTAGGCTGCATGCAGACTATTCAGTGTGCTCCAGGTTGTCAGCTTTTGTGACACCCATGCTGTGCTGGGCTCTGCTGATGCAGCTGCCTTTGAGTCATTTCTGCTCCTAAGTAACTTCTCACCTATATTCCTGTAAGTAGCCTCAGTAAAACTTATTGGCTCATTAAGTTGGACTTTGATAGTATCCATACTTTGGTTTGTTACCATTTTCCTATCTGGGGTTCATGCCTCCTCAGGAGCAGTGTCATACAACATACACACACACATACACACACACACACACACACACACACACACACATCCCAAATTAAACAAAAAAAGAAACCTCAGAAAAGGTCTCTGTCAACTCAGACCACATCTATTGATCCCAGAACAAATTGACTTAACTCCCCTGCCTGGATGCCTCAATTCAGATGCGGCTACTGTTCAGTGTTACCTCCTGATTACAAGAATGCCACTGGTGTTGCACAAATATTTGCTTTCCTGTTGGAGTGGAGGCACAGAGTGAAACCGTTACAGAAGTCTGCACATACAAAATGAATCTGAAGGGACCCACAGAAGGGGAAGCTGGGGTTCATGGCTTCCCCATGTAATAGAGTGAGATAATACGGGGTGCTTCTCTGAAGTCTGTGGACACAGGGCTGTGGAGATGGGTCAAAGGCAAAGCGTTTGTTGTGTAAGCATGAGGACCTGAGTTTGGGTCTCCAAACATAAAAGCTGGACATGGTGGCTTGTGCCTATAAACCCAACACTAGGAAGACAGAGAAAGGCGGGTCTCCGAAGCTCCCCAACCAGCCAGTCTAGCCAATCAGCAAGCTCCAGGTTTAGTGAGAGATTCTATCTCAAAATATAATATGGAAGGCTGGTAAGATGCCTCAGTTGATAAAAGGGAATTGCTGGCAAACCCCAACACCCAAGTTCAATCCCCAGGCTCCACATAGTGGAAGGATGGAACCATCTCCCAGAAGCTATCCTCAAGAGCTTCCCACGCATGCTATGGCACACGCACCCCCCACAAATAAATAAATAAATATAATAAGAATAATTTTAAAATAAGATGTAAATGTGAATGAGAGAGATTATATACACTTGAGTGAAGGTAGAGATTATATACACTTGAGTGAAGGTACCCACAGAGGCCAGAAGAGGGCATCAGAGTCCCTGGAGCTGGAGTTACAAGCAGTTGTGAGCTGCCCCATGCAGAAGCTGGGAGCTGAACTTGGGTCCACTGGTAAGAGCACAGGGTCCAACTGCTGAGCCATCTCTCCAGCCCCCGCAATAGACTCTTGAGCCAAACAGGCTGCAGGTGAGCAGCAATGTCACATTGATCCCCTGTATTCTGCTCTCGAGCTCTTTCTACTCATCTCCTGAATTCTTTTTTGCAGCTTCCTGCCAAGAGAGAGGGAGACAGACAGACAGACAGACAGACAGACAGACAGACAGACAGACAGACAGAGACATAGAGAGAAGTGAACAACGCCAGCCTTCCCCATCTGCTGGTGACACACGGGAAATCACAAAAGACATCATGTGGCTTCATTACATCCCAGCGTTGGCCTCCCCTGCTGACAGGCCTCTTGGCCCCAGGCCCAAGAGCTCTGTGTTCTTGCTAGGCTGAGCCAGGCATAATGTTGTGGAGCTGGGAGAGGGGATTAAAAGCCCAGGCTGGGGACAGAGCTGCTCAGACAGTCTGGCAGCTCTCTTTAGTGTCAAGCTGCAGGAAAATGACACAGTCCACCCATGTGTCCAGGATTAGGAATCTCAACAAATCCACGTGGAAAAGGAGTGAAGAGAGAACCAGTCAGGAAATCCCACTGTTCACCACGGCCAGGACTCTGGCTTGTAGCCGTGTGGTCTCCAGTGCTCTGTAGGCTTCTGTCTTCAAGAGCTACAGAGATGAATGAGAGACACGTTGAGCGTTAGGGGCGTGTTAGAACTGGAAAAATTCCTCCAGCCACTCGCAAGTAGAACATGCCACTCTACAGAAGCCTTGGATTTCAAATCCCTTGGAAGCAGAGTGGATGAAGAAGGAGAGAAGGAATTCCAAGCATGAGAGAGCAGGGAGGCATGAAGACTGGGGAGGCAAATCCTGTGAGGGAAGCGCTTACTTCACAAGCATGAGGACCTGAATTCAGATTCCCCAGCACCCACATAGAAATGCTAGATTTGGGGGTGCACACTGGTAATCCCAGTGCTGGAAAGACTAAGACAGGTAGATCTCTGGGGTTTCCTGGTCACTTTGGTAAGGTCCTTATCCAGGTTCAAAACAAGGGTGAGGGCTGAGGAGATGGTTCAGCGGTTAAGAGCACTGCCTGTGCATCCAGAGGACCTGAGTTTCGTTCCCAGCACCCACATTGGGAGAATCACAACCACTTGTAATTCTAGATCCTCTTCCGGCCTCTGTGGGCGCTTCAGCTTACGCAGTATGCGAAACACACAAGCAGGTCCACACATACACAGGAACAACTGAGGCCATCCCTTGCCTCCACATGTGTGTGCAGATACA
Source organism: Mesocricetus auratus (assembly GCF_017639785.1). Taxonomy (NCBI): domain Eukaryota; kingdom Metazoa; phylum Chordata; class Mammalia; order Rodentia; family Cricetidae; genus Mesocricetus; species Mesocricetus auratus. The sequence goes on from NW_024429206.1 coordinate 23,946,953, forward strand.
CATGTCCAGATACACGTGCACACACGCAAGGACTCCAGCCAGCGCGCTGTGACATCTCTAACCTTCATGCAGGGTTCTGGTGCTTTGGGTAACTGACAAATCCACCAAGGGAGACCTCCAACCTGTGCACAGTGGGCGAAAACACAGAGAAGGCTGCCCAGGACTTGAAGAATTCCGTTAATAAAATTGAGACACGGTAGATTAGATTGGATTCGTATAAAATCACCCCTAGAGACATGTTCAGACGGAAGAAAGGAAATGATGGCTTATCCCGAAGCCGAGGCAATGACATTAGCAATATCCTAATAAGGAAAATGTCAATGAAAAGTGGCGGTCAGCATGGAACCAGGGTGACCCTGCTCATCTCTGCTGTCCACTGGGAGGGATTCCGTGTCAAGAATGTAATTGACATAATGAAACGATTTGAAGGAGATGATTTCTAAGAGCAGAGCCAGAGGCATTCAGCCATCATGCTCTGACCAAATCCCTCAAACAAGAAATATCTTCTCGAGGCTGGAGACAGGACTCCATCTGAGAAGCTTCTGTGAGGCAAACATGAGGACCTCGGCTCTATCCTCAGCACCCGGCAAATGCCAGGTGCGGCAGCACACACCTGGAATCCCAGTGTGGGGGGAGGCAGAGACAGGAGAATCCCTGAAACTTGCTGGCCAGCCAGGCTAGGCATATTGATGAGCTCATGACTCAATGAGAGAACCTGTCTCAAAAAATAGATACAGAGTGACAGAGGGAAATGCCTGATGTCATCAACCTCTGCTAATGTACTCCACATTGTACATGCATGCACGTACACACACATACACACACTTCCCATTTGGGTCACTAAGAAATTTTTATTCTTCACAAAACAAAACTCATCCCAAATTGGCTGGAACAATTAAGAAAGAGAAACATTTTTTTGGCTGTTAGAAGAGTCTAAGGCAGGACCAGCCTCCAAATAGGTAATGTTATTGATATGACTTTATAGGGGCCACATGCTGTGCTAAGAGTTGGAAATGCTGAAGGGATTCAGCCAAGTAGAATCCCAGCTCAAACAGATCTTAATTCTTACATGTCACCTCTCCTAACTGCCGCACCCCTGGCAGACATCTCTAATCAATCCCTACACCCTCTCTGTGTTAGACCTCCAGATCAACCCTGACACTGTGCCCCAGAAAACCCACAATGATCACAATTTGTTCATGAGTGTATTAGTCACTTGACTCAGTACTGACTAGCAAAAACACGTCAAGGAAAGACAGATTTACTGTGGCTCACAGTTCAAGAGTACAGTCCACCACGGCAGGGAATGCGTCCTGGTGGGGGCGTATGGTGGCTGTACACATTCCATCTGCAATCAGGAAGCAGAAAGCAATAGGTCTTATTACCCAGTTTATAGTCTCCTTTTTACCCGGTCTAGAACTACAGCTCATGGAATGGTGCCTGCCACCCTCAAGTAAGATATTTCTTCCCACCTGAATCAATCTAATCCGGAAACTCCTTCACAGTCACTGACAGAGATTTGCTTCCTGGGTAATTTGAGATCCTGTCAGGTTGTCAAGATTAATCATCCCAATCAAGGGTGCCACAAACAAAACAATCTCTCCCCCCCCCTTAAGTTTTCCTTTCAGATATTTTGTCACAAAAATAAGTAGCTAACATAATCACTAGCCCTATTTCATAGAAGAGAAAACAGAGACACAGTGAGATGTCCAACGTTTTAACAAGTCGCCGTTGTAACTCTTGCTTAATCTGGATCTGAACTCTGACTTTCTGAGGAACGTCATCTTGGGGGTGGACAGCTGAATCATTTTGCATATTCAAACTTCCCCCTAGAAATGTGGGACACAATGGCCAGCTTTTAGCAATGGGTGTGGCTGCATCCACACCCATTACACCTCCACTGGGGTGGGGGGGGCGAGGAAAGAGAGAATCACTGGACCTTGCCTGGCTTCTAGCCGAGCTCTGCATTCAGTGGGACCCTGTCTCAAGAGAATCAGCAGAACCTGCTGGCAGCATCCTCCTCTGGCCTCCACGTGTGCGTACACAGCACATGCACCCCCATTCGCATGCGGGTACACACCACCCTCACACACGATTTCAGAGGAAATTCTAGCATCTTCTCGATTGCTTCGGCTTTTCATTCAAGCTCAAAGAGAACATCTCCAGTGAATTAGATTATAATTGGACAGTATGGGGTTTTGATTGGTAATTGTTGCAATTAATTTACCATTGATATGATGCAAGGAATTAATAGCAATGGATTAAAAATGTTTGGAAAGCCATTGAAAATGCAATATGTTCAAGACAAATACAGCGTCTCCTAATAGGTCTCTCTCATACATTATGTTCTCCCCATTTGCTGTTGTTCACTGTCAAACTTATGACTGGCATGTAAGAGTCAGTACAATTTTCTCCATAAGTTCTTATCAAACCCTTTGGGCACCTGTTGTTTGAACGTGAAATGTTCCCCATAGACTCACATGTTTTGTTTCATTTTTAATTAAATTTGTGTGTGTGTATGTGCACATATGCACATGTAATTGTGTGGGATTGTATGTGTCATGTGTACACTGGTTGCCTGTGGAGGTCAAAAGGGGATATAGAATTCCCTAGAATTGGAATCATAGCATTTACGAGGTGCCTAATGTGGGTGCTGGGAACCAAACCCAGGTCCTCTGCAACAGCAATGAGTGCTGTTAGCCCCTGAACCCCTTCTGCCTCACATGTTTAAGCAGTTGGCCTTGTTGTTTGGGGTGATTGTGAGAGACGGCAGCTTGCCTGAGGACACGTGTCACTGGAAGTGGGACTGGAGGCGTCCTTACCAGCTCTGCTTCCGTTTCACTCTCTACTTACTGACCACAGGTGCACTGTGACCACAGAGCCATTGTTCCTGCCACAGTGCCTTTCCTGCCTGCTGCCATGCCCACCCCACCACAACAGACTGAGTGAAACAAACTCTTTACTTCTTAATCTGCTCTCATGTTGGGGTATTTTATCCCAATAATGAGAAAGTACCTAAGACATCAGAAGAAATTTAGAATGGCCCATTCCCTTCAAACCTGTAGTGTTGAGCTTAGAGACACACTCTCATAGAAGTGCCCAGGACAGAAGGCTTGGGACAGAAGGTTCAGGAAGCGTCAGGTATAGTCATGCAGGCACCTAGTAAAAAGAATACTGTCCTGGCAGAAGACAACGCTGGGTTCAAATTCCAAATGGGGGACTTTTAACCTATCTAACCATTAGTTCCCGGTTTTTAAAGTGTGTGTGTGTGTGTGTGTGTTCCTATCATGTAAAGAAAACCCTATTTTGCAGCAGCCTCCCTAACCTCTGACTCCTGTGTCTTTCTACCCCTTGTTCTGTGATGTTTACTGAGTCCTCTTTGGGAGAGGGTGTGCTAGAGATATCCTGTTTCAGGCTAGACACTCCACTGCCATGCATTCTCTGCTCTTTTACCCGTGTGAGTCTCTCTGTTAACCACTGTCTGCTGCAAAATGTTCCACCCTCTCTCCTAAAATGGCTATTGGAATCTAAAACTAATTATAGTAAACTATGAATGTTGGACTTGGTGTAAAAGAGGTACTGATATATTTCTTAAATGTTCTCTTCCTGTGATTGCAGTGATTTTTCATGCCTTCAAACCCTGTACCACCTGGAAGACTCTCACAGATTAGGAAGGTTAGCAGCTGGCAGAAGGTACAGCCTTGTTAGCCTCTGGAACATAGTTTCTGTGTGCTGACAGTGAGGAACAGCTTCCCAGAAGATTCGGCCTCAATAATGCTGGTCTCTGCTTTATAGATGAAAAGGGTCTCACCTATGTTTTTTCTTTCCCCTTTTAAAATATGTTCTTCCAATCATGAGAATGGAACCCAGGGTCAACGCTGTACCATGGAGCCACACCCCAGACCCTCACTGGGGGATTCTAGGCAAGCTCTCTGCCTCTGAGCCACTCTTACAATCCCTCATTACAGAATTATAGACTAGAGCTCTATGCTTGATCTATAACACCAGATATAGATAGATGATTGATAGATAGATATCCCTAAAATTAAATATATATATATATATAAATCATGTATATATTTAATTTAAGGCAGGATCTCACTAAGTTGCCCAAACCAACATAAACCCTATAACCCATACTGGCCTTGAACTTGCAATCTTCTTACTGCAGCCTCCCAAGTACTTGTTGTCAGACCTGGACCACCAGGCCCAGCCATTTTCATCAAATTTCATCATGTCCTTGTCTATTTTCTGTTGCTATAACAAAATGCCTGAGCTAGGTTGGGTCGTGAATCATAGAAATTGATTTGCTCCAGGAGACCCATAGTCTGATAGGGAAAATAAGCATATAATATATACGGACACAGGTTTGGAGGGACGTCAGCAGCTTCAGTAACAGGAGTCTAGTGTAATGCCAGGCTCACACAAAAAGCCGGCTGTAGCCTTCTGCTCTGTCTGAAGCTAAGATGTCACCAAACCTAGAGCCAGGCACGCACAGGGAGGGGCTTGGAGATGCATATTGTATTCTATTCCTCTGGTCTCACCAGTAGCTAAGTAGACTCTACACACATGCATGTACACGCATGCACACACACACACACACACACACACGCACGCACGCCTGCACACACACACAAGACACAAACACAGGCTGCCTCCTGAGCTGCGGTACACAGTGTGGCACCCTTCTGAGTGCACAAGCTGTCCCTGCCACCGATGCCAAGTTTTGCCGCGGCAATGGAAATGTGTTTGGCTCCTCTCCTCCCTTCTCTCTTCACTCCACCTGGCAAAGACTTAACAGCCTCATTTCACTAGCAGTCCACATGCCTCCACCGTTTCTGACCAGAGATGTCGCAAATTACAGCCTGCCTTCTCTAGAACACAAAGATAAGCTTATTTCTCCTTCCATATCAACACGCCAGCTTCCGATATCAAAGAGGATGTGCTAGATTGGGTTCTTTGAATCCAAAGACAATTTCTTGGCTTTCTGAAGACCAGATTCCAGATTAAGATGCTCCCTTCTCTCCCTGCTTTCCCCAAACGATTCACGCTTCCTGAGCTAAGGAGAGACAGTTTTATAATCTTATCGTTGAAAGAGATGAGTTAGAGAAGAAAGGGTTGTCTTGCTTTCCTGTGGCTTTCAACATCTTAAGACAGAATCGATAAAAACAAAACAAAGGATTGGGCACTAGGTCCTTGTATCCCTCCCCACACTCAGGCCTCTCCTGACCCAAGTACCGGGGGTCTTTCACAGACTTTCCTCTTAGCTGCCACCAGATGCCATCAAGAAATCAGTCCAAAAGTCCCCGAAGGGATGCGATGGGCAGAAAGAAGTTTAAAGGGGATTTTTATAAATTTCATCAATACTAGCACAGAACGGAAGGACAGCTTTATTGATTTAAACATTAAAATAACACGCACTTTCTTTGCATTCTCCCAGAGGGGATAGCATTGCTTATTTTTTAATCTAGATTGAAATCTCAGAGACTTTCTGTCAGCCCCTTGTGGTGATTACCAAAGATTAGTAATAACATGGCTAATTAGTATAGAAAGACATAAAAATCAATGGCGGCACCAAGTGTTCTGCTGACTGACAGCGCTCACAGGAGAGCCAGTCATCTCCGGAGACAGGGCCAATGTCTGGCATCGCTGTTTTGCAGAAACTCTGTTGGCTAGATTATACCTGTCTGAAGAAGCCCCGAGGTTGCCATGAGTTTCTTCCCAAGTTCCCTAATCGCTTTTCTTTGAAGGTCTAATGTCTTGATGGAAGAAAGAAAAGAGCAAGAAAAAAATGAGTCAAGGGCTAAAGAAACAGCACAATGGACAAGGTGCTAACCACGCAAGTATGAAGACCAGAGTTCAAATCCCCAGAACCCATCTACAAAATCGGACAGGTGTGGTGACCCACCTGTAATCCCAGAACTCAGGAATTAGAGACAGGCGGGTCTCCCGTGTAAGCTGGCTAGCTAGATGAACCAAATTGGTGAGCCCTGTGTTCAGCAATAAGAGGGGAGTAATCAAGAAAGACACTCAATGTCATCCTCTGGTACACACACACACACACACACACACACACACACATGCTCACACACACAATTACATGCACGTGCACACACGTGCATACACATATATCACACACTTGTAGGGGAATTCCTACTCTTTGGTGATTATTGTTTCAGGATAATTATAAGCCTCTATAGTGGGCACTTTTGGGTGCTCCCCACCCCCCTTCTCTGGTACCTGTCGTACCATACACTGTCTCTTCCTTAAGGTAAATAATCATCCTCAGTTGCTCTTCCTTATTATCAATTGAAGCAGGGACTCTCACTCAAACCCAGAACCCACTGATATGATTGGTCTTGCTGGCCAGCTTGCTCTGAGGATTCTGTGTGTGCCTTCTGAGGCCAGGAGTACAGATGAGCAGCCACACCACCCAACATTTACATGGGTTCTGGGGATTCGAACTCTGATCCTCACACTCGTGTAGCAAGCACTCTAACCACGTCCCCCACATCTGTGAGTATACCTCTTGCCCTCTTTTTAAAACCTGATCTCACTTCAGTATCATGGGAGGGTGGTTAGTGGACATCTCTATCTGTTTCTCTTCCTACTACAAGCATAATGAATTAACTTCCCCCTCTGCTACTCAGTAGTATTTGATTCTTTAATTGGCCTACTGGGGATGAGTGGCTAAGTTGAGTTTGATGGGCCTGCCAGGGCCTACAACTCCCATACATGTGTGAAGACGTGTGTTGGTGTACGTGTGGAAGCCAACGGACAGTATCAGGTGTTGTTCCTCAGACACTCTCCACCTTGTTTTCTGAGACAATGTCTCTCACTGGCCTCAAACTCACCAATTAGACTAAGCTGGCTGGCCAGTAAATCCCAAAGATCTTCCTGTTGCCACTTCCCCAGTGCTGGGATTACAAGTACACACTATCACACCAGGCGTTTTGATGCGGATTCTGGAGAGCAAACCCAAGGTTCTTGTGCTTGCATGATATAGTAGAGGCTGACTGAGCTCTTTGAAACAAGGTTTACATAGAGAGTTCCTGGCCGGTCAGAGCCATATAGTGAGACCCTGTATTTAAAAGAAAGAAGAGAGATGGGGGAAAGAGGGAGGGAGGGAGGGAGGCAGGGAGGGAGGGAAGGAGGCAGGGAGCAATCCCGGGAAAAAGAGCAAGTGAGCTGAGCACCACACCCATCTCTCTGCTTCCTCCCCATGGAACAGGACCCTCTGCCTCACACGGCTGCCACCATGCAGTGTGACACCACACTGCCACCTTCCCAACCACACTGGACTGAGCCCTCAAACCATGATCCAAAATAAACCCTTCCCTGCCGCAAGTTACTTTCGTCCAGCATTTTGTCACAGCAACTAGAAAAATAACTAATACAGAGACGTATTGGGGTGTCCTTGTTCAGACTGGGGGCAATCCCCGTATCTTCTGTTTCTTCACAGAGAAATGTCAGGCCAGTAAGAGGGTAGGTAAAGGCACTGCCGCCAAACCTGAAGGCTTGAGTCTAATCCTCAGGGCTCATATAGTCAACGAAAAGGTACACAAGATTAAAAAAAAAAGGAAGAAATGTAATTAGAAGTTTTTAAGAGAGAGAGAAATGTCCCCCTCACATATCAGGAGGTGCTTTTTGTCCCCCCAACTAAATGAAAGTGCCATCTTCCACGGCTAGACATGCACAGCATGCATTTTCTCTCGGGCATCCTCAGTGCCCAGCACTTAGAAACCCTTGTATCTGAAATTGCTTCACAGTCTCTGCAGTATTTATAGCATAGTGTTTATATCTGCAGTAAGAACTCTGCCTCTGGTTTTTATTAAGCCCTAAGACAGAACACTACCCAGAGCAAGAAGCGCTTGACAAATACTCATTGGAAAATGTGAATCCATGGATGCAGAGCTCAGTTCTTCCCTCTTATCTAGTGAGAAGGCAGAAAATGATGCTGGGGTTTCTGCCTCCTCCCACAAGGATGTAAAAAATTCCATGAGGAGTGTTCCTTACAGCCCAGTTCCTTCTTTTTTTCTTAAAGGTGTGTGTGTGTGTGTGTGTCTGTGTGTGTGTGTGTATGCATGCACCCATGTGGGGGTGCGTGTGAGTGCAGCTGCCTGTGGAGACCAGAAGAGGGCACTGGATCCCTTGAAGCTGGATTTACAAACTGCTATGAGCCACCGTGTGTGTGTGTGTGTGTGTGTGTGTGTGTGTGTGTGTGTGTTAGAAACTGAACTCCAGTCTTCTAGAAGAGCAGACTATGCTCTCCCATCCTGAGCCATCCCTGTCGTGGGTTGTAACCCCACATGAGGTCATGTAACTGAAACTGGGGACGGTAAAAATGTAGCAATAAATAATAAAAGGCTTCTGAATGTGTGACAGCCAAAAGTCGATTCCAAATCGGATGAATAATTAACACAGGATATTTCCAACAGCTCTCGCCCGTGCTGCATCCTGTATTCCGCTACAGTCTTGGTTCTTGACACGCAGCACACACACCTTGCACTGAGCACTGAGCTCACCATCATGGCTCTCAGCACCAGCAGATGCTGTCTGCAACAACGCAGCTCATATTTGAGCCTATTGTGTGTTAGGAACCACAGTATTTTTCTTGTGCAAACAATTATGGAAACATGAGGCTTAATTATGAAAAATTAAGACCTTAAACATTTCCTGCTGCCATTCCTCCGAGTGCAAGTATTTAATTAGTATATCTTAGGATTTCACTGTGTGAGAGTACTTGATTTTTAAAAATTGCTGTCTGAGTTACCAACTTGAGTTTCAAAAAAAATGTGTCTAATAGGTTTTAGCATTCAATCAGGACAGAATTTCTGGCAGTTTTGAAATGACCATAAACAGGCTTCCACCATCTTGTACTATGTATGTTTGGGAAGTGATGTTTTCAACATGGGGAATTATAGAATCAAAATGTCAATCAACTCCAAAAAACACCAGAGATGCTCTACACCCCACAGTGTCAAATACTGATCCAACATAGTCAACAAGACCACCTGATTAGCACGCAAAGTAGTTTTCATCTTTAACAAATGGAAAAACTGTATTTCTGCAGAAGAATTTTCTAAGAAAATTTATTTATAATTGATTGTCAGTAGGGTTTGATTTCTATACCTATTTTATATACCTGTCTACCCTAGATTACTGACTCTCTTGGGCAAAGTAGAAAAGTTTAGGGAGCCCTGCCCACAGGGATACACCTGTGACAGTCTACCCTCTTGAAAATGGGACAGAGAAGCAAGAAGCCCATTTGTTTGAAATATCGTGTGTTTGTTTTAAATGTTATGCGTGTACATGTATGTAGGTGTATGGATGCATGTGCACACACACATACACACACACACACACACACACACACACACGTTGGGCTTTATGTCTGGAGACCAGAGGTCAACCTGACGCATTGTTCCTCAGAAGCTCTCCATCATGTTTTTGGAGGCAGAGCCTCACTTTTACCTGGAGCTCACTAATTCAGCTACTCTGGCTGGCCGTCCGGACCCATAGACTCTCCTGTCTCCACCTCCACAACACCCTGCTCTTTTATCTGCTCCTGGGAATTGAACTCAGGTCCCCATGCTTGCAGCTTTCATGTCTCCAGCTCAGAGGGAGAAGGGAGAGGGTCCACGATTGCTGGATGCAATTGTAAACCAAATTCTTAATACACACAACACTTTTTTATCATATTCACCCCTGATGTCACTCCCAGATCCAACCCGATTTCCCATTCCCCTTCCCAGTTTCCTGGCACCATCTTCCTCTTTTTTTAAAGTTATTCACTGAATCCAACTTGTGCTGTCCATATATGCATGGGTATAACTGAAGCATGGTTGACCTCAAAGGGACTGCACCCTTTAAAAATTGAGTTTTCCTCCCCCGGAGCCATCAACTGTTACCAACTCTTTAGCTAGGGGTGGGAGCTTTGAGCCACTCTCCCCTCCCCCACCCCCACCCCACCCCCCGCTGGAAAGCTGACCGACTAGCTCTTCTTGTGCAGGCACTCACAGTTGCTGTGAGTTCAGGGGTGCAGGGGTCCCCGTCGTATTCAGAGGACACTGTTTGGCCTGGTCCTCCCAGATCTTTGGTTCTTATCTCCTTTCCATCCCCTCTTCCATGGTGTTTCCTGAGCCTTGAAGAGGGAGAGGATGTGATACGCAGGTCCCATCCATGGCTCAACGTTGCACAGACACTTCTCTGCTCTCTGACCAGCTGTGAGTCTCTGCAGGAGCCACGGCAGAGAGCGATTCTGTGAACCGACTTTTATAAAGCAAAAGAGACCAAGAGGAAGCCACAGATGTGACCGAGGAAGGCTGGGGTGAAAAGCGTAACAAGCTCAGGAAACCAAGCTGGAAGCTCCTCAGCCAAGCTGGTGACTAAGGAAATGTGCTTGGCAGGGTCCTGCTGTTAGTCCCAAGAACCTCTGCAGGCTCTGCAGGCTTTGCCAGGCCAGAGAGATGAAGCAGGATGGAGTCCCAACAGTGACACCACGTGTTCATGAGGGGAAACAACAGGATGTAGTCAGATCTGAGGAGTGGGCTCTGTGTAAGGGGCAGTGGTACTCAGAAAAAGTCAAGGAAGACAGATGCCTTTGTCCATCCACGATTTTGACATTTTTCCAGAATTAAATTCCAATCAGCGATTTTTCCCAGAAGACCCCCAAATGTGTTTCAAAGTTAAGTCTGATGGTTTGTTTTTGCAAGAACACCACAGATATGAGATTGGGCTCATTTCAGTGGATCAGATCAGTAGGATCATGAAGCGGTTGGTGAGCTCAAAGGAAACCTCAGGATGAAAGTGTCAACCCTAGGATGTGGGAATATACATAGCTCAGTGGTAGAGCACTTGCCTAGCATGCATGAGGTCCTAGGTTCAATTCCAGCATCACACACACACACACACACACACACACACACACACACACACAAAAGTGATGGATAGACTGCTTACCCAGTAAAGTCCTTGCCTCACTAACTCATTATGATGGCATGTGCCTGTAACCTCAGTACTACATGGTGCCAAGAGGAGACAGGCAGATCCCTAGAGGTCTGTTGACAACCTAACCTACCAGTGACGTTTAGTTCTAACGGTCAACTTGAGACAGTCTAGTGTCACCCGGGACAAGAGTCTTAGTGAGGGACTGTCTGCATCACGTTGGCTTGTAGGCTTGCGTTTACGGGATTGTACTGATCACCTTAATCAATGTGGGAAGACCTGGCCTGAGCATGGTTGTCATCATTCACTGAGAGTAGAGAAACTAGGCCAACCCGAGGCATACGCCCATCTGTTTCTCTCCACTCTTGACTGTGGATGTGATGTGACCGCTTGTTTTGTCTCAGCTTCCTGCCTTGACTTCCCACAGTGATGGACTGTAATCCGGAACTGTGAGCTAAAATAAACCCTTTCTCCCCTGAACTGCTTCTTTGTCAGACTGTTTTCTCACAGCAATAGAAGCAAAACTGAAACACTAGCTTACATCACCATGTCTCAAATGAAAGGGGGAAGGTGCCTGTGAGATAGCCCTAACTTTGTCCTCTCTGACCGCCATACTTGTGCAGTGCACACACACACACACACACACACACACACACACAACCAGTTTCCATATCTGTGCATTCAACCAACACTGAATCAAAAGTACCACCCAAAATTACATCCATAGCCTGGGCTTGTGGCTTATTCTTCTAATTCCAAACTTAGGAGGCTGACACAAAAGGATTCAAGTTCATAGGCCAGCCTGAACTACAGAGTGAGTTCAAGGCCAACCCAGAAATTAATCGGTCTCAAAATAAAAAGTAAAAAGAATCAAGAAAGACAGCTCAGTGGTAGAGTGCCTACCTGGATTTCCTCTATAAGGGGCTACAGATGTGTCTCAGTGGTAGAGTCCCTTCTTAGAATCCGCCAGTGAGGGGCTGGGGTGTGGCTCAGTGGTAGAGCACCTGCTTAGAATTCCCCAGTGAGGAGACACAGTTCATCAGTAGGCACTTGCCTAGCATGTACAAAATTCAACTTCCAAATGAAGAAGTGGTGTCCACACTGGGGGCTCTTGGGCTACGCTCCTTACCTAAATTCTCTAATTTAACTCATACCTTTGGGAAGATCATTGCGCTTAGACGTCTCTTAAAAACAGATGAAAGGAAAGCATTTGTCTCTACAGACACGGACGGAGTAGAACTCTTTCTCTGCTACCTGGTTGGTGGTTGGAGAAGAGCAAAAACCCCAGATCGGCTAGACCCATCAGGTCTCTTCCGTGTTATTTTCTCTTTCAATGGGAGCACTTCCCAGCCCCTGGCAGTCCCCCCACCCTTTTAAGCAAGGACTGGTACTTTTAAAGCTGTCTTGAGTGTGCGCCCTGAGATCCCATTTCCTGGCACATGGGCAATTCCCTGCACTCCCCGCCCCTGGCAGCACTTCATGGCTGATGTCACCAAGCGCTTCCGCCTGCCTGGGATGCTTCGCCCAAAAAGCCAGCCAGAAAAAGGCTCCCGTGGAACAGATGTTTCTGTTCAAGGCTGATAGGAACTGTGGAGACACTTTTTTTCCCTCGCCATCAGTTTCCAAGCTCAAGATGCAGCTGTTTGCCTGTATGACAGGTGGGGTTCTGATGAGGTCTGTGGCTGAACTGAGTGAGGGAGAGACAAAGACCTGAGCAAACCCGGGAGGAAGTGATTAACCAATCCAGAGACAAAACAAGCGGTGATGGGCAATTTAGAACAGTCTGGAAGAAACATGTCTTGTTGCCTCCCGTAATGGAATTGGAGTATAGTCTGTGTGTGTGTGTGTGTGTGTGTGTGTGTGTGTGTGTGTGTGTGTGTGCGCTCGCGCGCGCGCGCGCACGCGCGCGTTGTGTGTGTGAGTCATAGGTTTGTTTCTATGCACATACACATGTGTATGTAGAGACCAGAGGTCAATACCCACTGTTTGCCTCAGTCACTCTCCACATTGCTTTTTGAACAAGGTCCAAGCTTCTCTCTCTCTCTCTCTCTCTCTCTCTCTCTCTCTCTCTCTCTCTCTCTCTCTCTCTCTCTCTCTCTCTCCCTCTCCCTCTCTCTCTCTCTCTAAACCCAGAGTTCACCATTCATCTAAAACAATGGTTCTCAACCTGGAAGGCTGTGACAACTCTGGGGTCAAACAACCCTTTCACAGGGGGTTGACTAAGACCACCAGAAAACACAGATATTTACATTATGACTCATAACAATAGCACCAAAAATCATTTTATGGCTGGAGGGTCACGGCAACAGGAGGACCTGTATTAAAGAGTTGCAGCATTAGGAAGGTTGAGAACCACCGATCTAAACTGTCTGACCAGCAAGATCCAGGAATGCTATCTCAGTCTGCCTTGTGCTGGGATTACAGGCATGCACTTGCGTGTTTGTGTGTGAGTACTGGGGATTCGAACTCAGGTCCTCACGCTTGTAAGCAAGCACTTCCGGCACTAGCCATCTCCCCAGGCAGCCTCTTAGTTGGATCCACTAAAAACCATCGTGTGGTGGTTTGACCACGAACTGTCTCCCACATTTGAGGGCTTGGTCCCAGCTGCTAAGAGCTACGTTGGGAAGCTGTAGAATCATTGGAAGTACAAGCTGGTTGGAGGAAGAGTCACCAAGGACAGGTTGTGAGGCTTGACGGGTTCGCCCTACTTCATTTTGTCTCTGTACCTCACCTGCCCACGCGAAAGCAAGCAGTCTCACCCTTCAGTCCCCACACCTTTCCACCAATGAGGGACTGTGGTGGCTTCAAACCAGGCGCTTTGTCCCATACTTGGTCAAAGTGAGCAGTAAAGTGCTGGGCTAGAAATTGTGCTAGAAAAATGGTTCGGTGGCTAAGAACACTTGCTGCTCTTTGAGAGAGGACCGAGGTTTGAGTCTCAGTGTCCACCAGCTGTTCATAGTTCTCTGTAACTCCAGCTCCAGGGGATCTAATGCCTTCTTATGACCCCCACAACAACCAGGCGTGCCTGTGGTATACAGACATATGCACAGGCAAACCCTCACGTGCATAAGACAGTTACATTTTTTAAAAGTGGCATAGGCTTCTAGCCAGTCAAACTGTTGGTTAGGTGATAGTTCTAATGAGATGTGGGGGAGGGGGTTCTGCTGAGATGTAGGGGGAGTCCGCTGAGTTTCCCCATGTGCTATTTTGGACCCACAGTTTGGATCACATGACCTGTACTGAGGATGCAATCAGACATCTCCATGGCTTCCACACTACCCACTGTGGAGGGGGAGGATGTGAAGGCCACTGCTCAGCAGCCTGGGGCTGAACTGGGAAGTGACCACACTCCCACACCTGGGAAGAACAGCCTTCAGTCCACTAGAACATTCCATTCGGGGTGTCTGTCTGTCTGTGGTATCCGTGTGTGTGCGTGTGAATGTGTCTATGTGTATACCTGTGTCTGTGTGTCTGTGTCTGTGTGCTAATGTGTCTGTGTGTCTGTGTCTATATGTTTCCGTCTGTGTCTGTGTGTCTCTGTGTGTGCATGTATGTGTGTCTGTGTCTGTGTTCATGTGCATGTGTGTGTCTGTGTGTCTGTATGCATGTGTGTATGCCTCTATGTTTGTGCATGTGTGTGGCTATGTGTGTGACTCTGTGTGTGTGACTCTGTGTGTATGTGACTGTGTGTGTGTGTGTGTGTGTGTGGTTTCTGTGTGCATTCATGAGGCCAGAAGTCAACCTTGGGTGTTACCCCTCAGGAGCCATCTGCTCTACTTACTTGTATCTCTCACTGGGAGCCAAGACTTGGTGATTAACAATGGCCAGCAAACCCCAGGGATCCTCCTGTCTCCAATTTGCCCATCCCCAGCCCTAAGACGACAAGGCCACTATACCCAAGGTTTTACATTGGAGTTGGGGGTGAAACTGGGTTCTAGAATTCATACAGTAAATGATTTACTGACTGAGCTATTTCCCCAAGACCTACATCTCTTTTTTTGTTATTATGGGTCTTCTCTGATTTAGTTTGGGTTGGGTTGAATTTTTGAGACAAGGTCTCCTGAGACAAGGCTGGCCTGAAATTCACTATGTAACCTAGGATTTCCTCAAGCTCTGAATCCCCTGCTAGGGTTACAGGTGTGTGCCACCACTACCAGCTAGAATACTTCTAATAAAGTGTTTCTGAATCACTCTCAACCAATAAAGTCCTTGTGGACTCCACAGAAATCCTGTTATATTTAACAACTCATGACTTTTCTAATTCAGATTTTATTTCACCCAAGTTTCCACAAGGACCATTATGGAAGCAGTGGACAAATACTTAACCACAAGTTTCTAATGTAATTTTGCGGTGGAAAAAAAAATTAAAGGCTGAGAAAATTCCTAGCCATTGACTTCAGTGTTTCAACAAACTGACAAAAGATTGCAATTATCCCTTAAATGGAAAGTTCTAGAAACACATCTCTCATTTTTATAACAGAAACTCCACAGACTGAGAATCAAATCAAATCCATCTGGGGGTGGGGAAAGACATTGCTTTAAGTTCGCTGTAATATATAACAGCGTAATGAGAGAATGTCTGCTATGAGAATATTTCCTGATGGGGAGAGAATGAGCCAGGAAAAAAGGGGGGTGCTACATTTACCCAATGACTAATATGATCCAGAGCTTGGTAGATATTCTCAGATTTCCTTCACATCGCAATTCAAAGGTAGATATTATTATGCAAATTTTATAGACGTGAAAAGTAAGACTCAGAATTTAAATGACCTGCCTAAGACAAAACAGCTAACAGGGCTGGAAAGATGGCTCAGCACTTAACAGCCCTTACTGTTCTTACAGAGGACTTGAGTTCAGTTCTGAGCGCCCATGTCCCGCAGCTCACAACCACCTATAACTCCAGCTCTAGAGAATCTGCTGCCCTCTCTTGATCACTGTGGGCACTGCACTCAGTGTGCACATGCACACACACACACATACACACACACTTTATTATAAAATAAAATTTAACAAATAAATGAGTACATTTTTTAAAGTAGCTAGTAAATAATTCTGAGAGCTTATTATTTTCTAATCTTGCTTATTTGTGTAATAGGAAACTCGCTTGTATGATAAAGCAGAAAGGAGACTAATAAAATAAAGCAATATAATGTGTGATAATACAAATATATGAAAGTGATGTTTCACCGAGTGCTTTACATTAGATATAGTGGGAATCAGTAAGAAGGAAATAAATATTGGACATAGTATATTTAATAACTATCTTTTCCTATTACTATGATAAAAATACTCTGACAAAAGCAACATAATAGAGAAACAGTTTATTAGGTGACTCTTTAATATGGTGTCTCTAACTTAAGATAACATGTCAAGGTCCAGCCGCATTATGCCAAGTGTTAGTATTTCATTCCTTTTCATTGAGAAGTAATATTCTATTGCAAGGATTTCCACACTGTATTCCACTGACGATGGGAGTTTCCGTGGCTTGTCTTTGGCATTATGAATGCCACTGTGAATGAGTTTTCACAGACAAAGCTTTGAAAATCTGTCTTCAGCTACTTGGGGAATACACTTAGGAGCTGAGTTGCTGAGTCTTGCAGGAATTCTGCTGTCAAATTCTTCAGGAGACATAGCCTGATCCTCAGTATCTATTTTCCTTATAATCCTGGAATACATCCTTCCAATGCCATTCTGGGGATTAACACTTTAATTAGTCCTCAGGGACCATCCTGCCTGAGGGTCATATGCACCGTGCAGCAAGAGGAATAAATACGAAATCTTGCCCACCAGGCAGCATGTCAGCCCTTCTCCACTTATAAATGCTCTCCACTCAGGACTTCACTTTCAAGCCCAGTTTGACCACAGGCCATTTACTTGACCTCTGGTCTCTGTTGCTCTAGAAGCCAATGTCCTATTATTGTGTAGCTTTTCCCGCAGCAATATAAGCAAGCATCCACTCACTCTAGTTACAACACCAGTGACCAGCCAAAGGACTATTCCACAGAACTCGAGCTAGGAGAACCCATGAGTTTTTTGGGCTTAGTTACTTAAAGAAAGCTGTATCTCTGAAAAGTTCATCAAAGCACAAAAACCACATCCCTGGAGCTCCCCAAATGACTTTCAGGCAGTTCTGATGATGAGAGCAGCTCGCTAGCAATTGTAACTGGTTATACGACCTCAGGGAGAAACCTTGAAAAGCCTGCAAGTTTCCAGTGCTTTTTGAGACTTGTAAGTTGCATCTTATTTCTGAGCCTTAAGGTCCCTCAATCCAGGCAGGAACGTTTCAATTGGGAGGAGAGAGCTATACAACACGCATAGTCCTAATTGTCTAATCCAGCCCCAGTGTTAGTGAGACAGCAATATAAACCAGGCAAAGATTCCACAAGCAGATGTGGGAAGAGGGCTGTGATTCTTGGTGTGAACCATCAACTTGACAGGGTCTAGAACCATCTGGGAGACAAACCCCTGGGCATGCACCTTAGGGGTTATCTTCAGCACATTAACTGAAGTGGGACGACCTTCAAACTGTGCGTTAGTGACACCATTCCCTGGCTGGACTATGGAAGTGAGACACAGACAGAGACAGAGAGACACAGACAGACAGACAGACAGGCAGACAGGCAGACAGACAGACAGACAGACAGACAGACAGAGAACAAAAGAGCAGCATGCACCCCCCCCCTCTGCATCCTGATTATGGATGTGACATGAACAGCTGCTTCAAGGTCCGGCTGCCTGGACTTTTTTTTTTTTTTTTTTTTTGGCCAGGATGAAGCATACCCTTGAACTGTGAGCCAAAATAAACCATTTCTCCCTTGCGTTGCTTTTGTTGGGGTGTTTTATCACAGCAACAGAAAAAGAAGGACCCCTGGCCCTCGTTGGGAAGCAGAATATGTTGGAGATTTGAGGATTCAGAGTGAGGACCTGAAATGGTCCGACGGGGGCTGAGAGACGTGTAAGAGCAGACCTAGGGTGACAGGAAATGACGAAAGGAGACAGAGTGGTGGGCACTGTCGCTTGGGCCACAGAAAGGTGTGCCGGAACGTTCAGGGGCTCTGGAGCCAAGACACGGCAGCTTTACAGGGAGTCAGATCCCCAGAGTGAGCTGTGTAGTACAAGTTAGTACAGCCTTCGTCGGGGCCAAAGAGAGAAAAAATGCATCCGAGCCTGAATTCTGCACAGGCCCGTGCACGCACACACACAGGCACACACCTGCACCTCATTCTAACCAAATTGTGTTAGTGACTCTCAGAAAGTCCCAACTCCAGTCACTCTTTGAAATTGAAAATAAATGTGGTAATATGTTTCTGGCGGAAGCAAATATACTAGAGCATTTTTCATATTATAGATACAAGAGTTTGGGGCATAGATCTTTGCCTTTTGCCATCGCGAGAAGTAAGGAAAGGGTGTTGAAATTTAGAAGAGGTTACCCACATTTATGTATTATCTCAAAGCAGGAGAAAAAGAAAAATCCAAAGTTTCATCTTCTTTTGGTTTCCAAGGAGACGAGCGGGTTCATCTTCCAGGATTCCATTTCCCTTTAAATAAGAGAAGCAGGTGCACGCTTTCCAATGCAGTGTAAAGAAATGCAGTTCATCGCTCAGACAAGAAGCTCGAGGCTGCGACCAAACACCTGGCAGGAGCCGGCTAAGGAAGGATTCACTGGGCTCATGGCTTCAGAGAATTTTAGAGGAGAGGTAAAGGCAGCTTCGGCCGAGGCAGTGTGAGTGCGTGGCAGAGCTTGTTCGCGCCACAGTGGACCAGGAAGTATAGACGGAGGCAGGAATCAGCTCAGCTCATGGTTCCCCATTTCATTGATATTTTCCCCCTTAATCACAGGAGCTGCAGAGAGAGTTCAGTGGTTAAGAGTGTTTACTGCTCTTTCTGGAGATTGCTGTTCAGATCGCAGCACCCACATTAATTCACAACTATCCCTAACTTCAGCTTCAGGGGATCTGACATCCTCTTCTGGCCTCCAAAGGCCATGCACCTGGGTACCTCACACAGACACACCACACACACATGCACGCACACACACACACACACATGCATGCACACACACACACCACACACATACACATATACACACACATACACACATACCACACACACATACACATACATATATAGCACACACACATACATACCACACCCATACACACACCATGCACACATACATACACACACCACACACATACACATCACACACACATACGCACATACATACCACACACACATGTACACACATGCATACCACACACACATACATACATACCAGACACACACATACACACACACCACACACACACATACCACACACACATACACATACATATATAGCACACACACATACATACCACACACACACACACACATATGCACATACATACCACACACACATACATACCACACACACACACTTGTAATTTCTCTCTGACAGGTCTGAGAGACTGCTTGTAGGGCAAGCACAAGCCGTGCAAGCATGGTCACTGAGATCAGTCTGCAGAACACACTCTTGAAAGGCAGGCATGGTGTCTACACTTGCAGTGCCAGTGCTGGAGACAGAAGGTTTCAGAGAAGCCACAGAACATCCCATAAGAATCTCCCTGCCCAGCCTTCTGAGCACTCCCTTCTCCCTTAACCCTTTATGAGCCAACCAATTAATTACGCGTACAGAAGCCAGCGCCTATTTTTTTCACTCCCTCTCTCTATGGCCAACAGCTTCTTGTTTATTTATTTATTTATTTTACATCCTATCAGCAGTTTCCCCTCCCTCCTCTCTTCCCTTTCCTTCCCCTTGACTCCCCTCCCACACACACCCCCAATCCTCTCCTCTTCTGTTTTTGTTCAGAAACAGGCAGGATGGATATCATGGATATCAACAAAACATGGCACATCAAATTGCAATAAGGCTAAGCACCTCTGTTTGTAATTAGGGTGGCCAAGGCAATCCAGTATGAGGAGTAGGGTCCCAAGAGCCAGCCAAAGCATTAGGAACAGTCCTTGCTCCCAATGTTAAGAGTCCCACAAGTATACCACCCTACATAACTATCACATATAGAGAGAGGGCCTAGGTTGGTCCCTGGTTGTTAGTTCAGACACTGAGTTCCTCATGGTTTTCTTGTGGTGTCCTTGACCACTCTGGCTCCTACAATCCTTCCTCCCTCTCTTCAGCAGGGTTCCCTGAGCTCAGCTTAATGTTTGGCTGTGGGTCTCTGTATCTGGTCTTTCATCTTCTTACTCACTGCTGTAGTCTTCATGCCCCATGGTATATAGTCTATACAGTAAGAGATTAGTAAACACTAATAGAATTAATGAATGATTTGTAAGAAGGATGGGTGAGAATGTCTGGTTAGTGAAAACAGCTCTCACCTCAAGGGGGATAGGAGACAGTGAGCTGTGGAGCCTGGAGAGCTGGCTCAGCAGTGAAGAGCACTTGTGGCTCTTACAAAGGACCCAAGTTTGGTTCCCAGCTCCCACATCTCACTGCCTGCACCTCCAGTTCCAGGGGACTCAGTGCCCTCTTCTGGCCTCAACATGCTCACATAAGGGCACGTGCACGCACACACACACACACAAACACACGCACACACACTCAAATAATAACAATTAACTAATTATAAAAATATGTCACATACCTCTAATCCCTGCACTTGGGAGGAAGAGACAGTTTAAGGCTAGCCTGGTCTACACAGTGAGTTCCAGACCAGACAGAACTTCGTAGTGAATTGGCTAATCAAGGTTACACAGTGAGGCTCTGTTTCAAAATAATAGCAACAACAATAATAATAGAGTGACAATCATCAAAATACATTATATCCACTATAGAAATGTCAAAATGAAACCCAGTCTTTCATACATGACATACATAAATTTAAAAGCAGTCGAGAAGTGTGGTTATGCCTCAGACCCAGTATTATTCACCTTTTCTCATTTCTGTGACAAAACAGCTAAAAGAAACACCCTCTGTAATTTTTCTACTTCTTCCTGAAAAAAACTATTGCCTCCCAGGGTCTCAGAACCCACCTTCCAAAGGACCCAACCTCTCTCCAGTATTCCTCTGCTTTACTCAGACAATGTCATCACCGGAGAGGCAACAGCATCAACTCAACACAGGTTTCATGAAACAGAGCTGAAAACAAGAAAGTCAATGTCAGCCGGGCGGTGGTGGCGCACACCTTTAATCCCAGCACTCGGGAGGCAGAGGTAGGCGGATCTCTGTGAGTTCGAGGCTGGGCTGGACCGACAGCCTCCAAAACAATACAGAGAAACCCTGTCTCGTAAAAACCAAAAATAAATAAATAAATAAATAAATAAATAAAAGAAAGTCAATGTCAGCTTGACCCTCACGTGTGAAGCCTGAGGAATCTCCCTTTTACAAATGAGCAAGAACGTCACAGATACGACCCTTTATCCCACTCAGAGCCAGTCCTGGCACCTCTGAGATGACCCACTGTCTACTACGTGTCACGCATGCTCTGTGTCCATCACTTTCCTGGCTGTTGTGACCAAGTACCTGACAAGAAACAGCTTCAGGAAGGGGTGTTCTGGCTCACAGTTTGGCGGGTTCAATCCATCATGGTGGGTGGTGGAAATGGCATGAGCCAGCTGGCCACACGGTATCCTTAGTCAGAAAGCAAAGAAGCCAAGTGAAACTAGAGATGAGCTGTTACTAAATCTCACCCCTGATGGGGGACGTCCTTCTGTATATGTGTTTCTCTTATCGGTTGATGAATAAAACACTGTTTGGCGAATATGAGGCAGGAAGTTAGGCGGGACTAGGAAACAAGGAGAATTCTGGGAAAGGAAGCCCAGCACAGAGCCGCCATGCTGTCAAAGGAGTAACAGCATGCCGGGCCGTTACCAGGTAAGCCACAGCCTCAGAGGAATACATAGCTTGATAGAAATGGGTTAATAGTTAAGACAGAGCGAGCCAATAAGAAGCCCTAGCCATTGGCCAACAGTTTCATGATTAATATAGCGTCTGTGGGTTTATTTGGGGCTGAGAAGGGCGGCAGGGGCCTGGAGGGACAAGAAAATCCAGCAACAGACCCCTAGTAACCGCTTTCTCCAGTAAGGCACCACCTCTCAAGATTCTATAACTTGCTCCAAACTATGCTACCTGCAGGAAAGACGACTTGGTTTGTAGAGTTCTGAGTTTAGAATCACAGAACACATGTAGGAAGCTGGGGGTGATAGCAGGAGCTTGTAATCCCAGTTGTGATGAATAGGAATGGAATGTCAAGAGAAATCTCAAGCCTGTCAAACCATGAAGAGAGCTCAAGGGACACAGCTTTCATGAGTTCCCATTCATGCCGGGTGGAGTAAGGTTTTCGATGATGATGCTGCCTCTAAGCCATCCCTTCTCCTGTAAGTAACCCCTCATACACACTTCTGTTAGCAACCCCAATACATAAATACATATCAGACTTTCTCGAG
Source organism: Mesocricetus auratus (assembly GCF_017639785.1). Lineage (NCBI taxonomy): Eukaryota > Metazoa > Chordata > Mammalia > Rodentia > Cricetidae > Mesocricetus > Mesocricetus auratus. The sequence continues at coordinate 23,969,339 of NW_024429206.1, forward strand.
GGTGTTACTTTGGTCTGTCTTGGGTTGCCTGTCTGGGATGAGTAGAAGACAAGTCCGTGTGTGAGTGTGTATGTGTGTGTATGTGTGTGTATGAGTGTGTGTGTGTGTGTGTGTGTGCTGTCTCTCCCCCAGAAAAAGTGTCATAACATGCATGCATATGCACACACCTGTACTCACAGGCACACACACACACATACCACTATCACCTGCTGGGGACCAAGTATTCGAACACATGAGCCTATGGGTTACATCTAACATTCAAACCATGACACTCTCTCTCTTCGTTCATCACTTCTCAAGCTCATTTCTGTTGCTCCTGTACAGTTCAACAGGTTTCTTACGGAACTAATAATGGTGCCCTTTCCCGCTGCCATTCCACAGCAGCAACAAAGGACTCCTTTGGTTTTTCTCATTTTCTCAGCTTCTGCTAAAGGAAAGTGTGCTCAGTCACCAGATCTTAGCCACACCATGATTCCCACTGAGGACATGAAATGAAGCGTCCCAATCTCTCAGGGCTGCTGTGAAGTTGGGAAATCACAGATGTCAGTCAAGCCTGCCTCGAGAATTTGAGATGTGTGCTCATGAGCATTGTGCAATAAATAAATGCAAATACATGTGCTAGCGCATTTCTGCAGAAGGCTATGGGGAGCATCAGCCAGTCAGTCCATGGCTCCGCCACAGGGAAGGCAGAGGAAGCTCACTGGGAACAAGGGCAGGGAAGAGTGTTCTAGAATCAGCTGCGTAGAGCCAAGGCTGAAGCTTTGAGATCTAATAGTGTGATGTGACAAACAAAACCGGGTAGAAAAGTTTTTTTCATTTATTTATTATGGTGTGTGTGTGTGTGTGTGTGTGTGTGTGTGTGTGTCTATGTGCACATATGTGCATGTCTGCATGCTCATGTGAGTGAGTGCTCACACTCCACCCGTGCACATGGTTTTGGGTGGATCAAACCCAGGTCATCAGCTTGGCAACAAGAGCTTTTACTCACCCATCTTGCCAGCTCACTGTCTTTCTTTGTTTTGGAGACAGAATGTCATGCTGGGATGGAAGACACACATCACTAAGCCCAGTTTATGCAGTGCTGGGGGGGGGTCAAACCCACCGACTCTTGTGTGCTAGACACTCTACCCACTGAGCCACATCCCCAGTTCCAGAATGTATGTACGTTTGTGTTGTTTGATTGATTGTTCATCTGTTACTCCTTTGCATGGAAATTCATCCGGATTCCAGATCAAGAGTTCTGAGCATCCAAGGTAAACCCTTCCCCCTCTCTGTCCCTGCTTCCTCGTCTGTGTAGAACACAGGAGGATTTTGCATCTAAAGTGTTTTGAAGGGCCTGGGGAGATATCTCAGCAGTTAAAAGCACCTTCTTCTCAGTTCTGAGTTCAGTTCCTAGCACCCACATCAGGCGACACATAACCACTTGTAACTCTAGCTCTCCGGAATCCTACACCCTCTTCTGACCTCCCCAGGCACCCACACATATGTGCACACACCCACACAAATACACAATTTTTTTAATCAATAGGATAAATATTTTAAAAACAAAGTAAAACGCTTTCTATTCTCATTGACTAATCAATTTGAGGTGAAAGATTAGATGTGGAAACAGTGTTCCTTTGGCTTTTCCTTCCTTTGGTCCTTTTTTTTTTCAAGGCAGAAGCAAGCATGAGATAAATGTCCCAGCCCATCTCCCAACATCCACATAACCAATCTCACTTAAGACAGATTTAAAATGCAGTGCTGTGGAGTGGTACCTATTACTCGAGACAATGTGACGCTCTTCCCCACAAGCCTGGTCACCATTATATATAATTTATGAATCCGGCCCAGAGACAAGATACAGAGAAAATGAACACAGACTCCAGGATCTACAGTAATGAAATCGCTTTCTGGTTTCATGTCCCTCTGAGTTCATGCTCTCATTTCCATTTCTCCATTTCGTCCCCAAATTTGTTACCAAAGTGACAGACGCTCCCATTACAATGTCTTTCCCTCGACTCCATGCTCCTGACTTTCTCCCCTGCAATCCAGTAAATGCTGTGGCCTTTTGCTGGGCCATGCACTTATTTTCCAATTACCATGGGTAAACAGGGATGAACTGGCAATTGCATCGAAGCTTTCGACTCTTTGGGTCTGATCTTCTGCGGAATTCCCACAATTGAGACAGAAACATCAAAGCTGCCGTCTATGGGAATGACAAGTGTCGGGAGGGAGTAATAATAATCTTTTCATGCAAAGACTGATTTCTGCAGAGGCAGCTTCACCCCAGAGTGACTCGGGGTTCCAAAAAGACACATTTCCAGGTCTGTCAGAGTGATGCTGCCATTTGTTTTCCTTGAGAGCGGCTGCCCATCAAATCTCCATTAGCAGGTTGGAAATGTGTTTAGGAAGCCGACAGGTAGTATTCAGAGGGCTAATGACCGCTGATTTATGAATACTGAGTGGCATTTCGGCAATTGGAGTCACAGTGACGGCTGGGGCCGCAGCCAGCTCTCCTCTCCATTCAAGTTGGAGCAATCATTCAAAGCCGGTTAAACGATTCTGATTTATGACCTTCACCTTCCGGGGTCCACTCGATGTGCTCTCTCAGTGTGTAAATTTCAGGACTGCGATTCCCTTGCACCCCCAGAGAGTCCATTTAAGTCAGCATTATGCATGCACTGAGAACAGGGGAATTCTCCCATCTCTTATTTCTCTCATTAAATTTACTCAGTACATCCTGCAATTAAATTTCATATAGATTTCTTCTTATGATTGACATTTGGCCTTGATGAAACAAGTTCAGATTTGGCCTCTCTGAAGACTGCAGGGGAGGGGTAGGTCTGGACAGTGTTTCCAGAGAGGTGAGGAGGTGCTAATGCTCTTGTTAGCATGTTGAGCAGACTAAAATGTGAAGGGATGACTCTATCCCCACAATGAAAGACACTGGGGAGCCAGGCCAAGAACAAGAGATGAACCCGATCAGCTTTGAACAGTACCCTTGTTTAGTTCAATAATGTTGAAGGAAGACACTAACAGGCTCTTAGAGCAGACAGACATCCTTGTAGATCTCATAGATCAGAACTTCTGTGTTTCAGCTATAGACCTGATACCCAGAGGAAACAGGGCTTCCCCAGCATGGCAGAGACACAACCATTCAGAAACTTCTTCCTTCTAAATGTTGCATAGGAGCTTTGTGGGGTGACCACATGACCACATCCTGGCATATGAAGCATTAAGGAAAGGTAGAGCCAGGAGTTAGAAGAGGCTCAATTGATAAAGTCCTTACCTTGCAAGTATGAGGACCCATTCATCTCCAGAATCTATATAAAAATAAAAAGCCAAGTGTAATGGAATGTGTGTGTATCCCAGGGCTTGGCTTGGCATCCTAGAATTACATTCATGAGTGACCTAGTTGACTATCATTACCCAAATGCACAACTGGAGCACACAGTGGGTCAATTGGTTCATCCTTGAGTAGCACACTGAATGGCACACAGTGAGTCTAATATGACCCAACATGCACAATGGGTAGTTGTCTCACTCTTTACCTAAAACATCCAATAGCACCCAGTAGCTCTACAGAGCAGATGCAGAGCCAGCAGTACTGTCTAGAGGCATTACTCATATGCAAACAACTAAAGGGGAAGAAAATGAGAGATCCTGGATATTTCCATGGTGTACAATTTCCAATTAAAATTGAATATGACCAAGACTAGGGGGATGGTTCAGTAGTTAAAAGTATGCACTGCTCTTATGGCAGATACAAGTTCAGATCCCAGCATGCACATCAGGTGGCAGACAACTAACTCTGACTCTGGGTAATGAGATGCTTGGGTACCTACACCCACATGTGCACATACTCATCCACAGACACATTATATATAAACATAATTTAAAATAAAGTCTTTTAAAATTGAATGTCTCCAACTTCAAACGAGTGACATGATGCCATTAATCTCATGAGATGCCCACTTTTGACTCTCAACAGCAAAAGAAGGATTGAACGATTAGCTCAGTCAGTAACATGTTTGTCTTGCACACGTGAGAACCTGAGTTCGGATCGCCAGAACCCACATAAGACAAAGCAGACACAACCATGCATGTCTGTAATGTCAGAGCCAAAGATAGCTCAGAGGTAGAGTTCCTGCCTCAGACTGTCCAATGGGATTCTGGGAGAGTGGCTCAGTGGTGAATCACCTTCCTAGAATCCTCCAGTGAGGGTTGTGGTTCAGTGATGGAGCACTTACACAGCATGTTCAAGGCCCTGGATTCCAACCCCAGCACTACAAAACTATAAAAGGGAAAAGGATAAAGATGATGCTGGTGGTTGGGACATGAGGTCTTCCCTGCTTGGATAACTCTAATATCTACCTGACCTTTGGGAAGAAAAGGAGAGATAAGACAGATGAGGGAGAGGGAGTGGGAGGGGGAGAGGGAGAGAGAGGGAAGGTGGGAGGAATGGAACAAGAAAGGAAGGGAGGGAGGGAGGGAGGGAGGGAGGGAGGGAGGGAGGGAGGGAGGGAGGGAGGGAAGGAGAGTGTTGGCATTATTTGTTCCGGAATTTGAATGACAAAGATCCAATTTCAGGTTCAATTCTATCATCTCCCATTTCAAATTTGATCTTTTTAAGCTGTAAAATAGGAGTCAGTCTCCCTGTCTGTCATAGGCTTCATGGAAGAGTCTGAAAAAATAGGACACAGGATGGTACCTCCCTCCCAGGAGCCGTGTGAGCATCACTGGGGAATCAGAAACTGAAAGAAGCTCACTGAGCAGAATCATGGCTGCCTCTCCTCCACACTGCAGGCTTGCCTAAGATGGCTCTCCCAACCTCAGAGCCAAGTTGGAGACAAGACAGCATCTAACTTGCCCACTTTTCCCTGACTGGCCCATGCCCAATAAAAAGCCTCCTTTGGCAAGTATTCTGTTCCATAATTAGCCAATAGGCTTCAGTAACTCAAAGCCAACTGTTGTTTATCATGTGGATTCCAAATGCCAGGCAGAACTGCACTGAGGACATGTGAAAACTTTCAATAGGCAAAAACCCATTGGGCAGGCAAGCATGTAAGGACTCTCCAGCATGGCTGGTGGAGGAGCTTCATTGCCCAGGAAGTGAGTTCTCTCGCTGGCACAGGAACCACAGCCCATCCACTCTGAAGCAAAGTCAGATCCAGGCGAGTGAAGGCAATGCATCCCACTGGGGCATTTTGCCTCTGTGTCTGTTGTCTCTCAGGGCATCAGCTTACCTTCTGCATCACAAAGCAAGAATGGACATCACTCTAGGCTGGTGGGTTCATTCTCTCCATTGATTAATTAGAAGAGTGGCAAGCAGCTCAGAGAAGAGTGGATGTCTCTCTGAACAGAAAGGAACACTAGAGCTGGGAGCCACTCTGGGATCCGGGTACCCCACTCCTGGTAGCTCCTCCTCTTCAAGTTTCAGTCTTCCGGTGTCCACTCATCACTGCTATTACAATGTAGGGCCCATGTTTCTGTCCACAAACATAGGCGTAATCACAACAGAACCTCCTACCGTGGTACACTGGTATAGAAAAAGCTGTTGCTTGGTTGGGGTAAAACCCTCTCTTTACTTTGTGTTGTAGTGAGGCAAAGAAATGTCAGCCTACTGCTGAAGAAAGAAAGGCAGAATGAGGCTATTCCCTTTCATCCTAGGGGCCCAGGGCCTCAGCAGCAGAGTCGAATAGGGTTGACAAATACAAGACACAGCATGCCACTCAACATCCATAATTCATTTTCTTCACTTGATCTTTAGAAAGAGAACATTTGCAAAGAGCTTGGTCCCAGGCATGATGCTAGGAACATTTGGGAATAATTGGAACATAAAACACTGTTATGAGTCTTTGCCTAGGTGGAATACATTAATTCACACTAGGAAGAGAGGCTACTGACAGACTGCCGAGTCCTTTCAAGGCTCCTTAGATGGGCTGTCTGGGGACAGGGAGATACTGAAAAAATAATAGACTGACACATGGGCACACAGAAACGCTGGGTGGGTGGACTTGGCTCTCTGATGGGCAAACCAGAGCACCCCCAAATCTCAGTGTTTATTATTTAGCATTGAACAGAGATGTGGGTTACTGCATACAGCTGGACAGGAACTGAGGTTATTGCAGTAAATAAGGAAGCAGGCTCTATAGTAAGTAGCTGGATCAGGAGGCAGGGTTAGCTAATTTCAGGAGGAATAGTCTCTGTTGGGGGGCAGTCTTCAGGACGTAACCATCCAGAGGAAGAAAACTCCATGGACATTTTCTACACACACTGTCAGCATTCACACTCAGACCAGGAAGGGAGACCATCACTTCCTTGATACTAGCCTAAGGAAGGCTTTGCCATTTCCCCACAGGTCTGGGGCTTTGGGGTCCTTGGCATGTCCATGCCCGTGTCACCAGCATACAATCATTCAGGACTTCACTCACAAAGTGCAGCTTGGTGAACCAGTGGCTTTCCAGGAGTTACTTAAAAGAGCACAGATAAGTCGAGCACCTTCGCTACCAAAAAGCTACACACATGTCAGCCTGGGTGATTACTGGAAATTTACCACATTGGAGCTCCCTGCACAACATGCAGGCAGCCACACCACTAAAGAGTCTCCTTTTACCTACCAATTATTTGTTTCTTATGTAACTTTGTGAAAAAGCCTAACAACACTTGCAAGTTTCCTGAGCCTCTGGTTCTTGTACGTTGCTTGCTTGGTTGTTTCGGGAGACCCCCCCCCAAGAATGTTTGAGTCCACAGGAAACATCTACATAACTGACATATAAAGCAAAGTCACTGCTATCCAGGTGTTTTGTTGCATGATTCTTCCGGGGGAAATGTGAACAAGAATCTACTTAACATGGGCATGTCATAACAGAGCAAATAATGAATTTGTTTTGAGTTGTGACCAATGATGAGTGCTTATTTGCTTGCAAGAGCATAGAACACCAAAAAAAGCTGATCCCCACATAGGTGTTTAACAACTGACAAAAACTGCATCCTTGCAGTTCCTTGCACAATTTTCAGGACACTCCGTGGAAAAGAGTCACCTCTCTATCAGCAATTGATACCGCTAATGCAACCTTGGGGAGAGGCATTGTGAATCTGGTAGCTTCCTGAGCCTTGTAGGCTTCCTGAACTTCCTGAACTTTGTAAGTTGTGTGAGTTTCTTGAGCTTCCTGGGGCTATAAATTTCATGCATTTCCTGAATCTAGTAAGTTACACAAGCTTCCCTCCTCCCTACAGGAAGGAATGCTTCCATTCAGAGGAAGTAGCCACACAATGTTACTCAATTTGGCAAGGAGACAGACCTGAAAGCATTATCAAAGAAATAAAACACCATAGATGCACACACCTGGCAAGAACCAAGTATGAGCCTAGCAAGGTAATGGTCAATCTTACCTAGTAGGAGAAGCTCGGGAGTTACTCCTCAGAAGGGACTCCCTTAAGTTGAGTGGATATTTCTGAAGCGGTCATGGGAAGCAAAGGCATTGACATGTGCAACATTATGGAAGAATGGCTGCTGATAACCCTTCAGTTATCCACAGGGTTGGTGTGAAAGGTGTTTCTGTGTGAGAAAAGACTGGAGAGGTGGGTAAAGGGCAGTCTGGGCTAATTTTAACTTGCTGTATACCATGTTCCCCTAACCAACAAGGTGATGAGCCTTTCATCCACAAGCTAAGGAAACTGTGATTTGTTCCAAGAAACACAAGCATAGAACAGGTGTGACAGACACACACACACACACACACACACACACACATGCATCGTCAGACGTGAGGTCAGGAGAAGACATCAGTCTTTGTGTGTGTGTGTGTGTGTGTGTGTGTGTGTGTGTGTGTGTGTGTGTTATGCCCTGGTAGGGAGAGAAGCTGCAGATATAACTCAAGTACCACAAGCCAATCACCTAGACCTCTGGAAATACCTAGACTGTCTGGATAAAATAATAAGCAGAGTGACTAGGTCCTGGGATGCGCTTACAAAGTTTACAAGGGAGTGAACTACACTATCATAGCCCCTCCGCCTCTGTAAGTCCCATCCATTAATAGTAGCTTTAGCCTTATGGGGAATAGCCATTTGATGAACTGTAAGAACAAAGTTGATCCACCAAGCTCTGTGGTGCCACATGTCCTGTATTCCCAACATAAACGAGATGAAGAGAGTAATACAGTGTGGGGACAGATGGTCCAGGTGCAAAAAGAGATTGTTGTGTGGACACAAAGACCTGGGCTCAGATCCTCAGCACCCACATAAGGAGCCAGGTGTGCTGACCCGTCTGTCATCCCAGCACTGGAGAGGTACAGATAAAAGGAGGCTTGGGCTTTGCTGGTCAGCTGCTCTTGCCAAATTAGTGAACTCTGGTTTCAGGGAGAAATTCTTTCTCGTAATGTAAGATGAGCATAAGCACCCACACACGTGCATGTGCTTACACGTGAACAAATATATACATCACAGACAAATATGTGTGTGCAAGTGTGTGTGTGAGTGTGTGTGTGAGTGTGTATACATCTCAGAAGTCTGCCCTAGTCTGAGATCTTGAAGCATTCCGTGCAGATTCTCTCAATTAATCCAGCTCCTTCATGAACACTTGTTAGAATCTTTGTGGTCTGAATTATGGGGTACTGAACACTTGTTATTATTCCCGACTGGAAAAGGAGAGACAAAGAGACAGGTTTTGTGACAGCATCATCACTGCTGTGACAGGAACAATACAAATGTCCACATGAGTCATGCATTGTGGCACAGGCTTTTCTCGATCAGAGACTAGAGAAGGAGAATTGCAAGCTGAAACTTGAATATATTGTACCTCAAAATAAAATAAAAGCTAAAGAAGGGCTGAGAGTATAACTTGGTGGTAGAGCACTTACCTACAGTTCAGTAATAGAACTCTTGCCTAGAATCTCCCAGTGAGGGGCAGGGGTGTGGCTCAGTGGTAGAGCCCCTGCCTAGAATCCTCTAGTAAGGAGCTAGGGGCATGGTTCAACATTAAAGCACTTGCCCAGGCCCTAGATTCAATTCTCAGAACTGCAACAACAAAAAGAAAAAGAAAAAAAGGCCCTATCCAATATTTTTACACCCAAATTCACAGCAGCATTATACACAAAAGCCAAAATATGGCAGCAAGCCAAGTGCCACATGTGGATGAATGGATGAATGGATGAATACGTATGCAAGAGGCATAGCATTCACTTTCACAAATGAATGAAATTCTGATGTACTGTGCAGCATGGGCAAGGCTTGCACAGGCGCTCAATGAAACAAGTCAGTCACAAAAGAACCATCTCATAATTCTATTTATGTGAGCCATCTAGAAAATCAAATCCGTACAGAACGAAAGCTGCCATTCCCAGGGGCCTTGGGAGAACTGGAAGGCATTGCCAAGTGTGTGTTTGGGGTGACGAAATTTGGAAGTGGATAAAGATTGTAGTTGGACAACGTTGCACGTGTATTAAATATCAGTGGAACCATATTTTAAAATGGTGTATTTGACAAATGCTATCTATATTTTACCACAATAAAAACAAAAAAGCCAGGGAAAAAAAGGGTTCAGAGATGGATGGACAGTGGCTTTATTTGTTTCTTTTCTCATTGCTGTGGCAAAATTCATGACACAAGACAGCTTATGGAGGAAAGACTCTATCATGGTTCACAACCTGAAGGTACATACTGCTAGTATTCAGGCATCCATATGGGCCTGTCCTTGGGGTTCTGACAGGATACACCCTCAGCTGCAGCCACTAAGAGCACCACCTGTGCATATTCACTGTGTCCCCTTTTAAAAGGGCCCTGCCCACCTCCCATCCTTCTCTCTCTCTCTCTCTCTCTCTCTCTCTCTCTCTCTCTCTCTCTCTCTCTCTCTCTCTCTCTCTCTCTCTCTCTCTCTCTCTCTCTCTCTCTCTCTCTCTCTCTCTCTCTCTCTCTCTCTCCCCCTCTCTCTCTCTCCCTCTCTCTGTCTGTCCCCTACTCCCTCTCCCTCTCTCCCCCCTCTTTCCTTTCTCCTCTCTCCTGCTGCTCCTGTCTCCGGAGGCTGGTCTCCCCCCTTCACTTTCCCCTTATGATTCCTTTCCCTAACAAAAACAAAACCCTCTGGTTGAACCCTGTCACATGGCATCTTTCTCTCATGTGCCAGTTGCCTTAAATTACAACACATACAATGTATATACAATTATACACATTATATTATACAAATACATTAAATAATATATACATACTTGTATACACAGATATGATGATCCTGCCTCAAGGTAGATAGATAGATAGATAGATAGATAGATAGATAGATAGATAGATAGATAGATAGATGGCTCAGAGCACTTGTTGCTCTTCCAGAGGACCTGAGTTTGGTTCCCAGCACCCATACTGAGTGGTTCACAATCACCTATATCTCTAGATCCCAGAGACCCAATCAATGCCTTCTTCTAACCTCCTCAGGTACCCTATATGTATGTGTCACCCACACAGGTACATAAACAAAAAAATAAAATTAAATCTCTTTTAAAAGAGCTTATCAGGACATGGTGGTCCACACCTTTAATCCCAGCCTTTGGAAGGCAGACCTCTGGTGGAAGTATGTGAACTCAAGGGCAGTCAAGGCTGCATAGTAAGACTGTTAAAAAAAAATAACATTTTATTTGTGGTGCGCGCACACACACGCACACATGCACGCACGCATGCACACACGAAGCTAAGAAGGGCTTCTGGAAGGAAGTGGTAGCTGGATGTGCTGTTAGAGATGCTAATTTATACAAACAGGAGAAGGTAACTCTTGAAGAATGCTGCTTTTACGCAGACCATACCGGAGTGGTAAGAGATAACCTGGCTAAAATAAAAGAAAGACACCAAAAGTACCACCAATTAATTGAGTCCCAACAGGGATGGTTTCAGAATTGGTATAACAGGTCCCCTTGGTATTCGACTCTCATATCCACCATTATGGGACCCCTGATCATTATATTGCTGATTCTGATGTTCGGGCCATGCATCTTAAACAGATTAATCCAGTTTATAAAGGAAAGGTTATCAATTGTACAATCACTGGTTTTGACTCAGCAATACCAGCAGCTAAAGCAAAGGGATTTCGAGATGGCAGAAACCTCTGAATGAAAGATTTCATTCAGTTACAAGAGCAATGGGGGAATGAAAGACCCCGGCCCAGCACAGGTGGCTGAGGCCTATGGAAAATTCCTTTCCCCACAGCTCAGCCGAATAGTCATTTTTTGATCAGAAGGAAGCTCAGCTCAAGGTCTTTACAGCTGCATAGTCACTACTATCTCTGTCCAGATAGGGGCCCAGGTGTCTATGGTCTGCACAGCCAGCCCAGAAAGATTGGGCAGGCACAGAAACCTTTGTTCTTCAGATAGGGCCAAGGCCGAGAATTGAGTTCTGAGAGAAACCTTAATTGCCTCTCTGTCCAGATGAGAGAAACCTTAATTGCCTCTCTGTCCAGATGAGAGAAATCTCGTTCTGAGCCCCCGCCTCATTTAAATTACCCAATCAGGGTCCCGTAACTAGGCTTCTCGCTTCTGTACTGCGCTTTTTGCTATAAAAGAACCCCTGAGTCCCCAGCTCGGGGCTCTCAGTTCCCGAGACTGAGACGCCCCGGGTACCCGTGTATTATCAATAAAGCCTCTTGCTGTTTGCATCCAAGCTCGTGGCCTCGGTGTTCCTTGGGTTCGGGTCTCCCTCCCGTGAAAGTCCCCCGCCTGGGGTCTTTCATTTGGTGCGTTGGCCGGGAATTGAGACCCCGCCCAGGGACCACCGACCCACTTCTGGGAGGTAAGAATTGTCCGGACTAAATTTCTGTTGTTTCTGTTGTCTGCTGTCTGTCTGTCTATGCCTGTTGTTTTATTGCGCCTGCGTCTGTAATATACAGCTGTATACATCTGTATCTGGTGGCACCGACCGCAGCTCTAGGACACGATCTGCCTCGTCTGTTTGGGGCCCCGTCTGTTTGGGGCAGATGTCCATCTGCCCCGTCTGGAGTTCTTAGGGAACTCGTCTGTTTGGGGCCCCGTCTGTTTGGGGCAGATGTCCATCTGCCCCGTCTGGAGTTCTTAGGGAACTCGTCTGTTTGGGGCCCCGTCTGTTTGGGGCAGATGTCCATCTGCCCCGTCTGGAGTTCTTAGGGAACTCGTCTGTTTGGGGCCCCGTCTGTTTGGGGCAGATGTCCATCTGCCCCGTCTGGAGTTCTTAGGGAACTCGTCTGTTTGGGGCAGGTCTGTATCTGGAGCTGGAGTTCCTAGGGACTCGGTTGTTTGGGGTAGATGCCTAGGAATCTGCCCCGTCTGTTTGGGGAAGTCCCGCTGGCCGAGGGAGTTTCCATCCTGATAGGGGACAAGGACGGGAGCACAAGGCCCCCGTCCCCGATCTGAATTTGCTTTTGACTTTCGTCAAAGCCGCGCAGCGAAAATCTGTTTGTTTTTGTTTCTTATCTGTTCGTCCGTCTGAATGTCGTTTGTCATCGCTCTCGAGATGCTCGTAACCGGACTGTCGAGCGCAAGAAGCAAAGATCACATTTTGCTCTTCTGAATGGCCAACTTTTGATGTTGGCTGGCCACGAGATGGCATCTTTAACTCTCAAATTATTTTCCAGGTGAAAGAGAAAGTCATGGATCCTGGACCCCAGGGCCACCCGGACCAAGTACCCTATATAGTTACCTGGGAAGTGCCGGTCTATGACCCTCCCTCCCCCTCCTCTTCCCTAACCCCCGCCGCCGCCGCTGCGGCACCGCTCGGGCTGCGGCCCATTTCCGGTTCGCGTTCAGCGTCCCGGCCGCTGCGCGAAGGGCGCCCTGAATGTGACCGGCGACAATGCGAGGGGAGCTGGGTCTGCCTCCCTGCGGCCCGCGATGGACCGGGTCAGAGAGCGGCCACGCCCCTCGCCCCCCCCGCTCCCCGGCAGACGCTCCGGCCCTTCCGGGTGGCGCCGCGGCCTCAGCCCGCTCCGGATTAAACCGCCCTGCCTCCGGACGGGCCATGATGGCCAATTACAGTACTGGCCGTTTTCTGCCTCTGATCTTTATAACTGGAAAAATAATAACCCCTCCTTTTCAGCAGACCCCGTGAGACTGACTGATCTATTAGAATCAGTTCTCACTGCCCAACAGCTTTTTGCAAGTCCTCCTAACTTCGGAGGAGAGACAGCGGGTCCTTCTTGAAGCCCGGAAAAAATTGTTCCTGGGGCAAATGGGCAACCTACGCAGCTTCCAAATGAAATTGATGCTGCCCAGACTGGGACTTCACCACTGAGGCAGGTAGGACCCATCTAATGTCTTTAATGCCAGTTGCTTGTAGCGAGTCTCCGAAAGACGGATAAGCAATCTATAAATTTGGCCCAGGTAAGACAGATAGTTCAGAAGGCAGAGGAATCGCCAGCCGCATTTTTTTGAAAGACTTAAGGAAGCTTACAGAATGTATAACCCATATGACAGGGGTATACACTACCAGATGTATTGAGGGAGACAGAACGCATTTTTTAATAAAAGAGAAGCTCAGAGAGAGAGAGAGAAAAGAGGTAAACAGAATGTCAGAGACAGGAAATGAGAGAGACAGGATAGCAAGGGACAAGAAGCGTAACAGAGAAATGACTAAACTGTTGGCCACAGTAGTCGCAGAGACAGGATAGGTAGAGAGAGGGACAAAGGGGGCCTCACTTAGAAAGAAGGACCTTTCAGAGACCCAAACCCCCTGCCGGTCCCCCTGGAACACTCCCCTGTTGCCAGTCAAGAAGCCAGGACCTCCGGGAAGTCAATAAGCGGGTTGAGGACATACACCCCATGGTCCCCAATCCCTATAACCTCCTGGGTGGACTGCCACCTGACTATGTTTGATACTCAGTCCTGGATTTAAAGGATGCCTTCTTCTGCTTGCGGTTACACAAAGACAGCCAGCCACTGTTTGCCTTTGAATGGCAGGATGCAGACCTGGGAATCATGGGACAACTTTGACTGAGGGGAGAGCCAGGAGAAAGCCTTCATGGACATCAAGAAGGCTCTGCTCAGCTCCCCAGCTCTGGGGTTACCTGATCTGACTGAACCCTTTGACAAATTGACGTTGGGGCAGCCTTTGACTATCTATGCTCAGGCAGCCACCAGGCCGCTGGCTCACCAATGCCAGGATGACCCATTACCAGACTCTGTTGCTGGACAAGGACCGAATTCACTCCGGGGCTCCGGTGACCCTAGACCCCGCCTCGCTACTCCCCCTCCCGGGGAAGCAGAGACTCATAACTGCTTGCAGGTCCTGGCTGAGGTCCATGGGACGAGAGCTGACCTCACGGATCAACCCCTTCCCAACCCTGACCTTGTCTGGTTCACGGACGGAAGCAGCTTTGTACATCAAGGAGAGCAGAAAGCCGGTGCTGCATTGACAACTGAGTCAGAAACAATTTGGGCCGAGGCCTTGCCGCCAGGAACATCAGCCCAACGAGCAGAACTGATTGCCTTGACACAGGCCCTGAGACTGGCAGAAGGTAAGAAACTCACTGTCTACACAGACAGCCGCTATGCTTTTGCCACCGCTCACATCCATGGTGAAATTTATAGGCGAAGGGGGCTATTGACCTCAGAGGGCAAAGACATTAAAAACAAAAGGAAATCCTGGCCCTCTTAGAGGCTCTGCACTTGCCAACCGCCCTCAGTATTATACATTGCCCAGGGCATCAGAAAGGTGACAGTCCAGTCGCCCGGGGAAACCGGAGGGCAGACCTGGCCGCCCGGGAGGCTGCCCTGGCCATGAAAAGCAGCAGTCACCTCCTCCAGGCAGCTGTAGTCCCTGTAACTAATGAGGCTTCCGAGAAGACCTCCCCGTCTTGGGACTATAAGATAAAAGACATCAAGGCCATGAAAAGACTGGGGGCGACCCGAGTACATGATGGTCTCTGGACCTATCAAGGGAAAACTGTCCTTCCCCGCCTAATGACTAGATATCTGGTTAACAGCCTACACAAACTCACTCATTTGAGCTCCAGGAAAATGCGAGAACTATTAGCCCGGGAAGAAAATACCCGCCACCTGTTGGGAAAATACTAAAGCAAGTGACTGAGCGATGTGACGCCTGCGCCCACGTAAATGCGACCAGGCTAAAGCTATCCATGGGGACCCGAGCTCGGGGGCACCGGCCTGGGGTGCACTGGGAAATAGATTTCACAGATCTCCTGGTTTTTGCTAACACCTTCTCGGGATGGACTGAAGCCTACCCCACCAAGCACGAGACGGCAAAGGTGGTCACCAAGAAACTTCTTGAAGAAATCTTCCCCCGTTACGGAATGCCACAGGTATTGGGGACAGACAACGGGCCTGCCTTTGTTTCTCAGGTAAGTCAGTCTGTGGCCACCTTGTTGGGGATTAATTGGAGATTACATTGTGCTTACTGACCCCAAAGCTCAGGACAGGTAGAACAAATAAATAGAACCATTAAGGAGACTATAACTAAATTATCGCTGGCAGCTGGCACTAAAGACTGGGTCCTCTTGCTCCCCCTTGCCCTCTATTGTGCCCAGAATACACCGGGCCCCCATGGCCTCACCCCTTTTGAGATTTTACATGGAACCACCATTCCCTTTGTTCAGTTCTTTGACCAAGATATTTCTGACTATGCCAATTCCCCCTCTCTTCAAGCTCACCTGCAGGCACTCCAGCTGGTTCAGCAGGAAGTCTGGAAGCCTCTGGCCCAAGCCTACCCAGACCAGAGGAGACACCCTATTGTCCCCCCACTCCTATTACGTGGGAGACAGCGTTTGGGTCCGGCGCCACCAGGCTAAGAACCTTGAACCTCGCTGGAAGGGACCATACACGGTCCTGTTGACCATCCCTACTGCTCTCAAGGTGGACGGGATTGCTGCTTGGATACATGCCTGGCACGTAAAAGCTGCCTTCCCTGAGGATCCGGACCCAGGATGAAAGGCTCAGCGCACTCAAAATCCTCTAAAAATAAAACTTACCCGCTCCTCTCCCTCCTGCTAATAGCCCTCCTCATAAAATCAGACACTGGTGTGGCCTCCAGTCCCCATACCGTTTATAAATTAACCTGGGAGGTTCTCTCCCAAGTGGGGGAGGTCATTTATGCTGTCACGGAACCACATGCACTTGGGACATGGTGGCCTACTCTATGGCCTGAATTTTGTGATTTGGTAGCAGGGTTGGACACTTAGGACATTCCCCATTGCCACCCAAAGGCATGCGCCAGTGGTTCCCACTTTTACAGACGTCGACGTGCACTCATGGACTCCAGAGAAACCACCCCCGGGTGTGTTGATCAAAGAGCCAGAGAGCAGCTAAGTTCAAAGGACTTCTATGTCCACCCCCGAGATGGGCATGCCTGGCAACAGGCCCAGAAATGTGGGGATATGACTACTTTTTCTGTGCAGCTTGGGAGTGCGAGACTACAGGGGACGCATATTGGAGGCCATCCTCATCCTGGGATAAAATACAGGTACGCAGAGGCTGGGACAAAGGACAATCTGGAATGATAGGTAGGCCTCTTGCCATTTCCTTCACTGCGCAGGGAAAGCAAGCCCCGGACTGGCAGACTGGGTATACTTGGGGTTTGCGTTGGTATCTGTACGGGCCAGACAAGGGGTAATCTTTACAATCAGATGTAAGGTGGCTCCGGTTAATCCACAGGCCATAGGCCCTAATCAGGTCCTTGCTGATCAAAAGCAGCCTAGCCTACTCTGCCCAAGGCTGATACCAGGCCCATGACCCTGCCCAGAACCACAGCCGCTCCAGCACTTCTCCCTAGGAAGCACTCCCAAACCCACCTCAGGTCCCCCCCCCCTTAAAGGCACGGGAAATAGAATATTAGCCCTGATCCAAGGGACATATGCCACTCTGAATTTAACTCGCCCAGATAAGACTAAGGAATGCTGGCTTTGTCTGACTCCGCAACCTCCCTATTATGAAGGCTTAGCGGTTATGGGCGAATATACAAATCAGGCCACAGCCGAGGCTCTTTGTGGGACAGCCATGCAACATAAATTGACCATCTCAGAAGTGTCTGGAAAGGGGCTATGTATAGGTAATGTCCCCACCACGCATCAAGGACTATGCAATGCCACTGAGCCTTTGCCCCAAAGTGGCCGCTACTTGATAGCCCCCAATGGGACATATTGGGCATGCAACACTGGATTAACCCCTTGTGTCTCCACCACGGTACTAGGTGCCACCGTTGACTATTGTGTTCTGATTGAATTATGGCCTAAGGTAATTTACCACCCCTCTGACTATGACATGATAAGTACTGGCCGCATTAAGAGGGAACCTATCTCCATCACTACTGCCATCCTACTAGGAGGACTAACCATGGGAGGCATAGCAGCAGGAATAGGAACCGGAACTGCCGCACTGCAGGAAACTAAACAGTTCCAACTCCTACAACAAGTAATGCGTGCAGATATTCGGTCTTTAGAGGAATCTGTCGCTGCCCTGGAGAAGTCTCTGTCCTCCCTGGCAGAAGTAGCCCTCCAAAACAGAAGGGGACTAGACCTCTTATTTTTACAGCAAGGGGGAATTTGTGCGGCCCTTAAAGAAGAATGCTGCTTTTACGCAGACCATACCGGAGTGGTAAGAGATAACCTGGCTAAAATAAAAGAAAGACACCAAAAGTACCACCAATTAATTGAGTCCCAACAGGGATGGTTTCAGAATTGGTATAACAGGTCCCCTTGGTATTCGACTCTCATATCCACCATTATGGGACCCCTGATCATTATATTGCTGATTCTGATGTTCGGGCCATGCATCTTAAACAGATTAATCCAGTTTATAAAGGAAAGGTTATCAATTGTACAATCACTGGTTTTGACTCAGCAATACCAGCAGCTAAAGCAAAGGGATTTCGAGATGGCAGAAACCTCTGAATGAAAGATTTCATTCAGTTACAAGAGCAATGGGGGAATGAAAGACCCCGGCCCAGCACAGGTGGCTGAGGCCTATGGAAAATTCCTTTCCCCCACAGCTCAGCCGAATAGTCATTTTTTTGATCAGAAGGAAGCTCAGCTCAAGGTCTTTACAGCTGCATAGTCACTACTATCTCTGTCCAGATAGGGGCCCAGGTGTCTATGGTCTGCACAGCCAGCCCAGAAAGATTGGGCAGGCACAGAAACCTTTGTTCTTCAGATAGGGCCAAGGCCGAGAATTGAGTTCTGAGAGAAACCTTAATTGCCTCTCTGTCCAGATGAGAGAAACCTTAATTGCCTCTCTGTCCAGATGAGAGAAATCTCGTTCTGAGCCCCCGCCTCATTTAAATTGCCCAATCAGGGTCCCGTAACTAGGCTTCTCGCTTCTGTACTGCGCTTTTTGCTATAAAAGAACCCCTGAGTCCCCAGCTCGGGGCTCTCAGTTCCCGAGACTGAGACGCCCCGGGTACCCGTGTATTATCAATAAAGCCTCTTGCTGTTTGCATCCAAGCTCGTGGCCTCGGTGTTCCTTGGGTTCGGGTCTCCCTCCCGTGAAAGTCCCCCGCCTGGGGTCTTTCACTCTGAAGCAAGAACATCACAGAACAGGTTTCCCTTCTCTGATTCTTGGCAGAATCCAATGAGATACTGTCCCCCAGGAGCTTCCTACCCTGTACACTGAGTCTCCCTCTTGTAGCACTGCTTTGGAGGCTGGGGAGCCTTTAGAGAGTGGGGCCTGCCTAGTGGAAGTTGGTCCCCAAGAGCAGTGAAGGTTACACCAGCTCTGGTTCCATGCCAACTCTGTGTCCTAGTCTATCACCGTGTGATGAGTGAGTGTTCATGGCATGCAAGCCCTCTGCCAGGAATTATATACTCTGCCCACCATGATGGGGCTGGGTAAATGAACTCGGGTCCTCTGGAAGAACCGGAACCACTAATACAGATATAAAATATTGAACCATAAGCGTCCTTTTAGTGTCCAGTATGGAATTCCTTCCCCCTTCTTTCCTGCTCCCTCCCTCTCAGAGGAAGAACCAACCACAACCTACAAAGAGTGACTTTTCCATTCTCACCACCTAGTCAAAGTTTGGAAGGCAAGGCTTGGCTCCCTCTCCCAGAAGGCCCGCACTTTTCTGAGTCAACACTAACCTTGACAACTGGATCCCGTGGTGCTCCTGGCTCTCCCACAATTCTAGTAAGAACTCAGCTCTTCACTGCTTTGAAAAAATGCCCCAATTTAGGATCCCCAAATCATTCTGTAGTCCCCTTAATCCTCTGAAATACGCTGTGCACAAGTTTTGTGTGAGTGCATATGTGTGTGCATGATTGTGAGGGCATGCGAATACGTACGTGCCAACGCACACGGAGGCCAGAGGACAGCCTCAAGTGTCTTTCCTCAGTGCCATCCGCTTTGTTTGCTTGTTTGTTTTGAAGCAAGTTCTCTCAATGGCCCAAGACTTGCTAAGTAAGCAGAACTGACTGACAATAAGCCCCAGGGATTTGCCTTTCTCTGCCTTCCTAATGCAAGTGTGCACCGCCATACCTGTTTTTGTTTGTTTGTTGGCTGTTTGGTTTGGGGTTTTTTGGTTTGTTTGTTTTTGATTTGTTTGTTCGTTTGTTGTTCTTTTACATAGGCCTTGGGGATCGAACTCAGCTCCTCACACTTGCAAAGCAAGTGCTTTAACGACAGAGCTATTTGGCCAGCCTCACAATCATTCTACGATCAAATAATTCAGGGAAATGTAGTGTTGACTCTCACCATTTAGAGAAACTCATTAAAGACACAGAGCCGTCCAGCAATGTTTAACTTTGCTTTACCCAGTGTGCTTTGCGAAATTATCTGTCCTTATGCACCTGACTGCATCTAATTAACACTAGTTAATATCTGCCTACACCTGTGCCCTGATGCTCCCTGGGTAAGGAAATGTGGTCATAATAGAGTCACAGGCAAACCCTTGTCTTCCCCAGAATGTAGGCTCATGGAGGGTAAAGTCTACATTTGCAATTTCTTTCAGCCCATCCCTCCACAACGCTAAGTACAGCACCTGACAGTACCTCCTGATGGATCCTGTTGCCTTGACAACCAGCTCAGAGTTGCTATTTCAGGACATTCTCTCCATCCTTGGAGCCCCAGGAAGGCAACGAATGCCATAAGGCATTAGTCTGAGTGTGCAGCCTCTTCCGCAAAGTGGCGTTAATAATGTCCCGAGCCTCTCATCAGCCAGGGCTCCCTGAGATGGGAAGGAGAGGCTGCTAGTGACAGATCACCAAAGCCAATCTCCTCAAGAGCAGGATACTAACAGCAACTGCTCAATTCTCTTTTATTTTTCCAGCTAATTTGGTAGGTGGGAAGTGACACTGAATTGTTTACAGCCTTTCTTCTTAGAGGTAATATGACCCCTCCGGTCTCTGTCACATCACCTCTTTTGTCATTGTCAACAGCTCCTCTGTGCTGAAGAGCTCTTTATGGAGATGCCAAAGCCCAAGGGTGTCCTGTCTGAGGGCCTCTAATTATGAAGAGAGTGTGATTTCCACCTGGTCCCAGGAAAGAGGGGAGGGATGAGGAAAATACCAGGGGCTGCTTCCTATCCTGGTCCCTGAGATACCTCTTCTCTGGCCTATGGTGAGCCCAGGAGTCCTGCCAGGGATAAAGAAATGCCTTCAAAGCACCGATTTGTGGGCTGGAGAGATGGCTCAGCAGTTAAAAGCTTACACCTGAATCGGGTTCCCAACAACTACAAGGTGGCTCACAGCCACCTGTAGCTCCAGATCCCAGGAATCTGATGCCCTCTTCTGGACTCTGAAGGCACCAGCATTCACACAGGCATATAGCCAATTTCAAATATATGTAATGTTTAACAAACTAATTAATTAGTTAGGGTCTGGAGAAAGCCTTAGAGGCTCAAAGTGCCTAAGTTCGGTACCCAGCCTCCATACTGGGTATCTCACAGCTGCTTGTAACTCCAGCTCCGGTCTCCAAGGGCACCTGCACACATACGTGTGCACATACCCACCCTTGAACACACATACATGATCCTAAAATAATAAAAATTAATATTTGTTAAATAATAAATAAATCTTTTTAATGAGTGCCAATATGCCTTATCACCAATGAATAAAGAGATATTCATGGGCAGTTTGAGGCAGGCAAGCACAAGAAATAGTTCAGGAAGCTGAGACTGTGCTTGGCGTGAGCCATGCACAAACCTTGCATCTATTAATGCATCTGGGAGCCTGAGACCTTTATCTGTGCATACTATGCAAACATACCTGTTTCCGAACGATGTACCAGGCAACCTGTTAGCAACCTAGGATGTCCACTCACATAAGGCCCCATGCACAGCCCTCTTGGGTCAGTGAAACAAGTCTCTCTTCCCCTTAGAAGCCATCACACTTCAACATATTCTATTTAGTTGTGTCTCAGGTATGGGAGCTGGGGACGGCTGATCCAGCCTAGACTGGTTTGAGGGTGCATGTGCAGTAAGGCAAAGCGTGTCCTCTAAGTGAACGTTTAGAGAGAGCCTCCTATTTGCCATTTTATGAGTATTCATAACGGGGCACACATGTGTTAAAAGCAGATGCATCATGGGAAAGCGTGTACATGTGCACAGTAGGTAGTGACTTAGGTAAGTCAAGCCTGTCAATCAAAACAGGACTAAGGTAGATCCTGCTCTGGTTATTTTGCTAAATGGCCATGCTGTCAAAGTGCTTTCTAAATATACCGTAGACCTTGCCTGCTCTAACCTTGGCCCAAGGAGCTTCTTCTTACATCATCGGAGCGCTGGCAATAAAAGACTAGGTGTCAGCCCTGAATGGGATATCTATATCACCCATACATACACCCCACCAAACCTCGGGGAACATCGTGGAAGAAACCTGAGGATGAATATAAGAGCCAGACCGTGGGGAAGAGAGCTGTGAATTGCTCTTCAGAACACGACCCAGCTGCCCCAACTCACAGCAGCTTCTCTTACCGGTACAAATCAGGCCAGCCAAAATTCTGGCATAGATGGGGAGGTGGTCTCTGGGCTCCCCCCTTTCTGATGAACTACTGGGAATTGGTAGCTGCTGAGGGGGGGAGAATTGTCTTTTAAAGCCCCCAAACTCTAATCGGGGCCCTTGAGTACCCTGACTTATAAGTCTCACAGTCAGTCTTGACCGCATATCTGCCCTATTCTACCATTTTTTAATGTCGTTACTCGACTATATTTTTTATATACATGGGTGTTTTACCTGCACGTGTGTACCGCGTGTCTGCTATGCCCACAAAGGTTAAAGGGGGCATCACATCCCCTGAGACTGAAGTTAGAGATGGTTGAGCTGCCATGTGGATGCTGGGAATTGGATCTCTCCAGCTCCTGCTCTGCTGCCTTGGCAAATCTGTGGGAGCCTTTATCTCAATTCCTTGGAAACATACAACCCGGAACACACACACACACACCCTGACCAATCAGAGCAAGGGGACTAGAAACAGTAGAAGGGTTGCACCCAGGACCAGACGTACAACACTAGAGACTGACACCTATTGTAGCTTCTGTTTACTTCTGTGTCCTTCCTTACATTGAGGCCACATGATATGCATGTTCCTGTTAACCACTGCTCAGTGACAGATGTCTCAAGACATGAAGGCTTGCTATGGTTTAATTTCTGTCTTGCCAGCAGCCCCCAAATGAACACACAGAGGCTTAGCTTTAACTATAAATGCTCCACCAATAGCTCAGGCTTGTTATTAGCTTACTCTTACATTTAAATTAACCCATACTCCTCGTCTGTGCTTTGCCCCGTGGTTCGTGGCTTATTTACCTCATTTGTACACCTCCTGCTTCCTCTGCATCTGCTGGCATCTCCTCTGACTCCACCCTCCTTCATCCCAGCATCCTTAGTTTGGTTATTTCCGCCTCTATTTCCTTCCTGGCTACTGTCAAGTCAGCTTTTTATTAAATAACTTGGATTGATAAATCTTTATAGTGTACAAAAGGATTATCCCACAGCACAGTATCTGGAAATCTGAGGAGGAAGATTAAAAACTCCAAGTGTTTGAAGATAGCCTGGGCTATGGAACAAGTTCCATGCCAACCTGGGCTACACAGAGAGATTTTATCTTAAAAGACAAAATAAAAAGAAGAGACAGAGCGATTGCTCAGCTCACTCCCACGAGTTACCCTCTCACTCCCACACGTGTGCTATGGCACTTACAAGACCCGCACACACATATGCAGAAACAATTAATGAAACTAATTAAACAAATAAAATTTTTTTGGTTTTTTGAGACAGGGTTTCTCTATGTAGCTTTGGAAGCTGTCCTGGAACTAGCTCTATAGACCAGGCTGGCCTCGAAACTCACAGAGATCCGCCTGCCTCTGCCTCCTGAGTGCTGGGATTAAAGGCGTGCTCCACCTAGATGCCCCTCAACTGAAGAGTGGATAGAGAAAATGTGGTACATTTACACAATGGAGTATTACTCAGCAGAAAAAAAACAATGGAATCTTGAAATTCGCAGGGAAATGGATAGCACTGGAAGAAACCATCCTGAGTGAGGTAACCCAGTCGCAAAAAGACAAACATGGTATGTACTCACTCATATATGGGTTTTAGACATGGATCAGGATAGTGCCAGTTTGCACTTCCACTGATAGAGAGTCTGGGAAACAGGAAAGAACCTAAAAGATATGCATATATGCATAGTACCCAAGAGAAGAGGATGGAGACAAGATCCCCTGAATGGATGGGGAACACAGCGAGGGGTGGGGGGGAGTGGGACCTGGGAAGAAGAGAGGGGGTGAAGAGGAAGAGAGTTGGTCATGGGGGAACAGGAAGTTGAGGGGGTGGGGGTAGAATAGGGGGAAGAGGGAATCATAGGATCGAATACAGATCAGGCACCAGAACGACCTCGAGTGATCTAAAGGGATAACACCAATTGGCAAGCTAAGCAATAGTGGAGAGACCATCTCGAATGCCCATTCCTGATAATGAACTTGATGTCTATAACGATCCGGGAGCCTTCATCCTGTGACTGATGGAAGCAGAGGCAAACACACAATTAATCACTGAACTGAACCCAAGGAACCCAGTGACAGAGAGAGAGGAGTGATGAGCAAATTGGCAAAGAATGGGCTGGCAAAACCAGCAGAGACAGCTGATCTGAACAGGGGAGAGCTCTTGGACCCCAGACTGACAGTGGGGAGGCCAGCATGGGACTGATCTGGACCCCCCAAATGTGAGTGTCAGCGAGAAGGCCTGGGCAACCTATGGGGCCCTGAGCTGTGGATCAGTGTCTATCCCTGATATACAAACAATCTTCGTGTGCCTATAGCACAAAGAGGGATGCTCTCTCAGCCTGGACTCTTAGGGGAGTGCCTGGACCCTACCCAGAGTAAAATGACAGACTCTGATATCCCCTATGTGGAAGGATTTGGCAATAGGGTGGGAGGGTGGGGGGGGGGGAAGGGGAGTGAGGGAGGAGGGGAGGGAGAGGGAACTGGGATTGACATGTAAAACAAGCTATTTAAAATTAAAAAAAAGAAAAAAAATATTTAAAAAAGGTGTGTGCCACCGATGCCCGGCTAAATAAAAGTATTTTAAATGCTGTTATTGTTAGATTGAAGTCCAGACAGAGCTTTTATCTAATGGGGCCTTGACTTCCTTGCACATGGGCCTCTCCTGGAGGCTGCTTGGGCTTCTTCACAAGCCTGGAGGCTGAGGGCATCCCAAGTACCTTGCTGGCAAGAGGTGAAAACTACAGTTCTCTTAAGATCTGAGCCCAGGTACATTTAAGCTTTCTGTATTTCCATTGCTCCATCAAGCACTGCACCCTCTTGATACAAGAAGACATGTCACAGTTCTCATCGCTCGGTGAGAAAAATTTCAAGGAATATGAATCCCAACACTCCAAAGAAAGGAACAGAGAGACGTCATTCACGAAGAATCTACTCCTTCACCACTCCAAACATACCACTTCTTTCTCACAATGATTGTACCTGTGGAGGTTTTGGATTGGTTTGGGTTGAGTTTATTTCCTCCCTTGTTTTTAAAGATGAAACTGAGCTCAGAGACATTAAGGGATGATGCTCTCAGATATGACCCACCTTACTGGGACCTAGGGTTCACCAATTAAACGGGGCTGGCTGGTTAGCAGTACCCATGGCTCCAAATGCTCCCAGCACTGCCATTACAACACCTGCTGCTGCTGCTAGGCTGCCTTTTTATATGGGTCTGGGGATCCCACTCAGGCTTCAGCTAGAAGCTCCTTACCAACTGAGCCGTTTCCCCAACCATCCAACTTGTGAATCAAAAAAAAAAACATGAAAATGAAAACAAAAGTTTCCACATTAAAGCAATTCTCCTATCCTAGGCTAAAAGCCCAAAACTAAGCTAAACACAAGGATTATGTATATTTTAAACAATAAGAATTGCAAATGAAGACATAGGCTGGAAAGATGAGGTACTGGTGCAAATTAGATTTGTCAACTAGACACAGGGGGTCACCTTGGTTGTTAATTAGATGCAGAAGGGCCCAGGCCACTTCGGGCAGCACCATTCCCTAGGCAGATGGTCCTGAGCTATATAAGAAAAAGAGCTGTGCATGAGCCTGTGAGTGATCCAGGAAGCAGCCTTCCTCCATGATTTCTGCTTCAAGTTCCTGCTTGAGTTTCTGCCCTGACTTCTGTCAACAATGGCCTGTGACCCGGTGTGTAAACCAAATAAACACTTCCCTCTCCCACGGTGCTGTGATTGGTCATGGTATTATTACAACAACAGAATGAAACTAGAATAGTAGTTATAGTACAGGTGTAAGTTTAAAGGCAACTATCTACAATAGGCAAAGAGCCCTTGAGAATTAACAGGAGATGATAAACTCGGCAGTGAAATGGAGTCAACGATACAGGTCAAGAGCAAAGCCACATGACTGCTCATTGTATGAAAAGATGCTCACACAGGCTTCTAATCAAAGAGATGCAAATTAAACCTGCAGGCACTACTCACACCTGTTATGAGCTCCTGGGAAGGACGGGAATCCAATATCAGGTGTTTCTGCCTTTGGGAAAATCAAGCTGGTAGCATTGATCACAAAATTAAAACCGGATCTTCTGTGACCCAGATTTCTACCCTACAAAGGGATGGCATAGAAATGAAAGCTGCCATCTGTGGACAGCAGTATTCGCCCTGTGGCAAAAATCTGGACACCGAATCAATAGCTGAAGAAGTAGCCAAATACTTAATGGTCCACCCACACCGTGGAGAGAGTCCACGGCCATTAAAAAGAGAAGGTCAGGGCCAGAGAGATCGCTCGGTAGGTGAAGGCCTGATGACCTGAGTCCCATCTCTAGGATGCACACAGCAGAAGGAGAGAACAGACTCCTGCAAGTCGTCCTCTGACCTACACACATACATACACACACACACACACACACACACACACACACACATGCACGTACACACATGCACACAAAAATACGTTAAGCTTTACATATGCTCTGAGCATCTGTATATAGATTCAAATAAAATCAACATCCAGACAGTCACAGACAATTAATTGAACAGTTAAGTAGTTTCCTTAGCCTCCCTAGGACCAATATTATCCTCAGTGTTAGCATTCCCAGCATCACCTAGCCAGCCCCAGGGTCCTATGGCCATGCATGCATTGTCAGTATTCAGGCAAATATGTAGTCAGCCCAGGGGCCTACCATTGTAGATCACCACGTAATCTATGCGCATGCGCTGTGTGACTGAATCAGCCTCTCTGCTCGCACAAAGGCCTTTTAAAAGTGAGCTCTGCCCCATTCCTGGCTCTTTGTCCCCCGCCCCCACTTCCCTTTCCCAGCCAGGCTTCCACGACCTCCTTCTTTACACACCCTGTCAATAAACTGCCAACATGGGTTTTGCCACACGTTATGGTTCGTTCTCACCACCGCTAAACTACATCACTCAGTAAGAGGGCTCTCCCTAGAGATGGCTTCTGTCAGGAATGCAGGAAACATGCAAGAATGACAAACAGGGTTCAGAACACGTGTAAATACATGCCAAGTGGGCATAGTGACCCATCTATGATCTCAACATAACAAATGGAGATGAGCATTCCCGGGGAAAGCTGGGTAACAGGGCTAGGCAAAATAGTGAGCTCCAGCTTCAGAGAGACACTCTGGCTCAATATACAAAGTGGGGAGTGTTGCCTGAAAATGCCAACCTCGGGTATCCACATGGACACTCACACATGTGCACGCACACACACACACACACACACACACACACACGCAAAACAATGCTCTCTAGGAGCTGGAGAGATGGCTCAGTGGTTAAGAGCACTTGGCTGTTCCTCCAGAGGTCCTGAGTTCTGTTCCCAGCACCCACATCAGGCAGCTCCCAACAGCCTGTAACTCATTTCCTGACAACTGACACCCTCTTCTGGCCACCATGGGCACCACCACACACAGACACATGCACATACACATAAAATAAACAAATTTTAAAAAACCACACACACAATGCTCCCTCTCTCTTTCTCCCTGCCCTTTCTCACTTCCTCTCTCTCGTTCCCTCTCCTCCTTCGCCCCTCTTCTTCCTGGCTTCTATGAAATAAGCAATTTCCCTCCACCTTGTGCTGGCTGCCCCAATGCTCTGCCTCATCCCAGACCCAAAGCAGTGGGGTCAAGCAACCATGAACCAAAATCTCTGAAACCATCAGCCAAAGTACATCTTTCTTTAAGCAGCACCGTCTGAGGTATTTTGTCGCAGTACCAGAACACCAGCTAATACACCCTCCAGCTAGTGAATACCTACGAGTCCTAGAAGATCTATTTAGATTTTCACATCATCTGTAAAAAGTTCCCAGTTAATCACCTCTTCCTCCTCTATGCTCTAGTAGCATTTGGGGCACACTCAGCTGCAGAGCTCACCCTTCTGAGATAACTCGTTCATCTCCTAGTTTTCAAATTGTGACTCCTAAAGAGAGAAACTGCATCTGACCTGCCTCTCGTTGTCTCCACAAAACAGCCTGGTATCTCCACAAAAGGCTCACAGGCTGAAGTCTTAGTCTGCAGCTGATGCTGCTGTTGGGAGGTGATTGGCTCGTGAAGGGGCTTCCCTTCTTCTGTGGATGAGTCCATTAATGAAGGCAATATTTAAGGCCATGCGGGAGGAGAAAGGGTCTTAGAAGGCAGAGCTTCAGTGAAGGCTAGCTTACCCCTGACCACTTCCTGTCTCTCCTACTTCCTGTCTGCCATGATATGAGCAGTCCCTACCAGACACTCCCACTGCCATGACAGTCAGCCTCACCTCGGGCTCAAAACAATAGAGCTTTGTCCAAGAAGGAGGGAACCCCTGAAACTATGGTCCAAATACATCTGTACTTCATTTTTTCCCAGAAGTTTGTCACAACAACAAAAAACTCTACATACTTTTGTGACCTCTGTAAGCTAACACTGAGCATAAAGCAAGGGATTCACGGGTGATCGCTAAGTGAATAAGGGGTTGGAATCCAAAACAAAGCTTTGAGCCTGTCACCTAAATGCAGAAAGAGACTACACTGGCAGCAGGGAGCTCCTTGGACAATCATCCTTCCATCTTGCACAGTTCTTTGGTTCTAACAAACTGATTTAATAATGAAAATGTCTTTAATGGGGGCAATATGGCAAAAAGTAATTAACTCCGTAATTGAAATCCAGAAGTTTACAAGAGTTAACGGCAGAGCCAAATCATACTTCTCCGCAAGGGTTTCTAGGATAAGTCAACAGGCAGCAGGTTGGCCAGTGAAAGGAGCTGAGGACGTTGTCATATAAACAGATCACACTGATGGGGCTAGCTCATGTCTGTGTGGTGAGCGGTCTCCTTAAATGCTGTGGAGGTGCCAATCAATGCTGGCAGGAGAAAGGTAGGGGAGTGTGTGTGTGTGTGTGTGTGTGTGTGTGTGTGTGTGTGTGTGTGTGTTGCAAATGGGATATGCACGCATACACGTTTGTGGAGATCAGAGGCCAAACTTGAGCAGCATTCCTCAGACATCATCCACCTTGGATATTTTTGTTTTTCTTGAATTGTTTTATGTTTGAGGCAGGGTCTCTCACTGGCCTGGAACTTGCTAAGACTCAATGGCCAAGCCCCAGGGATCCCCCTTCTCCTGCCTTCCCAGTGCTGAGAGGACAATGTACACCACCACCACACCTGAATTTTTTATTTGCATTCCAGGGCTGGGACTCGGGTCCTCATGCTTGCACAGCAAGTGCTTTGCACACTGAGCTGTGTCTGTGGCCCCGTCTGCTTGTTTGCTTTTATGAGCAGAAATCTCCACCACTGTTTCGAAAATGCACAGCCCTAGGGGACATGAAAGGAGCCAGTCAGCTTGGGTTACTGTGGCTGTGATGAAACACAAAGCTACTTGGGGAGGAGAGGGTTTATTTGGTTTCTGCTTCCGTAGCACTGTTCCTTATCAAAGGAAGTCAGGACAGGAACTCAAACAGGGCAGGAGCTGGTGCAGAGGCCATGGAGGGGTGCTGCTTGCTGGCTTGCTCCCCATGGCTTGCTCAGCCTGCTTTCTTATAGAACCCAGGACCACCAGCCCAGGGATGACACTGCCCACAATGCCCTGGATCCTCCCAGATCAATCACTACTTAAGACAATGCTCTACAGACTTGCCTAAAGCCCAGACTTATGGAAGCATTTTCTCATGGGGTTCCCTCCTCTCAGATGACTCTAGCCTGAGTCTAGTTGACATAAAATTAACTACCACAGAGCCCCAGTCTCCAAGTCAGTGAGTAAGATGCAAATACCAGAGAGTCAATAATAGCAGGATCTTTTCTGAGATTTGTTTTCTTTTTATTTGTGGATATCGGTATGTACATCAATGTGAATGTACGCAAATGCAGTACAACTGAGACCATAGGCATCGGGTCCCCTAGAACAGTAGGTACCCACTGTTGTGTGCCCTCTAACGTGGATACTGGGAACTGAACTCAGGTCCCCAGCAAAAAAAAATATAAGCTCTTAACTGCTGATCCAGCTCTCCAGCCCACAAATGGCAGAGTGTTGGAGTCTAGGCATCCGTCCATCTTCTTGGAGGCACTGGAGTCTCACTTGACTCCAAGCTTTTCTGTGGACCTCACAGCGGGCACGCCTTCCCCAAGTTCTCCGAGCTTTTCCTCCTCTGTGTGTATAAGGAGGCAATTGGTAAGTGGGTGATCAGTGATAACATACTGCCTGGCAGCAGATGGCATCTATATTTAGAGGCCCTTCGGAGGAAGAATTAATGCCATTAAGAACACATTACAGGCCAAGAAAATGAGAGTGGCAAAGTGTTCCAAGCAGCTCATAAAACATTAAAAAAAAAAGGAAAGGGAAAGAGAAATCAGCATTTGTGCCCCCAGAGGGAGCCGTAAGCACCCCCAAATTCGCATGCTGAAGTGATAACCCCCAGATTTGGGCATATTGAATATACAGAACTTTAAAGGTCATTAAAGAGGTAATTTAAGTAAAATGAGGTCATATGGGTGAGATCCAGTCCAACCTTACTGGTGTCCTTTAGGAAATCAGTACACAGCTACACATGGAGAAAGGGACAGATGGGACATAGAGAGTAGCCACCTGGGGGCTGGGTGACAGGTGAGCAGGCAGGGTTTACTGTACCTAGGACCTGAGTTCAATCCTGGGAGTCCATGTTAAAGATAAAAATCTAAGCATGGTGGCATGCTAGGGAAACAGCGAGGTATATCCTCGGGGTTCCCTGGCCGTCCAACATAGCCTATTTGGCCAGTCCCAGGCCAGTGAGAGCCCTCTCTAAAGAACAAAGTGAATAGCATCCCCGAATAACAAAGTCAGGTGTTCTCTAGTCTCTACATCACACACACACACATACACACACACACCTCTATATACACATATATACCCACATACATACAAAAATGCACATATATGCACGCACAAAAAAGACCACTATGAGCCATAGAAGGTGATAGTCTTCAAGAGAACTGTCTATCCTCTTGAACTTCCAACCTCCAGAAAAAAGTTCATTTCTGTTAGTTTTGTTATAGCAGAAGGAGCCAACGAATACATCCTTCATGCTCAGAGAGCATAGCAGAAAGCAGAGATGAATGTGAGTGTTAATGTACTTTTTCTTCTCATCCCACCCAGGATCCCAGGCTATGGTATGAAGCCACTCCCATTTAGAGTGGATCCTCCCATCTCAGATAACTCAAGCTAGAAGTCCCTGACAGACATACCCAGAGGTTTCTCTCTCTTAGGGAATTCTAGATCCTATCAAGTTGATAATTGAGACTAATCAGCACCACCCTTCCCTGCATACTTTTACTCCTGTGTTAGTTTGCTGCACATTTATTAGGCACCTCCACTTTCCAGAGGAGGTAGCAACTTCCGGGAAAGGCCATGCATGGGAACGCAGCAGTAAGAAAGTGTTTCGACACAAAGCAGGTCTTCCAACTTCAAAGAATCCTTCCAACGCATTAGAAAATTCTGTGCTCCACCAATCTGAAAAGACGGATGCTTCCTTCAAACATAGTGGAAGGAATGTCATCTCAGCAGTTGGAACTGGATAGACAGAGGTCATGATGTTTAACCTGTATTATCAATTTGACAGGATCTAGAATCACTAGGCAACAAAGTTCTGGGCTAATTCCTGTTAGGAGTTATCTAGGTTAATTGAGGTGATGTGTTGATTGATTGTCATGGTCATATGGACAAGCAGGGTTATGACTGGATGTGGTATGTAAGATAACACAGGTATGTTTAAAGATCATTCATATATAATAATACTATAATAGACATGGTTTAGTGTAAGTAATGTTGATTAATCATAATATGTCTTAGAAACATTAATTAAATAGGACGTGCTTATATGCTAGGGGGAAATAATTTAATGTACGATATACATAAATGTATGGCTCAGGAAGAGAGTCTCGGGGAATTATCCAGGTTGGTCTACTAGCATGCCTGTGAGGGATTGTCTTGACTGTTAGCTGAGGTGGGGAAGCCCACCCTGAATGTGGGTGGCGCCATTTCATGGGCTGGTCCCTGACTGCCAACAGAGAGAAGTAACAGGCAAGCAGGCAGCATGGATGCATTTGTCCCTCTCTGTACTTGATCTGTGAAGACGATGCCTCGAGGTCCTGCCTGGACTTCCCCTTGGTGATGAACCATAACTTTTGGATAAAGGGGGAGGAGAAATCGAGTAGAGAACTCAAAATAGCTATAATCAAGAGCAGAGAAAAACGAATGCCCTTATGACGTCTGCTTGCTTTCAGTCATTACCCTCCAGTCTTATACAGCCCAGAACCACGGGGTGCTGCCTACAGTGGGCCCTGCCAGTTAGCAATCAAGACAATCTCTCATAGATGTGTTCATGAGCCAACCTGATGTAAAATATTGGTCAAAAAACTCTTCCAAGTGATTCTAGGTTGTGTCAGGTTAACAGAACTAACCAGCACACACTCCATGATGGACTATGTCTCCTGTGCCAAAATAAGCCTACCCCCAAGGATGCTTCTGTCAGGTGTTTTGGACACAGTAACACATAAATAAGTAATTATGTATGCGTACACATATGGTTATGTGCACATAAAGACATATGCACATAGGCATGAGCATACACACCTACATATGCATGCTATTCCATTTGCACATGCATGTACACACACAAACACACATGCACATATAAACAGATATACATACCTGTACACAAACTCATACACATATACAAAAACAAACACATATGTACATACAAGCATACACATATAAACAGATAAAATAGACACATGCACACAAACCCATATGTCACGTCTGCTGCGCGGCCTGTGTCCGAGAACGTGCGGAGGGTGTCGGGTATTGATAACACAGAGACTCGTTCAATGATATAAAGAGAACTTTAAACAGGCTCCAAAAAGGTTCAAGAAAAACTTCCTAAGAAAGGCTCCCACCAGAGAAGCCTCTGCTCTCTCCTCTCCCCTGGCTGGTTCTGCTCTGACACCAGAGGTGGATGTGTGTGGGTTTTTGAAGGTGCGGTTAGTCTTTGGACAAGGTCGAGGTCAGGGCGGTTTCTGTGGGAAGGCCTTTCCCAGGAACTTATTGTATCATTTTTAGTAAACATGTTTTTACTAAACATTGCCTTACAGCTGCCTACTCCCAGGCAGAAGGGGAAGTGGCCAGGAACTTATTGTATCGTTTTTAGTAAACATGTTTTTACTAAACATTGTCTTACAGCTGCCTACTCCCAGGCAGAAGGGGAAGTGGGTCTCTGCTCAAGGTCTGGTGTTCCCACAATTCACCCCTTTTTATTTTCAAATGAGGCACTCCTGGCTTAGGTCAAGTAGGGTCATCCTCCCTTTCCCGTCTTTGGGGGACCTTGAACCCCTGTTTTAGGTGGGAGGGGTCTTCCCCACAGGTTGCCCGTCATCGGAGATACCCCAACCTTAAATCATCTGTAACCAACCTTCATGGCTATCGGGATTGCCATGGGCTAAGCTAAGCAATACTTGGTTACGGATCTCTTGCCTCTGGAACAAGGCACGTTTGAGCTCGGCATAAAGCCAGAATGCCTACCGCCACTGCCACCATTTCCAGGACCCCCATTGACATAGCGCCTCTCCATTACCATACCCATCACCAGATCTGGGCCATAACATTCTACCAGCCTTCGTCTGTTACAAGGGTAACCCGCATGTGATTTACATTTACAATTTGATAAAGTTTCCAATCGTTTTAAGATCTGCTCAGGAAAGCATTTAGAGAGTGCACTTGCACAGATACATTGGGCACAATCATTGACGTTACACATGTAGCATTATGAAAAATATGAACAATAGTTGTCACATTAGGACAAGTTGCATTTCTCCAGAAAAATACACTGGCCTAGGCGCGATTTCAGAAACAGGAACCACCAAGTTTGATATTTCAAGTGACCATGTCCTGTTCAAATACTGAAAAGAGGCTTTTGCCACTCATAGTCCATACCAATGTCCAAATGCTTTAAATGGGTCCTTTTTTCTCTGTTGGCTTCACGATGAAAACTCATGGGTCTGGAAGGTTGATGCAGCAGGTCTGTTGAGAAACTGGAAATCTCGAACCAACTATTTTCTTTCTTTCTTGGGCTGTAGATTCGATGACATCAAGGGTCAGGAACACTGATTTAGGAGATCTCACTCAAACTGGCTTAGGTAGGCTCCCATGGTATCAGGTCCAGTTTTTCTCTGCTCCATGTATCTCACTAAATGGTCTGACAGCTGCTAAAGCTTTATTCTTTTCCTGCAAGAAAACACAAACATGCCCTCGACCCCAAATTAGGGTCTTCTCCACTGTCTAGTGTATGGATGTCTCCATTTGACCTGAGCAATGGTTGCTCAAGTTCCATCATGCCAGAATCTGTCTGAAGCTCACTGGCATTCACATTATAAAATTTTAAAATGAGGAGTGTATTATTTGATGAGTCATGTGGGGACTGGGAACATTATTCCCCTTTTTTATTTTCTAAAAAAAGTTTTTTTGAACTGTTGAAGCTGGACCATAACAGTAGAAGGATTTGTTTACCCTCTTTGGTTGACTATCTAGGTAAATTGGGATTACTATTTAGATTATTTGTAGATGCCCATTAAAAAGGACATATCCTTTGGATATTTCCCAAAAACTTCTGAAAATCACTCAAAGATTGTAAACTATACTGTGTCCAAATAACTTTTGAAAATTATTTGAAGTCTGTGAGCAGTCTTTCCCAATCTAACCTGTAGAGCTCTCACTAGCTGACAAGGCCTCGTTTGCATCTTAAATTTTTCTGTTAAAACATTAACAGACTGGCTGGATGTTCCTTTTGGCTATATTTAAAGCAATCTAGGTAGCTTCTTAACTATTTTTGAAGGGATTTAAGTATCCTTTTAATCATATTAGCAGTTCACACTCACACATTCACAATCACATTTCATACATACCGGTGTGGCCACACCATACATTCAGAACATACATGCATCTTTCAGTCATCCTTTTTCCCTAGGTCATGATTAGTCTGTTGCAATGAAGCTTCCTTAATTGAAATCTATGTAAAAGAACAACTCCAGCCAATCCTTGAACTAAAAGGGTTAAAAAGTCCTATATGTTTTTATCATTCCTCCATTTGAGCTACAGTCATGGGGTACAGCCGTACCTACTCCTTGTAACTCTGTAGATGCAAGGTAGAGAGGCCAGGCTTTTGGCCAAAAGTTTTTAGAGATGACTCACAAAATAGAACTTAAATGTAAACAAAATTTTCCATTCCATATACCTTTGTCTTTGTCTTTTTCTTTAATTAATATCAGTACCAATTTTTTTTTTTGAGTCAGGGTTTCTCTGTATTGTTTGGAGGCTGTCCTGGGACTTGCATAAAGGTGTGTTGGGATTAAAAGCGTATGCCGCTGGGAATCTCTTGGATTCCCCTACTTCCTGACCCTGGTATCAGGCTTAGGAGGGGAAACTCAGAATGTCTAGTTTCTGACTTTTTAATCTCATTGGCAGCAGCCGCTTCCAATGTATTATTGGTGTTATAAAAATTGATGAACAGGGAGCTGGAATGACTAACTGGCATCAACATGGGGGAATCCTCACCAACGCCCATATTTCCCTTACCTGAGTGTTCAGCAATGGTTGGATCATCTTTAGCATGGTGAGCATTACTAGTATCCGGAGTAGTATTGGGGTCGACATGCCTGATGCACCGTTCGGGGACCCAAATGGGCTTCTCACTTCCTGGAGGGAAAACACAAACAGCCCCTCGGACCCTAGCTAGTAGGGGAGTGGGTGGCTGCCATTTTCCTGTAATCAAATCCTTCCATCTGACCCATCCCAAGGACTGGGAGGGTTTGTTCCAATGTCTCTCCATAGCAGACAAATTATTACGGTCTACGGTCAAAAAATTTAAAATGTAAAGTATGGTGGATAACTGAATATTGGGGAGGTAACATACTCCCCCTTTTTTATTTTCTTAAAATACTGTTTGAGAGTGGCATGGGTGCGCTCCACAATAGCCTGTCCCGTGGGGTTGTGAGGAATACCAAAAGAATGGACAATGTGATGTTCCCTGCAAAAGGCAGCAAAGCGATTGCTGGCATAGGCAGGGCCATTGTCCGTTTTCAGGGCATCGGGTACGCCCATGTAGGCAAAGGCCTGCAGGCAATGAGAAATAACATCTTTAATCTTCTCTCCTGAGTGGAGAGAGGCAAAAATCAGTTTAGAATACGTATCCACAGAGACATGCATATATTTTAATTTCCCTGCCTGCGGCAGGTGAGTGACATCCATTTGCCAGAGATGGTTGGCCCTGAGGCCCCGGGATTTACCCCTCATTGGGAGAATTATGATAAGGGGCACAATCAGGGCACTGAGAGGTAATCTGTGTAGCTATGGATAAGGGGCACCCAGTGTGAAATTTAATGGAGCGGGCATTTAGATGATACCTCTCATGGAGCTGGTGGGCCAGCTGCTCCTGAGTAAATAAGACCCTAGGGCGGGTCAAGGAGTCAGCAATTTCATTGCCCTGGGCAAGGGGTCCTGGAAGGTTAGTATGTGCACGAATAAATCCCACATAAGCAGGGTGGATGCGCTGCCAAATAAGATGTTGGAGCTGAACTAATAAGGAATGAACCTGGGAGGTTGGAAGAACATATGGAGAAGTTTCTAAAGGTCTAACAATGTTGGCAACATAAACACTATCAGTATATAAATTAAAGGGCTCTCCCTCAAACATTTGGAAAGCCATCAAGCAAGCAAACAACTCGGCGGCTTGTGCTGACATCTGCCCTATGGGTACCCTCTTCTGCACCTGAGAAGAAACCACCACCGCGAAACCCTTGGAGGAGCCGTCTGTAAAGACTGAGCGAGCTCCCACTAGAGGGTTCTCCTTTAAAATCTTGGGAAAGATCACAGGGTGTTGTTTGAAAAAAGACATCAAGGGGCTGTTGGGATATTGGTTATCAAACTGTGCGCCTGTAGATGTAATAAACAGGGTCCACCCATCATGGAAGATCTGTAGATGTTCCACCTCCTCCTTACCATAAGGAAGGATAATTTTATCAGGACTCTTTCCAAAGGTTTGAATGCTAAACTTGTGTGCCTTCCACAACAATTGTAAAATGAGATCATAGTAAGGGGTCACTACCTTCTTAGGGAGGCTGACAAATGTACCCAATAAATAGGACCAGTCTGCCAAAACACGGCAGTGGGCGAAAAGCTAGATGAAAGTACAACCAGAACAAGGGGCTGCCCATAATCTATACGCCAAAGGTGGGCTTGCTCTATACTTCTTAACAACAATTGTAGGGCTTCCCTGGCCTCTGGGGTAATCTGTCTAGGGAAGTTGGAGCAGGGTCCCCAGGAAGAATATCATAAAGCGCTTTAAGAGCCCCTGTTTTAATAGAAAGAGAAGGGCGAAACCATTGCACCTCTCCCAAGAATCTCTGCCAATCATGAAGTGTTTTTAAATTTGAACAATCGATTTGGAGTCTTTGTGGCCGGAGGCCAGTTTGTTGAATTTGATGACCCAAATAAGTATAAGGGGGTCTCTTTTGGATCTTTTCAGGAGCCAAAATAAATCCTCAGGCCTCCAGAAGCTCCTGTAGCTCTGCAAAGGCTATGTAACATTGTCTTTCTTCGGCCGCGGCCAAAAGAATATCATCCATGTAGTGGATAATGTAAAGATCAGGGAACTTACGTCTGAGGGGATCTAAACAGGCAGCTACATAAATCTGGCATATAGTTGGACTATTAGCCATCCCTTGGGGAGCACCACCCATTGGAAGCGAAGGGCAGGCTCCCTAAAGTTAATCGCAGGAAGGCTAAACGCAAACCGAGGACTATCTTGAGAATGCAAGGGAATAGAAAAGAAGCAATCCTTCAAATCAATGACAATCAAATGCCAGTCTTTAGGAATGGCCACAGGCACGGGCAAGCCAGGCTGCAGAGCCCCCATAGGCTGCATGGTCGCATTCACGGCCCTCAAGTCTTGTAGTAACCTCCATTTCCCTGAAGATTTTTTATTACAAATATAGGGGTATTCCAAGGGGACGTGGAAGAAACCAAATGACCTGCCTCCAATTGTTCTTGAACTAGCTGGTGAGCCGCCCTTAGTTTCTCCGCTGGTAAGGGCCACTGTTCCACCCATACCGGATCATCTGATAGCCATGTGATGGGTATGGGGGCTGGCGGCGCAACAGTGACCCTCATCAAAAATGGCCAAAACCCTTCCTATCCCCTGGGGCCCTGGTCTCCAAAGGGAGGGATGCCACAGGGCAAACCTCTCCCTGTTCTAGTTTACCTAGTTCCCTCCCCGGGCTCCAGCCCCTCCCTTGCATCATCTGGGGGCCCCTGCTTTTGGACTTGGGTGCCTGAGTGGTGAGGACCACTCCCATTTCTTGCATGAGGTCCCGTCCCCAGAGGTTAATAGGGAGGCCAGGCAAAACATATGGCTGGAAAAGCCCTGTGTGGCCTTCAGAGTCTTGCCACTTTAAGATTCTGAGGCTTTTTGGGGCACAGCCTGTCCTATTCCCTGGAGGGTCACTGTCCCTTCCTCTTTCGGCCAGGTGGGGGGCCAGAATTTATCTGAGAGGACAGAGAAATCTGCCCCAGAATCTAAGACGCCCCTAAAGGACTTGCCTTCTATCTTTAATGTAAGCTGGGGGCGGTTCTCCATAGTGGCTACCCAAAATGCTGCCGGGCCGGTACTTCCAAAACCTTGGTTGCCCCTTTTCTCTTTAATTTTTCTAGCCTCACAAGGAGCTGTAGGGAGAAGGAGTATCTGAGCAATCCGTTCTCCTGCAGGGATGGCAACAACCCCACTGCCCACTGATGTCATTATTTTAATCTCCCCTCACTATCCTGGTCTATAACACCGGGGTGTACCTGGATGCCTCGAAGAATAGTACTGGACCGTCCCAAAAGTAGTCCGACCGTGCCTGGGGGCAATGGCCCATGCACCCCAGTAGGGAGGGCCTGGATCCCCATTTCCGGTGTTAGGATTGCCCGGGCAGAGGGAGCGAGGTCCAATCCTGCACTCCCGAGGTGGCTCTAAGGAGGTCTGAGATATGAAGGGGTTGCTCTGGGGAGAAAATGAGTCCTGCCACTGCCCAGAGCAGGGGTCATTGCCCCGTACACATTGGTTTTGGGGCCC
This sequence comes from Mesocricetus auratus, assembly GCF_017639785.1. Lineage (NCBI taxonomy): Eukaryota > Metazoa > Chordata > Mammalia > Rodentia > Cricetidae > Mesocricetus > Mesocricetus auratus. The sequence goes on from NW_024429206.1 coordinate 24,008,330, forward strand.
TGGGGCGGGGCCCTCCTCCCGTTTCCCTGATTATTATTAGCAGAAAGGAAATTTCCCTCCCAGTCAGTTTTAGAGTAGCAGTCTTTGGCCCAATGATATCCCCTTCGGCAACGGGGGCATAAACCAGGTCTCTTGAGACCCGTAGTACTATTTTGAGGGCACTCTCTACGGAAGTGTCCCTCCCTACCGCAGCTAAAACATGTTTTTCTCCCTCCCAGAGTAGGTCTTTCTTTCCCCACTTGGGGCCGAATAGCAGCAGCTAACACTTGGCCCTGGATGAAGTTCCCATCAATGTCCCTACAGATCCGGATATAGTCATTTAGACTTTTATTGCGATAGGGGCGAAGGGCTTCCTTACAATATTTATTTGCATTTTCAAATGCCATCTGCTTTATGACTGGCATCGCAGGCCCAATGCCCCCAAATATTCTTTCTGCTACCTGACTGAGACGGTCTACGAAGTCTTGAAAAGGTTCGGAAGGTCCTTGAAGGACTTTGGACAGATGATCCCCTCCTTCCTTGGAAGGCAATGCTTTCAAGCCCCTTGGGCTGCTGCTGCCACTTGGGCATAGACTGCGATGTCATATTGCATTTGTTGCTGAATGGTGGCATATTGACCACTTCCTGTAAGCATCTCCACATTTCTCTGGGGCTGTCCGGCCTGTGCATTTCTTTGGGCTGTCTGGCTGCATCTTTCCTGAAACTCACCTCTCCAAATCAAATAATCTCCCCCCGACAGAGCTGCTCTGCAAAGCTGCTGCCAATCGCCAGGTGTCAAATTAAGAGACGCAAAAGATTCCATTAAGGAAAGTGTAAAGGGAGCCTGTGCTCCATAATTTAAAGTTGCCTCTTTCAGTTGTTTTATATCTTTGAAACTTAAAGGGTCATGGCGCCGAATGACCTGTCGAGAATTGTTCGGGTCTGGAACTTCCATTACCGGGGCCACCACCGGGCAGCATTGGACCCCTCCTCTGGGTCTTCCCTCCAGGTCCAAGAAGGACTGGGTTATCTCATAGGAGGAGTCCCTTTTTCAGAGTATGGGGAAGGGTTTCTCTCCCTGTCCTGTCTTTCCTTAATTAGAATCTTTTTAGTTCTTTTTTAAGGGCCGCGATCTCAGCAAGTAACCGTTCCTTTTCAGACTGTGACGAGTCTGAGTCTGAGCTACTTCCATTTTCTAGGTCTGATAGAGAAGGATATAACCGATTCTGACCGGAGTCCTTCTTTTGGGTCGCGCCCGGAGATGTCTACCCGTTTTTTGTTGTTACTAAGAGACTCCTCCTCATCCTCACTAACAATGGAGCCTCTAGTTTCAATCACGGTCTCTTCATCATCACTCTCTGCCCCTGAACTCAAGGAGGCTTGAGTCTCAGTCTCTTGTAACTCTAAAAAGCCTCTTTTGTGTCCTGAACTACCTGGCGGTGACGAACCTTATCTGTCAAAAGTGCTCCCCTCACTAATCTCCATAAGGAGAATGTCGTAGGGGGCAAGGACTCAGATCCCTCTTTTCGTAAAAGTCTATGAAGATCACGGCGAACCTCCTCCCAATCTGGAATATTTAAGCTTCCCCCAGTAATGAACCATGGACTGGCTCGTTCGATCGATTTTAGAAAGCCTTCTAGGGTTTTAGACTTGACTGCAGTCCCATGTTCTTTAAGTAACTTTTTAGTTGATACTGCAATGATTCTAGCTTCCCGGAACTATTCCCCATAGTTTCTTAACCCCGTCCACTTACCTCGCTTTCACGATCTCAGTGGGACCTCCAATTGTCTCGTCTGCTGCGCGGCCTGTGTCCGAGAACGTGCGGAGGGTGTCGGGTATTGATAACACAGAGACTCGTTCAATGATATAAAGAGAACTTTAAACAGGCTCCAAAAAGGTTCAAGAAAAACTTCCTAAGAAAGGCTCCCACCAGAGAAGCCTCTGCTCTCTCCTCTCCCCTGGCTGGTTCTGCTCTGACACCAGAGGTGGATGTGTGTGGGTTTTTGAAGGTGCGGTTAGTCTTTGGACAAGGTCGAGGTCAGGGCGGTTTCTGTGGGAAGGCCTTTCCCAGGAACTTATTGTATCATTTTTAGTAAACATGTTTTTACTAAACATTGCCTTACAGCTGCCTACTCCCAGGCAGAAGGGGAAGTGGCCAGGAACTTATTGTATCGTTTTTAGTAAACATGTTTTTACTAAACATTGTCTTACAGCTGCCTACTCCCAGGCAGAAGGGGAAGTGGGTCTCTGCTCAAGGTCTGGTGTTCCCACACCCATACACATCCATAATACACAAATACAGGCATGCCCATATAAACAGACACATATGCAATGCACGTACACCTGCACACACTCACACAACCTCTGTCTTTTCGTGGGAAGCTAAGAGGTTGTGTAGTCTATTATTTAGAGAGGATCTGTTGCTTTAAATTGGGGGATTTGATCAAATCACATTTGAAATTGAAAGGGGATGAAGTAGCCAGATGCATCCTCTATTTAGGGAAAATAATGCATGTATTCGATTGCTACCATCCTGTTTAATCCCACTGTGGCTTAAAATAAAAGACCGCAAGCTGGGCAACATGAAAGTTCCCCAATTTCTGAGCCTTTGCTAGGAGGCTGAAGGGCTCATCTGTAGAATTCTTGGTTTTCCATTAAGATCCATGCCTTTTCTTTCCCTCAATGAGTGAAAACCGTGTGTCTGAATAACAGCTGCGTCTCATTCTCTTTCTGCTCATTCATTCAAGAGTCCATTTGGAAAGCAGGCTGGTTAATAAGGTTTAGACTGGAAAGAAATGAAAGGCTGCATTCACTAGAACAACGAGCATGATGGTTACTTTTAAATGTCAACTTACAGCCTAGAAAAACTGAGAAAGGAGCCTTAATTGAGGAACTGCCTAGCCCAGGTTGGCCTCTGGGCATGTGGGGGGTTGTCTAGATGGTTAATTGGCGGGGGAGGACCCAGTCCATTGTAAGTGGCACCACTGTGGAGACAGAAGCCCCTGATCTGTACGAGATAGGAGAAGGCTGGAGGAAAGCTAGCTAACAAGAGGAAGCGGGCAGTGTGGGCACATCCTTTCTCTCTGCTCTTGACTGTGGCTGGGCTGTGACTGGCTGCTTGAGTTCCTGCCATGGCTTCCCTGAAATAATGGCCTGTGACCTAGAAGTAGAAGCCAAGCAAACCCTGCCTCCCTTACTCTGCTTTTGGTCAGGGCATTTTATCACAGCAACAGAAAAGAAACTAGGGCAGCAGGTATAGAAGAATTCCAGGAGAGAGCCCAGCCCCGCCCGCCTGAAAATAAAGGCGCAATGGGTATTCTGGGAGTTAAGGAAAGTGCTAGATTCAGGGATCAAGGGGCAGAGACTTGACTCTTAGTAGGAGAGAGAGGCAGGAATAGATCACAAATATATATATATATTATATATAATATACATATATTATATAATGTTTTATATACACATATACTTTATATTATAAATTTTACAAATACATGTAATTTATTCTTTTATTTATGTAAATGCATTATATAATTATATGTCATGTAATTATATATTATAATTATGTATTATAATATATATACAATGAAGACTTTAGATCTGCCAGTATGAGTGGTGAACCCTGACAGCAATGGTGTTGGGATCCTGGCTGAACCCCTTAGACACCATGTGACATTGGACTAGGGAAGCTATGCTTTTGGAAATCAGCATTCCTTCTTTGCAAATGGGCTGCTAATGGCACTGACACACTCACACAGTTGTTTTGGTAGTTAAGTGAGGTGATGCATGTAAAATGTTGGGCACAGATCCCGGTGTGTATAACTGCTCAATAAATCATGGGCAGCAGGCCAGCCAGCCAGCTGGCTCAGCAAAAGAAAGGATGCTTGCCACAGAGGGGGGAGAGGGAGAGAGAGAGAGAGAGAGAGAGAGAGAGAGAGAGAGAGAGAGAGAGAGAGGAAAGGAGCAATCCCTGCAAGTCGTTCTTCGTTGGGCACAAGTGCCCTGCTGCACACACGTACACTCAGACACAATAAATAGACGGCCATCATGGATTACTGCCTGCTGTGGATGCCTCTTTTGATTAAATTTGGAAAAACTAGGGGCTGGAGTGATGGCTCAGCGGTTGAGAACACTGCCTGCTCTTGCAGAGGACCCATTTGGATCTCAGCGCCCACCTCAAGAAGGTCACAACCTCCTGTAAATTTCACCTCCAGGGAGTCTGGTGCCTTCATCTCCCATCTGAAGGCACCCTCATAGATGTGGTGTGCATAACACACACACACACACACACCCCACTGGAAAACTAAACAAATGTAAAAATAATTAAGATGAGATGAATTTGAAAAAGCAAATTGGAGTATCACTCTCATCTCTATTTTAAAAGAAGGAGGAGGAGGGACCGGAGGAGACAGAACCAGGAAGGGGGAGGAGAGGAGATACTAGAGGTGGTCTTGCTTTCACAGTTCTAAGTGTTTAAAAATATTTCAAATGAAAAGCTGACTAGTTGGAAAGGAGGAGGGAGGGCCCCAGTCTCAGGAAGGGGAGACATCACAGATGGGCTATCAAGAACTTCACAGAGTGTCACATCCATAGGTACCTGCCAGCTCAACCAGGGATGCAGCTCCTATGAGGACCAGATGCTTCTAATTGGCGAGGAATCCCATAGTTGATGCCCAAAGGAGAGAACAAATTCTCTGTCACCACATGGTTAGGGTTTTTTTTTCTTTCTTCCTTTCTTTTTTCCAAATGGAATGTGTTAACTCTTTCGAACAGGTACTGGATTTAGCCTCTCAAAAACCAGGTCCACAATAAGGAAATTCTTAAGAAAGAGGCTGGGGGACCAGAGAGATGGTTGAGTTGGCAAAGTGCTCTCCTTGTGTTCTAGTTTCTTTCCCACTGCTGTGCTAAAACACTGGATGATGGCAACTTAATGGAGGGCAGGACTCATTCAGCTTAAAATTCCAGGTCACACTCCATCATTGACGAAGTCAGGACAGGAACTCAAGCAGGGACCTAAAGCCGAAACCACAAAGGAATGCTCACAGGCTTATGCTTAGTTATATTTCTCCATAGCCAGGACCACTTGCCTAGGGAATGGCGCCATCCACAATGGACTGGACCTTCCCACACCAAATAACAATCAAGGCAAACCTCAAAAGACACCCCCCCAGGCCCATCTGATCTGGTGACTCTAGGTTGTGTCAAGCCGATGGTTAGCACTAACTAGGATATTCTGTATGCACAAGGATCTGAGTTCATTTTTAAGTTGTTTTTGAGACAGGGTTTCTCTGTGTAACAGCCCTAGCTGGCCTGAAACTTGCTTTGCAGACAAGGCTGGCCTCGAGCTCACAGAGATCTGCTTGCCTCTGCCTCCCAAGTTTGTAATCCTAGCACTTGGAGGACATAGAGGAAGATCCACAGTGTTTGCTAGGATGTCCCAGGTTCATTGAGAGACGCTGTCTCAAAAAAAAAGCAGGCAGTGTCTGAGGAATGGCACCCAACATTGGTCTCTTGCTTCCCCACTCAGATACACACACACACACACACACACACACACACACACACACACTGTGTGAGACTTTCCCCAGAAATATGAGAACATCCATTCATCACAGATACAGAACCCACAACAAACCAAAGTTAATGAATTTGCCAAAGTCCAACCTGACAAACCAATAAATGTCTTGGAGTTTCTAACAGGGGCATGGGTGAAGAGTTACTTAGAGGAGCAGGGATGACTCAAAGACCGCTACATCAGCAGAAACCCACCCTAGAATGTGTCACAACTCATGACAGCTAGGGCTCCTTGTGTGATTTCCAGGCAGCTAGCTATGTGGTAGAATGCCGACCCCAAGCAGTTGTTTGCTACTTCCACAAACTTGGGGATGGGTCTTGTGTGTCTTACTAGTTTCAGCTTTCCCACACATGTAAACTTGCTCGGTTTAATGAGCTTCCATCTTCCTTCCCGAGGATGAGTTTCAATCAGAAGGAAATACAACAGAATACACAACAGAATAGCTATAGTAGGGTAGGATGGGAGATAATTTGTTTGGTACTAATTCTTTGCTCAATAAACAATCATCGCCGGGCGTTGGTGGCGCACGCCTTTAATCCCAGCACTCGGGAGGCAGAGGCAGGCGGATCTGTGTAAGTTCGAGACCAGCCTGGACTACCAAGCGAGTTCCAGGACAGCCTCCAAAGCCACAGAGAAACCCTGTCTCGAAAAACCAAAAAAAAAAATAAAATAAAATAAACAATCATCAGTCTTATCTCTCCTTGGAGCTCTGGGAAGGGAAGACCTTGGATAATACTCTCCAACTTAATGTTTTAGCATGGGAGTCCATTAGTCATCTATTCATTGCTGCGAGACAATGCATGAGACAATTATTTTAAAAAGAAGGAAGGTTTGTTTGGCTCCTGGTTTCAGAGTTACACCTATTATGGCATGAAAGACATGGTAAAACAAAGCAGCTTGTGTCCCATGGGCAATTGAGTTGACAATCAAGAATAACCATCACTTCTCTTTGCCACAGAGACCATGACAGAAAGCCACTGAGATGACTAAGGTGACACCATCTTGTCCCAACGTTTATTTTAGATCTGATTTGATCAACATGTTTGTCGATAACTTTCTCACAAGGATCGTTTCACCACAACTGGTCAAAATGTGGAGAGCGACTGATCTTGGGGTCCTTACCACTAGAGAATACATCTACAGCACGACTCCTGCTCCTCAGGCTGTAAGATCCAGAGGACAAGCAAATGTGTGAGATTACATCTTCCAGAAATGATGGAGAAGCTTCAGTCATGATACTTCAACAATATGGCTGTGTAACCAAGACCTGAGCAAGAACCACAGCAATAGACAAGTGAGCTTGGAAGGGATAAACCTCACAGGGTCCCATCCCTAGACAAAGAACTGCAGGTAACTAAGGGATGCTTAGAGTAGGAGAGGTAGTCTTCTTCCAGGAAGGACCCCCCTAATTGGTTATCTAATACCAAGTGGTCAGCTCTGAAATCGTGTACATGAAACACAGAGCAGACTCAGTAAAATGCATGTGTGTATGTGTATGTTCAGACACAACACAACACAACACAACACACACACATACACACATGAGGCCAGTAATCTGAGGAGTGGGTAGCTATGTCATAAGAAGAGTTAGAGGTAATAAAGGGAATGTAGAAAAATGGTGTGATTTTATTTGATTTTTAAGTTTATCCAATAAACACACATACCACACAAAAAGGGGGAACTTTTCCAATTCCCTTAAAAAGAAAAAGGGTTGTGGGAGAGATTGCTCAATGGTAAAGCACTTGCTGAGCAAGCATGAAGACCAGAGTTTAGATGACCAACATCCAAGTGAATGCTGGGTGGTCATAGCCTTAGAAAGTAGAGATAGGGCATCCCCAGAAGAATATAGCTAACAAGACTAGACATATCAGTGAATTCTGGCTTTGGTGGAGAGATGTTCTCATTGAATAAGGTGCGAAAATGACTGAGGATGATTCCCAGTATCAACCTTGGACCTCCACACGCGCGCGCACACACACACACACACACACACACACACACACACACACACTTGAAACTGAAAAAGCAGGAATGAAGGGGTTTATTTTAGCTCACAGCTACAGAGGTTTCAGTCCATGGTCATGTGGACCCCAATGCTCTTAAGCCTGTGGCAAAGCAGAACATCATCATAGGAAAACACAGCAAAGAAAGGTACTCATGGAAGCCAGAGAGCAAGACAGAGATAGAGGAAAGCCAACATCCCCCTTAAAGGCACACCCCTGTAGGATCAAACTTCAAATTCTAAAACCTCCCAATACCATCTGTGATGATTAATCTTGTTGACTTAATTGGATCTGGAATGATCTAGGTGCTGTGCCTCCAGGAGGGTCTGAAAGGGAGTTTCCAAAGATTAACTGAGGGGAAAGACAAGCTTTTTCTAAGAGGGGATGGAAGCTTCCAGAAACCCAGATATAAATAATAAAGCCTTAAAAAAATTCCATCTTCCCTTTGTACCATTTTCTTCCAGAGCTCTCTCTTCCATATTGCCACCTGTGTTGAAGAGAGGGGCTGGTTTTTTAAATGTTTTATTGGTTTGTTCATTTATCAGTGCTGGGGTTGAAACTAGGGCCTTGTGCCTGGGAGGCAAGCACTCTGTCACTGACCCAAACTCCCAATCTCAAAAGTGCTTTTATTTACTCCTCCATTGAATGTTCCCAAAGTCTAGAAAAGGCTGGACCACATGGTAGAACTTTGCTTAACAACTATATGTATAACACGTGATCCCCCATCACGTTTCAACATTTACCTATTCTTCAATCCCCATACCTCACATGAACGCCATCTGTTCCTGTCTCTTGAAATTACCTTTCATCTCTCAAAGCATAGTGCATCTCCATCTCTCCCTACACTTTCTTCTGCCCAGAATCATTCCCAGAAATGGGCAACAGGACAAAGTAGACTGTCAAATCCTCAGCTTCTGACTATAGTTTCCTGCCTTTGGGGGCAAATAATATTTTATGAGAAGATGTCCATACATGTTTGCTTATGTATTGTGAACAGCTGTTTTGGCACTGCTAGGGCAGCACAGAGCCGGAGCTATTGAGACCATAGCAACCAAAGTATTCACTTTAGGGCCCTTTACAGACAAATGCTGCTAACCCTGGGTTATAGCAAAAGCACTCGCTGGTGATAAGACAGACCTCAGTATGAACCCTGCCCTGCTCAGTAGCGTGTATATGTGGACATTAGTAAGACGAATGTGTGGACAGGTAGATAAATGATGGATACATGCATATGTTTATAAGATAGATAGATAATGAGAGATGATTGATGGAGAGATGATAGAGACAATAGACACATGATAGACACATGATCCTTAGGTGATAAACAAGACAGACACACAGATACTAGATAGATGATAGGCAAATAGATACATAGACAGATGATAGATAATAGACAGATGTTAGGCAGATAAATAAATGATGGCAGATGCAAATATATGCACATAGATGATATTAGAGGATAGACAGATACATAGATACATAATAGATAATAGATACATGATAGACAAGTATATACATAGATAAGTGATAGAGAGAATAGACAGATGATAGGCAGATAAGTAGATATGTAGATGATGAATAGGTAGTGGATAGATGGATGAATGGATAGATGATAGACACGGATATACAGATAGATGATAGATAATAGACATGATAGGCAGATAGATAGATGAGATAGATAGATAGATAGATAGACAGACCCAGAGATGTAGATGATAAATAGGAGATAGATGATAGACAGATAAATTATAGATGATAGATAAGTAGATGGATAGATAGATGACTCTGAGATGTAGATAATAGTAGGTAGATTATAGACAAGTAGGTAGTAGATGGATGGATGGATAGATAGATTTGATAGACACAGATAGATATATAGATAGATGATAGATAATAGACAGACAGACAAACAGATGATGATAGACAGATGTGCCTGGGATGCTGGCAACACCTGTCTCTGCATGTAGCTGTGACAGAATTTCCACAGACAGATCATGAGAATTCTGATCTGATCAGTGGTTTTATCCATGGATTCCACATTTGGGATTTGATCAGAGAAAGTAAGTCACAAGGGGTGGACCTCTGAAAACTATGCCATGCCCCCTGACACTTCCTGTCGTGTTTCTGCTCCCTGGTTGGCATGGGGATTATACAATGTGCTTCTTAAATAGTCTACATGAACTTCACATTACTATAACAAAACACCTGAACTTCACTCACCAGTCATGGAAAACCACCAAGTGTTCGTGAGTAAGACTGTTAGTTAGCTAGATAGATTTGGTCATAACTTGTGGGGGGTTTTTTCAGTTTTTCATCACTATAATGAAATACCTGAGATAGGCTATGTGGTAGTTTGAATGTAATTGACCCCCATAATCTCACAGGGAGTGGCACTATTGGGAAGTATAGCTTTGTTAAAGGAGATGTGGTCTTGTTAGAGGGAGTGTGTCACTGTGGAGGCTGGATTTGAGGTCTCATATATGCTCATGACACCTCCCCGTATCACAGACCAAGTCCTATTGCCTGAAAGGTGTAGGACTCTCAGCTACTTCTCCAGTACCACGTCTGCCTGGACACCACCATGTCCTGCCGTGGTGATAATGGACTGAACCTCTGAAAATGTAAGCTAGCCCCATTAAATGGTTTCCCTTTATAAGAGTTGCCATGGTCATGGTGTCTCTTCACAGCAATAAAAACCCTAACTAACGGCTGGAGAGATAGCTCAGCGGTTAAGAGCACTGACTGTTCTTCCGGAGGTCCTGAGTTCAATTCCCAGCAACCACATGGTGGCTCACAACCACCTTGAATGAGATCTGGTGCCCTCCGCTGCATGCAGGCAGTAGACTGTATACACAATAAATAATTTTTTTTTTAAACCCTAACTAAGACAGGCTACTTATGATGAAAACAGTGTCTATTCAACTCAGAGTTCTGGAGGCTCAAGATCCAAGTGATGTCACCTAGAAGTGCATGAACAGGCTCCCTTTCTCTATCAATTAAAGAGTTAAAAGTTGAGAAAGAGACATTACCAAGGATGCCTAGAGAACTGCGGTCCCTTTGTGGGGTTCTTAGCTTCATTAACAAAAGAGCATAAGGACAGATACAGACGGAAGTTTGAAGACAACTGATTCAAGTTTAAAAGGGAGAGCCAAGGGCCAACAAGCTGCTTGGAGTGGAGGAGGAGACTGGAGAAGAGAAACACAGAAACTGCTTCAGCTTAGGTGGCCTGGTGACCAGGCACCTCAGTAGGCAGCCACATGATCAGAAGCACGGCTTTAGAAAAAGAGCTAAGCGGCCCGCATTAATTAGAAGTCCACAGCAGGCTCTGCCAACATTTAACAGAAAAAGAAAAAAAACAGAAAAAAGAAAAAAGAAATACTACACCTTTGAGCCTCAGATGAGTGAACAGATCCAGCTGAACCTCACCGTGGCTCTCCTCCTAAGGATGTCACCTCCAAGGAGGCAGGAATTCCAGGAAGGAAAGTGCATTATCTTAAGGTGAACCCTCCTTTCTAGGGGTGGTCCCTGAGAGAGGTTCCCTGACCTGTGCCACTGGATTAACCCTTAGGGAGAGACAGGAGAGTGTCTCTACCTAGTGGTAGATTCTATTCTCTCTCTCTCTCTCTCTCTCTCTCTCTCTCTCTCTCTCTCTCTCTCTCTCTCTCTCTCTCTCTCTCTCTCTCTCTCTCTCTCTCTCTTGGTTTTTCCAGACAGGGTTTCAGCTTTGGAGGCTGTCCTGGAATTCACTCTGTAGACCAGGCTGGCCTCGAACTCACAGAGATCCACCTGCCTCTGCCTCTCAAGTGCTGGGACTAAAAGTCCGCGCCTCCACCACCCAGCCATCTTTACACAGGCAGAGACAGCCAGTGTCCTTCTCTGACCATGGTACTGAAGGACCAAATGTCAACGGTCAATGGCGGTGTGTACCAGAAGCCAGCAAGTGCTTCCTCTGCCTTTTCTTCTGTCAGCTCATCTTGTTTATACATAAAATGGGTCTCACGTTTTCATATATGTACCTATCGCATTTTAGCCAGATTCACCACCATCGCCCCTCTCTTGTCCCCCTCCTCTTCGCAACTGGTCTTCTTCTTTTCTTTGGTGACTCAGTGAGTTCCGTTACGATTGCTTGAAGGAGTTGTACACAGGAACATGGACACCTCACCCGTGGCTACGTGACTAAAGAAAACATCTCTCCCTTTCCCAGCAACTGTTAACTGCATATAGCTCCTTGAGGGAGGCTTGTGAGCCCTTCCCCGACCCGTGAGAGACCGCTCAGAGGCCCAGTCTTGTGGAAGTCTTGGGCAGGTAGCTGCTGTGAGCTTATGGCTAAGTTGGCTCTCTACAGCACCCTATCTCGTTATCCAGCTCTTGCATTTTTTTTGCACCCGGCCCCTGATTTCTGCAATGTGCCTCGGGCCTTATAGCGGGGGATGTGGATGTCCCGTTTAGGGTCAAGCATTGAACAGTCACACAAAAGTGATTTTACCTTGAGTTAGGAACAGAGAATAAGAGACTTTCGAAAGCAATCTTCTGCCAAGCAGTGGTGGCGCACACCTTTAGCCCCAGCACTCAGGAGGCAGAGGCAGGAGGATCTCTATGAGTTCAAGGCCAGCCTGGTCTACTGAGTGAGTTCCAGGACAGCCAGGGCTACACAGAGAAACCCGGTCTCACACAAAAAGCAAACTTCCTGTGGAATTTTGTGACACCTCCCACTAGATTCCACCTCACAGGTTCCATAGCAACTACCAGTGGCATCATCTTGGAGAGTGAACCTTGAGCTGTGAGGGAATCTGCAGAATAACACAGATACTACCCAAGTACAGTGCTTATGAAAATAGAAGTAGACAAAGATACCATCGTTTCAACATAGATGCTTATGACAAGGCCACAGGGTAAAACGGATTTTCAGACCACAATCAGGTAGCAGACAGGGGTTTCCAGGGGAAAGTGACCATGAGGTGGCTAAGCATTCCATCTCCAGTGTGTAAAGGGAGTGTTCACCAAGAGGTGGAGCTTCTGCAGCCACTTTGTGAAATGTGGCCTTGGCTCCTTGAGACAGGGACTTCTGGAGGATGTCATCCCTGGATTATGCATTATGATTCCCTCTGCTCATACCTGTGCATGACTTTTCTTGGGGGGAATAAGCAAATGTCTAGTCACACCAGCAAGAGACCAAATAAAAGATTACAGCCAAGTCCACCTTAGTGGGGTTACCTACGACTGAGGGATCACTTCCAAGAACAGAAATGCCTCAAAAGCAGCTGCATCCCTGAAAAGACCCCCGCAGCCTGGGTGAGGAATCATGAAAGATGCATCCCTGGAGCCCCTTTCACGGCCTGTAGACAGCCTGAGCCACTGGAGACTCTGGGAGGTGGTAAACATAGTCAGAAAAATGGTTCACAGAGTAAGGTGCTTGCCACCAAGTCTGACAACCTGAGTTCAGTCCCTGGGACCCATGTGGTGAACGGAGAGAACCAGCTCCTAAGAGCTGTCCTCTGATTTCTACACACATGCCAAGGCAGGAGCACACATGTGTGTGCACACATGGGGTGCCCATGCCACAAGCAAGTCCAAGGTATCAGGAAAAAAAAAGACAAGACATCCAGCTGTTTGTACCAAGAGAATGCATGTGCTGCCTTTATTGCCAGGAGTGTGTGTGTGTGTGTGTGTGTGTGTGTGTGTGTGTGTGTGTGTCTTCATTGCAAGTGCTAAGAGGTCTCTCTCTTGTAGGGAGAGAGGAGCCTTATATACAGGTTTACATCACAGTGGAAAAACCCCAAGTGGAAGAGAGCTTGTTTTCCTCCTGCTGGTGTTGATGTCAGAGGATCAAGGCCAGGGCAGGAAGCCAGGACTAGAAAACAGGATGTACTTAGACTGGAAAACAGGACGGACTTGTTGACTGACCAGTGACTCACAGAGCCCCCGTGGGGGCTGGGACCCAACACACACACACACACACACACACACAAACAATTAATTATTAAAATGTAATAAATAAAGACGTATCTTTAAGCCCACCAGCAGTTTACAGAAATGTTATCAAACTTGTCTTTTTTGTGTACCTTTGTGTCTTAGAGTTTCCACTGCTGTGATAATCACCAGGACCAAAAGCAACATGAGGGGGAAAATTTTGGCTTCAACTCACAGTTCCACATCATGGTCCACCATCACAGGAAGTCAAGGTGAGGCACACAGAATCCATGGATGAGTACTGCTTGCTGGCTTGCTCCTCATAGCCTCATCCTGCTTTATTACACCATCCTGGACCTGGGTTTGGCCCCTCCCACAGTGGGCTGGACTCTCCTGTACCAATCACTAAATAAGAAAATGCCCCACAGGCCTGCCTGTTGCTGGAGTTTCTTTCCAGCCTGGTCCCTCAACTGATTAGCCCCAAATAAATACACAACGACTTATATTGATTTATAAGCTGTTGGCTGATGGCTAGGGCTTCTTACCGACCCATTTCTATTAATTATTTCCATGTGGTCTTATCTTACCAGAGAAGAGTCCGGACCTGTTACGCCTTCCTTCTTCCTCCGTTACATGGCCTCACTCTCTCTCTCTCTCACTCACTCTCTCTCTCTCTCTGTGTGTGTGTGTGTGTGTGTGTGTGTGTGTGTGTGTCTGCCTCTCTTTTCCTTCCTCTCCCCAGCATTCTTCTTGTCTCCTCCTTCCTCTTCTGGACAATCAGTGTTTTACTCATCAATATATATATAGAAGAACATCCCCCATCACTTTCCCATCCAGCCAATCTTACAGAGGTGTTTTCTCAATTAGGATTCCCTCTTCCCAGATATGTCTAGGCTCCTGTCAAGTTGACAAAATTCAACCATGGCACTTTTGGAGGGGCGTGTGTTTCTTGTTACTGTTGTGACAGTGGTGGTTGTGGGTTTTTTGGTTTTTTTGGGGGGTTGGTTTATTTGAGACAAGGTATCACTATGTACCCAAGTTGACTCAAATGCATGATCCTCCTGCCTCAGCCTCCTTAGTTCTTGGATGATAGGTGTGCGTTGCTATGCTCATCATATTTGTTTTTGGTGGTGGTGGTGATATAGTAATGGTGGTGGTTAATGGTGGTGATGGTTGATGGTGGTGATGGTTAACGGTAGTGGTACTTTTGCTATTTTTAAGATAGGGTTTCATGTAGCCCAGGCTAACCTGAAGCTTGGTGGGTAGTCACAAATAACCTTAAGTTCCTGATCCTCCTGCCTCTACATTCAAAATTCTTGGACTGCACACCTGCACCCTCAAGCCTCTCTTGCTTTTGTTCTTTACAGGCACGTACTTGTTCTTATATGTGGAGTGAAGTAAGAGCACTTGATACACACCTACAGCGGGTTATGGTCAAACTGGGGCCATATGTTTCTCCGTGACATGAAACTCTAAACTCTTCTCCTTTTGAAATCTGTAATGAATGGTTATGGGCTGTGGATACCAAAATGGAGTTAGATGAGAGGAATTGGGTCTAATGCACCAGAGAACGAGTTTCCTTTTATTGACTTGGAGTAGAACATAAATTCAGACCTGTCGAGGTAATAAAGTTAGTGAATGATGGGGAGGAATTAGTCAAACCCTTTGGAAATGAAATGAGGGAAGCAAGGAAGATCCGAGCACTGACTAAGATCCAAAACAAACAGCCAGCTGCAAGACCATGCCTCGTCTTCAGTCTGGTGTGCCTTAATCATTTACGGCCTTGGACGTGGTTCTTCCGCTGAAGACAAGGGCTCCGAACGAACACGAGGATAACGAATGTGGAAGACCATTATATTTAATATTCTAATGTCATTAAAGCAGCCTCAGCTGGAGAGCAAAGACTTTCCAAATTCATAATTTCTTGCTCCGACACACACCATGAAATGGGCTTTCTAAATCACAGGGGCACGTCCCAGCATCTCCTTTATTAAAATAATTCTATTTTATTTCCTGGATCTGTGCAGCCTAAGCAAGCATTCTAAATATTGAAGACACTGGGGGAGAAAGTGCTAGTGAAGGTGTGACTAGCAGCCTGCTGCCTGCATCTGCCTCCACGGAGAGCTGGCTCCGGAGTCTTCTTGCCTGGAGGACTGAGAAGATGGCTCAGCAGTTAAGGGGACTTGCTGCTCCTGCAGACGACCTGGGTTCAGTTCTCAGCATCCACATAGTGGTTCACAGCCATCCAGAGCTTCAATTCCAGGGGATCCAAAGTCCTTTACTGACCTGGTGGGCCCCAAGCACCCACACAGTATACATACTTACATGCAGGTAAAGCACTCGTCCACGTAAAATAAAATAAATAAATCTAAAATATTTTTAAAGAATCATCTTGGATTTAGCCTACACACTGTGTGTGTGTGTGTGTGTGTCTGTCTGTCTGTCTGTCTGTCTAAGTCTGTCAAAGTCTGTCTGTGTCTGTGTGGGGTGACATATGTGTATGCAAGTGTGGTACCTGTTTCTAGAGATCAGCAGTCAGAGGTCAGCACCTCAGCCATCATTCCTCAGGTGTCATCCATCTTGAATTTTGAGACAGGGTCTCTCACTGCGATTTGGGGCTTGTCTATTATGCTAGGTTGGGTGACAACAAATCCTTAGGAACTCTCCTGTCTCCACCTTTCCAGGGGTAGGGTTACAAAGACACACCACTATGCCCAGCCTTATACAGGGGTTTGGGAGCTCAGACTCAGGTTCCCAAGTCTGCACAGCCAGTTCTTTACCAACTGAGCATCTCGCCAGCCCAGATGTCCTCTTTGATTTGCATTTTCCATTTTATATGCAAATGGAAAAGGGGAAAGTGACTGACACACTGTGGTGGTTTGAATAGGAATGTAATCCATATGATGTGTCAAAATCATGTGTACTTTTGAGGGAATAGCACTTCTGTGTCCACTGAGGTCTTGGTCACTTAGGGCTCAGCTTCTGGAGAAGTGTCTTCCCTGGGTCAGGTCTTATTTCCCACTCTTTGTATCATTCTGTCAATGTCATTAAAGGGGGCTTTGAAAAACATCTTCCAGGTAAATCAGCTAGTGTGATGTCAAGAAACAAGGTTCTAGGTAAGTGCTCTAGAACTGAGTCACACCTTAACCCCTCATTGGGGGATACTAGGCAAACATCCTACCACCGAGCCATAACCCCAACCCCTTACAGCCGGCTTGCAAAGTTTTTCTTTTGAACATTTACTGGATTCCAAGAAGCATTCATCACAGTGGGTTTTCTGTTCCTGGTGTACTTGAACAGCTTCCGGGGTTGTGGGGGACACTTCCTGTAATGTCCCCCCTGGTGGAATGTTGCTACCTGGCAATGCAAGCATGCTCAGGCATAGATAGCTTTCTTACACAGCCCAGAACCTAACTATTGACAAATTGCCCAGACAATCTGTCCTGAGCATTTATCCCCTGAAAGTATCGTTCTTGACTGGATCATTTAATTCTCAGACTGCCTTCGATTGATGGGAAAGCCATTTGACTTGCAAAGCTGATTACAAATTATTTTCTGATTACAGATTTATTTTGTTTGTGACAAAACGCTTCCCGCTAATTGCTAAAATAATCTTGGAGGCACTTGCCTCCGAACACCTCATTTATTAACCCACTGCAGTCTCTCCCTCATCCATGTTTTCATCTTTTTTATTTATTTTAAACACCTATTTACAGGATCATTAATCTCAATCAATATCAGTTGAGAAACAACTAATCTGGGCTATAAGAAAGTCAAGAAACTAGCAAAGGACCTGAGATCGGAAGGTGGGGGCTTTCAACAGGAAGAAGGTAGAATCCACAGTGATATAGACAGGGAAGAGGGACTCCTGGAACCGGGTAGTTTAAATGGGGTGGGGAAACACTAGAGGAAGGAATACATGGAACATAGTACCTAGCACTAAAGACCTTTTGAAAAACTCATATGGGGACAACTACTTACTACACAAGTCTCTTAAATTATATGCATACTTGTGTAAAAGAGTTTAAACTGAATTACCTTAGAATAGAGCAACAATCCCTCTACTAGACATCACAGGTAAACGAATAAAAAGCCCAGGACTGTGAGTGGGTTACCTCTATTAGGCTTGTTGGCCGTAGGATTCCCAAACAGGCTATTGTTGATGGTATTGGCTGCCCTCCAGAAAAATTACATTAAGACCCTATTGCTGAAGATGCCACATTCTTGAATCATAGAGCGTGAAGACCTAAAGCTAGTGCTGTCCTGGAAGCTTGATCCGTACCGGCCATCCTTCATAGTGCTAGATGGTGCTGTGCACACTACCAGGGGAGGAAGGCAATCATCGTTCTCACTCAGTGTGAATCCTATGAACTACAGTAATAACTGACCTGGTAAGCGAGGGCCGCTGGGACAAGATCAGCACACATGCTGTGGGAGTAACTGCACACTTTCCGATTGGATGTGAAGACTGCTCCATAACATGGAACCCACACCTGGCATCGTTAATGGGGCCAAAAAAAACTACGCCCAGATACGTATAGACCCTAAGGAAGAATCTACCACAAAATGATTCTGCTAAATGACTATAGTACAAAACCAACTCCTGATGACTTACTGGTATAGGTATGTATTAGTGTTTCTGCCAGTCCTCATCAGGAAAGCTTATTCTTGGAGAAATCCCTTCTTCGTTTGCCTCTGGCCATCAAGAAAATTGGAAATAGCAGTAATAAAGTGTTTAGGAAGTATTCACAGTGTTTCAACAATACTGATAACTGAGCAGCAGTAGTAGTAGCAGTATGTCTGTGTGCCGGTGTGAGTGTGCATGTGGTTTTATTTTTTCCTTTTTTAAAATTTAAATTAGAGCCGGGCGGTGGTGGCACACGCCTTTAATCCCAGCACTCGGGAGGCAGAGGCAGGCGGATCTCTGTGAGTTCGAGGCCGGGCTGGACCGATAGCCTCCAAAACAATACAGAGAAACCCTGTCTCGTAAAAACAAAAAGTAAAATAAATAAATAAATAAATAAATACATAAATAAAAATAAAATTTAAATTAGAAACGAGCTTCTTTTACATGTCACTCCCAGTTCCCTCCCCCCCGTCTCTGACCATCTAAAACCATCTGGCCCTGAACTTTTGTTGTTGTTGTTGGGAGACTTTTGATGACTGCTATTTCCATAGGGATTATAGGTCTATTTAAACTGCTTATCTGTTCTTGATTTAATTTTGGCAAGTGATATATGTCCAGAAAATTGTCCGTTTCCTTTAGATTTTCTAATTTTGTGGAGTACAGGTTTTCAATGTATGACCTGATGATTCTCTGCACTTCCTCAGTGTCCGTTTTTATTTCTGATTTTGTTAATTTGCATGCCCACTCTCTGCAGTTTGGTAACCTTGGATAAAAGTTGTCTATTTTGTTGATTTTTCTCGAAGACCCAACTCTTTGTTACATTGATTCTTTGTATTGTTTTCCTAGTTTCTACTTTATTGATTTCAGCACTCAATTTGATTATTTTCTGGCATCTACTCTTCCTGGGGGAGTTTGCTTCTTTGTGTTCTAGAGCTTTCAGGTGTGCTGTTAATTATCTAGTGAAACTCTTCTCTAGTTTCTTCATATGAGCACTTAGTGCTATGAACTTTCCTCTTAGCACTGCTTTCAAAGTGTCTCATAAGTTGGGTATGTTGTGTCTTCATTCTCATTGAATTTGAGGAAGTCTTTAATTTTTTTTATTTCTTCCTTGACCCAGGAATGATGCATTTGCACATTGTTCAATTTCCATAAGTTTGTAGGGTTTCTGCAATTTGTGTTGTTTTGAATTCTAACTTTAAAGCATGGTAGTCTGATAGGATACAGGGGGTTATTCCAATTTTTTGTACCTGTTGAGGTTTGCTATGTTGCCAAGTATATGGTCTGTTTTAGAGAAGGTTCCATGTGGCTCTAAGAAGGTATATTCTTTTGCGTTTGGATGGAATGTTCTATAGATGTTTGTTAAACCCAATTGGGTCATAACTTCTATTAGTTCCTTTGTTTCTTTGTTAAGGTTCTGTCTGGTGGTCCTGTCTAGTGGTGAGAGTGGGGTGTTGAATTCTCCCACTATAAGTGTGTGAGGTCTTATTATGATTTGAGCTTTAGTAATGATTCTTTCATGAATATGTGTACCTTTGTATTTGAAGCATAGATGTTCAGAACTGAAACTTCATCCCGATGGATTTCTCCTGTGATGAATATGAAATGACATCCTTCATCTCTTTTGATTGATTTTAGTTTAAAATCTAATTTGTTATACATTAGGATTGCTACCCCAACTTGTTTCCTGGGTCCATTTAATTGAAAAATCTTTTCCCAACCCTTAACTCTGAGGTATCGTCTGTCTTTGAAGTTGAGGTGTTTCTTGTATGCAGGAGAAGGATGGGTTCTATCTTCTTATTCATTCTGTTAGCCTGTGTCTTTTTATGTGTGAGTTAAGGCCATTAATATTGAGGGATATTAATGACCAATGATTGTTCATTCTTGTTTGTTTTTGATTTTGTGGTGGAATTGTGTGTGGATTTCCACTTTTTTTTCTTTTGGCTATTGGTAAAGTGGGATTACATATTACCTATGTTTTTCTGGTTGTAGTTAACTTCCTTAGGTTTGAGTTTTCCTTCCAGAACTTTCTGTAGGGATGGATTAGTGGATATGTATTGTTTAAATCTGATTTTGTCATGGAATATCTTGTTTTCTCCATCTATAGTGATTGAAAGCTTTGCTGGGTATAGTAGTCTGGGTTGGCATCTGTGGTCTCTTAGTGTTGTTAGAATATCTGTCCATGACCTTCTGGCTTTCAGAGTTTCCATGGAGAAGTCAGATGTAATTCTAACAGGTTTGCCTTTATATGTTACTTGACATTTTCCCTTAGCTGCTCTTAATATTCTTTATTCTGTATGTTTTGTGTTTTGATTATTATGTGGCAAGGGGACTTTTTTGTGGTCCACTCTATTTGGTATCCTGAAAGCTGCTTGTACTTTCATTGGCATGTCTTTCTTTAGGTTGGGAAAGTTTTCTTCTATGATTTTGTTGAATATGTTTTCTACACCTTTGAGGTGGGTTTCTTCACCTTCTTCTATACCTATTATTCTTAGGTTTGGTCTTTTCACGGTGACCCATATTTCCTGTATATTTTGTGTTAGGGATTTGGTGGACTTGAGATTTTCTTTGGTCGATGAACCTGTTTCTCCTAGTGTTACCTTCAATGCCCGAGATTCTCTCTTCCATCTCTTTTATTCTGCTGGTTATGCTTGCATCTGTAGTTCCTGATCATTTACCCAGCTTTCTATTTCCAGCGTTCCCCCAGTTTGTGTCTTCTTTAATGTCTCTATTTCAGTTTTCAGGTCTTAAACTGTTTCCTTCGTCAGTTTGATTGTTTGTTCTTGGCTTTCTTTAAGAGATTTGTTGATTTCTTGTACTTTTTGTTTGTTTTTTTCTTCCATCTCTTTAAAGGATTTTTTCATCTCCTCTTTGAGGGCCTCTATCATTTTCATGAAGTTGTTCTTAAGGTCATTCTCTTCTGCTTCATCTGCGTTGATGTTCAGGTCTTGCTGGTGTAGATTATTTTTATATTGTCTTCTTCCCATCCCTTCTTCAGGTGGGTACAGAAGGAGTCTCTTCCTCTCCTGGTGGTATGGGTCCAAGATTCCCTTCTGGAGGTACAAGCAGGTCCAATACTCCAATGGGTCTCCTCTTCCCATGGGTGGAGTTGGGACTAGTACTGGGGCCATGGCAGTCTCTGGGTGGGCTGTATCACCGGGGTGGGTTCCCAATGTGCAGTCCCCAGATCTCAGGTGGCTCCAAGCAGGGCACCAGAAGGCTGGCCAGAAACAGGCCCATGCTTATCTCACCCCGTGGGTGGAGAAAGGGACTAGGATGCTGGCAGTCTCTGGGTGGACTGGACTGCCAGGATGGGATCCCCAGTTGTGCAGTCCCCAGGCCTCAGGCAGCTCTTATCAGGGTACCAGAAGGTGGGCTGGAAACACGCCCAAGCTTACCTAGTCCTGTGGACAGAGAAGGTGACTAGGACACTGGCAATCTCTGGTTGGACTGGACCGCCAGTATGGGATCCCCAGTGTGCAGTACTCAGGCCTCAGGTAGCTCCAAACCATGCATGTGGTTTTAGATAGAGCCCAGGGCCTTGTACATGCTAGGCAAGTGTCTATCACTGAGCCATGCATACCCAAAGTCCTTCATTGGGTTGTTCTAAAAAGTGTTCTACCACTGAGGTACATCCCCCAGTGGGGGATTCTGAACAGGTTCTCTAACTCTGAGCCATGTCCCTAGCACCTTACTGGGGGATTCAAGCAAATGTTCTACTAGTAGCACATATTTAGAACTCAGGAAATAGAAACAAGAGGATCGATTCAACCTTGGCTACCTAATGAGTTGGAAGCCAGCCTAGACGACAAGAAACTCTGTCTCAAAAATAAGGGGGGGGGGATATGAGGGACTGGAGAGATGGCTCTGTGGTTAAAAGCATTTGATCTTCTAAAAGACACAAGTTTGGTTCCTATAAATAGCTCACAACCACCTAAAACTAAAGATTCAGAGAATACATCTTCTTCTAGCTTTTTGGGCACCACACTAACATACCACACACAGAGAGGGGGGGAGGGAGGGAGGGAGAGAGAGAGAAGGGGAGGGGGAGGGAGAGAGAGCAAGACACAGAAATGCATACACATAATTTAAAATTTTAAGAAAAGGAAAAGAGAAGATTTTTTACCTCACTCCTATCTCCATCTCTACTTGGCCAAAGTTCATGCCAAGCTGACCTTCATTCGTTTGCCTTTTGGGATCTAGTTCAAGCCCAGCTCTGCGAAGACTTCCTTGCTGGTGGCTGTTATACTCATTGCAAGGGCCCTTCCTGGACCTGGCAGGGAACTGCCTATAATTATCCCTAATGTACTCCTGGAGCAAAGATATGCACACTAAGAGCCAAAATAGAAGGTTAACTACAAACTGTGTAGTAATGCAATTACCTCCCAATTATCCTTTCCAATACTTAGGGAATGAATAGGAGACATTAAGCCCAACTCTGCAGGAGAGTCTCTGGTTTTTGCCAGTGGAGTGGAGGCTGGAAGAAGCAGAAGATAGAGCAGCAATCAATGGATGCTGGTGGGGATGGATGTAGGTGATAACGGCACCTGATGCAATTATCCCTGTGGGTATCAAATCACCTTTTTCTCCAGATTAGGTTTTGTTTTGTCGTTGTTGCCTTGTTTTGTCTTGTTTTGAGTCAGGGTATCACCTTGCAGCCCCTGCTGTCCTCAGGCTTGTAACAATCCTCCTGCCTCTGCCTTTCAAGGGACAAGATAACAGATGTGAGCCACTGTGCCCTGTGACGCTGGGTTTCATCCCCATTCTTCCACTCATGGCCTGGGGTGATGCCTAAA
This sequence comes from Mesocricetus auratus, assembly GCF_017639785.1. NCBI lineage: Eukaryota > Metazoa > Chordata > Mammalia > Rodentia > Cricetidae > Mesocricetus > Mesocricetus auratus. Next base: position 24,031,214 of record NW_024429206.1, read on the forward strand.
TTGGGTAAAGTGCTTGTGGAACAAGCATGGGGAGCTGAGTTCAACACCCGGAGCTCACATAAAGCCTGTATGGTGGTGCGCATGTCAACAACACCAGCACCCCTGCTTTGAGGTGGGAGGCAGAGACCAAAATCTCCAGAGGCTTGTAAGCTACAGCTATACAGAACAGCTAACTGTAAAGAGACAGTTTTAAACAAGATGAAAAGCAAGGACTAATGCCTGGGTACATGCACACCCACCTTCATTCACACACACACACACACACACACACACACACACGCACGCACGCACGCACGCACACAGGTGCACACGCAGATACATACACATAAGTTTAAAAGTATTTTTTTAAACAAAGCGGGAGTTCGTTTTGAGTGAGAGTGTTGCAGAGATGCTAAGAGTGGACATGGGGAAGCAGCAGCAGGCAGGGAATGGAGAACACTTTGCACCAGCGTCACCAACATCTGCATCCCTCTGACATCACACAGTCACTCTATCAAGCAGGTCTTCAGCAACTGCGGCCAAAAAAAGAAAGAAAGAAAAGAAAAAGAAAGGCCATGTGTCTACAATGGTCAGCTTTACTCTGTGACCTCCTTCTCCCGCTGCTCCATCCACTAGCAGACATTATTCTTTAATCTAATCTATCTTCTGTGTTAACACAGGCTGATACGAATATGAATTGATATGGAATAAATCACTGCCAAGGGCGGGGGCTTACGCAGCAGGTTTGTGTGCTACAAGGCTGGAGTGATGGTTCGGTGGTCAAGGGCACTTCTTATTTTTGCAGAAGACCCGGGTTTGATTCCCAGCATCTACATTAGCGGCTCACAATAGTCTATAACTCCAGTTCCAGAGGATCCAGTGCCTTCTTGTCCTCTGTCTTTCGTGTATGTCTGGCACACACATGGTGCACAGAAATACATCTGAACAAAACACTCATACACATAAAATAAATAAATCTTTTTGGGTTTCATGTGTGAGTAGGTATATGCATCCATGCATGCACATGTGTGTCTGTGTGTGTATGTTTATGTCTTTCCTCGGGAAACATCCACTTTGTTTCTGGAGATGGGATTTCTCACTGGCCTGGAGTTGACAAGTAGGCTAAGCTGCCTGGCTATCACATCCCAAGGACCCACCTGTCTCTACCTCCCCAGTGCTGGGATCGTAAGCACCTATTCTATTGCCTTTTTCCCCATGGGTAGTGGTGGTTAAACTCAGTTCCTCATGCTTATATGGTGTTCTAGTTTCATTTCCATCATCATGATAAAATATTCTTACAAAAAGCAACTTAGCCAGGCAGTGGTGGTGCACGCCTTTAATCCCAGCACTCAGGAGGCATAGGTAGGTGGAGCTCTGTGAATTCAAGATCAGCCTGGTCTACAAAGCGAGTTCTGGGACAGCCAGAGCTGTTACACAGAGAAATCCTGTCTAAAAAAAAAAGGCGCCGGGCGGTGGTGGCGCACGCCTTTAATCCCAGCACTCGAGAGGCAGAGGCAGGCGGATCTCTGTGAGTTCGAGGCCGGGCTGGCCCGATAGCCTCCGAAACAACACAGAGAAACCCTGTCTCGTAAAAACCAAAAAAAAAAAAAAAAAAAAAGGCAACTTAGGGGACAAAAGGTTTATTTCAGCTCACAATTCTAGATTAAAGTAAATTCTTTTAAGGGAGTCAAGACAGAACCTGGAAGAGGCTAGGCCCCTCACATCCAGAGTCAACAGCAGAGAGGAATGAATGCATGCAAACTCAAGTACTTGCTTGCTTGTGCTCAAGTTGATTTCTCCACTTTTACACAGTTCATAAACTCTGCCTAGAGAATGGTGCCACCCATGGTGGGCTGGGTCTTCCTACACCAATTAACTTAATGAAGACAGTCCCCCATAGACACGCCTACTGGTCAACCTCAGCTAAACAATCCCTCACTGAGACCCTCTTCCCAGGTAACTCTAGGTTGTGACACATTGGGAATGCTAACCGTCTCACACAGTAAGCACTTGTTGATGAAGCTATCTCCCTCAGCTCCAACAGAACCCGTGTTTAATCTGAGATGTATGTTCTGTGATAAAATTGACTGATCTGGATAGCAACCACTGCAGAAAGAAGGCATTGCAAAGTGCAAGTCTGGGCATAGAGAGATGCTCAGTGATTAATAATAGCACATAGTGCTGCTGCAGAGGACTTGGGTTCAGTTCCTGCCACACATGTCCAGCAGTAACACCTGCTAAGTCCAGCTCCAGGGAACCCAGAGCCCTCTTTGAGTGTCTCTACAAGCAACTGGACTCAAGAGCATATACCTACACACACACACACACACACACACACACACACACACACACACATTTTTATTGTCTTTCATGGTGGAATCTCCTGCCTAGGCCTTGCTCAGGTGCCTCCAGACTGGGACCTGGAGAAATGCCTCAGTGGATACACGTGCATGTTGTGCAAGCATGCCAACCTGTTTTAAGGTCACCAGCACACACATAAAAAGCCAGATGAAGTCATACAAACTTGTAACCCCAAAGCTGTCAGGCTGAAGACACCATGATCACTGGGGTTTTCTGGGTAACAGCATAGATGAACATTGGCATGCTCCAGCTTCAGTGAGGGGCCCTGTCTCGAGGGAATAAGGAACAGAGTGATAGAGGAAGCCTCCTCTGGCTTCCAGTACACACGCATGAGCACATGCACCAGCATACACACGTACACACATGCACACACAATACACGCAAAAGAGTCCCTATACTTACCCACCATTCTGTTTCCCAAGTGCTCCCCCAACTCAATACCATCCCAAGTTCGCCCACACAGATATGGAAGCTGATGGATTCGGATGCCTCCTTGGGGGCAGTGCCGCGGCCACATCGATTCCTGGTTTCCAAGATCCTTTTAAAGAGTTGCAATCAGGCCCGGGGAGGCAAGAGCGCTGCAGTTCAATTCCTGTCACCCATGTCCAGTGGCTCACAGCTGCCTGTATCCCCAGCGCTAGGGCACCCAGCACCTTCTTCTGGCTTCTTCAGGCACCTACATGCATGTGTGCATACAAAAACACACATGTCGACATATTTTACAAGCATATATTTTATAAGCACATAATCACAAGGAAAAGAAATCGTTTTATGAGAACTAACAAGCTGAAATCCCAGAATCCCTTGTAATACTCAGGAGTGATGGCCACCAAACATGAGACAGGAAAGATAGTCAGCCCCATTAAGGGACAGATTCTACAGCCAGAAGAGAAACCTCACCAGCAGGGCCTGTGAAGAGAGGAGTTTAATCCAAACTGGTCTCAGCTAACACAGAAGAATGGAGGCAGTCGAGCAACCATATCCCCACTCCAAATGGAAAGATGCCCAGGTTCCATCAACTGCTTTTCCAAATGCCCCAGGAAACCCAGGCTGCTGCTTATAACAAAGCCAGACATGATCCCACCACAGAGAGAGAGAGAGAGAGAGAGAGAGAGAGAGAGAGAGAGAGAGAGAGAGAGAGAAAAGAGAGAGGTATGCCTTTTATAAGGCCAGTTGGCCCATTTTGTTTGGTGTAATTTATTACTCTGTGCATATCAATACTGCAATTGTCAGCCCCGCAGACATTTTCCATTTTAATAGTTCGCATGAGGTATCGCATTATCGATCCTACACCACTAAATAAAAAACTCGTTTGTCAGGGGAACACGAAATGGCTTTTAATGGACACAGCCAAACACCTGCTACTAGTTAGAGAAGAAAAATAACCATCCCAGCATGGGGATATTTGGAAATGGCCTTGCTGTGTGACTTTCCCTTGGGGATGCATGAAGAACTGTCTATTTATTCCAGATAGGACATGCAGACCAGAGAAAAGATTCCCATTCCACCCAAGTTGAGCAGAATGAACCAATGAGCTCACTGGGGTTACTCACAGGTGCATGGGTGAGGGGTCACTCACAGGATCATGGAATCAAAGGCAACAGTGCCACCAAAAACAATGACATCCTAACATGGGAGATGACCCCACAAGAACTTCTCAGAGTCCCACCTTCATTCTAGGCCTCACTTAAATATTCCAACACCTCCCAAGGCCTGCAGAGCAAGAAATGGCCAAAATTCCAGGAAGGATCCTGTGGCTCCCCCACCCCCTCTGTTACCTTGACTGTAGACTTTCTGCTTATTTTGTTGCCCTGACTACAGGGCCAAGCATTCTGGAGGTCAGCACAGTAATTTCTGCTCAAGATGGCAAATGTCATGTGATGCACAGATGAAAAAGCCAGACTCTGCAAGTCCTGAAATGCTCCGCCTTAAGAAGGATTGGTCTTCTTGGAAAACAGGAAGTAACTTCTAGAACACTGGAAGGTTAAGATCCTCATTGAGAATTGGAAGCAGAACCCTTGATCACGTGTCATAGTCAGGGTTAGTATTGACACACCATGACCAAAAGCAAGATGGGAAGGAAAGGGTTTATTGTGCTTAAGTTTCCACACGGTGGTCCATCACTGAAGGAAGTCAGGATAGGAACTCAAACAGGACAGGACCCTGGAGGCAGGAACTGAAGCAGAGGCCATGGTGGGAGCTGCTTACTGCCTTGTTATTCATGGTTTTCTCAACCTGCTTTCTTATGGAACCCAGGACCACCAGCCCAAGGATGGCACCACTCACAACAAGCTGGGCTCTCCCCTATCAATGCCCTACAGGCTTGCCTGCAACCTGGTCTTATGAAGGCATTTTCTTAATTGAGGTTCCCTCCTCTTAGGTGACTTTAGCTTGTGTCAAGTCGACATAAAACCATGCAACACATCAGTATCAGCTATATGTGGGTCATCTTTATTGTCTTACATCCTCCTGGCAATCCTGAAATGCATGGACTCTACTTGAGGGAGCAAAGTGCAGAAACCTAAGCTAAAGTTCATGATCCATCATTTAGCAGAAGTCTGACAGATGATGACTCCAGGGTTGGCACTGCTGCTCCTTGAGTTTAGGACTCTGGGCCAGTATCACTACCTTCCTCTTGATTACTCCCACAGATCCTATCTTGCTTTTCCTGGTGCTGTGATAAGATACTCTGACAAGGGGCTGGAGAAATGGCTCAGCAGTTAAGAGCAATGACTGCTGCTCTTCCAGAGGTCCCGGGTTCAATTCCCAGCACTCACATGGCAGCTCCCAACTGTCTGAAACTTCAGTTCTAGGGGATCCAAAACCCTCACACAGACATACATACTGACAAGACATCAATGCACATAAAAATAACAATAATTTAAAAAGAAAGATGCTCTGACAAAAGCAACTGAAGGGGAAAGGGCTTATTCTAGCTCACGGCTCATGGTTGGGCAATCTGTCTTGGTGGCAGAAGCCAGCGTGGCGGCATCGTGAAGCAGGTAGTCATATGACATCCACCATCTTCGCTCTCTCCATCTATCATCTATCATTCCTGGGTCCCTGCCAGTGGATGGGACCATTGGTCAGGAGTTAGCAAGGGGGAAGGGAATCAGGAAAGGGGTCAAAGGAAGAAAAGTGATGTTCTCACACACAAAAGAAACACCATCCTCCCCACCCACTGCCATGGGAAGGAGACAACCTTCCCATGCAACATCTGGAGTGGGCTTATCAAACAAAGCATCCCCTAACCAGGGCCACCTATGAAGTAGAGGCCATTTTTTTGGACAATAACATATTTTTTCTGACTATTCCAGTCAAGCAATACCATCTTTGGTTGTGGTTCATTTTGGGGTTTTTTGTTTGTTTGTTTTGTTTTGTTTTTTGTTTTGTGTTTTCCTGTTTGAGGTGAGGAAACAAAATGTGGAGAAGGAGATCAAGGGAGGGATGGCCTGGGGTCCTATCCAAGGATTCGCTCAGAGACCACTTGGTGGTCTTCCAGCATTAGAGATGCCACCCTTCCCAACAGGGTGCTGTCTGTTCCAATAAATGTTTGCGCCTCTTCCAAGTCTTCCCTTTGTCCCCAGTCATTTAATTCTCCCTTCACCTCTAAAAAGAACCCAGACAGCTGGGCATCTGACCCATAGTGCAGACACTCCTGTGACATAATCCTCAATGGCTTGATCTTTTCACCTCAATGAACATAATCAAGATAATCTTCCAAAAACAGCCCTAGAGGCCTGTCTCCCAGATAATACTAAGATTCTGTGAAGTCGGCTGTTAACACTAACCATCACAGAGCCATAAGGCCTCTGACAAGAAAGCAGCCAGCCATGTATCAGTCATTTTTAGATCTGGGAAACATAATATTATAGCTTAAATCTGAAATTTGTCCCCCAAGGCTTACATTTTTAAAGGAATGCTCTCCAACTGCTGTGATTGGAATATAAGAGGCTGATTCATCAGTACATGTTATGAAGTTATTTCCTCCAAACTAAAATGTTCCCTCCTAGGAGGTAGGTTCTCAAGATTTTGGAAGTACATGAAATATATAAGGCCCAGGAAATAAAACTCACAAGGCTCAGGAAGCTCCTGAAACATATAGGATTCACAAAGCCTCTCCCCAAGGCTGTATAAGAAGTAACAGTTGGTAGAGAAGAGAGACTCTGTTCAGTGGAGCTGCCTATAAGACATTCCGGGAGCTCAGGAGACATCACCCACATTGAGGTGGGCTTTTGGTAATGTAATTGCCATTGAACGATTCATGTTCCTGTAAATAACCCCTCACCTATACTTCTGTAAGTAACCCTAAGAAACTCACTGTTTCACTAAGTTAGACTTGCGTGGAGCCACTTCTTTGATCTGTCCTTGGTGTCCTTTCTGGAGTGAGTAAATATTTATCTGCACCTCTCCAGGAAAAGTCACAACAATGGGTTAATACACTGATGCATGATGTGCTCACAGGCTATTAAAAGGTAGATGTGTTTCTAATAAATGGGTCACTGGAGCATGTGCATTAAAGTACCATTCATTGTTCCCAGTACCTTTCTTCCTCTGCCTGCTTCCTGCCACCATGAGGTAAACAATCTTCTCCATCACCATGGTATTCTTCCTTGCCTCAGACCCAAAGCAATGGACCCAAACAACCATGGGCTGAAAATTTCCAAAACCACAAACCAAAACAAATCTTTGTTCTCTTAAGTTGTTCTTCTTGGGTACTTTATCACAGCAACAAAATGTTAACTGATACAGTGCATATGTGGGGAGCATTTGGAGATCATAGGTTGCCCCTCCAGAATCTTGAAGGGAGTAACAAACTCCCCAAGGAGGTTCAAGAAATAAAATAAATGAAACTTACTAGGCATCTCTGTGTTGCTAACTCAGAAGAGGTAGACCAGATGATTAGTTCAGGTTAATGGGCAAGCAGAGCCTGGGATTGTTTGAATCAGACAAATAAATATCTCTGACATACAGCATATATGGTACCTATATAAAACTTGGCAAAGAAGAAACTTACCTCATTTGTTAAATCATTTGAAGTACAGTTAGAGACTGCAATGTTCATCTAGCTGTGGTATATGTCACTCCACTGACGGCCAGGGTTAGTTCAGCTGATTTGCTGATTAGGTGAATGTTCCTGTTACCAGAGTTTCAGCATCAAAGCCTGGGCACCGATGGTCCTCACAAGCTGGGCTGTTACTCATCCTCAACAGGTCAACTTTCAAGACATGTAATGAAAAGCAAAGAAAAGGGAAGTATTCGTTATAGTCCCATTAAGAAGAAGAACAAATACAGATGTCCGAGTGATTCTCCAAGTCCATCTTTGGGGTCATGACATGATATTGAAGTTTAAACAGAGGGCAAGGGGCATGCACAGCTAGGCATCCCTGGTCAAGGGGTAGTCCTGTTCATCACTGACACACTATAGATTGGGTTACAATGCAAGTGGTCTGACCAGCTGCCAAAACTGTGTGGAATCTCTTCCCAAGAAACAAATTCCTTCTCTAACTTGTACCAGGATTCAAAATTCTCCTCTCCAGCTTAACATTCCTGGGTAAAGCTCAACTTCTTAGAGTCCATTGTCTCAATAGCCACATAGTGAAAGGAGAGGAATGATACCTTCCTTCCTGCCAAGATGGTTATAGCTCCTCATTCACCACTACATGAACATCATTCCCAAAGTTGTGTGCTCCGTCGAGGAGAACAACCTTCTCCAATAGAGACGTTCTTCAGTTGAGGGAATATGGGCAGCTGTAATACTATACCAAACAGAACTGCCGAAACATGGCCTCAATGTCCATCTGCAAGAATGTAGAGTAGCCAAGCTTCCCAGACACTAGACACATATAAATTAGATATTGCATGTAGCAATCTGTATTTCTGAAAATAAATAAGTGAATTTTAAGATTTCAGAGTGTGTGTGTGCACATGAGTGTGTGTGTGTGTGTGTGTGTGTGTGTGTGTGTGTATGCTCCCTTAGAGGTGAGAAGAGGGCATTGGATCCCCTATAATTGGGATTTATAGGCAGTTATGAGTCACTGGGAACTGAACTCTGGTCCTCTGCAAGAGCAGCTATCACTTCTAACTACTAGGCCATCTCTCTAACCCCATAACATAATGTTTTTGTTTTTATGTATTTGGGTGTTTTGTTTGCATGCAGTGCTGTTGAGTTCAGAAGAGGGCACTGGGCCCCCTAGGACTGGAATCACAGACAGCTGTGAGTCATCTCGTGGGTGCTGGGTATTGAATCTGGACCTATAGAAGAATAGCCAGTGCTCTTAACCATTGAGCCATCTCTCCAGGCCCCAACAAAATAAAAATTTAAAACACAAATTTAATAAGGTTCATCCTGTAACTGGAGAAGGAAGTCCTGCCCCCTAGATACACTTCTGATCTCATGGCCATAATGAAATGTCCCATGTAAGAGAAATCACTTAAACACTGAGTGCTTTGCGCACAAGTCTGGAAAAGAAATGAATCGGTTTCAGTAGAGCTAGTAGAGGGCTCAAATTCTTTTTCCAGCCTGGTGGCTAACATCAACCATCTGAAGCTGTAGACGACCATACCCTTCTTGTTAATTCCAGCGCACACTGCTTTCATGGGGCTGCTTCAACTGAAATAGAGAGCTGCAGGGTTGGAGAGGTGACCTAGTGGTTAAGAATGTTTGTTGCTCTTGCAGAAGACCATTCTAATTCCCAGCATCCATACTGGGGGGGCAGACAACTGCCTGTAACTCCAGCCCTAAGAGATGTGGCACCCTCTTCTGACCTCCACAGGTATCTGCAAGCTCTCTCTCTCTCTCTCTCTCTCTCTCTCTCTCTCTCTCTCTCTCTCTCTCTCTCTCTCTCTCTCTCTCCCTCTCTCACACACACATACACACACACACACACACACACGCTCATAAATAAAAATAAAATAAATCTTAAAAACAAAAACGGAGGCTGCAAAACTGCAGCCATCACTCCTGATGCAGACTTCCACCATGTGTCTTGTCTCAGTGTTTCAGATTTCATGGTTGCTGAGTGCATCTAAGGAAGAAGCGACGTGCTCTAATTTGCAAGTGTGCTTACATTAATAATGCTGTAGAGTGCCTACCTGCCCTGTTCTCTTTACACAGGACTGCAGTGACTTGCCAACGGCTTGCCTGCTTCGACAAGGTACCTGTGACAGCTCCCTTGTCCCGGCGGAGTCAAATCTGTAGAGGATGTCATCCGATGTGACAAACTGACAAGACAGGGCTGTCAATCTCCCAGGTGGGGACGAGCTGCTGAGACTGACATGCGCTAAGGGTCACCATGAATCTGGCGGTTAATATGCTTAGCTGCTGACAGCTGGGAAAGCTTGGCCCAGACGGTTCAGAGGCTGCACATTCATCACCTCGCTGGCCTTAGAAGCATGGAAGGGTGACTGACGTGTGGGTGTATCTCACCTGGGTGATGACAGCCCTTGCAAAGGCTTTTGAAGAGCCTTTCTCCCACCAATAATGAAGTGACAACAGTGTCACCACTAGACGTTACCTGTGGTTCACAGGCTCTGCTCCACAAACCGCCCTGAGTCACAGACCTGAAGGAACCCTTAAACACCCTTTGACCTAATTCCATAAATTAAAAAAAAAACAGTACCCAAGATCAGAGGCCTTGGAGTTGACAAATGTAATTAATAACAATGGTAAGCAAGGATTCCCTTCCAGTTACATTACGTCAGTAATGCCCTTGGCCATCCTCAGTCCAAGACACACACTGGGGATTTTAATAAGTATCCACCAATCCTGCTGTCAGCTTTGGTAACATATGCTTCTTTTTTGTGTGAGCAGCAATTACTGAAGAGACTTACAACTGGTCGAATTGCTGAGAATAAGTAACTGTTGAATGCTCAGTTCTAAATGAGACCCGTTAAGGGGCTGGGCGCAGTGGTTTGGAGCACTTGCTGAGGACCAGAGTTCAGTTCCCAGCTCCTATGGCAGGTAGCTTATAATTGCCTGTAATTCCAGCTACAAGGGAATCAGCTATTCTCTTCTGGCCTCCACAGGCACTCACACACACACACACACACACACACACACACACACACACACACACACAAACTCTTTTAAATGGGACATGTATAAAACTTCCTTCAAAGCTCAGGGAATAGTTCAGTAGATGGCGGGGCAGAAAGAATGTAAGTGGCCAGGAAAGGGAAGGATGGTGTGGAGCCTGTCCTCTGTGTAACATGGCCATTACACTCTTTGACGCTCAGTAATGATGATTGCCTGCACAAGACCCACACAAGATTTGGCTTGCCAGCATTCCATCATGGATGTTGGAAGGACTCGCAGGGCTCCGCTCTCTCCTGGATATTCATAAGCAGTTAGCAGTTTCTTAGGAAAGAATAAACGTTTCCTTCACTAGTGTAAACACTGGCAAGACATCCACACTTCTATAAATAATCCCTTACTCGAATTTCTGTAAACATCCCCAGTGAAATCCACTGGTTCACCAAAGGGGAAGGGGGTAGAGAAATAAGTATCTACTAATGTTACACACTTTCTCTGATATGCCGGATCCACATTTCGCTATTTATACATAGATACCCACATGCAGATATAAACACCTTGAGGTTTGTAGCTTGGCTCCATTTCCTCCCTACAGCTGAGAGCCATGCCTTCTTTGCCATTATGACGCTAACCCTTCAAACTGTGGGCCAACAGAAACTCTCCTTTGCTGGTCACAGGGACGTGAACGGTAACTGTGTTGCTTGCTCTTTGTCAACTTGACACAGACCTAGACACACCTGGGAAGAATGCTCAACTGATGAAATGCCTCCATCACAGCGGCCCATGGCCATGCCTAAGGGGCATTTTCTTAATTGGTAATTAATGTAGGAGGCCCCAGACCACTATAGGCAGTACCACCCCTAAGAAGGTGGGTCTGTTCAAGCCAGAGGAAGCAAGCCAGTCAGCAAGCATTCTTTCATAGTCTCTGCTCTGGTTCTAGCCACGAGGTTCCTGCCTTGAGCTCCTGCCCTGATTTCCCTTGATAACAGATTATAATCTGTAAGCTGAAATAAACCCTTCCACACCCTAAATTGCTTTTCAGTCATGCTGATTGTCACAGCAACAGAGATCAAACCAGAGTAGTAACTAATGTAAACTATCGGTTTTGCAGAGAAGAGAGGGAGGTTGAGAATCTCTTGGGTCAGGCTCACTCTGCATCATCACCAAAGGCTTCCAAACTATGCTTTGCCAAATCATAGGGAATGTGAGAGACCTACATGGAGTAACCCAGTGGGCGGAGGTGCACGTATTAAACTGTTGGATCACATGTTTAAGAGCTCTGAGCTGGGGAAATAACAGCTAAGGGAAAGGGTAAAACTGAGAAAAACCTTTAGAAACCCTGACTCTGTCGCCTCCTTAGGTACTGTGTGGCTCTTTACGGGGTGGGGATGTCAACGAGTATCTTTGCCCCCATAATGGGTCACCAGCAACAGAACAAATAAACAGTCCCACCAAAATCCAACTTGGAAAAACAATGAGTTTATTGGGCTTACATACAGATGACAGGTAAGGGGTGACAGGGGTGACTCAAAGGCAGATACAAGACCAAAAAGCCCACTCAGTATTGGTGACAACCCATGAACACTGCATCCTTGAACTCACTGATTTGTAGGGAACTTGGCCTGAGTCTACTCTCCCCAGAAATTGTTCACTGCTCATATAGCTTTCTGAACCTTGTAAATTTCAGGAACTCCCCGAGACTTTCAAGTTTGGTTCACATTCTAAGTCTTAATGAGTCCCCCTCTTCACTCTAATTTGGATGAAATAGACACACAACACTGCATATCTCCCCTAGGAAACTTCCCTCTGCTAAGAAAGGGGTTTGCTCAAACGTACCAACCACCTTGGGCTTTTTATTTGCTTTTTTGCTTGCTTTTGTGTGTGAGCAAAGCTCAGACCCCAGCCAACTGAAGTGTCACATCAACAGAAGCACATAAAACTGAAGAGTTACAAGACCTCCTTTTCCTTATTAAAAATGACACTAGAGCAAGTCAATTTTATTGCAATAAATCTCATCGTGAACAAATGGCTGTAATATATCTGCATGATAAATCCAGTGATTAGCAACTGTTTCTACCATTTATTGGGCCAATGAGAAAGACATAATTCAGAGCCAACGTGTGGGCTGTTGTATAAGAAGAAAAGACAAATCTTTTTTCCAAATAGAAAAAAATCTGCAAAAGAAATTGGGACTTTGGAGTTCATATGTAGCTCAATGGATAAGGTGTTTTTCCAGGGTGTACAAAGCCATTCTTTGACCCCCAGCACTACATAAATAGGGTGTGGTGGTGCATGTCTGTAATCTCAGTCCTTGAGAGATAGAGGCAACTCAAGGTCATCCTTGGCTACAGAGGTGGGGGGCCAGAAACCAGGCATGGTGACACATTTGTGATCACAGCACTTAGGAGTTAGAAATGGGAGGCTCGGGAGTTTAAAGCCAGCCTCCTGAGGATCACAAAATAGGTGCAAGTCACTTTTTTTTGGTTTCCTGCAACTGACTGATTTTCCAGGGAAGAATGTCCTTTGTGTATCTATGTTCATCAGTTAAAAGAGCAAAGATTTATCTGAGTATGGTTTCTCACATTTGTCATTCCTGCATTTGGAATCTGAGTCAGGAGGATGGCCATAAGTTTGAGGCCAACCTGGGCTACATAGAGAGTTTCAGGCTACCCTGGGCTATACAGAGTAAGAACCTGTCTGGCTCAAAATAAGCAAACAAAAGAAGAAAATGAGGAGAGGTTTGTTTGCTTGTTCTCATGGTTTCACACCATAGTCACTTGGTTCCATTGTTGCTAGGCATGTGGTGAGGCAGACATCATGGAGAGAACTTGTGGTGGAATAAAGCTGCTTACCTTGTTGCATCCAGGAAGCAGAAAGAGAAAGAAGTCGCTAGGCATCTAGTGGCCTACTTCCCCTAACTAGGTCCCACCTCCAAAACGTTTCCATTTGCCTAATTAAGCTATCAATCCAGGGCAGCAGGGATGACTCCTGTTGTAGAAGAATATCCAGTTCCCATCTCCCACATCTGGAGACTCACAACTGCCTATAACTCCAGCTCCAGGAGATCCAACACCCTCTTCAGGTCTCCAAGATAAGTTACACGCACATATATACACAGAAACACACATATAAATAAAAATAAGTCTATTTTTTTGGTTTTTTGAGACATGGTTTCTCTGTACTGTTTTGGAGGCTGTCCTAGAACTCGCTGTGTAAACCAGGCTGGCCTCAAACTCACAGAGATCCGCCTGCCTCTGCCTCCCAGAGTGCTGGGATTAAAGGCATGCACCACCAACGCCCGGCATAAGTCTGTATTTTAAAAGCTGAGTCTTGCCAAGGGTGGTGGTATACACCCTTAACCCCAGCCTTCGGGCACCAGAGGCAGAAGAACGTCTCTGAGTTTGAGGGTAGCCTGGGCTATGTAGAGAGACCCTGTCTCAAAAAGAACAACAACCAAATAAAACCTGAGTCTCTCAATGATTGATCACTGAGTTCAGACTCCTCCTGACCCAACCTCCTAAAGGCTAAGCCTGTGGACACTGATGCACAGAGACTGCATCACAGTGATGGTTAATCTTGATTGTCAGTGTGACTGGCTCTGGAGGCACACCATGGTGTGAGTGGGAAGCAGCTGGTCACACTGAGTGAGCAGTCATGAAGTAGAGGGAGATGGACGCTGGTACACATGTCACTTCTTTTTTTTCCCCTCATTTCCTTCAACCCAAGACCCCAGTCAATGGCATAGGTGCTGGCCATATTCGGGCTGGCTATTCCCTTCTCGGTTCATCGCCTCTGTCTAGAACTGTGTCTCCTAGGTGATTCCAAATGCAGCCAAGTCGACCTCCAGCTTCCCCACACACATACATGTGCACGTGTACCTACATACAAATGTGCGTACACAGAAAAACACATATGCACACATACACCCAGAGGGAAAAACTAAACTCCATAAAGCTAGTTTTGAATGATGAAATTAGTATGTAGGCACAGGCGATGTCAAAGCCATCAGAGAGAACAGACAGAAGCTAACCACGGTAGCAGAGTTACTATCCCCATTGGAGGCATGAAGAAGCAGAAATTAAGTGGAGAGGGGAGTCTGGAGGTGGCATGATGGATTAGCACAGTAAAATTGAGGGAAGCAAAAAGAAGCACACAGACAGGAATTTAATAACTGGCGTGAGGGCTGGCAATCTAATATCTAATCTCTAGGCTAGCAAGACTCCTAAAGAAGAAGCCAGCATAAGTGGAGGGAAAGCAAAAAATCAATGATTTAGCAAGAGACAGTTTTTTAGGGCTTAAAAAAATCACATCAAAAGCACTTGCCATTTTAAGTAAAGTTATAAAAAACGAGACAAAGTAGATGGATCTTAGTGACATTCTTCAATACCACGGCTTGGGAAAAAATGTTAGTGAATTAAGCAAAGATTAAAATGCAATAACTGGAGCTGGGGAGATGGCTCAGTGGGTTTAGTAGTTGCAAGCATGAGGACCTGAGTTCAATCCCCAGAACCCATGTGAAAAGACCGGCATGGTGCTGTGAACTTGGAGTCCCAGCACTAGAAACCAAACAGGAAGACCACTGGGGCTCACTGGTCAGCCAGAGAAGCTTAGTCAGTGAGTTCCAGGTCAGTGAGAAACCCTGCCTCAAACAAACATGATAAATGGAGCCTGAGGGACCATACTTGAGGTTTTCTCCTGGCATCCTCACATGTGCACTTGCTTATACATGCATAACCACACACATGTCTATACATGTGCACACACACACACACACACACACACTCACACACCAAAGAGACTGAAGATCATCAAACTTATAAAATGAAACATTAACTCTGTACCCCAAGACTGCTGACAGATTGACATAAAAGTGGAATTAGACACATTTGGTGATAATCCATATGAACAAAAATTCACAAAAGATTGATGACATATTCTTTTTAAATGCCCATATTAATAAAAAAAAATACGTGTCCTACAGTGTACCCAAAGTTTCACTAGCATGACCTACAAAGTTGAACACAGACTTAAAACATGGGCCAGGTTGGGCATGGTAATGCATATCTTTAATACCAGTACCTGGGAGGCAGAGGTAAGTGGATCTCTGTGAATACAAAGCCGGCCTGGTTTACAGAGTAAGTTCCAGGCCAGCCAAGGGTACACAGTGAAACCCTATCTTAGGAAGGAAAAACAAAACATGATATCAGCCAAATGACTCAGTGGCTAAAGGCACTTGCCACAAAGCCTGATGACCTCAGTTTGATCCCTCAGTTTCACAAAATGAAAAGAGAAAACCAACCTCTCTTCAAGCTGTCCTTGAGTTTTCACATACATGCAATAGTATGCACTCTCTCACATATACATACTCATACACACACATGTTAATAAATTAATAATTTTAAAGACTTCAAACACATGAATTCCTTACACAGATCTTCTGCCTACCTCCAGTCTTTATTAAGTGATACTAAATAGCCATATTTGTTCCTACCCCCAGCAATCACATCAGAAGAGCCGTTCTGAACTGGAAAGCTATCCAGCTCATGGCAGCAGACACATTTCCCGAAACTGCATTATTCAGTGAGGTTTCCGTTTCATCACTGATAACAGGTCCTGCATGCTATTGTGTTTCAAGTGACAGCCTCGCTTTGTTTGCTCCCAAGGAAATATGTGCTGCAGCCTGTCCACCAATTGGACAGGTTTCAATTAAAACTGTGCAAAAAAAAAAAAAACAAGCCATGTCTAGTTCAGCTTCAGCCACACATTATACTTCTCAAAACACCTACATCAGCATGTATCTGATCACTCCGAATAGAAGGGAAAAGTGTACACATGGGTGTGAGTGTGTGTGTGTGAGTGTATGTGTGTGTGTGAGTGTGTGTGTGTGTTTACATGCATATGCGTGCAGGAAGGAGCCAGCAGTCTTATTCTCGAGCTTCTGGCTGAAAGTTAATCTGCAACAAAAAACCTATTCTACCCTCAGGACTGGGGAGTTAGCTAGGTGATTCCTGTGCAAGCATGAGGACCTAAGTTTGACTCTCCAAACCCACGTTAAAAACCCCATCATATATAGCCCGGCAGCAGCCAGTTGATGCCCGTGGTTCCTGTTACCACCAAGGGCTGTGTGGATGCCCGTGGTCTAGACAGCCACCCGAGACCATGTTGGTGTCCAAGGACCTTGCTGCTGCCGGAGCCATATTGATCTGGGTGGCCTGTGCTGTCACTGGGCCCATAGTGATGTCCAGGCCTGAGCTGCTGCTGGGGACCATGTCTGGGTCTGTCTTCCTGCTGCAGCTGGGGGTCTGAATGATGTCCATAGCCCAGGTAGCCATGGGGGATCATAGAATGTAGTGTAGTGCCCGTTTTGTTTTGTTTTTTTAATTGTTTGGGGGGATTTCTTTTGGATAGAGGCTGCATGGGTGAGGGGAGGATATGGAGGGCCTGGGAAGCGAGTGGGATTGGGGTACATGGTGTGAAATCCCCAAAGAATACATAAAGAATTATGTTAAGAAAAATGGAATGATGCATCCTTGTAATCTTGGCACTGGGGAGGCAGAGACAGGAGGATCCCGGGGGTTTGCTGGGCAGCCAGCCCAACCTATCTGGAGAGCTCCAGAGCAGTGAATGACCCTGCCTCAAAAACAAAGATGAAAGGCTGGAGAGATACCTCGGCCATTGGGAGTGTGTGCTGTGCTTGCAAAAAACCCAGGTTGGTACCCCATACTCATATTGAGTGGCTCATGACTGCCTATATAACTCCAGCTCCAAGTGGTCTGATAACCAGTTCTGGGCCCTGTGGATACTTGAAGTTGTACACACAAACTCACACACATATGCACTTAATTAAAAAATGAAAACTTTGTGGGGGATTAACAGTTTCTGAAAAATACCTGAAGTCATCATCTGGTCCACACACACACATGTAACAATTGTCACCTAAATATGCATACACACACACACACACACATACACACACACACACACACACACACACGCATGCCAATATCCCACCCTCACAACTGACAGCATGTGGTTTGTGAGGGAAACCATCCAACTCAGAAGCTTCAAGATTTCAACCGACTGCGCTTCAAGACATCAGGTTATTTCAAGGTGTCCTAGGCTCCCTGGGATGCAGATAGATATCCTATTCGCTTGCACAAAAGCCTCAGAGACTGATTCGCCCCTCGGTACAATAGGTGGCTTAATCTTTCCGTCACGGAGAAGTGGCTGTGGCGCTCCACAGCACAATGCAGACCTCAGCATCTCCAGGGATGCTGGCATCAGACAAGAGGCAAAGGGTGGCTCTGTGTGACACTGATTATAGGCTCAGCTCTGAGATGCTCCTGTGCAGGCAGCTGCTCCCAGGCATTGCACCCAACCCTGCTTACATCCGCCGGTCACATCTGCACTCTGTACAACCTCAAGGTCGGCTTTCTGAAGTACTCCCAAGGAGGACAGGGCAGATGGCTCAGGGGTAAAGGCACTTGCTCCCAAGCCTGAGGACTTGACTCCAAGCTCCAGATCCCATGAGGTAGAAGGAGAGGAAGGATTACTGCAAGCTATCCTCTGACACCAACATGAGCACGAGGCATGGTGATGCACACATTTAATCCCAGTGATCCAGAGGAAGAAACAGGCACATCTCTGTGAGTTCAAGGCCAGCCTGGTCTACATACTGAGTACCAAGCCAGCCAGGGCTGTATAGTGAGACACTGTCTTTAAAAACCAGAAATAAATAATAATAAATAAATGAAAAGAAAGAAACCGCTTTTTGCCTGCTTGCCCTCACTCTTGCTGGCAAGTCCATCTATCCTGCCGCTGAGGCATCCCTTTGCCTGTATTAGAACTAACTTCCTTGGAATGCCAGCAGACTGGAGACCAGGCCTCCAGTACCATATTGGGACTGCTGAGACCACCATTCTCATTGAACAACTACTGAATTTTTAGCCGTTCTGTAGTGGAACAGGCACTGTTGAACTACCCAGACCTCAGCCTAAAAGCCGCTCTGGTAAATCCCCTTTAGCATGCAGATATCCATTGCATCAGTTCTGTTTCCCTAGAGACTCTGACTCTGGCATATACATAATTAAGTTTGGCTTAAAGTTGTCTACAGCTCACTAGTGAGCTGCAACCTAACTTGCTGGGTAAACAGACTGCAACCTACTCTTGTAACAGGTAGCTGGGTCTAGCCTGAGACAGAACCTTTCCTGAAGAGGCTTCCCCACCTAACACACCCAGAGTCCTGGGCTCAACATGACCATAGGTTAACACCATAGATCAGTGGTTCCCAGCCTTCCCAATGCCGTGACCCTTACATCGCCCCCCAACCACAAAATCATTTTGTTGATACTTCATATCTGCGATTTTGCTACAGCTATGGATCATAATGTAAATATCTGATATTCAGGGTATCTAATATGCAACCTGAGGTCACGACCCACAGGTTGAGAACCATAGAGCGTCAGACTGTGAACCTGCATGTTCAAGTTGGAAACCCCCAGCATGATCTCTTCTAGTTTCCTTTCTTTTGCTCTGAGCAAACACTGGAAGTGCAGGAAAGGGCTTATTCGGTTTACCATCACTGAGGGAAATCAAGGCAGGAGCCTGACGCAGGGACCGTTGAGGAACTCTGCTTGCTGGCTTGTTCTCTGACTTGCTCACCCTCAAGCTCTAACTTAGCTCACTTCTCTAGCCCAGGACCATCTCTTGGGAATGGTGCCACCCACAGTGGGCTGAGCCCTCCTACATCAATTAACAACTGTTGCAATCTTCCCCACAGGTGTGTCCACAGGCCAATCTGGTCCATGCGATGCTTCCCGGAGGGTTTCCTATGAGACACCGTAGGCTGGGTCAAGTTAGTAAAGACCCTGGGTAAAGCCCTCCCACCCTGGTCTCTCATCTCTGAGACCTGAGTGATAAGGCTTATGGAGGGCATGTCCTTCCAGGAAGCGTGGGAAACCCGGGGGTGTAATTATTCATAATCGTTGTCCCTGGATCTATCCGTTAATGGGATGCGGAGGCTTCCCAGTTACTTGTGAGGTTGGGGGAGGGGGAATGTAATGATAAAACTTGAAGGGGACCTGGCGTGGATTCCATGGCAGGCAAGGTTGACCGAGGGGGAGGGACAGACACACCAGGCAGACAGAGCTTAATTGAGATGTTTTATTAGAAAGGAGAGGGAGGGGGAAGGAAAGAGGAAAGAGGTAAAGAGACACAGAGAGAGAGGACAGAAGAAAAAAGGGAGACAGGAAAAGTTCTGTCCATCCCAGGAGAACTACTGGGAAAAGAGAGCAGAAGTGCTGTGTGCCGAAGAGTAGTAGTCAGGGAGCCCTGGGCTGACCAGGGCACTGCCTGCGTGCCTTCTGCCAGGTGACAGGGGCAGCCAGCGTAACGCCTGAATCCTTTCAGGGAGGGTTGAATCAGGAGCGCTGATGCAAAAACACAGCGTTTGTAGAGTCTTTACACAGACGCAGACTGCCCCCCCCAAACTTCAGTTCACATAGGGGCCTTGAATAGATTCAAACCCCCTTCCCGCCAGATGTCAGCTCTTAAACGCTCCTCAGCCTGAAATTCAGACTCATGAGGAAGTGTGCTCTCCACCTCTGCCTCGGCCCTTCCCTTCCCTTCCCTTAGGCTCTGAGGACTTCGTCTGACTGGAGTGGCTGTGCTATACCCAAAGACAGAAGCTAACGCTGTGTTACGGTTTTTCTACATACCTCATTTATCCCAACAGAGAGCTAATATGGAATTTTAAAAGTTAATATTGCGATATGTATCTCCATTAGCTCGCTGAAGGGAGGCGTCGGGCTAGGTAGCATCGGGCCTCAAGGACCATGAGGAAGGTCAGTGTCTTATGGGCATCTCCTGAGATCGGGGACAGAAGGCAGGATGCCAGGCTTGGGCAGGGAAAGCTGGACAGAGTTGTTCAAGAACCTTCCAACAAGGAGAGCTTTGTGCTCTCATGACTTTAACAGCACGAGCTTTAAAGACCTCCTTATCCTCGTGGGGGGGGGGATCTCAGCAAATGCTACAACTGGCGTTTCTCAAAAGTGCATTTTAATACCAGAAACATCCCGGGCCAGGCAGAGAATGCTGCGGATGCCCATGGGGCTTGGGGACTTGTGAATTCATTTTTGCTATTGTAATAGGGGGGATGGAGAAGGAAACCAATTAGTTTACAAGAAGAGTGTCTCTCTCCTCTTTCAGTGCGATGCATATTATAGGGTCCTCCCCCCACCCCCACTGTCACTGAGCTAAGCCTCATTGCTTGAGAGGGGGAAGAAAAAAAGCTAGAGCATGCTAACAATAGCCCATAATTACTTTGTAAATGGTTTCCTGGAGTAATTATGCCATTAGTGCAAGAGACTTCCACTTCAGAGGGTTCTCTTTTCTCTGCTCCCTGTCATCCCATCCGGCTAGCAATGAGAGACCTCCCGGGAGCCTGAAAGAAAGGGACCAGAGCCGGAGAAACAGGACTTACAGATGCCTCTCTTAGCTCGTCTATTGTCAGAACAACCGCTACACCTCCCCGTGGGAAGCAGGGGAAGACGCTAAAGCAGAATTTCCAAAGAGATGAACAGTGGGTTTAGGAGAAAACCCTCTTTGAGGCAGCCGCCTCTGGACTCCGGAACCTCCGGAGCATTCTTGGGTTTCGTAATCAGATTGATATGGCAGGCTGAGGTCATGGGAAAGTCATCCCCCGCCCACGGTTAATAGAGGCAAGCGGAATGACCCCCTGTGCTTCGATAAACCTTCCTGCCAGTGAGATGGCAGGTAAAGGCCATCAAACCTGATGACCTCATTTTGATCCCTGAGAACAGACTCGCGCCAAGTGTGCTGACCTCCGTTTGTATGCTGTGGCATACGCACCCCTCCCTTTGGCTGTGAGACTACTGAAACAATGGACCCCCAAAACACAGACATTCCCTTAGGAGTCTCATGCTAACAGGAGGGGAAGGGTGGAGTCTGGCGCCAGCTGCAGGGGAAACTGGCACCCCGGGAACAGATTTCACACAGTTCTGACATTTGTTAAGCCAACTTGCCAAGCCCATGACCTGGCGGTGGTGGGTGGGCACCGGAAGTGATCATTGCGAGTGCCATTTGCCCTCTATTTAAACCTGAACCCTATGCCAGGACCCTGAGGGACTCGGGGCTCGCTGGACCTGTTTGTTTGTGTGGCCCCATTGCCTACATCTCCGTTCTCTGCTTCCCATGTCGCCTTAAAGGCTATCTCAAGGACAAGTGGCCACACCTAGCCCGTTAGGACCGGCAGTACCCAGGCTCCGGCCTAAGGCTTCCGAGAACATTGCTCATAAACCCTAGGGAAAGAGCAATGAGGTGCACGCACTCTTTCGTTAAACAGCTCATCTCCACCAGCCTGGACTCTCAACCCTGTCCTCAGATTATCTAATAACCTGCCACCTAATCGCACCCATTTGACGAGGCCAAAGCTCAAACTCTAAGCGAGGACTTGTGCGTCTGAATGAAGACAACTTGTAGGCTACAGTGCCAAGGCCAATGTACAGGTCCGTCACCCCAGGCACACTGCTCTAACACTCCCTAATATCTATCAAGGGCACAGGCGTGGTGAGGGTTCAAACGCTATAGCTGAGGGTGATGAGTTGCCACAGGAGACTAGAGTCTTGACTGAAGCATCAAGGCGAGCATATGAGAGGGGTCAGTTTGCAAAGGGGTCCTGGAAGCCCTTCCTCACCCAGGCTCCATCAGGCAGCAGAGTGATGGGAGCGGCCGAGGCTTCACACCACATAGCCAGGTGCTTCTTGAGGTCTTTCATCAACTCCGGGGCCCATCCCACCCTAAAGAGCACTTCCCTTTTCATAATAAACTATCTCTATCTTCCTGTTTTCTTTTAAGACAGCCTCCCTGTGTGGCCCTAGCTGGCCTGTATTTGTTAGTTTGCTGTAGTAGACTAGACCGGCCTTAAACTCCCAGAATCTACCTGCCTCTGCCTTCCAAGTGCAGGGATTAACGGTGTGCAACACCGCACCTGGCCAAGCTGAACTCTGAACTCAAACCTGTGGGCCAGCAACCCTAAACTGCCCCCCCCCCGGGGGGCCCTCTGAGCTGTCACTGTTCTCTGACCTTCATTACCTCGATTAAAAGCATGATTCTCTCGCCATCTCCTCTCCTCCTGGCCACTGCCAACATTTACAACCTGTTTGTTTGTTTGTTTGCTTGTTTTCCTCTTTCAGATTCTAATTAAATATTCCTCAGACTTTCTTCCAGTCAGTTTTTCCATTCTTTTATTAATGAGACTAAGAACCTAAAAAAGATACCTCAGTCTCCGGGTAACAAAGTCTCCCCGGCTCATTTTCTTGACCTTAACAGTTTCTATCTATAAAATGGGCTTGTCCCATTGTTGGAATAAGCAAATGCATTGAGACTGAAAATTCAGTGTTGTCTGTTGAGTTTGTATCATTAAAAGTGAGTCAGAGGCCCTATTGTGGGAAAGGCAAACTGCTCCCAGAAAGCCATGCCAATCTAGTTATAACCACGACGTGAGTGTGGCTCAGTGGCAGAGCACTTGCCTAGAATCCCCCAGTAAGGGCCTGAAGGAATGGTTAAGTGGCAGAGTGGCTGCCTAGAATCCCCCAGTAAGGGCCTGAAGAAATGGTTAAGTGGCAGAGTGGCTGCCTAGAATCCCCCCAGTAAGGGCCTGAAGAAATGGTTAAGTGGCAGAGTGGCTGCCTAGAATCCCCCAGTAAGGGCCTGAAGTAATGGTTAAGTGGCAGAGTGGCTGCCTAGAATCCCCCAGTAAGGGCCTGAAGTAATGGTTAACTGGCAGAGTGGCTGCGTAGAATCCCCCAGTAAGGGGCTGAGGCCATGGCTCAGTGGTAGAGCACCTGCCAAGGGCTAGGGGTGTGGCTGAGTAGTAGGTCCACTGCCTGGCATGTGTATATATAGTCCTAACACTAGGGATTGGAAATATGGGCATGATGGCTTACACTGTTGGCTCAGCTTTTGGGAAGCTGAGGCAAAAGAATCCCCATAAAGGTGAGGAGGGAGACAGAGATGCAGGATGGTAACAGGTTAATTTACATTCTGATTTCTGTGTCCCGCCTCCCCAAAGGCTGCCTCAGGGGATCTGAAAAGGCTCTGAAATGTGCATTTGTTCTCTATCCCCACTCCCCATACACACAGGTGTGTGTGTGTGTGTGTGTGTGAGAGAGAGAGAGAGAGAGAGAGAGAGAGAGAGAGAGAGAGAGAGAGAGAGAGAGAGAGATCTCACCTTCCACCTTGTCTGAGATATGCCTTGTCGTTCACAGCTGTGTGTGCCGGGTTAGCCCTGGAGAGTCACCCACCCTGCTACAGGACACTGGTATTACAAAAGAGCCCTACCATGTGCAGCTTTTACACGGGTTCTTGGGCTGAAACTCGGGCTGTCGAGCTTTCAGGAAAAGCTCTTACCCACTGATCCATCTCAGCAGCCCTAGACTGTTTGTTTTTCATTAGAAGGTGGTGGCCTTGCCGTAAATGGTGCGAAAGGAAACTGCCTTATGCCCTAGGGCTACTCATTATGACATGTTCATTTTTCTTTGCAGTCTTTCCATTGCCTCCAAGAGCAATCCTATTCAAGGCAATTTAGCCTGGAGAGATGGGGGGGGCGGGAGAGGGGGGACACAGACACTCATGACATGATGGCTGAACTTGGTTATCAACTTGACACATTGGAAAGCTGATAAATCCCCTCCGTGGGACATTCTCTTAATCACTCATTGATGTAAGAGTACCCACTGGTGGTGCCATCCCTAGGTTGGTGGGCCTGGGCTATATTTTAAAAAAAGGTACCCGTCCATAAGTCTTGGAGCGAACCTGAAAGCAGCATTCCTCCGTGGTCTCTGCTTCAGTTACTGCCTTCAGGAACTGAGTTGAGCTCCTGCCTTGGCTTCTCTCAA
Organism: Mesocricetus auratus; assembly: GCF_017639785.1. Classification (NCBI taxonomy): domain Eukaryota; kingdom Metazoa; phylum Chordata; class Mammalia; order Rodentia; family Cricetidae; genus Mesocricetus; species Mesocricetus auratus. Next base: position 24,055,505 of record NW_024429206.1, read on the forward strand.
TGGTGGAACGCTCTCCCCAGATAGAGAACCCAAAACAGACCAAAGGAACAATTCCAAGGATGTCCAAGTTGTCCAACCAATGAGTTTTTAATGGGAGCTCTTTAATGACTCAAAGAGCTGCATCACCAAAAACCACAACCCCAACATAGGTGACAACTCACAAAGCAATCCCGGCACTTTTTTTTTTTTTGCATGACTTGCATGCAGCTCAACAGGTCGAAAAATCTACTTTTCGTTAAGTGTTACAACTTTAAGTGGAAAGGTGTCCGCATAGAAGTGTTGCCGCTCTTGAGGGGGAAGGTTTCCCCAGTGGACATGTTGCAGCTGTGAAGGGAAAGGTATATCCTGGCAGTCCGGAGCCAAGGATACCACAAGTCACACTGCACAACAAGCCTCACAGAAGAGATTTATTGGGAGAGACACAGAAGGGAGGGTGGCTGCCTCCGCTGGGGTGAAAAGCAACCAGGAACTGAGCAGGAGGCAGGCTTTATATGGGGTTTCTTGGGGGGGCTTTCCAGGGAGCCCTGAGATTGATGGGACTTTGTGATCCGAACTTGGGGGAATCTCAGGGATTGGTAGGATTCCGTGACCTGATCTTGGCCCTTTTTTTTTCTCTGTAGGTGGGAACTTGGCCACCTGAATCTTGAGAGACTGGAAGCATTAGGCCCTTAGAGTAGTCTAGGGGTGGGGCCTGGCCACTCAGGCACCTCAATGGGCTTACACTCCAAGCAATTGGGTTGGTCAGTCTCCTCCTGTGGGTAATTTGAATGCAATTGGCCCCCATATTCTCAAAGGGAGTGGCACTGTTAGGAGGTGTGGCTTTGTAGGAGTGGGTATGGCCTCGTTGGAGGAAGTGTGTCACTGTGGGGGTGGGCTTTGGGCTTTCCTATGCTCAGGATACCACCCAGTGTCTCAGTCAACTTCCTGTTGCCTGAAAGATGTAGCACTCTCAGCTCTGGCGCCACGTCTGCCTGCCGGCCACATCACCAGGCTCCTGCCGTGATGATGACATACTGAACCTCTGAAACTGTAGGTGAGCCACCCCAATGAAATGCTTTCCTTGTAAGAGTTGCCATGTTCATGGTGTCTCTTCACAGCAATAAAACCCCTAACTATGACACCTATGCAGCAGTTACTTAACTCAGGTGACCCCTCACCCTCATGAATCTCGTGAGTTTCAGCTTCCCAGACATGTGGCATTCATTTACTTCCTGAGTCTCCCTCCTTCGTAAAGGGAGTGTTAAGAGGAAATTGCCACGTAGCCACGAGGGAAGTTGTAGGGACAGACAGTGAGGTCTAAAATGAAGGAAAGAACATCTGTAACATCTGTAACCTCAAGCATCCCAGACAGGCCTGGCAGAACAGACAGGTTGGAGCAAGTATCTCATGAATATAGAAATGGTAGCAGGCTGCACTAGGAGAAAGAGGGCCACCTGCACCAGAGATGGAATAAGAGGACTCCAATTGTTTGAAAGCCTAGTGGAAACTTCATCTCTTGTGCAACAGTGTCGATGGGGGGGCTTAAGAGTAATGACATATTGATGGCATTACTCATGGGTTGTCAAGGAAGAAGGTTAGTGATACGATGGGGGACATCAGCTTCCTTCTCCTCTCTGCAGTTGTGCCCCACATGATGGCTGTCCCCACAGTGCGGTGCAGCATGAAGTGTCTCACCAGATAGATTCCTCATCTCGGACCTCACAGCCTCCGAGTGCCCAGATCCATGAACCAAATAAACTCTTTTCAGAGTGGAATAGGGAGACGGGACAGAGCCTCATGCTATAGCCCAGACTGGCCTGGAACTCTCCATGTAGGTAGGTGTGGTCTCAAATACAATAATCCTCCTGCCTCACCCTCCTAAATGCTGGAACTGGTAGGCGTGTTCCACTCTACTCAGCTCAAAATAAGCTTCCACTGTTGTTAAGTTTCTGGGCCTGTGGTGTTGGGCATGGTAGCAGGAGACCAGCACAGGAGAGATCACAGATGAACGATTACCTGCCCAGGTGGGTACAGAAACATCTCAAAATCAATTTCAGGTACCATGAAGTCCTAGAAGAAGCTACACCAGCTGTGTTCTTTGGCAAGTGCTCTTGCATGAACGATAACTGCATTCCTCAAACATTCTTCTGTACAGCCTTGCTCTGCTGGCTTCTCTCCTACACAGTAGCACCAGTCCACATGGCCAGCCCAGGGCCACCAAGCTGAATTCACTGCTCCACCAGAAGCAATGATGGAGAGACTCCCCCAGCAAAAAAGGCTCTCCCAGAAAACCCTTGGACTGTTTCTGGGTTTTTTTTGGGGGGGTATACAGTTCTATCTATCGTATTGACATAATGTTTTTTATTTTTATTATTTATTTTTAAATTTAAATTTAAATTAGAAACAAGGTTGCTTCACAAGTCAGTTCCAAGTGCCTCTCCATTTCCCTCCCCTCCTCCCGTGCCCTCCCCCAACCCCCCATTATCCCCTCATTTCCTCAGGGAGGGTGAGGCCCTCCATGGGGGTGTCCATAGTCTGTCATTTCATCCAGGGCAAGGCCTAGACCCTCCCCCAAGAGTTCAGGGTGAGAGTGCATCTCACATTGTTGGACGGGAGTCCAAAGTCCATAAATACTGATCTACTGCCCAAGGCTCAATAGATTACCTAGGCCTCCTCACTGACACCCACATTCAGGGGGTCTTGATCAGTCCCATGCTGGATTCCCAGGCATCAGCCTGGGATTCAAGAGCTAAACATTGTCGGGTCAGCTGTTTCTGGGGGTTAAACCAGTCCAGTCTTAACCCCTTTGGTCATCAGTCCTCCCTCTCTGTTACTGGCTTTCTTGAGTTCGGCTCAGTGCTTAGCCCTGGGAGTCTGCCTCTTCTTCCATGGGATTGTAGGCTGGCACTCCCCAGATCTATGTCTAAAATCCATATATGAGAGAGTGCATGCCATGTTTCTCTTTTTGTGACTGGGTTACCTCACTCAGGATGGTTTCTTGTAGTGCCATCCATTTGCCTGCAAATCTCAGGAATCCATTGTTTTTTTCTGCTAAATAGTACTCCATTGTATAAATGTACCATATTTTCTCTATCCACTCTTCAGTTGAGGGGCATCTAGGTTGCTTCCAAGTTCTGGCTATTACAAATAATGCTGCTATGAACATAGTGGAACAGACATCCTTATTGTATGAATGGGCATCTTTTGGATATATGCCTAAGAGTGGTGTTGCTGGGTCTTGTGGTAGGTTTATTCCCATTTTTCTGAGGAATCTCCATACTGATTTCCAAAGTAGCTGAACAAGTTGGCACTCCCACCCCGAATGAAGGAGTGTTCCCCTTTTACCACATCCTCTCCAGCATAAATTGTCGTTGGTGTTTTTGATTTTAGCCATTCTGACAGGAGTGAGATGGTATCTCAGAGTTGTTTTGATTTGCATTTCCCGGATGGCTAAGAATGTTGAGCACTTTCTCAAGTGTCTTTCAGTCATTTTAGACTCCTCTATTGAAAATTCTCTATTCATTTCTGTACCCCACTGTTATGAGAAGCTATTTCCTTGAGAGGAGCCTTCCCGCCCGCCTGGTTCCAGATCCGCATCAGTCCCAAATAAACACACAGGAGGCTATATTAATTATGAAGCTGTTGGCCTTGCTTGTCTCTTACTGGCTAGCTCTGCCTTAAGTAATTACCCCATAATTGTTAATCTAAGTATGTCTCTTACCGGAGAATAGTTCCCGGCTTCCTACCCCTATGGCGTCACATGTCGACTCTCTTGTGTTTCCCCCTCCCAGAATCCTCCTCGACTCCTAGTCCCTCCTATCTAGGTTTTCTATTGGCCAAACAGTACTTTATTGACAAATGCACAGGCAAATAACAGGACTTCCCCAACACCCCACTTTTTAATTGGATCCTTTGGTGTTTTGGAGACTTGCTTCTTGAGTTCTTTGTAAATTTTGGAGATCAGCCCTCTGTCAGATGTGGGGTTAGTGAATATCTTTTCCCATTCTGTGGGCTGCCTTTTTGTCTTGCTGTCTATGTCCTTTGCCTTACAGGAGCTTCTCAGTTTCAGGAAGTCCCATTTATTAATTGTTGATCTCACTGTCTGTGCTACTGGTGTTATGTTCAGGAAGCTGTCTCCTGTACCAATTCGTTCAAGGGTACCACCCACATTCTCTTCTAAGAGGTTCAGTGTGGCTGGGTTTATGTTGAGGTCTTTGATCCATTTAGACTTAAGTTTTGTGCATGGAGATAAACATGGATCGATCCGCACTCTTCAGCATGCCAGCCTCCAGTTATGCCAGCACCATTTGTTAAAGATGCTTTCTTTTTTTCCATTGTATATTTTTAGCTTCTTTGTCAAAGATCAGATGTTCATACATGTGTGGGTTAATATCAGGGTTTTCAATTCGATTCCATTGGTTTACCTGTCTATTTTTGTGCCAATACCAAGCTGTTTTCAGGACTATAGCTCTATAATAGAGCTTGAAGTCAGGGATGGTGATGCCTCTGGATATTGCCTTGTTGAACAGGGTTGTTTTGGCTATTCTGGGTCTTTTGTTTTTCCATACAAAATTGATTATTGTTCTTGCAAGGTCTGTGAAGAATTGTGCTGGGATTTTAATGGGGATTGCATTGAATCTGTAGGTTGCTTTTGGCAGGATTGCCATTTTTACTACATTGATCCTACCTATCCAAGAGCATGGGAGATCTTTCCATTTTCTGAGGGCTTCTTTAATTTCTTTCTTTAAAGATTCAAAGTTCTTGCGATAAGGTCTTTCACTTGTTTGGTTAGGGTTACCCCAAGGTATTTTATGTTGTTTGTGGCAATTGTAAAGGGTGATATTTCTCTGATTTCTTTCTCAGCCCTTTTATCATCTGTATATAGTAGGGCTACTGATTTTCTTGAGTTGATCTTGTAACCTGCCACTTTGTTGAAGGTGTTAATCAGCTGTAAGAGTTCCCTGGTAAAGTTCTTTGGGTCATTTATGTAAAGTATCATCTGCAAATAGTGAAAGTTTGACCTCTTCCTTCCCAATTTGTATCCCCTTGATCCCCTTTTGTTGTCGTATCACAATGGCTAGAACTTCAAGTACAATGTTGAAAAGGTATGGAGAGAGTGGACAGCCTTGTCTTGTTCCAAATTTTAGAGGAATTGCGTTGAGTTTCTGTGTATTTAGTTTGATGTTGGCTGTTGGTTTGCTGTATATAGCTTTTATTATGTTTAGGTATGTTTCTGTTATCCCAGATCTCTTCAAGACCTTTATCATGAAGGGGTGTTGCATTTTGTCAAAGGCTTTTTCAGCATCTAGTGAGATGATCATGTGATTTTTGTTTTTCAGCTTGTTTATATGGTGGATTACATTGATGGATTTTCATATGTTGAACCATCCCTGCATCCCTGGGATGAAACCTACTTGGTCATGGTGGATGAGTTTTCTGATGTGTTCTTGGATCCTATTTGCCAGTATTTTATTATTTTTGCATCAGTGTTCATGAGGGATATTGGCCTGAAGTTCTCTTTCTTAGTTGTGTCTTTGTGTGGCTTGGGGATCAAGGTTATTGAAGCCTCGTAGAAAGAGTTTGGCAAAAACCCTTCTGCTTCTATTGCATGGAATACTTTGAGAAGAATTGGTATAAGCTGTTCTTTGAATTTCTGGTAGAATTCTGCACTGAGGCCATCTGGCCCTGGGCTTTTTTGGTTGGGAGACTTTTGATGACTGCTTCTATTTCATGAGGGATTATAGGTCTATTTAAATTGCTTATCTGTTCTTGATTTAATTTTGGCAAGGGATATCTATCCAGAAAATTGTTCATTTCCTTTAGATTTTCAAATTTTGTGGAGTACAGGCTTTCAAAGTATGACCTGATGATTCTCGGAATTTCCTCAGTGTCCGTTTTTATGTCCGTCTTTTCATTTCTGATTTTGTTAATTTGCATGTTTGCACTCTGCCATTTGGTAAGTTTGGATAAAGGTTTGTCTATTTTGTTGATTTTCTCAAAGAACCAACTCTTTGTTACAATGATTTTTTGTATTGTTTTCCTAGTCTCTGCTTTATTGATTTCAGCCCTCAATTTGACTAATTTCCTGGCATCTACTCCTCCTGCATGAGTTTGCTTCTTTGTGCTCTAGAGCTTTCAGCTGTGCTGTTAATTCTCTAGTGTAGTAAATATTCTCCAGTTTCTTCATGTCGGCACTTAGTGTTATGAACTTCCCTCGGAGCACTGCTTTCAAAGTGTCCCATAAGTTTGGGTATGCTGTGTCTTCATTCTCATTGAATTCTAGGATGTCTTCAATTTCTTTTTTTAATGTCTTCTTTGACCCAGAAATCGTGCAATTGTGAATTATTCAATTTTCATGAGTTTGTAGGTTTTCTGCAATTTGTGTTGTTGTTGAATTCTAATTTTAACGAATGGTCTGATAAGGTGCATGGAGTTATTTCAATTTTTTTGTACCTGATGAGGTTTGATATGTTGCCAATTATGTGGGCGATTTTTGAGAAGGTTCTGTGTGGCTCTGAGAAGAAGGTATATTCTTTTTTATTTGGATGGAATGTTCTATAGATGTCTGTTAATCCCAATTATGTCATAATTTCTATTAGTTCCTTTGCTTCTTTGTTAAGTTTCTGTCTGGTATTCCTGTCTAGAGGTGAGAGTGGGGCTTTATATGTGTTTGAGTTTTAGTAATATTTAGTAATATTTCTTTTATGAACGTGGATGCCTTTGTATATGGGGCATAGATGTTCAGAACTGAAACTTCATCTTCATGGATTTCTCCTGTGATGAGTATCAAATGCCCTCCTTCTTTTCTTTTGATTGATTTTATTTCAAAATCTAATTCGTTAGATATTAATATTGCTACCCCTGCTTGTTTCTTGGGTCCATTTGATTGGAAAATCTTTTCCCAACCCTTAACTTTAAGGTAATGTCTGTCTTTGAGGCTGAGGTGTGTTTCTTGTATGCAGCAGAAGGATGGGTTCTGTCTTCGAATCCATTCTGTTAGCCTGTGTCTTTTTATGGGTGAGTTAGTACCATTAATATTGAGGGATAGTAATGACCATTGATTGCTCATTCTTGTTTGTTTTGGAATGGTTGATGGTGGTGGGATTATATGTGGATTTCCACCTCTTTTTTCTTTTGGATGTTGGTAAGGTGGGATTATCTATTGCCTATGTTTTTCTGGTTGTAGTTAACTCCCTTGGGTTGGAGTTTTTCTTCCAGATCTTTCTGTAGGGCTGGGATAGTGGGTATGTATTATTTAAATCTGGTTTTGTCGTGGAATATCTTGTTTTCTCCATCTATAGTGGTTGAAAGCTTTGCTAGGCATAGCTGTCTGGGCTGGCATTCGTGGTCTCTTAGTGTTGGTAGAATGTCTGTCTCTCCAGGACTTTCTGGCCTTCAGAATTTCCATAAAGAAGTCAGGTGTGATTCTGATAGGTTTGCCTTTGTATGTTACTTGGCCTTTAACCTTTGATGCTCTTAATATTCTTTCATTATTCTGTATATTCAGGGTTTTTACTATTATGTGGCAAGGGGACTTTCTTTTGTGGTCCACTCTATTTGGTTTTCTGTAGGCTTCATGTACTTTCATTGGCATATCTTTCTTTAAGTTGGGAAAGTTTTCTTCTATGATTTTGTTGAATATGTTTTCTGCCCCTTTGAGGTGGTTTTCTTCACTTTCTTTTATACCTATTTTTCTTAGGTTTGGTCTTTTCATGGTGCCCCATATTTCCTGGATATTTTGTGTTAGGGATTTGTTGGATTTAAGATTTTCTTTGGTCGATGAATCTATTTCCCCTAGTGCATCTTCAACACCCGAGATTCTCTCTTCCATCTCTTGTGTTCTGTTGGTTATGCTTGCATCTGTAGTACCTGACCATTTGCCCAGCTTTTCTATTTCCAGCATTCCTTCTGACTGTGTTTTTTAAAATTGTCTATAGCTTTCAACCCTTGTATTGTTTGAATTGTTTCTTGCAATTTTTGCTTTGTCTTTTCCTCTCTTTCTTGCATTTGTTGGATTTTTTGGTTTGTCTTTTCTTCCATTTCTTGCATTTTTGGACTGTTTTTCCCTCCATTTCTTGCATTTTTTGGTTTGTTTTTTCTTCCATTTCTTTAAGGGATTTTCTCATATCCTGTTTGAGGGCCTCTATCATTTTCATGAAGTTGTTTTTAAGGTTTTTCTCATCTGCTTCATCTGCAATGGGCTGTTCAGTTGTTGCAGGTGTAGATTCTCTAGTTTCTGATAGTGTCTTATTGGTTTTTCTGTTGGTGGGTGTGTTTTTGTATTGTCTCCTTCCCATCATGTCTTCCGTGGGTGCAGAAGGAGTCTCTTCCTCTCCTGGTGGCTATGTAACCACAGTTCCTTTCCAGTGGGTGGGAGCAGGTCCAATACCCTGGAGGCTTTCCTCTTGTGTGGATGGAGGCCGTCCTAGTATCAGTACCTTGGCGATCTCTGGGTAGGCTGGACCCTCGCTTGTCCCATGGGTGGAGAATGGGACTTGGACTCTTGCAGTCTCTGGGTGGGCTGGCTCCTTCCGGGATGGGGGCTGCAGCATGCAGTACCCTGACCTTGGCTAATTGTGTGCAGATCACAGGAAAGCGGGCTGTAAACAGGCCCAGGCCTATCTAGCCCTGTGGGTGGGGAAAAGGTCTATGGTGCTGGCAGTCTCTGGGCAGGCTGAATCCCGTCAGGCTGAGATCCGCTGCATAGTCCCCAGGTCTCCAGTGGTTCTGCTCAGGGCACCGGAAAGCAGGCTGGAGACAGATCCACGTTTACCTCACCTGTCCGGTGGGTAGAGAATGGGATTTGGATGCTGGCAGACTTTGGCGGATGAATCCCATTGGGCTGGGATCCTGATCCGCAGTCCTCAGGTCTCCAGTGGTTCTCAGGTTATAGTCTTGATTTGAGATGGGTCCCGTCATCATAAAAAAATATACCTTCTTCTCAGCACCACATGGAACCTTCTCAAAAATCGACCACATACTTGGCAAGATATCAAACCTCAGCAGCTTCAAAAAAATTGGAATAACTCCATGCATCTTATCAGACCACCATGTTTTAAAATTAGAATTCAACAACAACACAAATTGCAGAAAACCTACAAACTCATGGAAATTGAATAATGCAAAACTGCACCATTCCTGGGTCAAAGAAGAAATAAAAAAAGAAATTAAAGACTTCCTAGAATTCAATGAGAATGAAGACACAACATACCCAAAGCTATGGGACACTTTGAAAGCAGTGCTACGGGGGAAGTTCATAGCACTAAGTGCCCACATGAAGAAACTGTAGAATAGTTATACTAGAGAATATACTAGAGATGCATTAATGCAATCCACCATATAAACAAGCTGAAAAACAAAAATCACATGATCATCTCACTAGATGCTGGAAAAGCCTTTGACAAAATCCAGCGCCCCTTCATGATAAAGGTCTTAGAGAGATCAGGGATAACAGGAACTTACCTTAACATAATAAAAGCTATATACAGCAAACCAACAGCCAACATCAAACTAAATGGACAGAAACTCAACATGATTCCCCTAAAATCAGGAACAAGACAAGGCTGTCCACTCTCTCCATACCTCTTCAATATTGTCCTTGAAGTTCTAGCTCGAGCAATACAACAACAAAAAGAGATTAAGGGGATACAAATTGGAAAGGAAGAGGCCAAACTTTCACTATTTGCAGATGATATGATTGTTTACATAAGTAACCCAAAAAACTCTACCAGGGAACGCCTGCAGCTGATAAATACCTTCAGCAAAGTGGCAAGATACAAAATCAACTCAAGAAAATCAGTAGCCCTACTATATACAGATGATAATAGGGCTGAGAAAGAAATCAGAGAAACATCACCCTTTACAATAGCCACAAACAACATGAAATACCTTGGAATAACGCTAACCAAACAAGTTAAAGACCTGTATCACAAGAACTTTTAGTCTTTAAAGAAAGAAATTGAAGAAGACACAAGAAATTGGAAAGATCTCCCATGCTCTTGGATAGGTAGGATCAATATATTAAAATGCCAATCTTACTGAGAGCAATATACAGATTTAACGCAATCCCCATTAAAATCCCAGCACAATTCTTCACAGACCTTGAAAGAATAATTCTCAACTATATATGGAAAAACAAAAGACCCAGGATAGCCAAAACAACTCTGTTCAACAAGGCAATATCTGGAGGCATCACCATCCCTGACTTTAAGCTGTGTTACAGAGCTATAGTCCTGAAAACAGCTTGGTATTGGCACAAAAATAGACAAATAGACCAATGGAATCAAATTGAACACCCCGACATTAACCCATACATGTATGAACACCTGATCTTTGACAAATAAGTTAAAATTATACAATGGAAAAAAGAAACCATCTTCAACAAATGGTGCTGGCATAACTGGAGGCTGACATGTAGAAGACTGCAGATAGATCCATGTCTTTTGCCATGCACAAAACTTAAATTCAAATGGATCAAAGGCCTCAACATAAATCCAGCCACACAGAACCTGGTAGAAGAGAAAGTGGGTGGGTGGTACCCTTGAATGAATTGGTACAGGAGTCAGCTTCCTGAACTTAACTCCAGTAGTTAAGTGAGATCAACAATTAATAAATGGGACCTCTTGAAACTGAGAAGCTTCTGTAAGGCAAAGGACAGAGTCAGCAAAACAAAAAGGCAGAATGGGAAAAGATATTCACTAACCCCACATCTGATAGAGGGCTGATCTCCAAAATTTACAAAGAACTCAAGAAGCAAGTCTCCAAAACACCAAAGAATCCAGTTAAAAAGTGGGGTACAGAACTAGAGAATTCTCAGTAGAAGAGTCTAAAATGGCTGAGAGACCCTTGAGAAAGTGCTCAACATCCCTAGCCATCCGGGAAATGTAAGTCAAAACAACTCTGAGATACCATCTAACTCCTGTCAGAATGGCTAAAATCAAAAACTCCAATGACAGTTTATGCTGGAGAAGTTGTGGTGAAAGGGGAACACTCCTTCACTGCTGGTGGGAGTGCCAAACCATACAGCCACTTTGGAAATCAGAATGGAGATTCCTCAGGAAAATGGGAATCAGTCTACCACAAGACCCAGCAATTTCACTCTTAGGCATATACCCAAAAGATGCACATTCATAAAACAAGGATGTCTGGTCCACTATGTTCATAGCAGTATTATTTGTAATAGCCAGAACCTCGAAGCAACCTAGATGCCCCTCAACTGAAGAGTGGATAGAGAAAATGTGGTACATTTACACAATGGAGTGCTGTTCAGTGGAAAAAAAACAAAGAAACCATCCTGAGTCAGGTAACCCAGTCACAAAAAGAGAAACATGGTATGTACTCACTCATTTATGGATTTTTAGATATGAATCAGGGGAGTGCCAGCATACAATTCCATTGCCAGAGAGTCTGGGAAACAGAACCTTTATCCAGCGACCGATGAAAGCATAGGCAGATACCACAAATAAACACTGAATTCCTGGAATCCAGTGTCAGACAGGGAGAACTGATGGGCAAAGGAGTTAAGATTGGGCTGGTTTAACCCACAGAAACAGTTGACCTGAACAAGGGGAAGCTCTTGGACCCCAGATTGATGGCTGTGTGGAAAGCATGGGACTGACCTCCTCCTGAATGTGGGTGTCAGTGAGGAGGCCTAGGTTATCTAAGAGGTCTTGGGTAGTATTTATCCCTGGCGTACAAATAGACTCTGAGTGCCCATCCCACAATGAGGGATGCTCTCTCAGCCTGGACTCTTGAAGGAGGGCCTAGACCTTACCCTGGATGACTGACAGACTCTGAAGATCCACTATGGAGGTCCTCACCCTCCCTGGGGATTGGAGTGGAGAGTGAGTGGGGGACTGGGGACCCTGGTGGGGAGGGATGGGTAGGAGGGGAGGGAGAGGGAGTGGGATTGACATGTGAAACAAACTTGTTTCTAACTTAAATTTTTAAAAAAATGAAGAGAAAAAAATTTGTAGGGCTCTGACCATATGAGTTTACAGGTACAAATAAGACAAGACAAAGATTGGCATTATACTGCTCAAACAGATTGATGGCATTGTCATATTATTTTCTCTAGAATAAATACTTTTGTGTAACTTAAAAAAAAAGACTATAACCTGATTTGGGAAGTCACACCCCATGGTAAGATACATTATCCTTGCCAAAGCATATTCTATATGTGTGTGTGTGTATGTGTGTATGTGTGTGTGTAAAAGGGACAGAGATGACAGAGAAAGACACACATATACACATGGGGGGAGGGGTCTGTGTATGTGTTTATGTGTATGTAGGTATGTATGTGTACATATGAAGACAAGAGGTCAATACGGGATATCTTTCTCCATCACTCACCACATTTCTTGAGACAGGGTCTCTCAATAAATCTGGAATTTGCCCAATTCTGCAAGACTGACTGGCCAGAAAGCTCCAGAGGTCTGCCCATCTCTGCACTGCTTGGTGCTGGGCAGATACACACCAACATGCCCTACGTTTTACATAGGTGCTAAAGAACCGCACTCGGATCTTTATGCTTGTACCCCAAGGGCCTCACAACTGAACCATCTCTCCACCACTACCCCAATACTATCCTGTTTCTTAGAAGCAAGCCATTGGGTTCAGCCAACATTCAAGGTCGAAGGTGTCAGGAGGGAAACAATATTTAGAGGCACTTCAGGAGCTTGTATTTCATGTACATATCCAGAGACACAGTTCTACTGAGGGCTCCTTCATTGATTAGACCCTGTGCTGGGCTAGATTAATGTAGAATTGACACAAACTAGACTCGTCTGGGAGGAGGGAACCTCAAATGAGAAAATGCCTCCTACCAGATTGGCCTGTGGTGTTTTCTTGATTGATGGTTGACGTGGGAGGGCTCAGCTCACTTTGGATGGGGCCATCCCTGAAGCTGGTGATCCCGGATGCTATCAGAAAGCAGCCACAAGGAGCAAGCCAGTAAGCAACATTCTTTTTTTTGTTTTGTTTTGTTTTGTTTTACGAGACAGGGTTTCTCTGTATTGTTTTGGAGGCTGTCGGTCCAGCCTAGCCTCGAACTCACAGAGATCCGCCTGCCTCTGCCTCCCGAGTGCTGGGATTAAAGGCATGTGCCACCACCGCCCGGCTAGTAAGCAACATTCTTTCATGGCGTCTGCTTCAATTCCTACCTCCAGGTTCCTGCCCTGCGTGAGTTTCCATGACATCCCTCAATGATGGACTGTTTCCTAGCAGCGTATGATGAAATATGCTTCTCCACGCTTCTTTTGGTCATGGTGTTTTATCACAGCAATAAAAACCTAAGACAGACATTCACCATGACTTTTTATAAATTAGCCCCTCTCCCCATGCACACTATGAGCTTCCTGAAAATAAGGACTGTGTCAAATCCATCGCAATAACATTGAATCACCTAGCATTGGACCTGCCATGTGATGAGATAGGTGCCCGGTCAGTAATTACTCAGTGAATGGATGAGAAGCAGGTGCGTGCTGGCTCTCTCTCTCTCTCTCTCTCTCTCTCTCTCTCTCTCTCTCCTCTTCCTCTCTCTTCCTCTCTCTTCCTCTCTCCTTCCTCTCTCTCCTCTTCCTCTCTCTCCTCCCTCTCCTCTCTCTTTTCTCTCTCCCCATCTCTCCTCTTTCTTCTCTCCCTTCTCTTTTCCTTCTCCTCTCCTTCTCTCCCCTCTCTCTCTCTCCTCCTCTCTCTTCTCTTTCTTCTCCCTCTCCTCTCTCTTTTCTCTCTCCTCTCTCTATCTCTATCTCCGTCTCTGTCTCTATATCCATATCTCTCTGAGAAATTTACTTCCAAACCTTCCATCAAGAGAGCATCACAACAACTGCCATTCTGGGTCTGTGCTTAAATAGATTCCCCATTCCCCTGGCTTGCGCAGTCTTCACTATTGATCAATGAACTACAGAACTGTTTATCTAATGGGTTAAAAGCAGTAGCATCTGCATACAGACAAATCACAGAACAAGGCAGACATCTGATGAGTAATTTTCCCTGCCGTTTAATAAGACCCACGAGGTACATCTGTTTCAATCACTCTGATCAGAACTAAAAACAACCTTAAACATGCTCTTGATGCAGTGTCTACCTGACAGGTGTACATGGAGCAATTATATTGTCTCCTGCCTTCCCTGGAAGTGATTAATGAGAACTCATGTGACTGGCAGTTTCTGGAAAGTGGGTGGGGAAGAGAGAGCTCAGATGGGAGCCAGCAGATTCCACAGAGCCCAGAGGCTTGGAACAGTGTATGCAGAGCCCAGCTGGAGCTCCCAGCTGGGAGGCAAATGAGGCAAGAGGCCAGAGGCTTAATTGGGAGCTTATCTGGCCACATACCACCCTTGGAACAAGAATTGGATTTAGAGATGAATACCAGTGAGTCGATTCAGTGAAGTAATTATCCACTGAGCACACAAGGGAAGTGGTACCCCATGAGTCTGGGAAGAATGCCGTGGGAGTCGGGGCATGCATTTCAATCTCATCCCTATCTCTGTCTCCACCTCTTATTGGCTCTGTGAACTTAAGGGATCTGTACAAGCCTCAGTCTTTCTAAACTGTAAAATGGTCCTAATGGACCTCCCCAGAAAAAAGGGGGTATAATGAGTATTTATGTGTTTGGAGAGGCTGGGGATGCAGTATAGTGCTGGAGCAATGGCCTAGACATCCCCAGTGAGGATCTATGAGTGTGGCTCAGTGGTAGAGCACCTGCCTAGAATCCCCCAGTGAGGGGCTAGGGTGTGACTCAGTGGTAGAGCACCTGCCTAGAATCCCCCAGTGAGGGGCTGGGGTGTGAGCTCAGTGGTAGAGCACCTGCCTAGAGTCCCCCAGTGAGGAGCTGGGGGTGTGACTTAGCAGTCCTAACATGGCCATGTTCTACATGCCTGGGAAGAATCTGAGAGACCAAGAACCATCTCTTTCAATATGCAACTTGACAAAAGCAATTTCAACTACCACCCACAGAAGTGATCAATTCAGGTTAAAAAAAAAAAAAAACCTTTGTCCATTGTTGAGATTCAATAGATGGTAATGAACGAGTGAATGAATGAATGAATGAGTAAATGAGTAAATGCAAATAAATGTGTCTGCTTGGATAGAGCTGCTGTGTAATGATTCCAAATAGAAACATTCCATCCTGGAGAGGGGCTACTTAAGATTCAAGACTTAAGCTACATGTTGGTGGCGCACGCCTTTAATTCCAGCATTCGGGAGGCAGAGGTAGGTGGATCTCTATGAGTTTGAGGCCAGCTTGGTCTACAAAGTGAGTTCCAGGACAGCCTCCAAAGCCCAAAAAAAAAAAAAAACCAGATTCCAGATGTAAACAAAACTTATCAGTCTCAGGAAGTTCCTAAAACTTACAAGATTCACAGGGGAACTTCCCAAAATTATAGCCACAGTAACAATTGCTAGAGAAGAGACTCACTGACCAGCTGGGCTGCCTGCAATTTGTACAGGGAGCTTTCATGAGTCAACACCCATACTATGATGGGTTTTTGATAATAGTTGCCTTTGAGTCATTCTTACTCCCCTGTAAGCAACCCCTCACCCATGTCCCTGTAAGTAATACCTGTAAACTCATTGGTTCACTAAGCTTGACCTGGATGGAACTGATTTTCTGGATGGATTTGGTCTATCATTGGTGACCTGCCTGGCATGAATAGAATTTGTTCACATGTACCAAGGAAAAGTCACACAACAGGGACCCCCTGGGGAAGAGCCAACTCAGTCTGTATTAAACCTCCTTTTTAAAAAAAAGGAGGGGGAATAATGCACATTTCCCTATCACTCAAAAGTTGTAACAATAATTACCTTTGCATTTTTGCATGTTTTATTGATATCACTTTGCATCATCATTTCAATCTCCTAATAATATTAATAAGCACATTTTCATAGAACAAACCAGAAGGCAAAGACTTTTCCAATACACACACACACACACACACACACACACACACCAGCAATCCATAAGGTAATACGATTATGTCCATGAACAACTAAATTCACTAAAACTCACAGAGGTTAAAAGATGTGCCCCCACATTACCCAACAAACAAATATAAGATCCTATTGAGGAAAAGAAGACACAAAGTGCCATCTTAGATGCAGACACTTGGATCCATCTTGGAGCACATGCTGAGTATCATTTTGGAAGCTGACTCTGAGTGCCATCTTGGATACAGACACTGTTGTTTTGGACAGAGACACTGAGTTCCATCTTGGTAGCTGACTCCAAGTGCCATTTTGGACGTAGATGCAAGGAGCTATTTTATAGCAGATACTGGGAGTCATTTTTGGATCAGACGCTGGGCATGGCTGTGGAAGCAGATACTCCCAGACACCATGACCTTATTTAAAACCGCATGATTGAAAACCTTGTTTTGTCCTCCACAGATAGGAGAATTTTTTAAGGATGGAAAATTGATTCCCCTCTGTCTTTTTTAATGTATTCATGCTGAGCAGGGCTCAACAGCCTGGAGAGTGGAAAGAAAGACGGTCTTACACAGCCACTGGAAGGCAGCTTTCAATCACAGAAAAAGATGTGTGTCTTCCCAACAGGACACTCTGTGGTCCAAAGATGAGGTGCAGCCATGCCCTTCTGGCCATCCTCCCCACTCCAGGCAAAACTCTGAAAATATCTCTCTCCTCATCTTGTCAGAATCCACCTGCTGCATGACTGGGAAACTGTCAGTGTGATCTATAACCCCCAGGCAGGCCTGGAATATGAGCTAAATTGCCTGAGTCACTGGGGATGATAGAGTCATTCTGCAGGAAATTGGAAATCAATTCTTGTCATCACTGTAGAGAACTCCTTTATCAAGCAGTTCACCATGTAAGGCAACCAAGAGAACGAGGAGGCTAATACAGAAACGGCAACCTTACTCCACCTGACTCCCTCCCCTCCCCCCAGCAACCCAGAAGCTAATACAATTAGATCCATTAACAAATAAATCAAGCAAAACTCAGAGAAGTTAAAGGGTCTGCCCCAGATCACACAGGGAAAAAAAAGTAGAAGGAGCTATGGGAAAAACAAATAAACAAAAATTGGAAGCAGACACAGTATGCCATTGTTCTGGTTAGTTTTTGTCGATTTGATGCACCCTCGAGTCACCAGGAAAGAGGACCGTCACTGAGGAATCGCCTCCATCAGACTGGCCCGTGGGCATGTCTGTGAGATGTTTTCTCAATGACTGATTGAAGCCGGAGGACCCATCCCACTGTGAACAGTGAGCCAGGCCTTTCAGAAAGGTGGCTAAGCAAGCCAGGGAAAATAAGCCAGTAAGCAGCATCCTCCATGGTCTTTCTTCAGTTCCTGCCTCCAGGATCCTGCTTCAATTCCTTCCTGCTCTCGGTGATGGGCTGAACATGGAAGATTAACTAAATAGACCCTTCCCAAGTTGCCTTCGGTCAGTGTTTTATCACAGCAACATTACCAAACTAGAACAGCCATTCTGGAATCAGATGGTGGGTGCTATTTTGTAATCAGATAATTAGGTGCCATCTTGAAACCAGACATCGGTTGCCATCTTGGAAGCACATGCTGGTCAATATCTTGGAGACATTGGCAACCAAGGAGGATTTGAAGGTCTACACAGAAAAAGCCATACACTCATAGGTGACTGGGTGTGTCCCTTGTGGTTTCAGAGACTTCAGTTCATGACCACTGATCCCTATTGATTTGGTCAATGAAAAGATAGAGAGAGCCTCATGGCTCAGAGCAGCTCACCTCAAGATGGTCAGAAAGCAAGAAGGAGAGGAAGGTGACAGGCTCCAACATTACCTCTAAGTGCATATCCACAATGAGTTAACTTCATCCCACTAAGTCCCACCTCTTCTAAAAAATTCATTGCATTTTTTTTACTTTATTTGGTGTGAGGAGGGAGAGAGAGGCCCTCATATGCTGTGGTGCAGATGTGGGGGTCGGGAGACAACATGCAGGAACCCATTCTCTCCTCTACCATGTGGGCCCCAAAGATCAACTCAGGTCTTCTGGCTTTGCAAAGAGTGCATTTCCCACTGAGCCATGTTGCCAGCCCTATGCCCTACCTCTTAAAGCTCCCATCCATTCAAATAGTGCCATAGGCTGGGATAATGCCTTTAACACAAGGACCCTTGGAGAGCATTTGGAGATTCAAACCATAGCACTCTGTAAGCTGTATATCTACTATATAGGTAACTTGGCAACGAGAAGTTCTTCCTGGAGCCCATTATACATATTCCACCAGTGCTGAGTTAGCCCAAGACAAATACGAGTCATCACAGCTCCCCACATTGTTACTGTACCCAACAGCATAGGGACATTTTAGGATCATCCCAATCAACAATGCAAGGGGACTGAGTTTACTTTGGGTATCTGATGGATTTCACTGGTACTGACTAAGTATTTAAAGACAAAACAAGAGCCTAAGAGATGGAGCTGGAGAGATTGCTCGGTGGTGAACCGTGCATATATACTGCTTTTTACAGAGGACCCACATCCGTTCCCAGAGCCCACACTGGAAAGGCAGCTCACAGCTGCCTGTAGTTCCAGCTCCTGGAACCCAACACCCTCTTCCAGCCTCTACGGGCACCCACATACACATGCACACACACAGAACATGCTCATGTTAAATAGAGCATAAGAGTTATTATAGGCCCACACCTGTAATCAAGCACATACAAGACACCCTCAGCAAGGTCATGAGTTTGAAACCAGCCTAGTCTACCTAATTTTTTTTTAATGTTTGTCAAAAAAACTCTGGGGACTGGGAAGATGACTCAGTGGGTAAAGTGCCTGCCACATAATGATGAGGACTTGAGTTTGGGTTCCCAGAACACACGTAAAAAGCCTAAGAGTGTGGCTCTTGCCTTTAACCGCAGCACGGTTAGGAGAAGGTGGGAACAGGCAGATAGATCTCTGTAAGTGCTTTGGCCGCCTTGCCTGGTTAATGAGCTTCAAGTTCTGTGGGAAACCCGCCTCAAAAAATAAAGTGGGGGGGTATTGGGGTATTGAAGAAGATACCTTAAGTTGCCCTCCATGAGAGTGTGTGTATGTAAGCACACACATGCACAAATGCACTCTCACACACACATGCACATGCATGTGCACTCACACGCATTTACCCCCATTGTCATAATTTGCTTTTCTGTTGCTGTGATAAACAATGAAAGGATTTGCTTTGTCTTCACTCCCAGGCCACCATTCACCAATGGAGGAAGTTAGGACAAGAACCTGGAGGTAGGAGCCATGGAGGCGTACTCCTCTCCCGCTCCGGCTCACTGGCCAGCTCATGCTTAGCCACCTTTCTTACACAGCAGAGGCCCATCTGCCTAGGAATGGGATGGTGCTGGCAACAGTGGGCTGGGCTCTTCTGCCACCCATCATCAGTCAAGACAGAGCCGTAGGCCAGTCTGGCCTAAGCAAGTCCCAGGTGAGTCTAGGTTGTGTCAAGTTGACAATAAAAGCCATCTAGCACACCCCCTAACAACCGCCACACAAGCAGCACACTCACATATATTCTGTACCATGCACGCCCACACACACACACACACACACACACACACACACACACTCTAGTTCAAACCCTGACTCATTTATTTAAAATGCAGTCAGTTACATAATAGTAGAAAGCACTGAATGTCCCTGAACCTCATTTGTGTATATTTTCCACAGACACCGGAAGCAGTTCACGCCAGCCTTCTGTGAGTAAAAGAAGAAGGAAAGACCTCATCAATACACAATGCTACCAAACATCAATCGGCCTCTGGCTCTGGCATAACCACTTACTCATTAATCAAATAGATCGAGTCCCAAACAAGTAAAATGACTTGCCTCAAACCAGCTCGCTTGAAATATAATGGAATTGATTAATATTTATTTTAGATTTATGAAACACTTTTTCATTCACCCACGATTCACTTTGGAATAAGGACCTGGGAGGCCCTTCGTTTTGTCCTAAGGGGTGGGTAACTTTGCTAAGTCCTTTTCATCAGGCCCTGTGTCTGGTTTTGTTTGAGTCTACGTGGGGGTGTGTGACATATGTGTGGGGTGCAGGGGTGGGGTGCCATGGCACGTGTGTGGAAGTGTGACAACTTTAAAGAGTTACTTCTTGCTTGCTGCTTGTTTTTGAGACAGGATCTCTCTTCTTTCTGCTATACCAGACTAGCTGGCCCATTAGCTTCAGGGCAATTCTCCTGTCTCTGCCTCCCATGCCACCAGAGGAGTGCTGGGATTATAGATGCATTCCACAGCATCTTTGTTACATTAGTTCCAGGGATCAAACTCAGGTCATCTGCGTTGTGTGGCTAACCCTTTTACCCACTGAGCCAGCCATCTAACCAGCCACAGAACAAACACCTGACCTGCAGAGACTTCTGGATGTCCGTAAGCTGTGAGAATTCTTCCCTGGGGAGATGTGAGCAACGTCCACCCTCTCCCTCATAAGGTCCCAATGACAGAACAAAGAAAAATTCCACCCGCATTCACCCTGAGGATCCGATGGAACTGGGCTTACTTACAGAGTATGGGGTAGAAATACGGAGAATTCCAGCGGAAAGTTTTCTCCTAGCGAGGGCAGCTTCATGTTCGGCTAATCTTCCCCAAAAAGCACCTCCTGAGTCTAAGGGTCATTGCAGTTAGGGAAGAATTACACTTAAATAGCTGGAGGGGGCCCTGCACGCTCAGGTGAAAGTCCAATGGCCCTTCCCATACCTTCTTCTACAGTAGTGTTTCTCCACCATCCTAATGCTGTGAGCTTCTAATACAGCTCCTCATAATGTGGTGACCCCAACCACACAATCCTTTCTTTGTTACTTCACCGCTGTGATTTTGCCTCTGCTGTGAATTGTAAACATCTGTGCTTTCCCATGGTCTTGGGTGACCCCTGTGAGATGGCCATGAGTCTCCCCACGAGACTCCTACAGACGATCGACAGTCGTCAGGTGAGGTCTGGACGGCCTCTTGCAAGCAGGAACAGCCGACCCAATGAAGATGGCAGCTGTTTTTGACCCCACACCTTACCAGCCTTGGTGGTTCTAATGAGCTTCCCCGTGAGACTTAATCTAGAGAATCCTGGGCACTGCAGGCTCGCCCTATCAAATGATTCTCCTGGCTGTGGTCACTGCAGGGATAAACATGAAAACGAACGCGTCGGACAGGCTTTCGCACGCTCACACTATGATCCGTTAGACGTAAGATGTACCCAAAGGCTCGTGTACCTGGAAATATTGATCTCCAGATGGAACCTTGCGGAGGAAGAGGGTCACAGGAGTGGGGAGGGGTGAGGAATGGCTCACTGAGGGCAGGTCTTCAGATTCCATGTCTGTCCCCTGTTTCCTGACTAGAGATGCACTGTAAGAGGTCACTTCGAGTCCCGTCCCTGACGCCATGACTTCTCCATCATGATGAGCTGTGAGCTTTTCCTTTCCTTTTTTAACTTTGGTTTTGTGTGTACGAGTGTTTTTGTCACATGTATCTGATGCCTACAGAGGTCAGATCCCCTCGGACTAGATTTACATCTCTCCAGCCTCAAACCTTTCTTTTCTTAAATTGATTTTTTTCAAGTTTTTTTGTCACAGGGACAGAGCAATGGATGAAAAGCCTTAGGCTTAGTACCTTTCTAAAATCTCTCTCTCTATCTCTGTGTGTGTATGCGTGCGTGCGTGCGTGCGTGCGTGTGTGTGTGTGTGTGTGTGTGTGTGTGTGTGTGTGTGTGTGTGTGTGACTGTTCAGGTATGTGAGCAAGAGCATGGATATGTATGCCATGCCACACACATGGAGACTGAAGGACAACCATGGGGCTGGGTCCTCACCCTCCACCTCCTGAGACATGGTCTCTTATTCGCTAATGTATACACCAAGCTAGCTGCCCCCCAAGCAAGCAGGGTTTGTCTCCAGCTCCCAAGCTCCCACAGACGCACGGGGCTCACAGACACAAGCCGTTGCTTCGGGCTTTATATGAGGCCTGTGTCTCTGAGGTCCTCACACCTGACTGGTATCCACAGAGCCATCTTCTCGGTCTTGGAGGCTGAGCATCTTCGAGTCACTCAGACCCCAAGTCCACCCAGCTATGGACTGCAGGCCAGCTCTCTCTGGATGGCCACCCTTTCTGCTTCCAACATAATGGCCTCCTGTCACACGCACACACACTGTACAGGCCATCCTCACCAGGCCCCACAGCAGCATCAGAGAGACTGCCGGCTTGGACTTTTTAAAAGAAAAATGCGGAAGATATGTTTTCAATAGCCCCCTCCCCTGGATGAAAAGGAATCTGGTTGGAGAGTCTGCCCCACAGATGGCCAGGGTCAGACACAAAGCAGCCTGGGTTCTGCATTTGACGGCCAGCAAGGAAGAAAAAGAAAGCTCTCTGAAGGGGCCTGCCCGCCTTCCGTGCATTCCTTTGTGCCAAAATTCAAGATGTGTGCGAGACCGCCTTTCAGTAATGTTCAGTGTGTTGTGCTCCGAAATCTTTGAAGTTTCTCTGATGGCAAAAACGTTTTCTTAAGTTATTGGCCTGTTTTATTGTTTTCTTTCTAAAGCAGGCTGTAAGAGGCTATGAGCCTCAGCCTCACAGCTCATAAATATTTGTGCAGAGGCAGTAGCCAGACCATCAGGGCTTTGCCCTGTTTGGAAGAAAAAAAAATCAGAGCCGAGAGCAAGGTGGGCGTTGTGGTCTCCATGGCCCTTTTGTCAGACTGGGGACAAAGCCGCTCTTCCAGCCGCAGAAAAGCCTGATGCATCAGAGAACCAAGAGGGCATGGAGAACTTGGCTGATCTCCACACCGCCCCTCTGTGCTCCAAGCACTGCCCTGCATGCAAACACACTGCCAATCCTTCTCGCATGCTTTACCTGACCTAGAACCTAGTGTGGCTGGGTGGGGTGGGGTGGGGTGGGGTGGGGTGGGGGGCTGTGCATAGGTGTGAGAGTGTGCTCGTGAATGTCAGGGCACAATAACACGTGTGTGTTTACATGGAGACCAAAGCCTGACGGGCCGGCGTCTTACTCACTCTCCTGCTGTGGAATATTCCACAGCTGTGAGACGCTGGGTCACTGCGATTGGTAAAAGAGCTGAACGGCCATGCAGGAAGGGGTTAGGCCGGACTTCTGGGGAGCTTTGGGAAGAAGAAAGGAGAGTCGCCGGCCAGCCATGGAGGAAGCAGGATGGACAGTACAAAGCAAGGTGACAGAGCCCCATAAAAGAGCATAGATTTGAAAATATGGGTTAGTTTACGTTATAAGAACCAGTGTGAGCAAGCCTAAACTGAGGCCAAGCTTTCATGCTTCATAAGAAGTCTGTGTCATTTATTCGTGAGCTGGCGATCCTGATGAGAAGTTTTGTCTACACTCTCCTCCTTATCCTTCGAGATAGATTTTCTCACTGAATCTGAAGCTCATCTATTCAACTAAGACTGGCCAGCCTGCCGGGCGGTGGTGGCGCACGCCTTTAATCCCAGCACTCAGGAGGCAGAGGCAGGCGGATCGCTGTGAGTTCGAGGCCGGGCTGGACCGACAGCCTCCAAAACAATACAGAGAAACCCTGTCTCGTAAAACCAAAAAAAAAGACTGACTTGCCTGCAAGCTCTGGGGAGTCGTCCTATCTCCTCTCCCCCTGCCCCCACAAAACTCTAGGGTTAAAGATGTGCAGAAGCACACCTGCCTTTTACTCAGGGGCTGGGGATCCGAACTCGAGGCCTCAAGCATGAGCAGCCAACACTGTGTCAACTGAGCCATCTCACCAGCGCCCAACCGTGCCCCATTTCCAGAAACTTCTGAGCTCTCTACGACCCTGGCATCCGTCCCAAATGGCTCCCTGCCAAATTCACACAGAGCCCCCTCACCTCCGTCCCTGCTCCTTCTCATCTCCAGGCTCACTACCTAAAGCCTGGCTTCCCTTGTCTCAAGTCGGTCCAGTCACTCAAGGGCTTCCTCTGCCACTGAATTTGATGTGACTTCAAATCCCACCTCTGCTCTTTAATCACCGTGGATGCCTTTGAGGGGAGAGAACAATGAGAATTAAAATGAAAAGGACACACATGAAACTTCATGCAGCACACATAGTGGGAATTTCATTTGTCACCTAAAGAGGTGTTCAACCTGCAGCCCATTTGCTACATGCGGCCCGGGATAGATAGGAATGCATCCCTACCTCGGATCACATGCTTACTTAAAATGTGTGTGTGTGTGTGTGTGTGTGTGTGTGTGTGTGTGTTTGGTTTTTTAGCTCCATTGCTCAGTTCTCAAGTGTGAAGTTTGTAGATGACAATGTGACTGAAAGAGGCTGAAAGGCTGGACCCACCTGCAAGCACTTCGGCTCACACACCTGGAGAGAATGCTCAAAATGCATTTACTGAAGGATTGTTTCCCTCTGGGCACACACTTAAACGTAAATGTAACTCTGACCCGTGTGTGTGTGTGTGTGTGTGTGTGTGTGTGTGTGTACATTTGGGGAGTGTGCCCTTAGGCATTATGCCTAAACATACTCTCTGTTGCTCATGTCACACCCAGCCCCTCACTGAGGAATTATAGGCAGGGGCTCTACCACTAAGTCACACCTCTATCCCCTCACTGGGGGATTCTAGGCAGGGGCTCTACCACTGAGTCACACCCCCACCCATCACTGGCAGGCTCCAGACAAGTGCTCAACCACTGAACTACACTGCCATCCTTGCCTTTTATTTTTTAATTTTGGGACAAGGTCTCACAAAGTTGCCCCAGGATGGTCAAAATTCCCTGTGTGACCCAGGCAGACCTTGAGCTTGTGATCCTCCTGACTCAACTTCCAGAGCAGATGGCATGACAAGGCTGGTCCTATCACACCCAGATCCCCTTGGGAGATTTCTTTGTATTAAAGCCGTACAAGTAGAGAGCATCCTGTGTTTTCTCTCCAAGTCTTCACCCGTGACCTCTTCCCCTGGGCTGCAAACATCACTTTCCTAATGATCACAGTTTAGTTGGACCAGACATGGATGAGCACCACGCTGGTGAGAAGGCAGAAAGACAAAAAGTAAAGGCTACCGAGATGGCTGAGAAGCCAAGTAGGAGAAGTCGCTACTTCTGCAGGAAGCCTGAATTTGGTTCCCAGCACCCACGAGGTGCAGCTCACAACCACCTACACGGCTAGGTCCAGGGAATCCAGTGTCCTCTTCTGACCTCTGTGGGCATCTGCACACACATGCACACATGCACACACACACACATATAAATCAAAAAACTAAATTTCAAAATTCTTTTGAACCATTAAAAACCAGTTATAGGCCACAGCAAGCAATGTGATTTCACACCATCTTGAAATACTGGTTGTCCCTGGCACAATTATGATATTTGTGAGCTGGGCATGTGATGCTCAGTCTAAGGCAGGACTTAGAATTCAAGGCCAGCCTGAGCAATTCAGCAAGCACTCATCTCAAAAAATAATAATAATATTGGTTATTTCCAAGTTCAAACTATGTAAGACTTTTTAAAAATGTCATATAAACCATGTATTCATGCACAGTAAAATATTTTAGCTTTCTTTGAATCTCCTAATGAAACTCCTTAAGACCTAGACTCTAGAGAGTATTTTCTCTCGGATGTGTAAAGTGTGTCATATATAATAAACAGGCAGAACAGCAAGACCCTAGAGAAGACAGAGCCCTGTTTAAAGCAACAGTGATGTCAGTAGATAGCTTATGTTTTAGATACAATTAAAGTAATTTCAAACAATAAATATTTTTAATGACTGTAAACAAATTTTTGCAAGAAAAAATAAATTAAAAAGTGAATGTATAAATAAAAAATAAAGCTTTTTTTTTTAAAGTAAGCAAGGGGACTGGAAAGATGGCTCAGCAGTCAAGAGAATTAGTGATTTTTCCCAGAGGACCTGGGTTCTGTTCCCAACAACCACATCATGGCTAACAACAGTCTGTGACTCCAGTTTCAGAGGAACCAATGCCCTCTGCTGGTCACTGCAGGCACAGCACACATGTGGTGCACATAGACCCATATGTAGGTAAAATACCCCATACATATAAAATAAAAATAAATAAAAAAATTGCAAAAAGTGCTGAGTAATGGTGGCTTTCACCTCTATCCCAGCACTTTGAAGGCAGAAGCAGGTGGATCTCTGTGAGCTCGAGGCCAGCCTGGTCTACAAAGTTACACAGAGAAACCGTGTCTTGGGGGTAGGGATAGACCAGGAAGAAAAGACTCAGCAATCCATCTATGGGGGGCACTTTCTCAACTGAAACTCTAGGTTTGTGTCAACTTGACAAAAACCTAACCAGGAGGTCATCGTGGAAGCTAACCTGAATGCTAACTAATAATGGTTAATTAGAAATTAAAAAATAGGGGCTGAGAAGCGTGAGGACCTGGAGACCTGAGTTCAGATTCCCAGCACCTACATCAAAAGCTGGCTATGGCTGGGAATGTTTGTAACCCAGCACGGAGGGGCAGAGACAAGAGAGCTCGATGGCCATCCCTCCTTCCAGAAAGGGTCAGCCTCCAGATCAGTGGGATACCCTGGCTTAAGGTGACATGGTGAAGAGCAACAGAGGAAGACACGCTAAGTCTTGCTCTGCTCTCCTCACGCACCCCACACACTAACGCGTGCGCGTGCACACACACATTCACACACACACACACATACACACACACACACACACACACACACACACACACACACACACACACACGGGAGGCCAGAAAGATGTCCCTGTGTTTAAGAGCACTTGTTGCTCTTCCCGAGAACTTGGGTTCAATTTCCAGCACCCACATGGTGGCTCACAACTTCCTGTTACTCCAGCCCCAGAGAATCCAGGGCCCTCTTCTGGCTCCTGCTGGCACCAGGCACACAAGCGGTACACAGACATTATATGCAGGCAAAAATGCCCCTACACACAAAACAAATCCACTCTTAAATGTGTGTGTGTGTGTGTGTGTGTTATGTGCGTGTACTTGGAAAGAGGAACAGATTAGGTTTCTGCTCAATCCTTCTCCAAGTTATCCCTTTGAAACAGGGCCTCTTGCTGAACCTGGAGCTAGGCTGGCCCCAGTGATGGTTATTTCTCACAACCCCTCCCTGATAACACTGGTATTGCGGGCACATGGGAGGCCACACCAAGCTTTTCACGTGGATGCTGGAGATTAGAATTCAGACTCACATTCTTGCACAACGAGTTAGTGGTCCTCCCCAAGGAGCCATCTCTCCAGCTCCTGTTTTAAACTTTTTTACCCGTTGGAAGGTTTTTGCTGGCCACTAGAGGCTGCAGTCTCTCCGTGGCCTGACAGACAGCTTATCTCAATAGTTCAGCAACCTGGGGCTCCCTCCCTCCAGCAGAACTTCCTGCCTCTACCTGCGCTTATCTAGAGGAGGTCCCTGGGCCTGGAGGACTGCCCTTATCTGAAAGCTGTCTCTAAGCCAGATCCCCGATTCATCTTGTGTTTGGTCCTTGACACAGATTTTTGCTAAGAAGACCTGTGCTAGGGAGCTCTGCTATAGGAACCTACTGCCACATACAAACCCTCATGATAAGAGCATGCCACTTAACGCAAACTTGTCCTCAGGCTCCCTGATACTATATATTTCTTATGCTCTGGAATAAAGCTGAGCTGATTCACTGAAGCCTGTCCCCAGAGGGCTGTCTCCATTCGTCTCCATGGGCTGAGTACAAAGCTTTCCGTTCCCGCTTCTGCCTCTTTGTCCTCTCGGACTGATGGCCAAATGGCTGCGAAGGAAAAGAGGACCCACAGTTACATTTATTCGGTTCCGCTGTGTGAGTGTGTGCACTCATGGATTTGTGTGCTACACGCTGGAGACCAAGTGCTCAAACACGTGAACCATTAAGGGACAACTCTCACATTCGAAACACAATGAGAAGACTCACTCAAGATGGGAAGTAGAGGTGCCTTCTTTGGGGGTTGGGAAGAACAGGGTATCAGCCGTCCTGTCTTATTTCTCAGAGGGGTCCCTCTGCTCTGCATGTGGGTCCTGCAACAGTGCGAGCCTTCTCTCCCCAGATCCTGCATACAGCCATGTAGAGGCCAAACACAATGCTAGAAACGCAGACATCTAGTTCAGAGCTGGGGGATAAGTAGGACCTAGCACAGCTGCCGTATTTTGGCTGAGGCTCAGTTTTGCCTAGCTGTAAATTGGGAGCACAAACCGGGTAGTCTCCAAGGTCCTTCTCATCTGGGTGTCTTTGTTTCTGTGAGTTTCTAGACACCAGCCTTAACTGTTGTTCTTTTCACAAGCGACTGTCCTTCCAGATCGCCTGCTGTATTGCAGTTTCCTCAGAGTGGAAATTGCTTCCAGTTTAACTTCCTTCCAGGGAGGGGCATAAGACTCCGGAAGCAAACAACCCGAAAAGTCTCAAGGAGTTCCTGAAATTAGCAAGATGTTGGGGGAGGAGCTATAGGGTTACAGCCTGGTCTCCCTTCTGATCCAGTCTCTCTACTTTCCGATCTGCAGACGTGAGAAGCAGCAGCTGCCCACCCCAGCCAGCCACCATACCGGGATGGAGCGACTCACCTGAAACCATGAGCCAAATCAAACTCTCTTCCCTTAAAGACTTCTCTCAGGCATCTTGTCTCAGCAATGAGAAAACCCAGCAGAGTTTCCAAGTCCCTGTTCCTTTCTCCCAATATATAAACTAAACAAAATCCCTGACTGTTGTATTTCAGTGATACAGTGTTTACCTAAAATTCACTAAGTGACAGAGCTCCTGCCTAGAATCCCCCAGGGAGGGGCTGGGGTGTGGCTCAGTGGTAGAGCTCCTGTCTAGGATCCCCCGGGGGGGGGGGGGGCTGGTGGTGTGGCTTAGCAACAAAGCTCTTGCCTAACTTACACAAAGCCCTAGGTTCCATCCCCAGCACTAGAAGAAAAAGAAAATAAGAAAAAGATGCAAAGGATGCAGAAGTAGGTGTGCCCTCTTTGAAAAATTACCTTCAGCCTCAATCTTACTTCCTTTAAAGACCTTTGAGGAGTTGGCATAACAGCTGCCGCATTGCTTGGGTGACCTCAACTGATGCCCTCACACACCCCTGTCTAGCCGGAAGGTGGAACAAGCCACTAAATCCTTGTAATTCAAGGGAGGATGCGATAGAGATAAATTGCTAAAGAGGGATAAAGACGGATCTGAGGGAATTAGGAGGCACAGACCTGGACAGATGGTTGGAGAAGTGATGTGCAGAAGGCACATTGGGTAGCCCTTGATACCGCAGCAGAAGCAGTCAAGAGGTGCAGCACCAGACAGCGAGGACGGGCTTTTGAGAGTCTTTGCTTTGCTTTATGTTCTGTGATTCAGATCTACTGTTATGTGGGCTGCAGTGGCCTGGAACTTGCCATCCTCCTGCCTCTGCTTCCCCGCCTACAGGGATCACAGGTCCCGTCACACCCAACTGGTCCTTATGTTTGTCATCCTTATTGCTGTCCTTGCTGTTGTTTCCTCCTCTCCTTTCAGATGTACGTAGGGTGTGTGTGTGTTCGTGTTCATATGTGTGGGAGCTCACATGCGTGTGCACGTGGGGGCCCAAGACTGATGTCTGGCATATTTCTCAACCCCTCCTCTTCCATCTTCTCCTCCTTGAGACGCAACCAGTCACATGGAGAGCTCACCGATGTGGCTGGGTTCCTCTCTAGCCAGTCCTCTAGATTCCAAAGCTGAGATTATAGGCAAGCTGCAATTACAGGCAGGCTGCCACACTCGCCTGGCATTTACTGGGCCCTTGGGATCCAAACTCTGGTCCTCTGGCTTGCACAGCAAGCATTTTAACCACTGAGCCTCCCCCCAGCCCTATTTTTCTCACTTGGAAAATGTACTTATCCACGTATGAGACAAGGTCTCCTGAAGTTCAGGCTAGCCTTAACTCCAGGAGTAGTGGAGGATAACCTTGAACTTGTGAAGCTCCTACTTCCACGTCCCAAGCGCTGGGGTTATAGGTGTGTGCCAGCACTTCCCGTTTACAGGGTGCTGGAGATAGAGCCCAGGGCTTCCTACAAGGTCAGCAAACACCATGCCAACTAAGCAACATCCTTAACCCTACTGTTTCCGGGAGGTGGATGGGGGGGGCGACGGGACACTGATTCTCAGGACTGAAACTCAGTGATGGAGCACTCGCCTAACACACATGAGGTCCTGGGTTCAATTCTCAGCAATTCCCCCAAATCCAAGATTCATGTATCCGTCCAATCGATCATGCATTGGTTCAACAACAACTTTAAGGAATCTTGATGCTTGCCCGGTGTTCTGAAAGCCAACAAAAACCCAAGAAGAAATGTTCCAGGCTTTCACGGGTAGATGGGTAGACCATCCACGATTTAAACTAGTGACCCAAAGTGGGTACGAAATGGAGGCAATCTCATACAGTCAGCAAGGGCTCCCCGCTACCTTCATCTCTAGAAAACCACCCCCAACGGAGTGGCAGAGTAGTGGACTCAAAGGGGAGCCCTAGGCTGTCCCCTGCGATCTGCTTTCCCCCTTCCTCCGCTAGCCCTTGTTCCTCTGGCCTGGCCTCCCAGGGTTAAGATCCAGCCTGGTACCCTACCACTCAGGGGTTAACGCTCTTGAATGCTCCCTGCAGGATTCCAAGTGCAGCTGTTACTGCCATTTGGACGTTTTCTTTCTCCAAAGCCTCAGCTGCCTCTTGGAAACAACCACAGTGCCATCTACTGGCAAAAGGTGCGTATTGTACGGAGATGCACTAAGACGAGAGGAGGCTCCTTCCCAGCCACTAACTGACGCCCTTGAGTGGTGGGGGGGGAACGACTCGTTAACTACATGAGCAGCAGGAGTCATGTGAGTGGTCCTGATTCTTACGTGGGGATGCTTGGAACCCCCGAGAAGGCAGTCAGGAACCTGGACTCTCAAAGGAAAAAGGCTGCTTGGGGCCTAGGATGTAAGAATTAAGTCCCTTTTCAACAGAGAACTCACCCTCCGGTAAGGCTCCCATGTGCTGAAGTCTCTCTTAGCCAAGAGCTGGTGGGAAAGGTCTGGGCTGGGGGTGGGGGTGGAGCACTGGGCTAAGGGTGGATCTCTGGATAGAGCTGGTAGACTAGACTGGGGGAGGAGCACTGGGCTACCGGTGGAGCACCAGCCTGGAAGTGACATTATGAGCTGCGGGTGGAGCTCTAGGCATCAGTGGAGGACTCGGCTGGGGTGGAGCACTAAACTGGGTTTGGAGCACTAAACTGGGGGTGGAGCACTAGGCAGGGGTGGAGGACTAGGCAGGGGATGGAGGACTAGGCAGGGGATGGAGGACTAGGCAGGGCAGGGGATGGAGGACTAGGCAGGGGGTGGAGCACTAGACTGGGGTGGAGCACTAAGCTGGGGGTGGAGCACTAGACTGGGGGTGGAGCACTAGTCAGGGGGTGGAGCACTAGTCAGGGGGTAGAGGACTAGGCTGGGGATGGAGCACTAAGCAGGGGGTGGAGGACTAGGCTGGGGATGGAGCACTAGGCAGGGGGTGGAGCACTAGGCAGGGGGTGGAGCACTAGGCAGGGGGTGGAGCACTAGGCAGGGGGTGGAGCACTAGGCAGGGGGTGGAGCACTAGACTGGGGGTGGAGCACTAGACTGGGGGTGGAGTACTAGACTGGGGGTGGAGCACTAGGCAGGGGGTGGAGCACTAAGCTGGAGATCGAGATCTGGGCTGAGGGTGGAGCACAAGCCTAGTGGTGAGCTATGGGCTGAGATGGAACTATGGACAGAGGTGGAGAAGTAGGCTGGGGGTGGAGCTTGAGGCTAGGGGCGGAGCTCTGTGCTGAGGGCTCTTGTGGAGTTTATCGTTATTGACTGGCAAGCATGCCTGTAGCTCTGTTTCCATCCCAGCATTGAAAAACTTAAAATATAAAATAAAGCCGGGCATTGGTGGCGCACACCTTTAATCCCAGCACTCGGGAGGCAGAGGCAGGCGGATCTCTGTGAGTTCGAGGCCAGCCTGGTCTACAGAGTGAGTTCCAGGACAGCCTCCAAAGCTTCAGAGTAACGCTGTCTCAAAAAAATAAATAAATAAAGCAAGCAGAGGGACAAGCAATAGTTGAGTGCAGAGATGCTAATGAAATGGTCTTGACCAAAAATAATAATGATGATGATGATGAGGGCAAGGAGGCCCCGTGGCAGCTCTCCAGGTGGCCGCATGCGGCCATGGTTCAGCCATGTGCAGATCCCCAGGCTGTGGTAGGCTGAGCAAATGGAGCTGTTGAGGCGGCCTCCAAGGCTCTCAGACGGCAAGGCCCAACCTTTCATTAAAGAAATGAGGACCGCCGTGGAAGGAGCAGGGTTGGGGTGAAGACAGAAAGACAGGGCGAGGAGTTAGACTGCGGTAGCGGAGCTAGGAAAACGGCTGCGTGGGCGCAGCGCTCAGAGGCAGGCGGATCCCTCCAGGCCAGCGAGAGGCCCTGTCTCAAAAACAAGGTGGTTAGCACCGGAGGGAAAGACAGTCAGCATCGGCCCCTGGCCTCCACACAAGGGAAGACAGTCAGCGTCGGCCCCTGACCTCCACACGCACGTGAGCATGCGCATGCAATCTGAAGCCACTGACGCCTTATCTCCCATGTGCCCATGGGATTAGACCACCACCCCTCCATTCAGACCTGCGAGAAAAGCCCGCTAGCCAGGGGTACACAGCCCTGAAGTTTCACGGAGAGCAGGGCTGCAATCAGTTCCGGTGTTCAAGGCCACAGACACGACCGTAGATCACAGCAGGCTGTGACAGACTTTATGAAGATCAAGAAGATCTTCGAGGGTTCCAACAATTCACAAAAGACAAGGAAGTGAGGCGTGATGGGGGCACACCTACCTGTAATTCCAGCCCTTGAGAGGCGGAGATGGGAGCATCGGGAGTTCAGAGCCAGCCTGGATTACACAACAAGTATGAAGCCAACTTGGGATATATGAGATCCTGTGTTAAAAAAACAAAACAAAACAAAAAAACCAGAACAGCAAAACCTCGAGGGAGGGGTAAGAATAAAAGAAGGGGGAGAGAAGGAGAATAAAAGAGACCGTAAAAGAGTGCACATCTCTAATCCCAGCATTGAGAGGCTGAACCAGAAGTACTGTGAGTTTGAGGCTAGCCCAGGCTTCGTAGGGAGACCCTGTCTCAAAACAAAGGGGACTGTGGAGACGCTTCCATGGGTAAAGCACTTGTCACGGAAGCATGAGGACTGTAGGTTGGACCCGCAGCACCCATGTAACTACCAAGTGGGTGTGGCATCCTACCTGTGGTCTCAATGCAGAGGGGGTGGGGACAGGGGGATCCCTGGGGCAGGCTGGCTAATTAAGTTAGCCAGATCTGTGAGCTTTGGATTCAAGTGGGAAACCCTGCCTTAATACACAATGTGGAGGACAATTGAGAAAAACACCCAATGTCAACCTCTGGCACGCATGCGTGTGCACTCACACACACACACACACACACACACACACACACACGGGTGGATGGGTGAGGAGAGACAGAGGAGAAAGCTGCATGCGTGTGTTGAAATAGCACACCACACTCTGCTAACAGGACCACTCCCTACATGCTAATCAAAGAAAATAAAGTAACGCAAAATCTTTCCACTTACGCTCTACCCATCTGGAAGCCGACTGTCTGCATATTTTCTTGATTTTCCTCTTGATCTCTCCTCCTCTCCGGGCTACCACTAATAAATCACAGCATTCGGTGCTGTTTTTAATAAATGGAAAGATCACAGCACGATGGTGGCACGGCAGAGTTCGGCATTTGTTTGATGGAGGTAACACTTCCACAACAAGACGCATTTCTGCTCCCGCGGTCATGATTAAAAACAGAAATCGAGCTGCATATTGATGGAATCGGACGATAGCGGATACACTTTGTGAATTCTAAAAACAAAAGGACTAGGCTGAGGGTACGGCTTAATAGTAGAGTGCCTGCTAAGTCTCCTGGTGAGGGGCTGGCAGCCCAGTTCAGTCACAGAGCATCTGCCTGGAATGCCCCCGGGGAGAGGTTGGGGTTGTGGTTCAGTGGTTGGATCCCTGACCTAGAATCCCCCAGTGAGGGGCTAGGACATGACTTGGTGATAGACGGCCTATCTAAAGTCCTCCTGTGGGAGACTAAGGACATGACTCAGTTGTAAAGCACCTGCCTAGAATCCCCTAGTGAGGGGCTGGGGTTGTGGCTCAGTTGTAAAGCACCTGCCTAGAATCCCCCAGTTAGGTGTTAGGGGTGTGGCTCAGTGGTGGAGCACCTGATCAAATTCAGTCTTTTGAGCAGTGGTTCTCAACCTTCCTAATGCTGCCACCCTTTATGGCCCCCAGGCATAAAATTATCTTTGCTACTATTTCATAACTATAATTTTCTACTGTTATGAATCATAATGTAAACATCTGTGCTTGCCAGTGGTCTTAGGGGACTCCTGTAAAGAGGCCACTGGACACGCAGAGGTATTACGACTCACAGGTTGAGAATCAATGCTTTGGAGACTTAACACAGTCCTTGAGAAAGACCCATTCATAACAGCAATACCCTCACGACCTTATCACTGCTCAGTGCCCTCTTCTCCTTCTGACTCGGTTGCCTTGAGGGAGTAAGACTTAGCATGAGTCGACTGCATGGCAAGTTCAAAGACAGCGTGTGCCTTTACACACCGGTGACAGACTGATAGTCCCAGAATCTGGACACCATTGGCGTGGGACAGTTTGCACATGATCCAGGCTAAAACCATCCTGCCTATCTCCGCCCCAGCCCAGACTACGCGCAGCAAGTCTCGTTCTGACATCCCATGGATCATTTCAGACAGTGTCTCGTGTGTCCCTGGCCAGCCCCGAGCTCTATGTAAAGCTGAAGATGAGTTTGAAATCCCGACCCTCCCGCTTACACCGGCACACAAGCACTGGGACTGCAAGTGTGTGCCACCACATCTGGTGTGTGCAGTGTTGGGACGGAACCCAGGCGGGCATCCACCAGCTAAGCCGCACACCCTAGCCCCTCCCACGCATCTTTTTCCTCGGTAATGGAGTGGGGCTCATTGCACAGTCCCAGTGAAAGCTTGTTTGGCTCTCAGATCAGAAAGTCATGATCTGGGTGAGGCAAGGCACCAGGGCTGCAGTCTTTGGATAGTGGTCAGTGCATGAGCACACCCCGCTGTCTCTGTCTGGGGTTGGGAGCCAGTACACTTTAGGAGAGGTAAGTCAGTCAGGGGCCACACTGCACAGACAGGTAAGTCGTAGGAGTGGAAAGACTTGGTAAAAGCATTCTGAGGTGTAACTCAAATGCCTTGTTCATCTGGAACTATGGGCGTTACTTACTGTAAGAGATCCAGGTAGCTTCATTCTGCTTGCTGTGTGACCTGTGATGACAGCATTGGGGAAACCAAGTTTGCTTAGGCCAGTTGTAAATTATAGGGCAGGGCCATCCCTGGAGGAGGAGTCTCGGGTATCTGCCAAGAAAGCCAATATAAGACTTCCAGAAATCCCAGATTCTAAGGTGTGGTCATACGTTTCCCTCATCGGTTGACAAACATTAGAAAGACTCAGCCTAGGGCCGAGGATAGTTCACCTGGTAAAGTTCTTGCTATACAAGCTTCACACCCCCCTCCTTGTTCAGATCCGCAGAATCGAGGTAAAAGCCAGACGTAGCCATCCACCCGTCTATAATCCCAGGGCTTTTCAGTCTAGATGGGAGGCCTAGGCAGGAGAATGCCAAGACTCTAGGACCAGCCAGCCCAGCCTAGGCAGCAGTGAACACTAGAAGGAGAGGATGAGCACTGAGGGGGAGACGCCCTCTGACTTCTACACACGTGCTGGGCTAGTACTCGCTTTCACTCACACACGTGACCATACACATGTAACACACACAAAAATCATGAGGGGGGGACTAGATAGGACAATACTTTTATCTTCAACAAGATCTCAAGTAGCCACACTCCTTAAAATGTCCAAATCTTTGAACCCTCAAGCAATTCAAATAAGGTTTCTTTAAGAATGCTCAGAAAACTTGAGGCCGTGTCAGTGTCCATGGTCCTGCTTCAGCAGAGCTATATTAATGTCCGTGGTCCATGCTGCCACCAAAGGCCATGGGGATGTCCGTGGTCCATGCTGCCACTGAAGGCCATGGGGATGTCTGTGGTCCATGCTGCCACCGAAGGCCATGGGGATGTCCGTGGTCCATGCTGCCACTGAAGACCATGGGGATGTCCGTGGTCCATGCTGCCACTGAAGGCCATGGGGATGTCTGTGGTCCATGCTGCCACTGAAGACCATGGGGATGTCCGTGGTCCATGTTGCTGACAGAGACCATGTTGGTGCTCATGGTCTAGGCTGCCACGGAGAGACATGATGGTGTTTGTGGTCCATGCAGTGGCCGAGTGTCACGTGCATGTCTGTGCTCCCAGTGGAGTCTGTGTTGATGTCTGCAGTCCATGTTACCACCAAAGGCTGTGTTGATGTCAGTCCATGGATCATGTGACCATCAAAGGCCCCGGGAATGTACTATGTCTGTGTGGCCACCTAAAGCCATGTTGGTGTCTGTAGTCCACGCTGTCACCACAGGCCTTGTTAGAGTCTGTAGTTTGTGTTGCTGCCAGAGGCCAGGTTGGTGTCCGCGGTCCATGCTGCCATCAAGGGCCATGCTGGTCTCTGCATTATGACTGCAGCTGGGCACAGTATGGACGTACGTGGCCATGTGGATGTCTTTGGCTGGTGTTAACCACTGAAGACAAAGTAGATTTGTGGGATCTATAAGGCCACCTGAATCCATGTTGAGGTCCACGATCTGTGCTGCCACCGAGGGCCGTGATGGTGTCTGTGGCCTGAGCTGTGGCCGAGGGCCATGTTGATGCCCATGGTCCATGTTACCTCAGAAGGTCATGGGTGTTCCATGATCTGTGCTCCCTCTAAACAGCTGAGGACGAGAGACAGGGCAGGCTTCTGTGACACCTGCTCTCACCTCCCCACTCCCACCCAAAA
Organism: Mesocricetus auratus; assembly: GCF_017639785.1. Lineage (NCBI taxonomy): Eukaryota > Metazoa > Chordata > Mammalia > Rodentia > Cricetidae > Mesocricetus > Mesocricetus auratus. The sequence goes on from NW_024429206.1 coordinate 24,092,353, forward strand.
GGGAAACCGTCTGGACAGGAAGCCACTGAGGAGAACTCTTAAAAATTGTGATGGGAGCCGGGTGGTGGTGGCACACGCCTTTAATCCCAGCACTTGGGAGGCAGAGGCAGGCAGATCTCTGTGAGTTCGAGGCTGGGCTGGACCGACAGTCTCGAAAACAATACAGAGAAACCTTGTCTCATAAAACCAAAAATAAAATTGTGATGGGAATGCTGAAATGTTCTGATGGGATGGGGGGAAGGCTAAGTTTTCTTTAAGGGGCTGCCCCCTGAGAGTTTGACCATGCACCAGTGAGTATATGAACAACTCAAATTAGACTTGGTTTTGGTTTGCTTTTTTTTTTTTTGCTTTTTTATTTCTTCTTTCCTCTTCTGTTTTTGGGGGAGGTCACAAGGGTGGGGTGGTCATCCTGAGAGGACTGGGAAGTGAATGTATTGGGGCGCATTATGTGAAATTTCCAAATAACCAATAAAAATATTATGTTTAATTAAACAAAATAAAAGAGGGCTGGCAAGATGGCTCAGTGGTTGGGAGCACTGGCTGTCCTGACAGAGGACCTGGGTTCGGTTCCCAGAACCTACATGGCTGCTCATGGTTGTCTGTGACTCCAGTTCCAGGGGACCCACCACACTCATGCAGACGTGTGTGCAGGAAAAAAAACAAACCCAATGCACATAAAATAAAAATAAAAATAAAAAAAACACTCAGAAAAGTTGGAGCGAGTGAAATGACCTGGTGTGTAAAGGCACTTTGCTGTCAAGCCTGATAACCTGAGTTTGATCCCACACAAATGCCGTGACATGTCCATGCGCGCACGCGCGCACGCACGCGCACACACACACACACACACACACACACACACACACACACACACTAAGCAGAATAAAAAGAAAGGAGAAAATATTTGAAAGGCAGAGAGAGCGGGGAGCAGAAGGGAGGAGAGGGGAGTATGAGCCAGGACAACACTGCTAAAGCTTGTTACTTACTTGAGTGAAAAATGTTTTTGTGAAGCCCAGTGCTGTGTATAAAAATGCATTGCCATTAAAAAGAGTCAAGAGAAAAAGGAGGAGGGGAGAAGAGGAGGAAGAGGAAACAATGAATCGATGAGTAGCCAACTCTGTCCCCCTCCAAATTCACGTGGGGACTTCCTAATCCCCAATACACTGCAGTTAGGAGGTGGAGCCTTAGAGAGGTCATGAGGTCCTGAGGGTGGGGTACTAACAAATGACATCAGCCCTTGCGTTAAGACCCTAGAGATCTCTCTATTCTGTGTCACAGAAGGACAGAACAGGACATCCATTTACGAACCAGGAACTGGATACTCACCAGACACAGCCTCTACCAATAATGAGTTTCCCAAACCTCTAGACCTTCTAGTATACCATTTGCTGTTTAAGTTGCTCAACTTATAGTATTTTTGTTGTAGCAACCTAAATAGACTCAGATGGGGAGCCTGGACAGGCGAGCTGTGTAGTAAAATGAAGAGGAGTAAACCCAGGGTGAAAACCAGCTCTCTAACTTTATTATTCCAGCTGAAAATGTGGCAGGGGTCCCAGTGACCACGCCTGTCGGCTCCCTCCCCTAAAGTCAGAGTCCAGCATATGCAGGAAAAATACACTGGTCAAATCCCCACACGGAAAATGGGTTCCTCGTTTGCATCCGTGTGGAAGGATTTCGCTGGGCGCATTGTTTCAGAGGTTTCAGTCCATAAACGTTGGGCAGATGGGACAGAAGAGATGTTCTCATTATGGCTGATTAGAGAGCAGAGAATTAGATAGGAAACAGACAAGGATAAAATTATCCCTAGAACTACCCCAATGGGCTGCTTCTGCCAGTGAGACCCCCATCTCCTAAAGTTCCCACAACCTTCCAAAACAGCGCCACCAGCTGGAGACCGGGTGAACAGCACATGAACCTGTGGGGGACATCCCACATTCAAACCCCTTGCCCTTCAGTCCGTCACTGCAGAGACACTGTCCCTGAGATGGATCTTCACGGCATTTTCTCCCTTCTCTACTTGTGTCCCACCTTAGGGAGCTGAAGTCAAGGGGTGCAGGGGTGCTCATCTCTTCAGGAAACCCATAATTAACTTTGAAAAGATGACAGTGGCCTGAGGAGATGGCTCTGTCGGTAGAGTGCTCACCTTACAAGCAGGAGGACCTGAATTCCATGCCCAGAGGCCATGTGAAAAAGCCAGATCTGGGCCAGCAAAATGGCTCCATGGGCAAAGACACTTTGGATATGGTACGCACGCACACATACACACAGAGGCGCACGCACACACACAGGCACACACACACACACACACACACACACACGGGAGGGAGGGAGGGAGGGAGGGAGGGAGGGAGGGAGGGAGGGAGGGAGGGAGGGAGGGAGGGAGGGAGGAAGGAAGAGAGAGGCGTAGGGGCACACACTTGTCATCGCAGGGCTGGAAAGGCAGGAACAGGTAGGTCACTGGGACCCACTGGCAGCCAGCCCAGCCTAATCAGACAGTTCTAGGCTCACAAAAGAGCAAGTCTCAAAAAGATAGATGGCACCCAAGAAATGACACCCTAAGTCATTGTCTGGCCTCCACATGTACATACACATGCCTATGCAAAAAAAGAGAAATTTCTCTAGGAAATTGCTGTCCTAGAGAGTTCAAAGTCACTTGGCCTGGAAGCTACCAATTCCTGTTTCCACCCAGTGTCCTGACTTCTGGCCAGGGGTCTTCCTCCCTCTGCCAAGCTGTTCTGTGAAAGACCCGGAAAGCAAATGGTTTTGTCCCCAAGGTTATGAGCCAATTGAGGCTAAAGGGATCTATGAAAAAAACGCTAGAGACTAGGAACTCTGCCCGAGGCCCTTTGGTGAGGTCTTATTTCCTGTGTGCTGCAGAAGAAACACAGGCGTTAGCCCAGAGACCTGGCTGACCTAACTCAACAGCCTCCTCAGAGCCGGGAGCTTTGCCATAATCCAGCCTTGCAGAGAACAGCAGCCTTCCCGCTGCAAAACTCCAGGGCAGGCGTGTCTTTGAACTGAGGGTAACTGCTCGGGGGAATAAGGGGTCCTTTGGAACCAGGTCCTCTTGTAGCAGCCACTGGCCTCTTGGCTCTGGCAGCTAGGATGAAGTCCTCTGCTGCCAAGAGGTCTCGAAGAGAAAACGCAGCCAGTTGGCACACTTCCAAGCACAGCTGAAAGCAGTCTGCAGGGGCCCATCTGGAGCCAATCAGTCACACTGGAGTGAAAAATAGCAGATGTCAGAGTATGCCAGCCGCCCCGGGAAACCCCAGCCCTGCCACCCTCCACCATGGCCTCACAAATCATCCCGGCTCTCATAGCTCACTCGTGCCAGGTGGCCTCTTGGCTTCTGGCTTCCCCACTGCCCCAGAGACCCAGTTGTGGCTGCAAAACAGTTCTCAAGCTGGAAAGGGAGCCTGTATTGTCCACTAGAGAGGATTGCAGCAGTTCCCAAGTTCCACATATTCACAGGGACACTTGGAGACATTTGGTCCAACTTGGCCCTTTTTTTTTTTCAATCTACTTTTATGCGTATGAATGTTTTGCCTGCACGTATGCCTGGTGTCCATGGAAGTCAAAAGAGGGCACTGGATCCTCTGGAGCCGGAGTTACAGACCGTTGTGAGCCACCCTGCGGGTAGTAGGAATCAAACCCAGGTCCTCCACAAGAATAGCAAATGCTCTTAAGCACCTGGCCACCTCTCCAGCCCCAGATTCCACCTTTGTTATGGACAAGGGAACTGAGCCTTGGCCGGGAGAGGCAGCTCTAAAGAGTGGGCAGGGACCACCCCCAGTACCATGGTGCGAATGCTCGGCCTCCAGTGAGGTTTGTCTTCACCCCGAACTCCTCCTCTAGCAAGCCGGAGGCAGGTGGTGGGACAATCAGAGTTACAGGCGAATAGAGGGACGGATGAGTGAGTGGGTGGCTGGAAAGATGGCAGACATATAAGTGGATGACAGATAGAGAGATGGGCATGTGGGCGGATGGGGGTGGGTGGGTGAGGATAGAAAATTTGAGAGAGGCAGAAGACATGGTAAGGGAAGAAAGCAGAAGACAGATGGAAAGAAAAGAATGATGCTCCAAATGGGGGGTAAATGAAGAAAAATAGTGCGCATGCAGGCACAGCTGGTCACTGTCCTCATCTCTGGCCCATGAAGAGTATTGCCAAGGCCTTGAGTGCCCTGTGCTGTTTCTTTTCACCTGTCACCAGGCCAAAGGGATCAGCGAAAGCCGTGTTGGCCTGCCACCGCTGGCCACATCCCTGAGCCACAGGGGACGCAGAGCAGGACCCTCACTACAGCTCACCATGCGTAAGAATTGCCCAAATAAGACTCATTATATATTCAAAAATAAAATAAATATGCTTAAACTATTTTTAATATGAATGGCTCATGAGAAAAGACATCTAAGGGGTTGACCTTCAGCTCCCACAGAGTGTACTAACACACAGACACAGACACAGACACACATACCTTATCCTTTGGACAGATAGTCAAAGACAGTGTTGAAGAAAATATTCTTCCCCTCACACTGGTCCCTCAGGGCGGGTCACTAAATTCAACTCACGGAATCCAAGTGTGCCCACCCAGCCCCATCCCTCCACTGTGCTCGGAGCCCGGCCTGCTTCATTGACATGCAGTGGTTGTAGCTGAGTCCCACCCCACCCCCACCGCCACCCTTCCAGATCACTGAGAACTAGGGCTGATTTGAAAATGTCAGGCTCTCGTTAGCAATTCCGATGGCCACGGCGGTAATTACGCCTTTTCATGTTCCGGCGTGTTACACCGCATCAAAACTGACACAGAAGCCTGGTTTTATAATATCACAGCCTGGAAATAAATGTCTAGAATGATATGAAAATGTACTAGGAAGAGATTAATAACTGTTCTTCTAGGAAGAAAGATAGCCCTTTTCAACCACTATATTATATATTTTTCCCCTCTTTAAAAAAATCTCTCTGATAGTGACTCTCCTTGAGGGGCACTGAATTATGTTATCATTCACGGGCTGTAATCACCTCTGTCAGCAGCTGGGCTGAGCCACCAAAGGCAGCTGGAGGGGAATCCAGAAGCAAGAGAGGCAAGGAGTGCCAAGCTGAAGACTCTGGAATGATGCCTCTAAGCCCAGCCCAGAGTCCTCCTTCCCAGCGGCAGAGCCTGGGTCTCCTGATTCGTGAGCATCTCCAACAAAGCAGGATGGTTGCCTAGGCATCAAGGAGACACCAGTCTGATGAGGATGAGGGTGCGCACCTATTATCCCAGCACTCAGAAGGCAGTTCCAGGTTCAGCCTAGGTTACGTATCCAGATCGTGTATCAAAAAACTAACAACAACAAAAAGCATCAGTTCACCCTGTGTACTAGTCGGGGTTAGAATGGATGTCTCTCTATAAATAGAAAAGGGTTTTATTAGAATGACTTACAGGCTGTGGTCCAGCTAACCCAACAATGACTGAATGTGAACAGAAGGTCCAAGAATCCAGTATTTATTTGTTCAGTTCATGAGACTGGACATCTCGGCTGATCTTCAATATATGCTGGAATCCCAATAAAATAGATTCTAGTGACAGTAAAAAAAATGGACTTGCCAGCAAGGTAAAAGCAAGCAGGCAGAGAGAAAGCTTCTGTGTCCTCATATAGGCTTCCAGCAGATGTGGCCCAGATTAAAGGTGCGTCTTCCTGACCCTAGATCCAGACTAAGGACAGGTGTCTTCCTACCTCAAAGGTCTGGATTAGAAGTGGATCTACCTACTTCAAATTAAGAAGAAGAAAAAAAGTCCCTAACAGGTGTGCCATTCACTTTGGGATTTTAATTCATCCCAGATGTAGTCAAGTTGACAAGCAAGAGCAGCCATCAGCCTGAAAGGCAACAGTCCTAGATGTGTAGGAGAGGGGATTTTTTCCCCTCTCATCTCAGCAAGGGCTGTCCACCTGCAGGGTACACCCAGGAAGGGAAGCTGGGAGAGGAGAGGAAAAAGAAGAGGAGGGGTGAAGGGGGAGGAGGAGAAGAGGAGAGGGGTGAGGGTCTGGAGGAGGGAGGGATAACAGTGAGCAGAGGAGGGAAGGAGGTGGAAATGAGGAGTGCAGGGAGGAGGGAAGAAGGAGTAAATGATGTGGTGGGGGGGGAGTAGGGGGAGAGGGGGAAAGGGAGGGGAAAAGGATGGAGAGTGTAGTTTGAATGAGAAATGGCCCCATAGGCTTGGGTATTTGAGCCCTTGGTCTCACTCGGCGGGTGGGACGGTTTGGGGCTGGTATAGCTTGCTGTTAGAGATGTGAACTCTCACCTCCTTGCCCCTGCCAGTACTCCAGCGGCTGCCATGCCTCCCCACCGGGATGGACTCTCACTCTGCTAGAACCATGAGCCCCAATAAGCTCTTCCTTCTGCGGGACGCTTTTGGTCGTATGTTGCTATCACAGACACAGGAAAAAAAACAGCAACGCAATCACCATCAGAGCCCAGTTTCTTCAGGGAGCATGAAGCCGTGGGTTCTACCCCAGGGTTGCATAAACTGTCGTGGGGAGGCAGAGGCGAGAGGGTCAGAAGTTCAAAGTCATGGTCGCCTACACAGCCAGTTCAGGGCTCTCGAGAGCCTGTCTCACACACACAAGAAAAGCTTTAAAAGGTGTTGGAAACACAATCCCTGAAGGACTGCTGGTCTTTAGTCCCCACCCGAAGGCTGAAGCAAGCTAGAGTGTCAGTCATGTCCGCAAAGGGCAGATGTGCTCACAGCCTTCCATCAGACGATGACCACTTTGTCCCAGGCCAGGCCTTGGGCAAGGGGACAGGATGAGGTTGCTGATAGACTCTTGGCCGCATTTGTATTATAGAACTGAGATATATGAGGGAGGGGTGGGGGAGGGGCACGTCTCATCTCTGTAGCAAACAGCAATGTTCAACGGGCGAGATTAACGAGGCCAGCTACTGCCAACCGCTTACAGGGACGCGAAGGCTTTCAATGTCAGTACATAACGATGACAGGGAAATTAGAGCTAATTAACAGAAAATGAAGCTGAGAGTGGTCTGGCGGGTCTTTTATAGCTGAGCCTAGAAGCGCCTCCAGCCCTCTCCAAGACGGCGTCACCCAGACCTCTCGTTACTGTGCCAGACATCTGAGGCTAAAAACACCCTGCAGGAGGAGAGGTTTAACTGGGCTCAGGGTTTCAGAGGGCTCAGCTGGGGTCAACTGGCTCAGTTACATCAGGGTTGGGTGAGGAGGGTCATCCCGGCAGCAGGAGAGCACGACGGAGACCGCTCATCTCACAGAGGCCGGAACAGGAAGAGCATGTTTACTCCAGGGAGTTTCATCCTACTTCCTCTTTTACGCTTCCCCGGGCCCCTAGCTTTGTGGGATGTTTCTGTCCATAGTCAAGATCGGTCTTTCCAAACTCTCTCGGGAATTACCCTCGAAGACATACCCAGAAGGACGCTTTACAAATCTCCTAGGTGTCTCACAAATGCAATCAAGTTTACAGTCAAAACATACCACGGACTCTGGGAAACATCTAGGGTGAACCTCCTGTGTCAGTAGTCCACTCTGTATGTCCTTTAGAAATGCAGTTCCTGGAGAGAGATATCTGTCAGTAAAGCAGGAGGGCCTGAGTTTGAATCTCCAGCACCTACTCAGAAGCTGGGTGTGGCTATGTGCATCTGGAACCCCAACACTATGGAAACATGGAGTCAGGAGACCCACTAAGGCTCTGTTCTAGTTTGCTTCCCATTGCTGTGATAAATACCACGACCAAAAGCAACCTGGGGAGGCAAAAGTTTATTATAGCTTTCAGGTTACAGTCCATCATGAAGCCAAGGCAGGGGCTTACAGAAGAAACCACGGAGATGCTTGCTGACTTGCTTGCTCTGGCACATACTCAGCTTCGTTCCTCACGTAGTCCAGGCCCACAATGGGCTGGGCCCTCCTACGTCAACCAGAAATCAAGAAAATTCCCCCGCAAACATGCAATCTGATGGAAGCAATTCCTCAATCGAGATTCCCTCTTCCCAGGGGTATCAAGTCGACAACCAAGAATAGCCATCATAGACTCTACAAATGTTTCATCCTAGCTGCGAATTCAGTGAGAGACCCTGTCTCAAAAGAACAAAGTGGAGAGTAATACTTCAGGACACTCAATATCCTCCTCTGGCCACTGCAGACAATGAGAACCCGTACACACATATGTGCACATACATGCGCAGACAAACTACACACACCACACACACTCACACACAAACATATATGTGCATATAAATAGACAAGTAGGTAGGTAGACAGACAGATACCTTTTTCTTTTAGTCAGGTACAGAGACGCACCCTTGTAATCACTTTTGGGGGGGTGGAGACAAAAGAATTCCTGTGCTCATCGGCCAGCCAGCCTAGCCTAATTAGTGAGATCCAGGTTCAAGGAGAGACCTCAGAAAACCAGGTGAAGGGCCAAGCGGTGGTGGCGCATGCCTTTAATCCCAGCACTCGGGAGGCAGAGGCAGGTGGATCTCTGTGAGTTCGAGGCCGGGCTGGACCAATAGCCTCCAAAACAATACAGAGAAGCCCTGTCTCATAAAAAAGAAAGAAAGAAAGAAAACAAGGTGAAGGGTCAGTGAGATGGCTCAGCTGTTAAGATGCTTGCGGCACAAACTTGGCAATCTGCGCTCCATCCCCAGAACCCACATAAAGGTGGCAGGAGAGACCCTTCTCCACAAGGCTGTTCTCATACATGAGCACATGTGCTATGGCACACACACACACACACACGCACACACACACACACTAATGCATACATAATTTAAAATAAAAATACATATAATGTTTAAAGCAACGTACATGATGTCCTGAGGAATGACAGCTGATGTCACTGTCATCAGTAACATCAGGTGCTCAGATGTTCAGAATCTACTAAGCAAGGATAGAGAAATAAGGAGGCCACCTCAGACAGGCATTATCAACAGGGCAAGTTGGCTAGGACCCAGCAGGGAGAAAGAGACTGGTTCTATCTAAAACATGGCTATCATCTCTGTCAAAACAAGCGGCAAGTCAAGACATTTCTCAGGCTTCTGAGATGGTTCAGAAGGCAAAAGTGCTTGCTGTGCACTTTTACTGACAACGTGAATCCAACCCCTAAGACCCACTTAAGAATAGCCAGATGCAGAGCATAGTCCATAGTCTGGGCAATCCTATGGGGAGATGGGCAGGAAGAATGGGAGAATCACCAAGAACTTCAGTAAAGTACAACATAAACAAAAAGCCAGAACCGTCACCTCCTCCTCCCTGATCAGCCTAACAAGTCTAAAGCCTCAGAAAGCAAAAAAAAAAAAATCTTTAACCCAATTATGTCAAACCCCACTGGATCCATTTGATCCGGGAAAAATATCATGGCTGGCAATCATGGAGAATATTAAGGTATTAGCAGCCATGGTTTTAGCATTGCCTTGGAAGGGAGCTGGGAATAATCGCACATCAATTGCTCAAAAAATCAGCAGTAAAAGAAATTTACATTAGTGTATAAATTACCCTCCCAGCAATATAAATTAGGATTTTATACCTCCTAATGACAACAGTACAGGCCCCGGCTGTGCTAGGCAGAGTTCCTGGAGGAGGGAGCCGCCGAGCCCTCAATCCATCAGGCACCTGGGTCCAAGCGTTAAAATGAAAGGCAGAAGTGACTTGGATCCAACCTGCCTGCCTGGAAGGCAGCCCAGCTGGAAGACTCTCCGACTCAGCCAAGCACCACCAGGGAAGGCAGACGACTCTTCAAAGCCCAGACTGGGTTCTGCAGAGCGCGAAAACAATTTGCCTCCCGTGGTCCTCTCCAGACCTTCTTGGGGGAGAAAGACTCTGGATTCTCCTGCAAAGCTGCTGTGTTATAAGTGCTTTTGTAATGAACGTTAGGGGGTCTAGTTTTACGTTGCGATACTGTAACAGAAAACCTCAGGATGGGAGTTTATGAAATCAGAGGCTTAAACCGGGCATGGTAGTACACATCTGGAATCCTAGCGCTCTGGAGGTAGAGGTAGGAGAATCAGGGGTTCAAGGTCATCTCTGGCTAGGCAGCGTATTTGAGGCCAGCCTGAAATGCATAAGAAATGATCTCATACTTGAAGAAAGGACTCAGATGGTAAAGGCACTTGCTGCCAAGCCAGATGACCTGAGTTTGATTCCCTACAACCCATACAGTAGCAAGAAAGATCACACTCCAGGCTGGAGAGATGGTTCAGAGGTTAAGAACACTGACTGCTCTTCCAAAGGTCCTGAGTTCAATTCCCAGCAACCACATGGTGGCTCATAACCATCCGTAATGAGATCTGGTGCCCTCCACTGGCCTGCAGGCAGAAGACTGTATGCACAATAAATAAATAAAATATTAAAAAAAAGAAAGATCACATTCCCACAAGTTGTTCTCAGACCTCCACACGCACACCATAGCAAACACACCACAGATACACACACACACACACACACACACACACACACACACACACACATCACACGAAAATGGAAAATAAAATGAGAGGATGATGAGGAGTAAGGGAGGGAAGGGGAGAAAGAGATACAGAGAAAGAGAACAGATGTTTAATTCTCATAGTTGCGGATGCTAGGAAACCCGAGGTCAAAGGTCGTGTCCCAGCACCCCATGTCAGTTGACACAAGAGCAAGAGATGGGGTCATATTCATCACATCTACATCACTACCATTCAATACCTGACAGAAACAAGAGAGCAAAGGGTTAGTTTATTTATTCGTGGTTTTGGTAGGGTTCAGTCCAGCCTGGTAGGGAAGGCCCAGAGTGTGGCTTAGCAGCAGGAGGTGTGGTAGAAGCTACTCCTATCACAGAGCTCTGGGAACAGAAGCCGGGGAGGAGGCCCTGCATACAGCTCTTTGAATCATGAAGCCCGGGCCCATGGCTGCTGGTTGCTGCCCTGTCAGGATCTGTAATATTTACTGTCCTTGTCACAATGGTCAAGTGCCTGACAGGATCAATGTGAGGGAAAAAGGATTTATTTAGGCTCAGAGGGAGCAGTCCCTAGGGGCAGGGAAGGCACGGTGACAGCCGCAGCTCCGAAAGGCTGCGGCTCCAACATAGCAGCTGGCACTCACAGTTCAACTTGGCTCAAATCCTGGCAGATCAGAAAGATCCAAACCAGGATCCCTCTCCTGGTTTCTTCAGGCATCTTCACATGCCAACACACATACACACATACATGATTTTAAAATAAACCAAATCTTTAAAAAGAAAAATACGGCAAAGTCTGCACTAGACCAGGCCTAGGCCATGTATATATATTCTTCAAGGCCTCATCCCCAGCTAGTCTCTAGTGCTAACTAGGCCACAAGCAAACGGGACCACGTGCTCAAATGTGAATCTGTGACGGACGTTCCAGAGTAGAACCCGTGAGGGGCGTTCCAGGTTAGAACCCATGAGGGGTGTTCCAGAGTAGAACCAGTGAGGGGCATTCCAGAGTAGAACCCGTGAGGGGTGTTCCAGGTTAGAACCCATGAGGGGTGTTCCAGGTTAGAACCCGTGAGGGGCATTCCAGAGTAGAACCCATGAAGGGCGTTCCAGAGTAGAACCCATGAAGGGCATTCCAGAGTAGAACCCGTGAGGGGCGTTCCAGGTTAGAACCCATGAGGGGTGTTCCAAGTTAGAACCCGTGAGGGGCATTCCAGAGTAGAACCAGTGAGGGGCGTTCCACAGTAGAACCCGTGAAGGGCGTTCCAAGTTAGAACCCGTGAGGGGCATTCCAGAGTAGAACCAGTGAGGGGCGTTCCAGATTAGAACCAGTGAGGAATGTTCCAGATTAGAACCCTAGCAGAACCTGGGAATGTCTTATGGATTCCACAGTGGGGCTGTACAGAAAGTGGGGTTAGTGCGCGTGCTGTTTTGCAAGGTGTGTGAGAGCACTCTGCTGGCTGGAGACCCTGGAACCTAGTGTGTTAGGTGTTTTTCCCGTTGTTCTGGGAAAATACATGAGAGAATTTAGCTGACTTAAGGGTTCATTGTGACTCACAGACGGAGGGAACAGTCTCTCTTGGTGGAGATGACACAGGAGCGTGAGGCAGTCGGTCACATGGCATCCACAGTCAGGCAGCAGAGAGAGAGATGGATGCTGGTGCTCAGCTCACCTTCCCCTTTTTATTCACTCTGGGACCCCAAACCTTAGGATGTGTCACCCATATTCAGGGTGGGCCTTCCCAGTTCAGTTAGATCTCTCTATAAATGCTTCACAGACACCCAGAGATGTGTCTCCTCGGTGACTTAGGTCCATCCAAGTTGACAGTGACGATTAACCATCACACTTAGGATAGTTGGAATGGATGGCACCTCCCAGGATTGAAGATGAGAAGCAAGGAAGTAAAAAGATACAAGACGCCAGCAGTCTAAAAGAGAAGGAGGAGCGTGGCTTCCGGCCTCTCCTGAAGGTCAAGGTCAGCCCTTAACCTCGGTGAGTTCCCCCACAGGCTGACTCTCAGACCCCAAATTGACTTGGTCAATTAATAACATGGGAACCAGGTCTCCGTGAGAATATTTTCTATTGATTAAAAAAAATCCCTGCAGAATAAAAATGTTATGTGTCACTTGTCAACAAACCTCCATGCATTTTGGTGAAATAAACATCTGATTTTGGAGAGGAAAAAAAAAACTTAATTAAAACTGCTGTCGGCGCTGAAGTGATTTACAAGATCACTTCCAGTCTTCGCCCCAACGATTCCCTGGAGAGACACCAATTATCTCCCAGGGATGTTGGGAAATTCTCAAAATACTCCTCTAAACAGCATGAATCCTTAATACATTTTAACTTTCAAAAGAATCAGATCACATAGCACTTTTTCCAGAAAAATAACACGACAAAGTTTGGAGAGAAGTGAGAAAACAAAAACAAAAAAAAACAAAAGAGGAAGGCTCACCAACAAATCTTGGCAGGCAAAAGTTTGCGTTAACTTTCCGTTGCTGTGACGAAATACCTGAGGCAGATCGACTTAGGCTCACATTGTCCGTCCATGGTCATGCGACTCCATGCTTCTTGTCCCAAGTGAGACAGAAAGAACACGATGGTGGACAGCAGTGGAGCCTAACTGTTCACATCATGGCAGCCAGGAAAAAGAAGGAAAGAGGGAGATGGGGAGGAGAGAGACTATGGACAAATAGCGCTCGCCTTTAATCCCAGCACTCAGGAGGCAGAGGCAGGTGGATCTCTGTGAGTCCAAGGCCAACCTGGTCTACAGAGCGAGTTCCAGGACAGCCAGGGCTACACAGAGAAACCCTGTCTCAAACACACACACACACACACACACACACACACACACACACACAAACATCCTTCAAAGCCTCAGCCTCGGAGATCCTTATCCTCCAACCAGGCTGCACATCCCAACAGTCAGTAAGTTCTGCTTCTGTCAATAGATGAATTCACTGATAATCTCAGAGCCCTGATGAGGTCCAAGGCCCTGACTCTGAACACTGTAAGATTTTTGTGGGGTGACATTTCAGATTTGAGTGGTAACAGGAATAACAAGTTTTTGCCCCAGGACTTCGTGGGATGCTTATTGCAGCACCGCTGGCTGCTAGTCACTGTTTTAAAAAAAAATCCCAGACCCATTTTTCTCACCCGTGGGCTTGAAAGTAAGTTTGCTCTGGTAAATCGAGAAGTCAGACTCAAGGTTCCTTTGCTCCCAGAGGAAAAGCCTGGATTGGCAGCCTCTTGCACGGGTGGGAATTAGTCCAGGGTGTCAACATACACATGGGTTTTTCCTTCCGGTGCTTTAGTGGTGCTAAGAATGGGGCCCGGGCCTGGCATGTGTGAGGTGGTTGCTCTACTGCTTAGCTATCTGTCTCCAGCCCTTTAAGACGTGGTCTTACTGTGTAGCCCAGGCTAGCCTGGAACTCAGAATCTTCCTGCTTCAGTCCACCCAGTACTGATATCCCAGGCATGTTCCCTCAGTCATGTACCCAGGTAATGTGTTCAGGCGTCTGTCTGTCTGTCTGTCTGTCTGTCTGTCTGTCTGTGCCTGTGTGCCTGTGTCTGTCTCTGTGTGTGTGTGTGTGTGTGTGTGTGTCTCTTTGTATGTATGTTTGTGTGTGTGTGTGTCAACCTCTGGTGTCATCCACCATCACTATGCTGGCTGGCCAGTGGGCCCCAGGGATGCTCCTGTCTCCACACCCCCAGCAATGGAGATCGTGGGCTCTCGCTGGTGCACTTGCTCTTTTTACGTGGGTTCTGGGGTTGAAACTCAGGTCCTCGTGCTCATATGGCAAGCACCGCACTGACTAAGCTGTCTCATTAGAACCCATCACCCCTGGCAACCCTTAGGATTTCTTGAGTGGCAGAACAGTCTTCTACTGTCCAAAATTAATCTTTTCAAACCCACAGTGGAAGAGCTCCCAGGCAGCTTCAGGATTGCGATCCCAGAAAAGCCAAATTCGATTGCAGTATGGAACTTTCTAACTCATGCCTAGCTCTGGAGAGGGTAGAGAAAACAGCGGCTGTGTTTAACCATGCAGTCAATCACGTAAGTAATCATTTAGGCCTGTACAATAGGACCCCAGATTTTAAAATCCTGTGAGCACAAATCACAAGGAGCTTCAAAAGTTGGTAATTATGTCCTTAAGATGAGATAGGGACACCCCAGAGGAGGACAGCAATGTGCCTTCCCATGCGTCTTCTAAACTATCTGCCTTACGATAAAACTGTAAACGAGCATAGATGCCTGGACTAGGGCATGTTCAGTGGTAGAGTACCTGCCTAGAATCCCCCTGAGGAACTGACAGTGTGGCTCAGTATAGAATACCTACCTAAAGTGAATGAGGTCCTGGGTTTGTTCTCCGCTACTGCAAAAATAAATTTAAAACCCAAACACTTGTTCTCTAGCTGTTCTTAGAAGGTTATGAACGCTTTAGATAGTAGGGTCAACCTGGAGGAAGTCTTGGGGCCCCATTTCCTATCCGTCCTCTGTTCCACTGAAATGGAGGGAGCCCAAGCCACACACTGACCACTGACTGTCATGCCTTATCTGCCATAATGGGCTGCATCCCCTCAAGCCTTCCAATTGTAAGATCAAATTAGTTCTTCTTCCATTAGATAGCTTCATGTCAGGTGTATCATCACAATTATGAGACCAATAGGGAATACGGGCGACTTAAAAGAGATGTGTCATCTAAAAAGAGTATCTCATGCCCTGTGCCAGTTAGTTTTAAATGTCAACTTACCTTAGAATAATCAGAGAATAGAGCCTCAGTTGAGGAATTATCTAGATGAGGATTGCCTATGGTCATGTCTGTGGGGAATTGTCTGTTAATTGATTCAGCCCACTGTGGGCAGAACAATTCCCTAGCCAGGGTGGGGGGGTCCTAAACAATTTAAGGGAATAAAGAAAGCAAAGCACTAAGCAAGCAAGAATCCATTCATTTCTCTCTTGCTCTTGACCGTGGATGTAAAGTGAGTAGTTGTTTCAGTTCCTGCCTTAACGTCCCCTCTGTGATGGACAGTAACTGGGAATCGTAAGTCAAATACACCCTTTCCTCTCCTAAGTTGCTTTTGGTCATGGTGTTTATCACAACAGAAAGAGAGAAGGGGAGGGGAGGGGAGGGGAGGGGAGGGGAAGAGGGGAGGAGAGGAGAGGAGAGGAGGGGAGGGGAGGGGAGAGGAGAGGAGAGGAGAGGAGAGGAGAGGAGAGGAGAGGAGAGGAGAGGAGAGGAGGGGAGGGGAGGGGAGAGGAGAGGAGAGGAGAGGAGAGGAGAGGAGAGAGGAACAAGCCCCTCTAGCCATCCCAGATAGGGACATTCTGATTCATTTTCTTATACTGTCATCAGCCATCCTGTGACTTGTGACTCCATGGAAAAGGGATATAGGCCCCAGATACAGGAAGACAGTTAAGCCAAGGAAAGAAAAATGTCCAAGGAGTGACAGGCACCCACCCAGGAATGTGACAGCATTCAGCAAGATCTGTTCCAAGAAAGATCTGTTCCCTGACAAATTCCTCCCCGGAGTAAACTCCCAGTAAGTGTTAATAGCAGAATCCATAAGAAAAAACGGTTCCCATGCACAGAGCATATTCCTGAGGGGACACTTCGTTCTTGCTGTGTGTAGTTACGACCCTCTGAGGAAGGCTGTCTTCCCACCAATTGCTTGTTCCAACGGAGCAGAGGGCCTGAGTTTAACAGAACCTGACGAGCCTCTCAGCCAGGCAGGCAGTAAGGGAAAAGGGGAAATGGAGGACAGCGGGAGCTGACAGAAAGCATTGCAAAATGGATGTGAGGGACCTGGGTTCAAGACCATAAACTAGGACTGAAGAGATAGCTCAGCTGATAGAATGCTTGCCGGGAAAGCCTGTGGACCTGAGTCCAATCCCTGAAAAAGAAAAAAAGGTTGGAATTCTGGAGCAGAAGGGACAGCGGCAGGAGGACCTCCTGGGCTCGCAGCCAGCCTAGCATGAGTGGTGAGCTCCAAGACGATGAAGAGATCCCCAAACGCTTGGGACTGGCGTGTGAGGAATGACTCCTGAGATTGAGCCTGGCTTTCATGTATGTGCGTGTGCGTGCACACACACACACATATGAACACAAACACATGGAAATAAAGAGGAACCTTAATCTGTGGTCTGACAGTTATTATGATTTTATTAAATGAGGAGTGGGGGTTACTGGAGGGTAAATAAATGATACATGTTGAAATTCCTGACCCGGAGGAGACGCAGGTGTTGACTTACACATAGTATCCAGCCCAAGCCCCTCACTGGGGAATTCTGGGCAGGTGTTCTACCACTGAGCCACACCCCAGCCCCTCACTGGGGGATTCTAGGCAGGTGCTCTACCACTGAGCCACACCCCAGCCCCTCACTGGGGGATTCTAGGCAGGTGCTCTACCACTCAGCCACATCCCCAAAATTCCAACTGGCAGATTCTACTGATGAGCCAGCACCTTAATATTAGACTCCTCCATCTCCAGAACTATGAAAATGCAATTTGTATTATTTGTTTATTCCTTCCACCCTTCCTTTACTTTAGTGGCCCTGCGGTGTTGAATCCAAAGCTTTGCCCATGCCCATGCTAGGTAGGTACTCTCTCACATCTCAGGACCCATCACCAATTGAAAGCACAATCCCTACCCAACCCTACAAGGTCAGCAACAATAAAAGAAATTAATATACTTGGATGTTGAGCTAGGTTTTTTTAAGTTTTCTAAGTACTTACAACTCTTGATAAGATGAAGAAGACATAATTCTACCATGGTACAAACTGAATACAGCCACTAATTTTTTAAATACACTAGGACAGTCAGGGTACATGGGTAAACTGTTTGCTGTACAAGTGTGAGGACCAATGTTTGGATCCCCGTAACCACACAAAAGCTGCGGCAGTCTTGTGGCCCAACTGTCCTGAATCCCAGCTCTCAAGAAGCAGAAATGGGATCCCCAGAGCAAGCAGGTTAGGTGGCCTGGCTGTGTAGGCCAGCTGCCTATTCAATTGAGAGCCCCGTTAATAAAGTGGAGAGTAGCAGGCACTCTACTCTTTAATCCCAGCACTCAGGAAGCAGAGACAGATGGATCTCTCTGTGAGTTCGAGGCCAACCTGGTCTACAAAGCTAGTTACAGGACAGGCTCCAAAGCTACACTGAGAAACCGTAAAAAATAAGTAAGTGGGTAGTGATCTAGGAAGACTCTGGACATCAATCAGAGTCACACACACACACACACACACACACATACGCACAAGCACACAAGTGCCCATGCACCTGCACACACACAGGCCCACATATGTGCATACACCAAATATGTGTGTGTGCATGCATGTGTGTGTGCGTGTGTGTGTGTGTCTGTCTGTCTGTCTGCGTGTGTGTGTGTGTGTGTGTGTGTGTGTGAATCCTGAGGTAAAAATCTTTAATGAAACAGCAATGAATTTGAATTTAGTAATATATAAAATGAGGTATAGAGATGGAGGCAGAAGTATCATGAATTCCAGGCCATCTTGGGGCTCCACAGCAAGTAGTCATCTCCAAAACAAACAAATGAGGACCAGTGGCGGCTCAGCTGGTAGTGGAGCTTGCCGCCAAGCCTGGAGGCCTGAGTTTGATTCCCAGGACCCACACGGTGGATGGAGAGTACAGACTCCCACAGGTTGTCTTCTGCTCTGCATACACCCTGCACCCTGCAATGCCCACAGGGAGAAACAAGTAAGTGTAAGACAAACACACCAACAACAACAAAAAGAGGGGAGCCACGGATGGCCCCCAAGGCTGGCACCCTGACTTCTCTACTGCCTTTCTGTCTCAGCTCCCTACCAGAGAAGAGAGATGAAGAAGTGGTCTCTGACCCCAGGTTAACGGCAGTAAGATGCCGACGTCATTGTTGCCATGTGTAACCAGGCAGGTTATTTACTACTCAAAATCACCTATCTGAGCCAGAAAGCGGGGTCTGACATCCAGCCTGCATTCAGCCCCAGACCTCATGCCCCTTAGCACAGGGCTGTGTCTGCCTGCAAAGGGGCATCTTGTTTTTAATTCTCTCGGATGACTGAAAGGACCCCACTTCAAGCAGGTTTTATCGGTCTGTGTTTTCCACTCCGTCGTACTAAGATGACCCTGAGGCCCCTTGGAGCCGTGCAGTTCTGTGGCTCAGCAAAAAAAAACTACTCCATGAGCTCAATAGGGTTCTGCTCTGAGCTCTCTTAGCCGAGGGCTACTTTTGAAAGAATTAGAGCCGGCTATCTTGGAGTAAACCCTCCATGATCTCCTTGCTCTCGATGCTGAGAGCTCTGGTCAAAGCTGTGAATTTTCATCACATAGCTTTCCCCTTGCCATTTCTCCTGTTTTTCATTATTCTGCTCATAGCAGTGACATAAAGGCTCCCACTGGCAGGAAATAGACGCATCTGCTGGCATCCTCGGGCAGCTGCTGGAAGTGTCGGGTGATGGAGATGCTGTCCTGAATCAGCACCCTCTCAGAGCCAGCACGGCTCTGCAAGCAATCTTCTTGGGAGTGTTGGTTGACTGGGCTTCGGGGAGCAGTGTGGGAAGGCACAGGGAGTTGGGCTGGGAGATGGCTGTCTTGGTAAAGTGTTTGTTGTGCAAGCATGAGGACCTGAGTTCAATCCCCAGAGCTCACATTTAAAAAGAAGACGAGGGTGATGGTGCCATGCCGCCCTGCCCGCAGCCATGCTCCCGTCCTGATGATAATGGGCTAACCCCCTGAAACTGCAAGCAAGCTCCCAATTAAGTGCTTTTTTTCTATATGTTGCCTTGGCCATGGTGTTTTGCCGCAGCAATAGAACAGTACCTGGGACACAAGTCCTTCTGTGGAGGCTCCCCACACGGTAGATGACGTGAGAATTACAGTACCATCAGACGCCTGCCATATGAGGGAAGATAACGCTGCCCTTTTAGCAATGGTTAAGCTGCCCTGGTATTGAGCACTCAGCTCTGTAGGAGGCTGGATGACAGAGCAGAAAGGGGGAAAACCTTATGTGAGCCTCATCAAGGAGCTAGAGAGATGGATCAGGATTTAAGAGCACTTGCTATTTTCGCGTCGTACCCGGGTTCGATTCCCAGCACCCACACTGGCAACTCAAAACTGCCTGCATCCTCTCTCCTTTCTCTCTCTCTCCCCTTCTCGCTCTCTCTCTCCTCTGTGTGTCTCTCTCTCCCCCTTCTCTGTTTCTGCCTGCCCCTCCTTTCTCTCCCTCCCTCTCTGCTCTCTCCATCCCCCCCCGCGAGCATCTAAGGATGCTGGATGTTGGAGGATGAGGGACAACTCACTAGGAAACCTCCAGGGATCCTCTAAATGTTGGTGCAGCCGAAGCTCGGCCATGGTCTTGAACGCTGATTTACTGTCATCGTAGTATCTCAGCGAGTGAAGGGCACCCCCACCCCAGCATAAGGAACCTTCTCAGCCCTCAAATGGAGAGGAGTGGCTTCCCTCATGCTAGGCTCTGAAACTCCATCCTTATGAGCTGAAATTCAAGAGGGAATCTTCAGCAAACGAGAAGAGCATTTAATGCACATCCAGGAAGACCTCAGGGAGAGAGCAGCTGCACAGCCATGAATGCGGAGGTGTTCGAACACACCCGCCTTCACCAGACAGCAGTGTCTAGAGAGGGTGGCTGCTCGTGACGGTACGCGGAGGGATGCTAGCGTCAGCTCACGATGCCCAGCTGCCCAGTGTGGGTGATGCAGGATCTTCAGTGCTGTCTCATTCTTCCTTCTGCCTAATACCACGCCGTCCTCTCTGCTTCCATAATTGTGATCACCTCGTAGATGATACCAGCTAGGATGGCGGTTTGTTTTTCTGCATCAATTAAAGACATGAAAGGCGGGAAAAGGCAGCTCACAGCAAAGTGAAAGTGGAGTTTATTAACAGTAGTTACAGACGTCTTTCGGCTGGAGAGATGGCTCGGCAGTTAAGAGCCCATGCAGAGGACCACGTTTGGCACCCAGTATCCGCATCAGGAAGCTGACTACTGCCAGCTCCAGGGGGATCTGATGCCCTCTTCTGGCCTCTGTGGATATTGCACTCACATGTGCACACACATAATGAGAGATGCAGGCATCTCGGAAAGAGTAGAGGCCCCAGCACTGGGAAACCACTCACTCTAAGGGGCCTATGTTTATCTTGGGTTCAAATACTCCCTCCTGGTGACCCCTTTATTTCCTCTATTGGTCCTAAGGGACCCGTGTGTTCCTTTTGTCACAGGGCTTGGGCTCTCTGCTTCCATCTACAAACATGGAAGGCGGCTACCTATAGGGAGACCCTCCTGATGCACAAGCACAGAAATCGTTGCTGATTGGTTGGAGTCTGTCACCAATCAGCAGATTCCGGTGGCTTAACAGCAAAATGGAAACAGCCCTCAGGGAAACAGAATCGTATGTCCCTTCCCCCACTGAGGGGCCCACAGCTTCCTAAACGTCTCCCCTGGAGAGGTTTTCTGGGGTGTAGACATATGTGCAGGTATACACATGCATGGTGCACACATGAATGTCAGAGGACAAACCTGGGGTTAGTCTTCAGGCACCTTGCGCTTTTTGTTTGAGGCAGGGTCCGACATTGGCCTGAGGCTGCTGCTTGCAAGAGTCCAGGGTCTGCCTGCCCCCAGCCTTCCCCTCCCCATCCCAGGGGGTAATTACACAGCCCCTAGCTTCTACTCACCGTTATCACACTGGTTACAGAGCCGTGTCACCACGTCTGGAACACATCTCGGTTCACTCAGTGTTTCAGAAAACTTTAGTTCATCAGGGCGGGGAAGACACAGCAGCTAGAATGCCTCAGTCCCTGGAGGTGGGACCTCAGAGTAATGTCTCCTCCCATGATTCTAACCAGAAAGCACAGGGACAGCGGGACCAGAAGCAGTGACCTTCAGATATCTGGACCCCAGTGACCCACCTGTCTCAGCCAGATCCTACAACCTACCAAACAGCTGGAGACCAGCTGTTCAAACACGAGACTGTGGGCAACGTCTCAGATCCAACCCATCCTAGTCCCTAGGGGAGCATTGTCCGGAAGTGAGGTCTTGTAGGGAAGCGTGATTGGGTCGTGAAGTATCTGATCACGTCAATGAACTTATCCATTGATAGCATTGTAGCTTGATGGAATCTTGAGAGTATTATGATTAACCGTGGTCACTTTCAACTTGACACAACCTAGAATCACCCGGGGAAGACAGTCTTAGTGAGGGATGGTCTACATCCGGTTCCTGTAGACATGCCTGTGGGGGACTGGCTGGGTTTCTCTTCTGTTGCTATGATAAAATACTCTGGCTAAAACAACCTAAGGTAGAAAGGGTTTGTTTTGACTTATACCTCCAGAAAGATTAGGGAAGGCATGGCCGCTATCCAGGAAGGCATATTGCTGAAGCTGGAGACCAGATTGTCACATTGTACCCAAAATCAGGAAGCAGAGATAGAAAAGACATGAGAACAAGCTATAAACCCTCCAAGCACACCTCAGTGACACACATCCTCCAGCAAGTCTCCACTCCCTAAAGATTCAGTATCCGTCCTAAACAGCTCCCCCTGCTGGGACCCCAGTGTTCAAGTGCATGAGCAGATGGGGCGTTTCACATTCAAACTGAAATAGGTCCTGTCCCAAAGGAGGCTGGAGAGATGACTCAGCTATTGAGAGTGCATACAGCTCTGCCAGAGGATCCCAGTTTGGCTACCCATAACACCAGTTCCAAGGACTCTGATGCTCTCCGGCCTCTGCAGGCACGCGCGCGCGCACACACACACACACGTAAATAAAAATAAATCTTCATATAGGTGTGTATGTCCATATATTATGTATACATATATATTAAGATTTGTTTTAATAGTATACTATATATGTCATGCATACATACATACAAAATCACAGGGTGCAATTACCCAGAGCTTTGCCTGATCATCAAGCAAGACCCTCTGAACTGTCCCATGGTGCTGGTCCTAAGTAACACAGGGCCTGTGCAGCCAGTCAGGCAAAGAGAGATGAACTTAATAACCCTAACCCATCCCAGGTAGCCTGTGACCCCCGATTAACCCTACACACCCAGAAGAAGTGACCTTTCACCAGGGGAACAGGAAGGAGCCCTGCCTGCCTTCCCAGGTTCCTGTTATCTTCACAGCCTTCCAGGCACTAAATCACCCAACAAAGGCTGCAGGTCTAACCGGCTTGTAACAGATTTGTTCACGGATCAAAGTCATCTGACAGAGCATCTGTAAGTTGACCCCCGCCACGGGGTGCACAGCTGTGGGTCTCGCACTGAGGCTGAACCAGGCAGACGGATTAGTAGTGAGAAAGCACCTCTGAGTGAGTCCCCTGCGTCCTGCTCACCCCAAGACCCCCAAAGCACCGTACTCACAGTTCTCTTGAGACCCTCGTCAGGCTGCGCCCTGGATAACAACGAGACAGGAGTGAGTGGGACTTATTGATAGGCGAGTTGATTCTTTTCTGTCTCTCTAGCTTCACTGCCTCTTGCCTATCCTGCTTAAAAGAATACGGTAGTAAATCTCTTTGTAAGAGACGTGATGGGGCCAACTGAGGTCTAAGAAGCTGAGGAGAGAAACCTTACAGAAAGCAGTTAAATTCCTCAAAACAAGAAGCCGTGAGAGAGCCCGGGAGCGTCAGTGGGTAACGGCCCCGAGCCCCTCATAGAGAAATATGCATTCCGGCTGTTGAATATTTGCCAAGACCCGGTCGCAATGCCACAGTAGAGATCCAGCTGGGCTTAGGGACTGGGCTTGGTGAGTCTACTCACAACAAGCATGCTGTTCAGTCACTGTGATGCTTAGTGTCAGTTGCTGAATTTGACAGGATCTAGAAAAGCACCTGGGAGACAGGCCTCTGGGCATGCTCATAGGTTCTCTCTGCATAGCCCTAGCTGTCCTAGAACTCATTCTATAAACCAGGATAGCCTGGAACTCAGAAGTTCGCCTGCCTCCACCTCCTGAGTGCCAGAACTAAAAGCATTTGCAGCCATGCCCAACTATAAGGTATTATCTTTATTGGTGTGAAAAGACCCTTTTTGAATTTTTTTTGTAGTTATGGAGGAGGGCAGAATGGGTGCAGTGCCCACAATGGCCAGAAGAAGGTGCAGATATCCCTGGAACTGGAGCTACGGGCAGTTGTAAAACACATGATGTGGGTCCTGGGAATCAAACTCAGGTCCTCTGCAAGAACAAAAACTGCAGTTAACCCATGAGCTGTCTCTCCAGCCCAAAGGAACACTGGGCTTAATTGGGGGCCCCTGGACAAGACATCCTGAACCATGCGAATGGAGAAAGCTAGGGGAGCACAGGCACCCATGCATTCATAGATACCCCGGCTTTATGTGCCACGAGGCCAGTCCCTCAGGCTCCTCCTGCTGCTTGGGCTCCCCTGGCATGGCGGATGGCACCTTGTACTATGAGCTAAACAAACTCTTCCTTTTTAAGTAGCTTTTGTCACAGTGTAGCTCTAGTCGGCCTGGAACTCACAGAGATCATCTGTGTCTGCCTCTCAAGGGCTGGGATTGAAAGGTGCGCAACACCACATACAACACATGGTGGCGCACACCTTTAGTCCCCGGAGGCAGAGGCAGGTAGACCTCTGAGTTCAAGGCCAGCCTGGTCTATCTACAAAGTGGCAGCCAGTGCTTCATAGAGAAACTCTATCTGTGTGTGTGTGTGTGTGTGTGTGTGTGTGAGAGAGAGAGAGAGAGAGAGAGAGAGAGAGAGAGAGAGAGAGAGAGAGAGAGAGAGAGAGAGAGAGAGAGACTAGATGACTAAAGACTTAACTCAATGGGTAGAGCACTTGCCTAACAGGCATGAGACGCTAGTCTGCATCCTCAGTACCACAAAAGCCAGGCATGGTGGTGCTTCCCTATAATCCCAGCACTCAGGAGACGAAGACAGGAGAATTGGTTCAAGTTCATCCTTGTCCTTGGCTACATAGTGAGTTTGAGGATAATTTCCTATCCTTGAACACAGGAAGCCTTGTCTCAAGAAGGAGGAGGAAGGAAGGAAGCAGAGGAAAGAGAGGAAAGAAGAGATAATCAAGAGGTAAGGAGGGGGAGAAGGAGAGGAGGAGAGAGAATGGATAAGTGAGGGGGAAGGGGGGAAAAGAAGAGGAGGAGACAAATGGGAAAAACCGAGTAACACTGTCACGTGACATGTTAATGACATTGTAGCTCCTCGGATAAGCTTGTTTGGAAAGTTTCCTTTTCTCTTTTCCTTCCTGGCTATTCCCGATTAAATTAAAATGAGCCCCGTGTGACATCCTGCAGCTCCACTCAGGGAAGAGAAGGCATCCCCAGGACCCTCGAGCTCCTGTCCCCTTCTCAATGGAAGTGGGATCAATGTCCCCGGCAGGGCTCACGTGTCACCGGCATTGGCAGGTACTACTGAGAGCAAGCTGAGAGGCAGTCCTCCTGCTGACACCGTCAGCTGCTACTCTGTGTGTCTTCAGTGAGACTGTCACGTCAGACAGGAGGGGCCGGCAGGGGAGGACCTCTGAGCGAGGAGGCTGCAGCGTAGAGTCCAGACCATCGAGCAGCCTCTTGCCTCTCATTTGCAACAGAGATGCCTGGGCTCCTTCCTTTTCATCCTTGACCCACAAACTGCTGCTCCAGCTCTGGCTCCAAGCCACCCTCAGACCTGGGAAGACAGAAAGAGCCCCAACGCTACCACACCTAGATTTGTTTTTAACATCGGTCTATAGAAATCAAACTCGGGTCCCCACAAGGTGTAACGATTGGTTTTGTCAACTTGGTACAAGCTAGAGCCACCCGGGATGGGAGTCTCGGTGAGGGACTGGCTACGTTGGGTCGGCCTATAAGGGCTTGTCTCGACAGTCCCTTGATGTGGGAGGTCCATTCCACTGTGGGCAGCGCCATTCCCCAGACAGAGGCTCCTCAACTGTCCAAGAGTAGAGAGACCAAGCTGAGCACTGCCCTTGTCAGCCAAGCCTAATGAAGAGACGCTTTGCAAATGCGG
This sequence comes from Mesocricetus auratus, assembly GCF_017639785.1. Taxonomy (NCBI): domain Eukaryota; kingdom Metazoa; phylum Chordata; class Mammalia; order Rodentia; family Cricetidae; genus Mesocricetus; species Mesocricetus auratus. Next base: position 24,117,769 of record NW_024429206.1, read on the forward strand.
TGACAGGAAAGACTGTGTAAAACATCGGGTGACACCATCCAGTTTTCTCAGTGCCAGAAGGGGCTGCGCCGCGGGCTGCTGGGGAGGAGGGCCATCAATGGTCTTAGCCAATGCCAGACTCCGCACGACACAATAGCAACCCAGCAGACAAGATGTGTCCACCAGTCAAACAGTTGGCTTGACTGCTATGGGCTGACTAGCCACATTCTGACTGGATTTGAGGCCTGATCCACAGGATGGAGCTCCAAGCCCGGTACTGTAATCCTGGTCAAAAAATAAATAAATAAATAAAAAACCATGAGTGGCGAAGTCATAGGCCTTTCTGATTTACTGCTTTGCTAAGTCGCCAAACTTCCAAAGCACCTTCCAAATATGTATGCGTATACCCATAGACTCGGGCTGCTCCCAACATTGGTCCTTCTCGATCGTCCCATCAAGGCTCAAGGAAGAGGCGGGGGGGGGAGAGATGTGAGAGCCACAGGAGGGAGCTGAACCATGTAACATGCAAACTTCTAGACTCGACCCACCTATTGAAATCACGGACTCACAACAGCCACAGTCGCCTGCACAAGGCCTGCCCAAGACGAGCCAGTCAAAACTCGGGCGTAGATAGGAGAGGTGGTTTCCAGGCCACACCCCCTGCCGAGCTCTTGGCAGTCGATGGCGGGGGTGGGGGTGGAGTCTGGGGAGAAGCAGTCTCTGTTAGTGTCTATCAGCCGCTTTTCTGCTGCTGGGGTAAAAACGCTATGACCAAAACCAACTCGAGGAAGGGTGATTGGTTTTAGCTTATGGTTCCAGAAGGAGCGAGCCCATCACAGCATCAGGAGTGGGAAACGGACGGGTCACATTTTCATCCACACACAGGCACCATTCTCTACTGGGGGGTCCTGAACTACGTAGAGCATGGGGGGGAAGGGGAGCTCAGCACAAGCGTGTGTTCATTTTCTCTCAGCTCCTTTTCAGATTCCATATTTTCATTACATGTATTCTGGAAGGAGTGGCGGCCTTGGCAAGCCTATGGAGGTCAGAGGACAGCTTCTCTCTACCTATCACATCTGGCCCCAGGGATCGAACTCAGGTCATCCGGTTTGGCAGCAAGCCCCTCTACCCACTAAGCCACGTCACCTCCCACTCCTAGCCCTGGACAACGGATGTGACTGGCTGCTTCACATGCCTTGACTTCCCCCACAATGACAGGCTACAGCCTGGAACTGGAAGCCGAATAAACCCTTTTCCCACGCTACTCTTGTTGGTGTGTTTTACCACAGCAAGCAGGAATGAGACTAAGACAGTCCACCGGTGCACGTAGTATTCAATTCGAGGCGACACGGTTGCGTAGCTGAAAGTGATTCGGCCTCTGAAAGGATGGAATTCTGATGTGTGCAACGAAGTAAATGAATTTTGAAATAAACTCTAGCCTCAATGAGATAAGAGAGACAGACACAGAAGCCACATAGTGCCTGACTCCACTCACGCAAGTGTCCCAGGTTGGCAAATTCCGAGACAGAACATGGATGAGTGGTTGTTGAGAAATGAGAGACTAGGAACTAAGGAGATTTGAAGGTGACGTCTGAGAGGTGTGGGGTTATTTGGGGTGGATGGTGGGTCTCTGTTAAAATTCACTTTTTTCTCTTTTTTGGTTTTACGAGACAAGGTTTCTCTGTATTGTTTTGGAGGCTGTCAGTCCAGCCCAGCCTCGAACTCACAGAGATCCTCCTGCCTCTGCCTCCCGAATGCCGGGATTAAAGACGTGCGCCACCACCGCCCAGCTGTGCTGTATGTATCTTACGCACATACAACTGAGTGCTTGTTCTAGAGGAGTGAGTCTCAACCTTTCTAATGCTGTGACCCTTAGCACGGTTCCTCGTGTTGTGGGGATGATGATCCCCAAGCATAAGTTTATTTTCATTGTTACTTCATAACTGTAATCTTGATACTGTTATGAATTGGAATGTCAATGTCTGTGTTTTCCTGTGATCTTAGGCGACCCCCATGAAAGGGTTGTTCAGAGGTCGAGCCCCACAGGTTGAGAAACACTCTTCTAGATGCATCTCTGAGTCTGAAAGAAACAAACACTTCTTCCTAAGGCAGCCTCCAACTGAAAACCCTACTGATAGTATGGTACACACCTGTACTCAGAGGGTGTAGACAAGAGGATTAAGAGTTCAAGGTCATCCTCAGCTATATATCAAGTTCCAGATATGTCGGTCAGACTTTCAAACACACACAATTAAATATATGCAATTTTTTAATTGGCTCTTAAGGAAATAGTTTTTTCTCCTCCAGAAAAATAAAGGACCTGTGAAGACGTGAGTCAGGTGTGGTGGTCTACATCTCTGACCCTGGAGACTGAGGCAGGAGGACCCAAAGTTTGAGACCGGCCTGGGCTACCTAGTGAGACCCTGTCAAATAAAAGAGAGAAAAAAGAAAGGAGACAGAAAGGAAGGGAGGGAGGCAGGGGGAGGACAGAGATGAGGAAGGGAAAACTTGTGTGGCCCAGCAGTGTAGTGCCTGCCTAGAATCCCCCAGTGAGGGGCTGGGGGTGTGGCTCAGTGGTAGAGCACCTGCCTAGAATCCCCCAGTGAGGGGCTGGGGTGTGGCTCAGTGGGAGAGCACCTGCCTAGAATCCCCCAGTGAGGGGCTGGGGTGTGGCTCAGTGGGAGAGAACCTGCCTAGAATCCCCCAGTGAGAGGCTGGGGGTGTGGCTCAGTGGGAAAGCACCTGCCTAGAATCCCCCAGTGAGAGGGTAGGGTATGGCTCAGGGATAGATCAGTAGCCTGGGCCTGGCATGAATAAGGCCTGAGGTTCCATCTCCAGCAAAATAAATAAATGCAAATTGGACAATTAGTCATTTCAAGACTCAGAGGTCAGTTTCTATTGAATGCCTCTCATTTTTGTCATAAAACCTTATGTCATCCTGCTTCTGTCATCCCTGTGTATATGACGCTCTTCATCTTTCTACTTCACTTTTGTTTTCCCTTTATCCTGAGCTACCTCCCTGCCCAGCACCCCCAGCACCCTTCCTCTCTTGGTGTGCTGCTTCAGCATAAGGTGCTTCAGCTACTTGTGGAGTGTGAAGAAGAATAAGTAAACTGGGAAGTCATTATTTACAGCTAATAATAAGAGCAAGGCTTCCTGGAGCCTTTTCTACATGGATGGGAAAGCACTCATCCCTTTCATGAAGTAACTCTTCCAATTGTCACAAGTCACATACGGCAAACACTGCATCGGCCTGTGAGCAAGTCGATTTCACAGATCAAGACACCAGCATAGGGGCTGGAGAGACGGCTCAGCAGTTAAGAGCCCCTGCTGCTTTTGCAGAGGGCCTGAGTTCATTTCCCAGCACCCACATCAGACAGTTCACAATCACCTGTAACTCCAGCTCCAGAGGATCTGACGCCCTCTTCTGGCCTTCGTGGGCACACACACACACACACACACACACACACACACACACACACACACACTAGGAGCTAGTGGGGTAAGGCTATTGAACACTGTAATCCAGAACAGATCAGTACACACAGACAGTCCCTAATCAACTCCCAACCACCATCATCAGCCCCAGAACACAGGAGTGTGGATAGCACTCCTTAAGTTCCTGACTCTCGAATCTGTGTGTGGTTGGGGGGGTGTACGGGGTCTCACATAACACAGTCTGGCTTTGAATTTCCCATGCAGGTATCCAAGGCTGGCTTTGAACTGATCTTCCGGCCTCTGCCTCCCAAGTGCTGAAATCACGCGCATGAGCCACTACACCTGGCTTGTGCGGTGCTGGGGATTGAACCCGGGGCTTTCACACACGCTAGGCCAGCCTCTGCCATACCCGGCCCTCCACTGCTCCCTTACATATCTCCAGAGAAACTCTGCCAGACTGGGCATGGTGGAGCACATTGGTAATCTCAGCACTCTGGAAACTGAGACAGAAGTTTGAGCACAGCCTGGGCTACATAGTGACACACCCTATCACAAAAAAAAAGAGAGAGAGAGAGAGGAACGGGGAGGGGAGGGAAAAGAAGGGAGGAAAGCAGAGAATGAGTGTGCCTGTAATCGCCGCATTCAAGAAGTTAAGACAAGAGGCTTGCCTCTAGTGTGAAACTAGCCTGGGCTCCGCAGTTAAGTGTCAGGTCTTCCAGGGCTACAAAGCAGAGAAAGAAGAGAAACAGGGGGAAGAGAAGGAGGAGGAGAAGGTGGGGGAGGAATGGGAGGAGAGAGAGGAGGAGGAGGAGGAATGGGAGGAGGGAGAAAAAGAGGAAAAGGAGGGGAGGAGGGATGGGAGGAGGGAGAGGAGGAGGAAAAGACATCCTCTGCTAAGTTTTGAGAGCAGGCCCTGGGATGAGCAAATGAAGACTGGCCATGACTCGTGTCACATTAGCTAGATGGAAATATGTTTGCAACACTCATGCCGCAGCAGACACTGCGTCGACTGCACGCTAGCATTTGCTCTCCCAAGCGGACTGAGAGTCAAGTCTGCAGGAAAACGCTTTCAGTGGGATCTGAGTTCCATATGGTCATGCCTGCACTCTGGCAGCCCGAAGCTCAGCCACAGGCAGTGAAGAGCCCGTCTCCTGGTGTGGAGTGGCGCTAGCTGCCTCTGTGTGTCAGTCACCTCTGTTCCAAGGCCCCTGCCCGTCACTGTGCAGTCTAGGGCCTTCTAGAACACCGTGCATAGCTGATGTCAGAGAAGAGTTGGGAGCCTGACCTGGGCGCTTCTGGAAGCAAGACTATCATTCACATTCTTCTGTCTACCCAATGTGCTCCCATGCAGATACTCCTCAGCCCCTAAGAAAATGCGAAGGGCCTTCGGAGTGTCCGGTTTCAAAGGCTGATCTCCATCTTGCTGACAGGGAAAATAGAAGGCAGCTGCGCTTCCAAATTGAGGCCGCCAAGGGCCTGCTAGCAAGTAATAGGATCTGCCTGGAGACGTCCTGGCGAGCTAGCTTGAGTGTGGGGCCTGGGCTCTCCATGCTCTCCCAGGAGATTCATTCACCTCTGTCTCACACACATCTGGCACACAGAGAACAGCAGACATTGGGCACCTGCCAGGCACCAAGTGTACACAAGAACACACGCTCGCACACACAGTAGTACCACATTCGTACGCAGCCGGCATCCGCGTGCATGCAGGAACACACTGCACGCCGCATTTATACATGCACACACAAAGGCATCACATGCACAAAATATTCACATGCCTCCCACATACCTGACGAACACACTATGCACCACTACATGTGACACAGTAAGTGTCACATACACAAATTGCCAACTCCGTACCTGACATGCACAGCATAAACACACAGGCATGCCTATGCAACACCTGCATAGATGGGCACATGTTTATACACGCAGGCAGACGTGCATACGCATGCACAGCGCGCGTTGCGTGCACATACCATTTGATGCCATGTGCATGCGTAAACACACATGCAGGTGTGCGCTGCTGAGTACCACATTTATACATGAGCACACAGCATGCAGCATTCATATACAGCACTCACGTGATACTTGCATGTATGTGCACACACATCATATGAATACACACAGGCACAACCCAAGTTCCACAGGCATACATGCACACTTGCATGCACACAGAACATCCACCATGTACCATGTACATGTATTCCTTGTGTGCCACACGCATGCACACAGAATGCAGATGTGTGCATATACACACAATGTGCACCACATGTATACATTAGTGCATAGCAAGGGCCCTGTGTACATACTGCTCACATGGCACATGCATACATACATACATATGTATATATAAAACTGATGCACTATGATTAACATGAATGTATGCAGTGTGTCACCCAGATACGCTGCTCACATGCTACACACATGTATGCACAGAGGTGCACATGAAAGTATAGCATGCACACAGGCCTTCCCCTTGACCCCCTTCCAGGAGCTGACATACCATCCCACTGAGGTTCCAGTAGGTACACAGTGCCAACTGCCCCTACCCAGTCCCCAGTGAAGAGCTCAGGCCGCGCAGCAGCATGCAGAGCCCTGGAAGCCAGGGTGAGCACACTTAGGGTTTGCATACCCAGAGCCAGCAAGGAGATGCGCTCGTGCACGAGAGGCTTAGCTGCAAAGCCATCAGACAGCCTTGCCACTGCCAAAGCCCCACAGACACCCAGGCCCCTTCCAGCAGCTGACAGGGAAGTGGGTCTCTTGTACCCCAAGTGCAGGCTGGGAGGCCAACATGGAGAAACACGGAGTGGATCAGAGCTGGAAGTGTCCTGAGATTCCCGAACAGATGCCCAACACATGAGCCACCTGAAAGGAGAGGATAATTTTTTTAATTTAGTTTTATTCATTCACAATTGAGGACTATTTCTTTAATGGTGCAAAGATGTGCAGCATTTGTTTAACTATGTAAAGATGTGTTGCTTTTGTATATGCTGCATTTGTTTAACTATGTAAAGATGTGCTGCTGTTTCACCTTGCCTGCCCAAGGCACCTGACTGGTCTGATAAAAAGCTGAACAGCCAATAACGAGGGAGGAGGTATAGGCAGGACTGCCACAGCCAGACTTGGAGGAAATAGGGCAAATAGAATGAAAGAAGGTAAAAACCCCTGAGGCAAAATGTGTATTAATAGAAACAGGTTAAATTAAGTTAAAAGAACTAGTGGGACAAGCCTAAGCTAAGGCCAAGCATTCATAATTAACAATAAGTAGCCTTGGCTTTATTTGGGAGCTAGTTGGTAGCCCAAAGAAGATTCCAGCTACGTATTTATTGTGGTGCTCATAATGAGACCCAAGGCCTTGAGAATTCTGTACAAGTGCTCTACCACTGAGCCACACCCCCAGCCCCTCACTGGGGGATTCTAGGCAGGTGCTCTACCACTGAGCCACACCCAGCTCCTCACTGGGGGATTCTAGGCAGGGGCTCTACCACTGAGCCACACCCCAGCCCCTCACTGGGGGATTCTAGGCAGGGGCTCTACCACTGAACCACACCCCAGCCCCTCACTGGGGGATTCTAGGCAGGTGCTCTACCACTGAGCCACACTGTGGGATTCTTGAACCCCATTTCAGACCAAGAAAGGGGTAGTTAACACCTGAGGTGGAGGCAGGAAGCCATCTGACCAGTAGGAGCCTGGGCCAAATGGTCACTCTCTTCCCCCTTCTCCATGTTCCTAGTAACAACAGATGATGGCCACAGGAACCACTGCCCGCCCACACGTACCTCCACGTGTGAAGCAATTACCTCCATGCCTGCCCCCTCACAAGAGCCACCTCTTTCCCTTCCTCCATACCTTGTTGATCTTGTCCCTCAGGCTGCCCCCCAGGAGCCCCGTTCTTCCCAAACCCTGCAGCCTCTCTTCCAGGGAGCCCCTGGATAGGATTCTCCATTTTCTCCCCATTATCTCCACACTCAGCAGACATTGATTGAATGTGCTATATACTAGCACCACGCTGGGTGCAGGCACACAGCTCCTGAGCTCCCAGGGCTGACAGGTGGATTGCAGACTCAACACACAGGGAGGTATTTAGACAGAAGCCCGTTGTACAAATAAGTCCCTTTCTGCTAGGATCTTCACCCGAAAGATGAAGTCAATTGAAGATGGTCAACTGGGAAGAGGAGAGGCTAAGAGCAGAGGTGTGCTCAGACCCCTGGCTCATCGTCCTTCCTGCCCCAAGCCCCAGGTGCACACAGGGCTTAGGATTTAGGGGCTCACAAAACCCCTATCCCATCATACCACTGCGGCTCGCCTTCCCAAGAGAGCGTGCCCATTTACAAGTGCCTTTTGAGTACTGGGCCACTAAAGGATTTGTGGAGCAGGGTGTTGATGTCTACATTTCCCCGAGGGAGGGGGGAGAAATAAGAGCCCAGAGTGCGTGTGCACCCTTGGAATCCTAGCCCTCAGAAGGTTGAGGCAGAGGGATTTCAAATTCCAGGCCAACCTGGATTAATAGCGAGGCTTGACGTTTTGTTTATCCAACCTCTATTTTTGTTCTATGCGTGGTGATGTTTCATACGCATTGTATGTGTGTGCACCGTGTGTGTGCCGTGTCCAAAGAGGTCAGAAAAGGACACTGGATTCCCCCTGGAGCTGCAGTTACAGATGTGAGCAGCCAATAAAGGAAATAAACCCCAGCCCTCTGGAAGAACAGCCAGTGCTCTCAACCACCGAGCCAGCTCTCCAGCCCGAAGACCTTTTAGAAAGAAGAAGGGGGCAGGGCTAAGGAGACAGTCGATAGGGCATTTATCTCACGAGCTTGAGAGACAGAGCACAGGCCTCACGTACCCACAGAAAAGCTGTGTGAAGAGGAGGCTACACATAATGCTAGCAATCGGGGGGGAGGAGGAGACGGGATGAGAGGCACAAACTGGATAGCGACTACACTAATTGCAATCGCCAAGCTCTGGGTTCAGTGAGAGACCCGGGCTCGGTCAATCAAAAAAGACACCCTCTGGCCTCCGTGTGCACATGCACACACCCCCGTGTAAACAGGTGCACCACACACATGAGGGAGGGAGGGGGGGAGAGGAAACTGACACCGAAGAACTGGGGTCTCTTCAACCCTCCTCTGCGGTCTGTCATTTGTTCCTTGGAGCCACAGGGGCCAGAGCGACCCCTAGTTTTTCAAGGTGCACGCTCCGTGTTGAGCCTGAGAATGCGTCTCAGAACCCTCGGCAGCCTTGGAACCTTAAGACAACCGTTGTTCGAGCAGCTACTGTGAGGAGAGCCTGAATCATGAGCCAGGACTGTGCTAACACGGAAGACCCCACCCAAAAAAAAAAAAATCTTGCCCTAAAGCAAGAGGTGCAATTGAACTGATAGGCTGAGCCACAGCCAGGGTGCTGCCCAGGTGAGCAGGAGCTAAGCCCGAGCCCGAGCCCCTCCCAGAGAGCCTCTCCCCTTTCCTGCCCCTTTCTCCTCCTCACAGCCCACCAGAACACAGGTAGCTCTCTGTTCCAGGGTCCTTCGAAGCTGTTCAGTAGGTGGGCAGACTTTTTCACGGATGTGGAGCGCCCCCTGGTGGCCATCTCCACTACGCTCCCACTCATGAGTAACCCACGTGCAAACATAGCAAATACTCACTCTGGGGCACTTTCAGGACTAGCCAGCCCTGTGGTGCTTCTCATAGACCATTCCCAAGCACACTGAGCAGTCCTGTCAGACCAGGACCTTGGCCCCTGGTGAGCCCCTTTGATTATCAACTGCTAAGGCCAATAACAAAACACCTGAGATCATTACCGTTACTGGCGCTAAGCTCAGACAGCCGTTTTGAGAGAGCTCTGAACCAGCAGGAGCTTGCAGCCGAACCTGATGACATGAGTTCAATCTCCAGGACACACAAGTTGGAAGTAGAGAACCGACCCGCTCCCAGAAGGCCACACACAGTCCTCTAGCAGGTTTGCAATAACTTTCTTCAACCTGTAGTTCCGGGACAACCTCCTCATTGAATACCTTTCCCAGGAAACTGTCTCCCTCTGAAGGCCACTGTCATCTCCCCCTCTCCCTTCCTCCCTCCCTCCATCCCTTCCTCTCTCTGTCCCCTTTCCACCCTCTGTCCCTCTTTCCATTTCTCTGTCCGTGTGTGTGTGTGTGTGTGTGTGTGTGTGTGCCTGTGTGTGCCTGTGTGTGCCTGTGTGAATGAGAATGTGTGTGTGACTGTGTGTACCTGTATGTATATGAGACTGTGTGTGTGTGTGAGTGTGTGTGTGTGAGTGTGTGTGACTAGAGATTGAACCCAGGGCCTTTGCATGCTAAGCAAACACTCTACCACTAAGCCACAACCCTGGCCCCTCACTTGGAGACCGGGCAGACACTCCACAGCTAAGCCCCCCAGCCACTCACTTCAGGGAAGTGCTCTACCACTGAGCCTATGAGAAGTGACCAGACAAGAAGCTAGACTAGTTATGCATTTGTTTTACAAGCACCCCTTGAGAACCAAGTATGGCCATGCACACCTGTTCTCCCAGTCCATCAGGAGCAGAGGCAGGGAGAACCAAGGGAGCGAGCCCAGTGTCCAATACTCAGTGAGTGAAGGCTTGCTGGGGATGCTGTGATGTTATCTCAAAAAACTTAAACAAAATCAAACACTTTGAGCCCCTGCCAGGTCCAGATCTGTAGTTGGTACTGGATAATTCAGCCACTTGCTCTTGGGGCTGATGTTAGAATCAGGGAGATGAAGAGCAAACATCCTGTGCAGGCATCATAGCTCTTACAGACTATGGAGGATCTACAAGGCTCTATCAGAAATATGGGGGTTCTGCTAGGGAAGCCCCGTGTTCCCTGAGACCTACACACAGGAACCAAGTGTTGAGTGGAGGAGCAGGAAGAGAAAGGGACAGGAGAGGTATTGGCTTCTCGAGGCTGCTGTGACAAACAGTCCCCAATCCCATGCCTTAAAACAACACGAGTCCATTCTTAAATGATCCTGGGGTTGGAAGTTCTAAGACGAGGTGTCATTAGGGCCGGCCTCCTTCTGGGGGCTCTGACGGTGAATCTGTTTCTTTTTCTTTTCTGGATACTACAAAATGCCTGCAACCCTTGGCTTGTGGCATTGTCTTCCATCATCAGAGCTAGCGGGACAGCAACTTCCTGTGTCTCTCCCTCCTCCTTCCGATCCTCCTCTTCCTACTCCTTCTAGGCTAGTGACCTTCCATCGAGCCAGCGGGACAGCAACTTCAAGTCATCCCCTGTGTTCTCCCTCCTCCTCCTCTCCCTCCTCCTCTCCCTCCTCCTCTCCCTCCTCCTTCCGATCCTCCTCTTCCTACTCCTCCTAGGCTAGTGACTTTCCATCGAGCCAGCGGGACAGCAACTTCAAGTCATCCCCTCTGCCCCTTCCTCCTCCTCTTCTGCCCCTTCCTCCCTTATCCTCTCCCCTCCCCCCGCACTGTGTCCCTCCCCTCCTCTGTTCCAGTGTCGTTTCCAAGTGCAGTGGCTTAAGTATGAGTAACACATGCTCTAAAACTACGTGTCATCACATCTGTCTGATCCTTCTGTCCCCTTCTTTCCTTTGAGCCCTCATGGGTAGCCAAAGATAGGATATCCATCCCACAGTCCACAGCACAATCCCCTCTACAGAGTTCCTGCTACTATGTAAGCTCCTCTCCATGGGTTCTGGGGATTCACTGAGGACACCTTGGAGTGCCATTGTTCAGCCTGCTACATAATGTTTGGGGACCAGATTCTCAGAAAAGCAATTGATTTGTATGTAGAGTGCTGTCTGTGCCCTTTGAGGACTGTGACAGCCAGTGGGACAGCTCCCTGTGGGGGTCCACACTGCCATTCATCAGCCTACCCTAGCTACAAGACGGCTGTCACTGGGTTATTAATAGGGAGCTACTGCCACCTAGTGTTGAGAATAAGGAAAAGGAGGAAGTGTGAAAGGAGCTGGGGAAATCTCTGTGTACACAGTAAGGAGCAGCCCCAAAATAAGTGATGCTCCATTTCTTACAAGATGTTGACAAATGACTTGTAATTAGAACTTGAAATGGCTGTGGAGAGTCACACCTGCAAAAAAAGAGCAGTAAAGCTGAGTTTAGGTACAATACATCACTTCCACTAAACAACACTGCACCAGGAAAACCAGAATTCCAGGGATCTGTCTAAAAGCAGCAACTGCGGTTCACCTGTCTCTTCTGTAGTTCATCTGCTGGGCACATGGAAGCCACATCCTTTCCCTCCTACTGGTCCAAGTCCATGATGGGCTGCCTTCCACAGGGGTTTAAATCAATGGGGATGCATGACCTTGAACTACAGAACCTCCAGAACCACAAACCAAAATTAACTTCTTTATTTTGTAAGTCGACTGTGTCAAGTACTTTGTTAGAGTGGTGGAAAGTCTGTGGAGAAATGCACTGAGCAAATCCCTTGGCCAATGAGTGGAGACCCCGAAACCTACAGCTGGGAGCAGAATGCACAGAGAAATATTTACCTGGGGTTCTCTTTTTGAAAAAGCAAAATTCCTCTTGCACAACAAAGCCTAAAGTGGGCTTTCTTTTCCTGCCCATGCTGGGTTTTTCATGACAGAATAATATGGAGCAGCCAAAGTATTTCTTGAAGCAACGATTCATTGCAAAGCAATCAAGCAGCAAACTGGGAGTAAGAGTCAGTGAGATCGGCAGCTACATCTGTAGAGTCTCACCAACACGACTGCCCAAATGTGAGCTCAACAAGGACAACGCCAATGGGCACGCCAAACTGGACGGAGAAAATCCTGCACAAAAATGTATGAACAGCTAAGGAAAGCTGGCGATGGGAGGCGGTGGCCTTCCCCAGGGAAGAGCACACTAATTGGTTGTCCAGTCCCAAATGGACAGCCCTCAAAATGTACATATAGATAGCACTGTATTGTCTGGACAGGTAATATTTAGGAACCTATTTGTATATAAATACACCTATGCATGTAATTAACAAAAAGTTTTTTTAAGAAGCAATGAATTTGAAAGAGAGCAGGGAGAAATGTAATTAAATTATAACCTCAAATTTTTAATTTTATTTTTATTTTATGTGTTTTTGCCTTCGTGTATGCCTTGGTGAGGGCATCATGTCCCCTGGAACTGGAGTTACAGACACCTGTGAGCCACCGTGTGGGTGTTGGGAATTTATTGAGTCCTCAGGAAGAACAGTCTGTGATCTTAACAGCTGAGCCATCATCTCTCCAGGCCCCTCGAAAAAAAGGGGGGTTAGTGAAAAGTAAGTATTTCTTCTTAATTAAAATATTACCATCTGGAAAAAGGTTTTAAATACAGGATGTAAACAAAACTCATAAGGTTTTAAAAAAACTCAAGAGGTAAATGAAACTCACAAGATTCTGGAAGTAAACAAAACTCACAAGGCTCAGGAAGTAAATAAAACTTACAAAGCTCAAGAAACTCCCAAACTTAACAAGACTCACAAGCCCCCACCCCCACCGCCCAGGTTATGTAAGTAGTAGCAATTACAGGGTTCTCTGAACATCACGCTAGTTGTGTAGAAAGTTACAGGGTTGCAGCTTTTGTGAGTCACTTATACTAAGGTGATAGAGCTGCCTTTGAGTCATCCGTGCTCCTGTAAGTAACCTCTCACCCATGCTCCCATTAAAAAATTAACTAAAAGAAAGAAACACTAACAAATTCACCAGTTCACTAAGCTAAATTTGCATGGTATCTTTTCTCTGGTCCATCTGGTGACTCCTCCCCAAGAAAAGCTACACAAGAACCAACTAGTAGCCACTGAGCCTCGAGATGCAATTAAGGTTTATATGCGCATCTGGGTCCCTGTGATTACAATTCAAAAGTGTATCCCATGTCCCCATAAATAGGTATGAGGCTCTGTAAGTCACATGTACATCATGTGCCTCCATTTCTCTGTGAGCACAGATTTTACTTACGATGTTTACTGGCTTTACCCTTTTAAGTATGAATTTTCCAAACTGTTAAAACCTCTGGGGATTGAGGTTATAGCTCAGTGGGTAGAGTAGCTGTCCTGAGTTGGATCCTGACTGGCACCACATAAACCAGGTGTGGTCGTGCATACCTGTAACCCTAGCACTCAGGAGGTAATGACAGGAAGCTCAGGAGCCCAAGGTCATCCTCAGCTACATAAGTGAGTATGAGGCCACCCTGTGCGACATGAGATCCCCCCCCCTCTCTCTCTCTCTCTCTCTCTCTCTCTCTCTCTCTCCCCCAAACTTTTGGGATAATTTTTATGGTATACGGAGCAAACAGAGGAATTTTGAAATCAGGACATCCTGGCATACTGGGAGGGAACAAACCTTAGCCTTTCTCCTATCTTGGGGGATTAATAAGGATGATATAGACATGAAGACACATCTGTGCTTCAGATGTGGCTGAGCAGTCTGCCGAGGGTTCGTGGACACTTGGTTCTTGGTGTGGTGATATGAGGATGATGGCGTCTTTAATAGGTGGAAGCCTAGTGCAGGATCCTTACTGTCCCTTCCTCAGTCACTGTGGCTTTTATCTTCCTTGCAATCTCTCTATCCTGCACACAGTCCTGCCATTATGACATCCTCTGTGTGACCCTTGCCAGAGTCACCACTGTGCTGTTTAGAGTTCTGGCCTCCAAACCTTGACGTCCATAAACCTCTTTTCTTCTTTTACATTCATTTATTTGTGGAGGGGTAAGGGTGGGTGCCTGAGGGCGGGATACGGAGGACAACTTGTAGGGATAAGTTCCTGCCTTCCATTATGTGGGTTCCAGGGACCAAACTCAGGTCATCAGGCTTGGCAGCAAGTGCCTCTGTCTGCTAAGCCATCTTGGCAGCCCATAACCTTTTTTCTTTATAAATACGAAGATATTTCATCATAACAATGCTTACTTATCCACATGGAGAAGAACAAGCAACCATGACATCACAGACAGGAACTGGTCCCACTGCTGTTCCTTCCCCACAGTGACAGACTGTGTGTACCCTCTGAACCTTGAGCCAAGACAAATTTCTCCTTCCTTGAGCTGTCCCTTGTTGGATATTTGGTCATAGCAAAAGTAAAGCAGTTAATATACCCTGAAATCCTCAAACAATCTGATTCTTGTCACCAGAGGTTAGTTGTACCTATTTTAGAACTTAATTTTTTTCTTGCAGCTGTGGATTTAACCTAGGACCTTGTAGTTGTTAGGCAAGTGCTCTTCAGCTTGGACAGTCAGCCTGTCAGCCCCTCACTGGAGGAATCTAGATAGTTGTTCTACACTGTGCCACACCCCCAGTCCCTCACTGGGGGATTCTAGGCAGGTGCTCTACCACTGAGCCTCACCCCAGTCCCTCACTGGGGGATTCTGGGCAGGTGCTCTACCACTGAGCCACACCACCAGCCCCTCACTGGGGGATTCTAGGCAGGTGCTCTGACACTGAGCCACAGCCCCAGTCCCTCACTGGGGGATTCTGGGCAGGTGCTCTACCACTGAGCCACACCCCAGCCCCTCACTGGGGGATTTTAGGCAGGTGCTCTACCACTGAGCCACACCCCAGCCCCTCACTGGGGGATTCTAGGCAGGTGCTCTACCACTGAGCCACACCCCAGCCCTCACTGAAGGATTCTGGGCAGGTGCTCTACCACTGAGCCACACCCCAGCCCCTCACTGAGGGATTCTAGGCAGATGCTCTACCACTGAGCCAGAAACTATCCCCATTGTAACTTGTAAGAAGAGATACGAGCTCTGCCTTCTAGCTCTTAGAGTTTGAATGAAGAATGTGCCTCACTGAGCTGGGAAGGTGGCTCAGAGAGTAGAGTGCTTGCTAAGCAAACATGGTGACCTGAGTTCAAATCCCAAGCGTATGTAAAAGCCAAGTAGCCAGGCATGGTGACATATATCTGTAAGCCAGTGCTGGGGGCAAACAGAAAAACCCTGGTGTGTGCTGGTTAACCAGTCTTGCAAAAAATGGTGAGCTCCAGGTTCAGTAAGAGACCAAGTCCCAGCAAAGCAAGGAATGGAGCCAGCATGCAAAAGCACTTGCCTCACAAGGATGACGACCAGAGTTCAATCCCCACAACCCATATAAAAGCCAGATGTGGTGGTGCACAGCTGCAATCCCAGCACTCCTACACTGAGAAGGGAGGTGGAGGTGGGCCAGCTGGTGCAGCTGCAGAGACAGCGAAAGCCCCTGCCCGACCCCGCAAGTTATCCTCTGATGGGAGATGTCGTTCTGTAAGCCTGTATCTTATTGGTTGTTGAATAAAGCACTGTTGGCCAATAGGGAAGCAAGATAGGTGGGACTAGGAGTCAAGGAGGATTCTGGGAATAATTAAGTACAGATTATAGATAGTTATAACAGTCAGAACTTATAGTTAGGTAAGTTAGGTTTTTTAGATATACAGGGATATATTTAAGATAGTCTTCAAACCTTTCAAAGACTTTCAGAAAATGGCATTTAAAATGGTTTAGGGTTTTTCTTGACAATGAGAAATGTCTGATCCTGTTACACCAATTACGTCTGAGAGGAAGATGGGCATCGAAGAGACTCGTTATGGAGTTTGCTTTCAACATGGCAAGATTAGCCATTTGGGCAAGAAACTGCTCTTGCCTAGACTGTTTGACTGTTGCTGTATAATCTGGACATGCAGGACCCACAGAAAAGTCACTACTGAATTTGGATTGTCTTAAAGGATTCCTACTTCACGGAAGAGTCTGCCAGACTTTGTGTAGGGCAGAAAAATGACTGACAGACTGCCAATGCAGATGGACAGTTTGAAATTTCCTGCTTTGCTGAGAAGCCTTCCAGACACATTGTGGCCTATGGGCTGAAGATAGATGCCCAAATGTTACAGCGGAACTTCGGGTGACTTGTCCAGGTAGCAAGATGTCTCTGTCAGTCCCAGTGTTTATATATTATCCTTCTGTGGTCTTTGATGGAGTTTAAGACAGATAGTTATAATTATAGTTTTCCTTTAGTTATGATAAAAGATAAGCTACATATAAGACTTTACACCCACATAGATAGGATAGATGATATAATACTTTCTTTAAATCTTACTAAATGTTAATGGACAAAATATTGTAACTATAGTTCTTACTTGATAATTGTTCTGTTATATATAATTTGACTACGTTAAAGTTAAAACCTTACTTTTTATTTAGACAGAAAAGAGGAGATGATGGGAGACGACATTCTGTAAATCTGCCTCTTACTGGTTGTTGAATAAAGCACTGTTGGCCAATAGGGAAGCAAGATAGGTGGGACTAGGAGTCAAGGAGGATTCTGGGAAAGAGAGGCAGAGAGACACCAAGCAGGCACCAGAGGAGTAAGAGATCTGGACCTTTTCTCCAGTAAGAGAAATACTTAGATTAACAATTATGGGTTAAATACTTAAGTCAGAGATAGCCAGTAAGAAACCAAGCAAATGGCCAACAGCTTTATAATTAATATAGTGTCCTGTGTGTTATTTGGGGGTCCAGACAGTGCAGCAGGGCCCAGGCAACTAGAAAGGAAGACTGTACTCTACACACCAAAAAAGAAAGGAAGAAATGTCCCCCACAGGTTGGTGTTGAAGGGGACTTAAGAAGGTGGGAAGCAGAGTCTAGGTGGAGGGTACAGGTGACTGAGGGTGTCCCTCAGACTATGTTTTGTCTTAATCCCATTCATAACTCTCTTCCCTGCTTCTCTGCTCTCATGAAGTGAGTAGTTTTGACCCACCATGACAGTCCTGCCACGATGATGTCCCACGTTGGTAGAGGCCTCGAAAGACGTGAGCCAGCTGACTGTGAACCGAAACATCAGACTCTACAATCCCAGACATCAGACACTGCAATCCCAGACATCAGACTCTACAATCCCAGACATCAGGCACCGCAAATCCCAGACATCAGACACTGCAATCCCAGACATCAGGCACTGCAATCCCAGACATCAGACACTGCAATCCCAGACATCAGGCACTGCAATCCCAGACATCAGACACTGCAATCCCAGACATCAGGCACTGCAATCCCAGACATCAGACACTGCAATCCCAGACATCAGACACCGCAAATCCCAGACATCAGACACTGCAATCCCAGACATCAGGCACTGCAATCCCAGACATCAGACACTGCAATCCCAGACATCAGACACTGCAATCCCAGACATCAGACACTGCAATCCCAGACATCAGACACAGCAAATCCCAGACATCAGACACTGCAATCCCAGACATCAGACACTGCAATCCCAGACATCAGGCACTGCAAATCCCAGGTCCCTTGAAGTTGTTTTTCCCAAGTATTTATCAGAGGGACAAATAGTTCCCCTTTGTGACAGGGCCAAGAAGATGGCTAAGTCAGAAGAGTGCTTGCCTAGAAGCAAACAAGAAGATCTGAGTGTGACTCCTAGGATCTGCCCTCACAAAGCCAGGCAAGGGGGCTGTAGACATGGTTCAGAGGTTAGGAACCCGTGAACTACCTCTGTGGAGGACTTGAGTTCAGTTCCCAACACCCACATCCACTAAGAGCCGCTGCTCCTGGAGGGAGGGGGCCTTTACAGGAGTCAGTGATGAATGATGGCCTTGTGTCTGACTCTGTGTGTGTGTGTGTGTGTGTGTGTGTGCGCGCGCGCGCGCATGCGCGCGCGCGCGTTCATATGCACCCACATGCACATTTGTTCACCTCTGTATGGAGACCAAAGGTCAATGTCGGGAAAAAGTGAGGAAGGGAAGAAAGGACAGAAGGGCAGGAGGGAGCAAAGGAGGAGAGAACCTGAGGACCAGTCGCAAACGCAGTAGCCGCCAGCAAGCAGCCCTGTGAGCAGCTAACTCTGCCTCCTGAATGCCTTGGAACATCTCCAAAACAAATCAGACCCGAATGCTCAGCATCAGCAAATCTTCATACACCTCCTATCAGGGGCCTCCCCCAGATGTTAGCTGTAGCCTCTAGCCAAGCAACTGGCCACCCGTTCAAGCCCCCGCAGTTGCACCTCATAAAGATTTTATGGGGCCATTCCATCGCAGAGTGATGGAGGCAATTAACTTCCATCCTGGTTTTATTGTGGAAAGATGTTGCAAGCTTGGTCCAGGGGAGCAATGCCAGGCGCCGGCTCAGGAAACCCGACCGCCAGGGCTCAGTGGGGTCTGCTCTCAGAGCAGGTGCATGGGCAGATGGGTGGTTCATGGCTAACAGGCTGCTCCGCGCTCACCACCCAGGAGGCTGGCACTGGGCCCCGAGGCCTCACTGTCATAGCCAAGGTCCTGGACAGAACTGGACTCAACCGCGCCTCACTCTGTGTAGGACGGAGCGATGCTGGATTCACCCCCCAGAGGAATGTACGGTTATAAAAATCTGTCCTGTCAGCCTTCCTGGCTTACTCCTGTGCCCATCACAAACCCATCTCTCCCAGGGCTGCCAATCCAATTTCATGTCAGACATCTGCAGGGCAGCTTCTGCCCAGAAGTGACAGAAGAAGAGGGAGAACGCAAGGCTCGGGACGGTAGGAGGCAAGAATCAGCAATGGAGGACAGGATGACTGACAGCTCCGTCCAGAGTACTTCGCACGAAGCAGGCATTTCCTGGGCAGCAGTCTCTGGCCCACGCGTCTCTGACTGGGGTCTTCTCTATCCTCCTGCCGGGCTGGCAGCTTGATGTCGCCTCCTCCGCTTTCACTCCTAAGGCTGAATTTAAGATCTCTGGGGGCTCTGAACATTGAATTCGGTGATGCGCTAACCACTGCCCCCAGACTGCCGCTACGAAATTCACACACCGATGGCATTTTCCAGGACACAAAATTTCCATTGATTGGGGAACTGGAAAGACGGTTCCGCAGTTAAGAGCACTTCTTCATGTTTGGTTCCCAGCGCCCGTATCCATTGATTCCAGTTACGGGGAGTTACAACACCCTCTTCTGGCCTCCATTGATGCTGGGATAAAAATAACCCCCTTTTCAATCGGGCGCGCGCGCACACACACACACACACACACGAACTTTAGAAGGACTGGGAGAGGACTGAGAAAGGATAATTGGGTGAATATGATCAAAATGCATTACATACATATAGGTGTGACATTTTCAAAGACTATATAAATGAAAATATTTTTAAATTTTTGAAAAATGGGCTGGAGGTACATGCTTTTAATGCCAGCGCTTGGAAACAGAGATGTGTCCGAGGGCAGCCTGATGTAGGGGTTCCAGGCCAGCCAAGGCTAAATAGTGAGACTCAAAAAAAAATGATGATGATGATGGTGAGAGCTGCCTCCATTCACTTTGATATGACTCGCGTTCCAGGCTAGGGATTCAAACTCCTAACTTCTCTCCATCAAAAAATAGGTCTTTTGGTCTGGAGAGGTGGTTAAGAGCACTGGCTGCTCTTCCAGAGGTCCTGAGTTCAGTTCCCAGCAACCACATTGTGGCTCACAACCATCTGTTATGGGATCTAGTGACCTCTTCTGGCCGGCAGGCAGACATGCAGACAGAACACTACATTCATAATAAATGAATAAATCTTAAAAAAAAAAAAAAAAGAATAGGTCTGCCTGGAACTTTGAAACAACAGAAGGGAGCCAGCACATGATGGTACATGCTTGTAATCCCAGTGCTTGGGAGACTAAGACAAGAGAATTCCATGAGTTCCAGGCTAGCCTGGGCTGCACAGTGAGACCCAGCCTCAAAAACCGAATGAAAGAAAGAAGGAAGAAAATACTTCAAGGTTTTGTTTTGTTTTGTTTGAAGCCCAAGGGGATAGGGAGATGGCTCAGTGGCCAAGAGTCCTTGCTTTTTTAAGCACAACGACCTGAGTTTGAATCCACAGCACCTGTGTAAAAAGCTGGGCCTGACTGTGTGCACCTGTAACCCAGCCTGAGAGTCAGTGAGAGACTACGATACAGAAAGCTAGCTGTCGAGCCTCGTAAGCTGCTTAGTTAATTTCAGAACAGTGAGAGACACTGTCTGGGGGAAGGAAGAGAGGACAGGAGAGGGGAGGGGAGGGGAGGGGAGAGGAGGGGAGGGGAGGGGAGGGCGGGAGAGGAGAGGGGAGGGAGGGGAGGAGGGGAGAGGAGAGGAGAGGAGAGGAGAGGGGAGGGGAGGAGGGGAGAGGAGAGGAGAGGAGAGGGGAGGGGAGAGGAGAGGAGAGGGGAGAGGAGGAGAGGGGAGGAGGGGAGAGGGGAGGAGAGGGGAGGAGGGGAGAGGGGAGGAGAGGGGAGGGAGAGGGGAGGAGAGGGGAGGGGAGGGAGGAGAGGGGAGGAGAGGAGAGGAGAGGGAGGGGAGGGGAAGGGAGGGGAGGGGAGGAGAGGGGACTGTAAATGTTGATAAACAATATATATTATATATTGTTGGGGATTTTTTTGGTTTGTTTGGCTTTTTGGTGTTTTTGTTGTTGTTGTTGTTGTTGTTGTTGTTTTGGTTTTTGTTTTTTTGAGACAGAGTTTCTCCGTGGCTTTGGAGGCTGTCCTGGAACTTGCTCTTGTAGACCAGGCTGGTCTCAAACTCACAGAGATCCGCCTGCCTCTGCCTCCAGAGTGCTGGGATTAAAGGTGTGCGCCACCACCACCCCACTATATTATATATACAAGGATAAAGAAAACCTTAATACTACTGATGAGCATATAAATTAGTGTTGGTAATCACTATAAAGGGTCCTCAAAGAAACTAGTCTTGAAATATAAACTAGCTATATGAACCAGTAATGCCACTCCCTGAAAGTACGTAAATCAGCATGCCACAGACACACTCATGTTTATCACGGCACTATTCACAATAGCCACGCCATGGAGTCAGCCTAGATGTGTGTCCGTCAGCAGATGGATAGATAAAGTACAGCGGAATGGGGCTGGAGGGATGGTTCAGCAATAGGAACGCGGGCTGCTACTCCAGAGCGTCTGGGTTCCATTCCCACATGGTGGCTCGCAAACGCCTGTAATTCTAGTTCCAGGGGAGTGGACGCCCTCTTCTGGCCTGCAGGAGTACATGCAGGCAGAACACCGTGTGCATAATTAATAAATCTTAAAAAAAAAAAAAAAAGAAGTACAGTTCTGTTATGGTTTGTCTCTCCTTCCGGCTCATGTGTTTGAACACTCGGTCCCCAGGCAATGGCACCCTTCTGGGAAGTTTGTGGAACCTTTGGGGTCAGACACTAGGGGTGAGCGATTGAGGGCTATCGCCTGGCTTAACTTCTGGCCTGACTGCTGTGCTACCTGATCAGCTGAGATGTGAACAAGTCACATAGCAAGCTCCGACAACCTGGACCAAAGTTGCCAACGCAGCAGCCTTCACGCCTTCCCTGCTCTGGTGATTTGAATGAGAAACGCGGCTCACAGGCTCAGGCATTTGACACTTGATCTCCAGCAGGTGGCGCTGTTTGAGGTTATGGAACCTTTAGGAGGTGGGCCCTCCTGGAGAATTTACAGTCTTACTCCATTTCTTTTTCTTCCCCTCTTCTCTTGTGTGCGGATGAAAATGTTGTCGTCCAATCCTCCTGCCCCTGCCGATATGCCATCCCTTTTCTGCCACAACGGGCTTTACCCCTCAGGGACTACACACCAAAATAAACCCTCTCTTCCCTAAGTTGCTTTGATTCGTGGTATTTTATCATGGCAATAGAAAAGTAACTAATACACCTCTCATGGTGAACCAGATACTCTGAGAGCATGAGCCAGCGAGAACCTCTCCTCTTTTATGTTGCTCTATCCAGAATGGGGTCACAACAATAAAAAAAAGTAACTATGCAAGTATCTGCTGAATGCATCTAAGTCTTGCTATTGTAAGGTTAAAAAAATAAACTAAGCCAAAACATCATTAGAAAGGGTCTATCTTATGTCTATACAGTTTATTGACAGAGCCCAAAGTAGCAGAGAGTGGGCACTTTACAAACAAATTTGTACAATACTAGAGATTTAGTCCAGAGCTTTGCACATGCTAAGCAAACACTCTCCACTGAGCCACACCTACAGGTCTCCAACTCCTCACTGGGGGATTCTAGGCAGGTGCTCTACCACTAAGTACTCTATGCTGAACCATATCTGCAAGTTTCCAGCCCCCACTGAAGGGTTCTAATTAAAAGTTGTATGCATGAGCATGTGTTTGTATGTCTCTCCTCTCTCTCTCTCTCTCTCTCTCTCTCTCTCTCTCTCTCTCTCTCTCTCTCTCTCTCTCTCTGTGTGTGTGTGTGTGTGTGTGTGTGTGTGTGTGTGTGTGTGTGTGTAGGCCAGAGGACAATCTTGAGTGTTATCCTCACTTCTTATTAAGTACCCTATCCATCCTGCCAAATACTTATTGTTTATCTGGGCCCCTTTCAGTTCTGGGATCCAGGAAGACCTGGAATCCCATCCGATGTCACATGAACCATCAATGTTCAGCGGCACAATATCAGACATTACACTGCAGTGTGTAGCCCAGACCTCACTATGTAGTCCCCTCCTCAAAGTCTTCACATAGCCTAGGTTAGTCTCAAACTTGCTATGTAGTCCAAGCTAGCCTGGAACTCATGATCCTCCTTCTACAGCCTCTCAAGTGCCGGCTTTACAGACCTGTCCATCTTATCCAGCATCACGTGGGCTGTTTTCAATTCTAATTTTTTAAATTATTTAAAAATTGATATAATACATTCTGGCTCTATTTTATGCTTTCCCCCACCTAAACAACCACTTTTTGATTCAAGTTAAGACCTACTCCATGAGACAGAACCCACACTGCTAAAGTGGTCAGAAACCTGAGACTAGTCAGGTTATGGATCTAGAGGTGCAGCTAATACTACAATTCTGCTAAAAGAATATAGCAATAAAATGACTCCTGATGACATACTACTATACCCTTGCATCAGTGCATTGCTCAACCCGGATCAGAGAAGCTGTTTCCTACAGTAGATGGCAATTAACACAGAGACCCACAACTAGACCATGCACAGACAGCGGGAGACTTGGATGCACTCAGTCCTAAATGGGATTCTTCACCAAACCCCTTCCCTCAAGGCTCCTGAATCTACATGGAAGGGGAATCAGAAAGATAAAACCAGAGATAATAGAGTACTCCAAGACAGGACAGGTGCATATATGAACTCAGGGACAGGGTTAGCATGCCCAGACCTGCACAGGTTCAAGCCATAGGGTGTCCCAGCATGGAGAAGAAGAAGAGGACACAGGGTCCCACCCCCAACCAACAAGCTCTCGGCAATTTGCTCTCTGCTGGCAAAGGGAAAATAAGTTTTCTCTCATCCTAATTTAGGTTGCCTGGAGCCACACAGCCTGTGGCCCTCCCTCACATCAGCAATAAGGAACAAATGCCCCTACCTACCAAACTAGCCAGCAAGCTCCCCTGCCCAGGACAGAGTCCAAGATGTGACCATGGGAGCTGGAGTCCATGCAGCCCTGACCGTTAAGACCCGACCAAGCCAGCTCAGGCTTACAGAGGACACTATTCCAGCTGGCCAACTCCCAGCTCTTACCAGGAAGCCTGAATCTGAGACCAAAGAAAAATTTTTAAAAACCCTTATCCAGCAGGCAGGAGCCAGTGACAGACTGCACCCTGCTAATGTCCTCTGCATCTCTGAGTCCTGCCTGCTCCCTCCCTCTCCATGGACCTGGCTTCTTGGACACCTACTCCCCTCTCTTCTTTCTTCCCTTCCCTTCTTCTCCCTCCCTTCTCTTCTCCTATCCTCCACAAGGCTAACTTCTTAAAAACCTCATGAATTCCCCCACCCCTACTGTCCTCTGCTCCTTGCTCAGAGCGACAAATGTGCCCTCTGTCAAGGCACAGACATTCCCATCCTCCTTCCAATTAGACCTGCCAGGGCCTGCCATTGGCCTGGCCCCTTTCCCAGCTGAAGGCTCACATTATTCACACAAGGGTCAGAGACCTTGACCCTGCCAGGGCTCTCTCCAAAGATGACGGAGCAAGAACCCTGACCCAGCACCTGAGGCCCAGAAGCATGGTCTCTCCTCATTAAAACTGCACCCTTCATAAAGTGAGGCATGGGGACTACCATGCATTCATCAGCCTTGTACACCGCATTTCAGAGCCAAGTTGACAGCCAGGATGACCAGTGTGACCCTGTACTGGAGATTTTCTGAATCCAATCTAACAGGTTTTTGTTTCTTCCTCCAGTACATGATCTCACGGTCCATAAAGCTAATGCCTACTACTTGTCTGTGCGTCTAGATCCACCATCTGTCTACAATCTACTGTCATCTGTCAACTGTCTATATCACTATCATCTGTTAATCATCTATTATCTATCATTTTGCAGTCACCTATTGTAACAAGTCTTTCTGTCCTGCCAGCCAGCTCCCAAATAATAACATGGAGACCGACTAATTATGGAAGCTCAGCCTTAGGTTAGGCTTGTCCCATTAGCTCTTATAACTTAAATTAACCCATTTATGCTAGTCTACAATCTGTTGTGTGACTCGTTAGCTCATCTCTCCATACAGCTTATTCTGATTTCTCTACATCTGGCTGGTGACTCCGCCTTCTTCTTCCCAGAGTTCTCTCTCTGCCCACAAGTCCTGCCTATACTTCCTGTCTACTTATCGGTCATTTAGCTTTTCATTAACACCAATCACAGCAACACATTTTCACACAGAGTACAAATATCCCACAACAACCTATCACCATCTATCTACTGTGCATCATTTATCAATCATCAACCAGTTATCAATCATTTGCCTACATAACATCTATCTATCATCTATCCATTATCTATTTACCCATCATCTACCACTTATCAATCATCTATCTACAATCTATCCATCATCTATCTACCACTATCAATCATCTATAAATCAAGCAATCTTATATCTGCAATCCTCCTACCTTCTATCATTTATCAATACATATCAAGCATCTACGACCCATCTACCATCTATAATCTTTCACCTCTGTCAATCAGCTGTCTATCCTCTACACATCGATTATTTATAATATAGTAATCATCTGCCTATCTATATCATCTAAACATCTATCTACCTTTCTGAGAGAGAGAAACTCACTTAGCTGCCCTAGCCTATCCTGGAACTTACCATGTAGCCCAAGCTAGCCTCAGTCTCACAGCAATCCTCCTGCCTCAGCTTCCCTATGGTTGGAATTACAGGCATGCACTACATGCCAGGTCTCTGATGTCTTCTTTCCCAGCAACAATGAGCCACAGAATAGTAACAGCTGATCCTATCCGCTTGTCTCCTACAGCTCCTCTTCCTGACCCCTGTTGGCTACAATTCTCCAGAGCAAGAGACCAATACAGTAGATATAGGTCTGGATATCTGTGCATGATCTATATGTTGATATGTAGTCACTGGTGAAATATATTAAGAAATAGGGCTTTCGGGTGATAATGAAGTGTCCTCATGAGTGAAATTAGTGCTTTTATTTTTAAAAAAGAGACTGGACCATTGAGATGGATCGGAAAATAAAGGACTTCATGATGGAAGTTGTCCCCTGACCTCCACAAATAAATAAGCAAAATGTCTTAGTCAGGGTTTCTATTGCTGTGAAGAGACACCATGACTATGGCAACTCTTATAAAGGAAAACATTTAGTTGGGTCTTGCTTACAGGTTCAGAGGTTTAGTTCATGAAGGAAGAATGCAGACACGGTGCTGGAGAGGTAGCTGAGAGGTCTACATCTGGATCGGCAGACAGCAGGAAGAGAGAGAGACACTGGGCCTGGCTTGAGCACTTGAAACCTCAAAGCCCACCCCCAGTGACACACTTCCTCCAACAAGGCCACACCTCCCAATTGAGCCACTCCCTGTGAGCCCATGGGGGCCATTTTCATTCAAGCCATCACATGAAATACATACATACATACATACATACATACATACATACAGAAGACCATGGGGAGCTTGGTCACCTCTTCCACCATTGGGACCCAATAAAAAAGAGTTATCTCTATAAAATGTGCAAGCCCTATCCAAACGCTCATTCTGCTGAAGACTCAGTCTTGGACCTTCAGCCCATAACTGTGAGCAGTCAGGTTTTGTTGCTTAGCTGGGTGCAATGATGCACTCCTGCCATTCTCTCCTTCTACTATGTGGGTCTCAAGATCAAATTCAGGTCGTCTTTTACTATTTTATTTTAAATTACATTTTTATTTATTCATTTATTGTGTTTATGTGTGTGCACCAGGATGCCAATGTGTGTGTGTGTGTGTGTGTGTGTGTGTGTGTGTGTGTGTGTGTGTGTGTGTAAGTCAGAGGACAACTTATGGGAGTCCACTCTTTCCTTCCACTATGTGGGTTCTAGGGATTGAGCTCAGGTCATCAGGCTTGGCAGCAAGCACCTTTACCCACTAAGCCATCTCATTGGCTTATTTTATTTTATATCTTGAGACAGAATCTCACTCTGTAGTCTAGCCTGGCCTGGAACTCATGATTCCCCTGCCTCAGCTAACCTGTGTTCTAGGATTACAGGTGTTTGCCACAATGCCTAAATTATTGTTCCTGTTTTAGATGTGAACACATGGAAGCTGGAGAAGCTGGGCCTGCTCAACCTTCTAGCTGAGAATTAGGTGCCATCTTTCTGGAAAGAAACTACTATTGCCTGTCTCTATTTCCCCAAGCCAACTGGAAACAGACTAGTTTGACAGCTGATGGGATTTAAGCACAAGGACATTAAGAAGAGTCAGCAAACACCATTTCACCCAGGCTTCATGGTATTTTGCTTCTTAAAAGCAAATAGTTGAGCCAGCAAGATGGCCCAGTGGGCAAAGACACTTGCCACCAAATCTGACAACCTGAATTTGCTCTCCAGAACCCACATGGTAGACAGAGAGGCGGGTGTCAGAACACTTGGTCCCCAGATGGTGGCGCTATTTGATGAGTACCGTAACAACCTGGCTTGAGGACACAGTTCACTGCAGGTGAACTTGAGGATTTACAGCCTCGCCCCTCGTTCTGTTTGCAGTTGAAGATGTGCTCGCTCAGCTCCTGCTGCCACGCCTGCCTCTGGCTGCCGTGCCTTCCCATGGAACTTGTCCCTCTGGCACTGTAAACCAAAAGTAAATCTCTTCCTTAGATTGCCTTTGGCCATGGTGTTTTATCACCGCAATAGAGAAATAACCAGCAGATACAACAGAGAAATAACCAGCAGATACAACAGAGAAATAACCAGCAGATACAACAGAGAAATAACCAGCAGATACAACAGAGAAATAACCAGCAGATACAACAGAGAAATAACCAGGAGATAAACAGAGAAATAACTAGCAGATACAACAGAGAAATAACTAGGAGATACAACAGAGGAATAACCAGCAGATACAACAAATGGGGATTTGATATATTGGCCTACAAAACTTGAGTTGAGCCGTCCAATGATTGCCATCTGCACGCTGTACAGACAGAGGACCCAATAGCTACTCGCTTTCCACATTCATTGAGCAATGCAGCAGAGCATCAAACTGCACAGACAATAAAAAAAAAAAAAAAAAAAAAAAAAAAGCTGTTGGAAGTCCGAGGAGAAAAAGCTTAAGTCACATTACAGTTGAATGCCTGAATTCCTCAGCATATCTCCATCGGTAACTGACACTTAAGGCGAGTAGAAATCAAGTGAGTTATAGTTAAAGGTTTATTGTTTTATTTTTAACTGTGATACACGTCTGTGTCTGTGTGAGAGTGAGAGCCTGTTAGTTCAGACACATGCAGTGTCCAGAAGAGGGCACCAGATCCCCTAGAGCTGGAGTCACAGGTGGTTGTAAACTACCTGATGAAGTCAGTACACGCGCGCACACGCGCACACACACACACACACACTCACACACACACACCTCCAGCCCCAGGTCCAACATAGTTTAATTGAATCAGTGTGGTGGCTTTGGTCTTTAATCCCAACACTCAGGAGGCTGAGACACCACCCTAATGTAAGTTTAAGGCCAGTCTGAGTTCCATTGGGAGTTCATGGCCAGCCTGGACTACAATTTGAAGACTTGTCTTTTTTCTAAAGGCTGGATATGTCATTCAATGATCGCTGGCCTAGGCTATCCCAGAAAAAGACTGGGGGTGTGGCTCCATGGTAGAGCAATTGCTTGGCATGTGTAAGGCCGAGTTCAACCCCCAACACCACTAAGAAAATGAAATAAACAAAGGGAACTATGCCCCAGTCTACACCCATAAATATGATAGCCTAGATGGAGTGAATCAGTTCCCTGAAACACAGTCTACCCAAAACTCACAGAAGAAATGGTCTTCGGGCGTATCTGTCTATTACAGGCATTGAACCAACAATTAATAGTGTTCTAAAACAGAAAGCGCCAGGCCCAGATGGGTTCACAAACATTTAAGAAAGAAACGATGCCAATTCACTACAATCTCTTCCAAAAATACGAGCAGGGAGGATACTGTCTGAGTGGTTTTATGAGACCGGCGCTATCCCTATCCAAATAGCAAAACCAAAGAAATTACAAGAGAAGGAAACTCCAGGCCAGTCTTTCTTCATGAGCACAGAAGTAAACGTGACCCTCAACAACGCGTCCTCGAATCATGGGGCCAGTGAGCCGCTCAGTGGGTAGAGGCAGTTGCTGGACAAGCCTGGACGCCTGAGGTCCAGACAAGCAAGGTTGGGAGGAGAGAACGGAGGCCACAGAGCTGTGCTTTGACTTCCCACGCATGTTAGTGCACATACACACAATAAAAACAACACAGAGAGAGAGAGTGTGTGTGTGTGCGCTCGCATATGTGTGTGTGTGTGTGTGTGAGAGAGAGAGAGAGAGAGAGAGAGAGAGAGAGAGAGAGAGAGAGAGAGAGAGAGAGAGAGAGAGATTCAAATCCAGCAATCTCTACACATAATTAGAGGCAGGGGAGGTGGTTTAGCAGCTAGGATCCTGGGGCAGGAATTCAGATTCCAGTGTCCCCATAACAAGCCAGGGGTCTCACACACAGCTGTGACCCCAGCTCTGAGAGGGGCTGGACACAGGAGGGCTGGTGGGGCTTGCAGGCTTCAAGTCCAGCTGAGAAAATGTGAGTTTGGGGATTAGAAACAGATCCTGCCTCGGGGGAATAGGTGGAGGGTGACAGAAGAGACTGTCTGATGTCCTCTATGACCTCCGTGCAAGCTCACACATACATGGGCTCACACACACACACACACACAAATAAATAACCCTTTTTTTCTGAGACAGGATTTCTCTGTATATCTTTGTAGACCAGGCTGGCCTGAACTCACAGAGATCCGCCTGCCTAAGCCTCCCGAGTGCTGGGATTAAAGGCGTGCACCACCCAGCCTAAATAAATACTCTATAAAAGAATAAAGATCAAAAATAATTATACAGCATGGCTCCTACAGTCTGACTATGGTTTTGGAAGGTCCTGGCTATGGAAGATTCTGGATCCTTTACAAGTGCCATACTGGCCTCATAAAAGGATTTGGGTCTCACAACATGGAATTAGTTCTTACAAAGGGCAGACTGTTCTAAAAGAACTAGCCCGGCCCCTCTGTGGTTCCTGCCTCTCTCAGCTACTAGCTACCGTGTAATAACAGCATTCTTTGCCTGATACCTTGTTGTTTGAACTTTCTAGCCACCAGAATCTTAAACCAAATAAACCTCTTTTCTTCATACATTTTCCAGCAATAGGCATTTTATTATGATAATGGGAAGCAGATAAGCACTAGGGATCACAGAATAGTCGAGGTGACAGGACAATCTTGAGATCCTAAAATGACAAGTTCCGATCCCAGCTTGGGTCTCCGAAACCCTAGTCATTTCCGGCTAATTTCCAAGCTTCCTGGTCTGTCTGTCTGTCTGTCCATTTATTTGTTTTGAGACAGAGCCTCGTGTAGCCTCGTGTAACATCCCGCATAGCCCAGAGTAACCTTGAGCGCCCCGCTACCTCCTCAGCGCTGGGATAACAGGTATGCACCGCCGAGTCCAGTTTTCTGTGGTGCTGGGGGATGGAACCCAGCAGGCAACCGCTCTACCAACTGCACCACCTCTGAAGTCTTGTCTTGGTTGGTTTTTTACAAGCCTGGAGCCATTGGTGGCACAGCTGGAGAAGAATAGACAGCTTATCTGGCCGTCGTGGGCACCCATGAAAAAGCAGCGGTACACTCAGAGTACAGCGACTTCCACGACAGAGGAAAGGCTGTAGGAGCCCCGCGCTGAGTAGTTGCTCAAGGAAGTACCCATCAATCCTGGGAGAGGTGAACCATGTTTTGGTTATCAGAGATCCAGGACACATAGCTGTAACTCCAGGATAGGCCCTCTTCTAAGGGCTGTGATCAGAGTCAGGGTCATGCTACCATCTGGACCAGCCCTTTGGTACCCCCCCCCGCATTTGCTCCCCAGGATTCTGAAAAAGCAATACAGAGGGGAAGCGGCCACTTAGGCCTCACACAGCCACTGTCAAGGGACTGCAAGTCTGCCCAAGGCGCTACGGTGTGTTTTTTAAAACAGGGAACGTCACATCAGCAAGACCTAGCGGCCAGAGCTGCGGGAGGGGGCTGTAGCCAAGCGAAGGCAGATCCAGGTGTGAACCGGAGCCCCAGCTCCCACCCCGTGGATGCAGAGCTCCCTTGCGCAGCTCCAAGAGGCCCCCGGGTGAACAGAGCCTTGCTCCCACCCAGGAGCACCCTTAGTGGCGGGAACCCTGGGGAAACGCAGTCTCCGCGCGCCACTGATGGATTCTGGGCTCTTAGGCAGGTGTTCTGGCGCTACATCAGACCCCTAGTCCCTTATTGGTCAGGTGCTAGGAGGCGGAGCCTGGCTGGAGGAAGCAGGTCATCGGTGGTGTGTCTTATCCTCGACCTGTGTCTCTCCAAGTCTCTCAGTTTTCCACCCACTGTGAGGTAAACAGCTTCATGCCAGCAAACCTACCCCACCACGATGTTCTCCTGCTTGTTGTACAAGCCCCGGGGCAACCAAATGGGGACTGAGATGGTCTAAGACTGCGAGTAAAATCAGTCCATTCCTCGCAGTCCTTGTCCTTGGCTATTTTGTCTCCGCGACAGGAAGCTGAGTAACGCAGCACCCCGGGCCCTAGATGAATTTGGTGGGAACAATTAACAGAAACGCGGCAGCCTTTCCTCACAGCATAGCCATTTAAGGTCTGAGGGGTGACTCACGGTGGGTCTCCTGATGGTTACAGACCTGTCATTCCAGCGACTCGGGAGATGAAGGGGGAGAGGATTAAAAGCAGAAGGCCTTTCTAGGCAATTTAGTGAAACTCTCTGTCAAGAATAAAAGGCACGGGCTGGAGAGATGACTCAGCCGTTAGAGGCTTAGGCTCACAACCAAAAACATAAGAATAAAGGGTAAAAAGAGGTATAGAGACAGGGCCTGGAAATAGAGCACCTGCCTAGCATCTCCCAGTGAGGGCCTGGGGGCATAGCTACCACACCTAATAAGGTCATGAAATTATGACTCTGCCACTGTGTCGATCCATCAGTGAGGTCACAGCCCTCCGGAGCCAATCACTCCTCGGTGATTGAATCGATCAAGTGGGGAAGGGAGGGGGATGACTTCATATTCAACACGCCGCAAGAGGTCTGTCTCTGAGATGGAGATTACCGCCGGCATGGAGGAAATGATGTTGCTGCCTTCGTTCAGTTTCTGTTGCTTCGATAAAACACCACGACCAAAAGCAACTTGGGGAGGAAAAGACTCGATCTCAGCTTCTGTCACGGATGGAAGTCAGGACAGAAACTCAAGCGGGGCAGGGACCTGGAGACAAGAGCTGAGGCAGAGGCCACACACAGGAGGACGCTGTTCACGGCTGGCTTGTACCTGCTTTCCTATAGAACCCAGCATCACCAGCCTAGGGATGGCACCACCCATAGTGGGCTGGGCCCTCTCCCACCAACCATCAAGCAAGTAAATGCCCCCCACGGAATGCCTACAGGGCCAATGTGATGGAGGCAATTCCTCAGTTCAGATCCCCTCTTCCCAGACATAATCTAGGCTTGTCTCAAATTGACAGAAACCTAGGGGTACAGCTGCTGGCATCGATCCAATCCATAGTTCTTGGGGAACTAGCGGTCGCTGCCTGTGTGGTATCTCCAGGTGGAAGGGGTCGGAGGACAGGCGTGCCTCCGGCAAACCAAAGCCGTATCAGCTTCCTGACACTTTGCCAGGCTCCCTCCAAATTCCATGCTCCTCCCCTCCTCAGGAACACTCGGGGGTGGTGGGGGGAGCTCCGGTGGCCTTCGGCATTGTACGCCAGACACAATGAAAGAGACTCAAAGCCAGAACTAAAGAAGGTCCAGAAGGAACCTGAGAACCACAAATAGATTCACTGGCCAAACTGAGTTCTTCTGACCTTTCCCTTCCTCCTTTAAAGGGCTGGAGAGATGGCTCTACGGTTAAGAGCACTTGATGCTCTTGCAAAGGACCCAGGTTCAACCCCCAGAACCCACATTAGATGGCTCACAGCCACCTGTAACTCCAGCTCCAGAGAGTCTGATACCTACTTCTGGCCTCCTTGGCCTCACACGCTGCACTGTATACACACACAGAAAAAGAGAGACAGAGAGAGAGAGAGAGAGAGAGAGAGAGAGAGAGAGAGAGAGAGAGAGAGAGAGAGAGAGAGAGAGAATGGGCTGAAGGATGTACCCAGCCAGCTTGGCTCTGAGCACCAGCTTCTCAACTCCACCCTCTCCTTGAAGATCCACTACACGCCCCGAGTGTCATCTGCCTCCGTGACATCCCCCTGGCTATGCGGATCTCAGCGCATCCCTCAGAAGCTGAGCTGGTGCCCACTTCCATGTCCAGGGCTGTCCATTCTGACTGCTTATAAATTAAACATGTGCATGTGTGTGTTTAAACTCTCGAAGAGTGGCATACTTCCACCAGCAAGGTCACGTTCCTAAACGTCCCCAAACAGTGCCACCAACGGGAGACCAACGCATGAGCCTAAGGGGTACACTCTCATTCAAAGCCTCCACAGATAGTTCTGTGTTACTCTGGCCCCGGGAGACTGTGGAAGTTGCCACCGTGCAAACACAGATCTTGTAACACAGGAAACCACCCATGTAAGTGTGCGGTGGCTGCCGTGGACACACGGCCACTAGGGGAAGCCAAGTTCAGACTGAGGATGGCCTGCAAAGGAAATGACCTCGCTTTCTCCACCCTGCTTCGTCATAACCACGCCCATGGGAGTGGCTATGCCGGATCCCGTGCCTGCATCACCCATCTCTCAGGTCATGGTTCTGCAATGTGAGCCTTGCAGTATTCACCCATATACGTAGCAGGAAGCATCCCAGAGCTTCCCAGTCAGTAGGGTTAGAATCAGACTCTCACAGAGTTTGCGTTTCCAGCAAGTTTGTTGGTGAGAACGAGATGGCAAAGACGGATGGTCTTTCAACCCTGGCTACAATTTGCAATTATGCGGGGAACCAGGAAAAAAAAAAAAAGAGAGGTAGGGTATTTATTCAATGTGGTCACACTGAGAAGAGATACACAGAGGTCCATCCAGTAACCCAGTCAGGTCCTGGCGTGAGGTTTAGGTTTAAATAGAGGGCAAGAGGCTTGCAGAGGGACCGGTGAAATGGCTCAGAAGGTAATGGTGGTGCCTGCCGTCAAGCCTAATGGCCCACATTCCATCCCTGGAACTCACTTGGTAAAAGAAGAAAACAGGTCAGGCAGTGGTGGTGCACGCCTTTAATCCAAGCACTCGGGAGGCAGAGGCAGGCGGATCTCTGTGAGTTCAAGACCAGCCTGGTCTATAGAGCGAGTTCCAGGACAGCCTCCAAAACAATACAGAGAAACCCTGTCTGGAAAAACCAAAAAAAAAAGGTAGTTTATTTATCCCAATATCTCAAATATTATCAACTCAATGGGTAATCAAATTTAAAAAAAATTTTGTGAAATACCTTACATTATTTTCCCACATGGAGTCTTTGAACACCCAGGTGCATTTTACACTTACACTCACAGAGCTTCTTAACTTCAGTCCACTCTACCAGAGCTGACGGTAGAGTTTTATGGCTTTGCATAACTAAATTTCTTCCAAGTGATGTGGCCACCTTGATCTTGGTTGAACAGAATATGTTCTGTGCTTTTTAAACTGAAAGTCTCCCATCCTGAAAACCATCTTATGCTCAGGAAAAAAAGAAATATTGTCCAATTTCTTCCACTCATGTTGGCATATTTTCCAGTGTCTCACTGGTGTGTCAGCTTTTAAATGTAAAGGAATTAATGTTGAGTTACAATGTCAGTTGGTCATGGCAAAAAGCTATGAGAGAAATCCTGTCTCAAAAAGTTAAGGGTTGGGGGATGTAGTTCAGTGGTAGAGTGGATGCTGTAAATCTTCCAGTGTGAGGGGCTGGAGGCGTGGCTTAGTGATAGAGCCCCTGCCTAGAATCCCCCAGTGAGGGGCTGGGGTGTGGCTCAGTGGTAGAGTATCTGCCTAGAATCCCCCAGTGAGGGGCTGGGGTGTGGCTCAGTGGTAGAGCTCCTGCCTAGAATCTCCCAGTGAGATGTCTTAACTGTAGAGAGCTTGCCTAAAACCATGGCTCAGTAGTAGAATACTTGCCTAGAATCTTCCAGAGAGGGGCTGGAGTGAGAGGGCATCACTCAGTAGGTCGTCCTGCATTTAATCCCTAGCCCACCCACCCACCACACACAAACAGAAACCTTTATGTCAATATCCAATACATGACTGTGTACACTTCATACCCACATGACTAAATCATAAATCCTGGTGACAGAGTAACCCCTCCTCGCCATGCGCATTTTCCCACACCCCTCTGGATTCTCAGCTGGTTCGAATGCTAGTCGTGTCCTGAAAAATTGATTTCACCATCCACTTGCAGGTCACAGCCTGCAGATTGGAAAATACTGATTTGTCCCACTGGGAACAGGAGTCAGAAAACCGGTCAAATCCTGATTGGAGCCTTGTTTGTTCCGTTTTGTCACCTGTTGGTTGATTTGTGACGCTGTGCCTACAGGCACAAGTCCTTTCAGGTGCAGTTCTGACTGGGCTGACACTCAGCTACCTTAACCCTCATTCTACCCAGGGCTTGTGTTGACTTTTAGGGCCCCAAATGCATTTGCCGGGAGGGAAACAGGTGTTCACAATGTAGCCCAGGCTAGCCTTGAACTCTTTATGTAGCTGAGGGTGACCTTGAACTCCTGATCCGATGCCTCCCAAGGGCTAGGATTATAAATATGTTCCACCAAGCCGGCCTACTGGGTACATTTCTATCTGGGCCTTCTAGACTTAGAGTCCATTGCAAAGGCATAAACATCTGCGTGCATGTATTCCCTAGACACTGAATGACTGACTTTCCCTCATATGCTGGTTGCTGCTGCTAACAGTGAGAGCACAGAAAGAATAGCCGAAAGTCATTGCCTTTTAATTTTTTATTACGTATACTTAGAGAGAGAGAGAACATACGGGAGCCAAAGGACAACGTAGGGAGTCGGTTGTCTCTTTCTACCAAGTGGGTCATGGGGATTGAACTCAGATCATTAAGCTTGGCAGCAAGCCCCTTTACCTGCTGAGCCATCTCACCAGCCCCCAAAATCGTTGCCTTAATGGAACAGAGATTTTTAGAGGAGAGCGATATATTCTTTTTAGCTAAGTTAGTTTTTGTTTTTCAAGACAGACTTTTATTATGTAGCCAAAGTCTGCCATGAATTCACTACATAGCCCAGGCTGGCCCCCAACTAACAACAATCCTCCTGCTTCGACCTCCAAGTACTAAAATGCAAATGTGTGGTATCATGCCCGTATTTTATTTTATTTTATTTACAGTGCTGGGTATCAAACTTGGGGCCTTGTAAAGGCCCGGCAAGCAGACTCTGCCACTGAGCCATGGTCTGTTAGGTGTGGTGGAGGCACACCCTCAATCTAAGAACTTGAGAAGCAGGAGTAGGAAAACCAAGAGTTCTAGGCTAACCTGGGCTACAAGATACCCAGTCTCCAAATAAGGTCTGCAGAGCTGCCTTGGTGATTAAGAGAGAACCTGAGTTTGGATCTCAGCAGCCATGTCAAGTGACTCATGACCACCTGTAGATAATTCCAGCACCATGGATTCAATACCCATTGGGTCTTCCAGGGCACACATATTCCCAACACAAACACAACAAATATGCACAGAGACATACATAAAAACAAGTTGGGCATTGATGGTGCACGCCTTTAATCCCAGCACTCGGGAGGCAGAGGCAGGTAGATCTATGTGAATTCAAGGCCAGCCTGGTCTACAAGAGCAAGTTCCAGGACAGCCTCCAAAGCCACAGAGAAACCCTGTCTCGAAAAACAATAACAATAAAAAACCCAAACAAATAAAAACAAATCTTTTCTAAAGTAAATAAGGGCCTGGAGAGATGACTCAGTAGTTAAGAACATTGGCTGCCCTTCTAGAGAACCTGGGGATCAATTCCCAGCACCCACAGAGCAGCTCACAACCACCTGTGACTCCAGTTCCAGGGGGTCTGACACTCTTCTGAGCTCCCTGGGCACCAGAGCATGCTCGTGAGGCACATACATACATACTGCATACATACATACATACATACATACATACACACAGGCAAAAGACCTATACACACAAAATAATGCATTTTTAAAGTTTTTAGTTGAAGGTAAAGGAAAAGAAGGCTGGGATTCCTCAGTTAAGGGTGCCTAGTATGTACAAAGCCCTGGGTTCCATCCCTACCATGGCATCAACAGACGTGGCACAGCCACATGGGTCATCCCAGCACTCAGGAGATGGTGGTGAGAAGATCTGAAGGTCGTGGCCACCCTCGGCTATATGAAGAGTTGAAGGATAGTGGGAGATAAATGCGACCCTGTCTCAAAAACAAAAATAGAGCAATCAATTACTTATTTAAGCTCTGTGTGAGTGTGTGTGTGTGTGTGTGTGTGTGTGTGTGTGTGTGTGTGTGTAGATCAGAGGACAGCCTACAGGAGTCGTCAGTTCTCTTCCTGAGGTCTTCAGGCTTGGCAGCAAGTGTCTTTACCCACTGAGCCATCTCGAAGGCCCAGTCTTCAGTGAAATTAAAGCAATGGAGGAAAGGACAGGGTATAAGACGTACTCGAGGTTCTGGGTTTTATACCCCTGTCGGTGTGAGGAAGTATAATAAGGCCCTATCTAATAGAAGGGGACTAAGAATGTGTCATTGACAATCAGGGCTCTCCCCCGCCCCCCCCCAAAAAAGTTTCCTGCCGGCCTCAGCAGGTAGATCTGACCCATTACATCCCCCCCCCCCCCGCAAAGTACTCTGCCAGAGGGCAAAAGCACTAGTCAGTAACTTTAACCTAAAGGATTTCAGAACCTAGTCAGCCATGAAAGGCGTGGGGGTGGGGGTGGAGGGATATTTGCTGAGCGGGTCCCCCGACAGCGTGCAAGCCTGGGGTTACAAACACTGAGGATGACTCTCACTCAGATTCGGGTCTGCTCCTCCCCGCCCACCCCCGCACCCTGCCCTCTCCCGGAGACCCACAGTCACTTCAGCAGCGTTTGCACTCGTGATCCCGGAGACGCGGGTCCTGGTTCCCGTGCCTGCCTTATCTCTCTCCTCCCTCACATTTTCCGCAGCAACAAAGCCAAACACAGTACCGTGGGGGCTTTCACGCTTCCGTGCGTTTGGACACGGTGTTCCTTCTGCCTGGAAGGCCGCGCGGCTCTCCCTCCCCCCCACCCCCTGCCTGTGAGCTCTCACTCAGCCCTCGGCACCCTTCCACCAGGACCCAGCGCCCTTCTCTATCTAA
The DNA here is from genome assembly GCF_017639785.1 of Mesocricetus auratus. Lineage (NCBI taxonomy): Eukaryota > Metazoa > Chordata > Mammalia > Rodentia > Cricetidae > Mesocricetus > Mesocricetus auratus. Next base: position 24,155,781 of record NW_024429206.1, read on the forward strand.
CCCAAGCCTTGTCTTTGGCTCTGGCCTCGCTGCACGACAATCACCGGTTCCTCTAAATCTCTCCCCCTGGCAGGCTCAGGCCTTCAACGCTGGAGTTGTTTTGTGGAGGAAAGGGGTTGCTCGCTTGACACCCCAAAGAAAGAGCCTAATCCTGAGTTTGAGAGATGACAGAGCATGCGTCTAAGCTTAGCTCGGCTCCAAACGTCCTATGTGTCCCCATAGGGTTCTTCTGTGTCCCTGGGGAACCCCGAAATCTTGCATTCCCGGTGCACCGTGGCGCAACAGCCCAGCCCCCCTGGCTTGACATCAGCAAGCTGGAGTAGTCCAGGGGGAAGGGCCGGGTAAAAGCGTGAGCGTGAACTACAAATCCCGATAGGCATCGCGTGGCCCCCGCGGCCGGCGCCTGCGCAGCACGGGCCCGGCGTTTGAGTGGCAAGTTGTTTGTTACAGCGAACACCAGCTGCTGCTGCGCCGGGCGCCGCGCTCCGCCGGGCGCTGTTTGCTTGTCCACCCCGTAGCTCGCTGCACCCCGCAGGTCCTCCCCAGGCCTCCTTTTTTTTTTTTTTTTGCAACGTGCCAAGCTTCCTTTTTTCTGGATCGAATACAAATCAGCCTAGCACCGAGCTCCGGCCCCCCTTCCCTGGGCCGGTTGCCCCAAGGCTTGGGGCACGCAGGGGGCGGGGGCCGCTGCTCGTCCCCGTCCCCATCCCCGTCCCCGTCCCCTCCGCCCGCCCTTGCAACTCGGGCCATCGCGGATGATCCGCTGTGGGGGACCCCTGGGCGGACGATGGAACTGCACATTCTGGAACACCGGCTGCAAGTTGCCAGCGTCGCCAAGGAGAGTATCCCGCTCTTCACCTACGGCCTCATCAAACTTGCCTTCCTGTCTTCCAAGACCAGGTGAGAGAGCGAGAAAGAGAGTGAGGGGCGAGGGGATGGGGGGGGCGCGCGCGGCACCCGCCCCGGGACAGACAAAGAGGCGCACCCCGGGGGGGACACGCAGTGCAAAACAACTTCATCCCCCCCCTCCACCACCGCCACCCCCCCGGGATCTCTGCCATCCTCCTTCATCGGACAAAGCCACCCCTGTGCTCTCTAGTTGGGGGTCCCCTCCACCCAGATCCCCCACCCCACTGCGCCTCCAACTGCTGCCACCAACACCCAACCCTCCCCCCCACCCCATCGCAGTCCCTTCCCTGAGATCTCTAGTAACCTCCCCCAAATGGCCTCTGTGATGCATCCGTGAACGAATGAATGAATGAACGAACGAATGAATGAATGGACGAGAGAAAGAATGAATAACAGGTGTGGGGATCCGGAGGTGAAAATTAACAAACTAAACACGCCCCATCCCCCCCCATCCATCCGCCACCACCACTCCCCTCCTACTGGCTGGGTCGGTCGGGCCCCCCTGTAGCCACCGGCAAGCGGGGAGGCAGGGCGCTGAGCTCGTCTACCCCAGGACAGAAAAATCATAAAATCATTAGTAGATGTTTATCTCCAGGTGCCTGCGCAGGGAGCGAGGAGGTGCAGGCGGCGGGGGAGGGGCTGCAGGGCCAGGGTAGCTGATTTTCTTTTCTCTTTGGGGGTCCAGCGAAGTGGGAGAGGGAGGGGGGATTTTGAACCATGGAAGGGGAGGAGCTGGCGTGTTTATGGATCTGCCTGGAGGCTGGGCTTGGATGTTGCAGAGGGGAGCAAAAAAAAAAAAAAATAGTAGAAGGGCTTGAGAGGTAAGAAGAAGAAGAAAATGTAAACCTTAGATTTTTCCCATTGCTAGGTGTGCGTTTGACTTCATAAACTCCTGTTGGATTAGAATCCGGTTATCTCTCTTTTTTTTTAATTGCCCTTTTCCTCCTGTGGAGTGGGAATTGGAGCAAGCTACGGTTAACTTAAACCTCATTTGATTATCATTATGATGGGTCGGGGGCGGTGGGGGGGGCAGTTAAGGAGAGCCTCGCTGCCAAAGGAATGAATACATTACAGGTCAAGATTAAGTTAAATTGACAGCAAACACACCCCCTCCCTCCCTCCTTCCCTTCCCAGGCTGCCTTCTCCCTCCTGTGGGGTTGGGCTCAGGGGAAGAGAACCTGTTAAAAGTTCTTGCTAAGGGACCTGACTTCAGCAGCTTGGTCAGCCAGCGCTATTGTTTGGAAGATGAAGTCAGCTAGGTAGCTTTGCATCTGTTTACTTTCTGCTCCTAGGGCTGTTCTGTCTGTGGGGGCCAGAGGTTTGAAATCTTTACCTCCTTAGCCTGAGGGTAGAGCCCCTTGCTCCTTGGATGGCCCCAGGTAAATCATTAAACAGGTCATTTGAAAACAAAGCTAACAGCTCAGATTCTGAACAAGCTCCCCCCCTTACACACACACACACACACACACACACACACACACTTGTGCAAAAAAAAAAAAAAAAGCCCTTCTCTGTCAGACCTTCTAGTCCTACATCCACTTGCTCTCTGCCCACCCTCCAGGCAATCCCTAGGACCCAGGGGCTGGAGGTGACAGATTCCCAACTTCTGGCCCCTACAGTCCATGACAGCCCTCTGGTTCCTCCCTTCTTTCTCAAGCTGGAGACAAGGGGGCTTTTGGGGGACGTTGGGTAGGAAGACTGAGGGAAGGCTGCCTCTGGCTGTTCCCTGTACCTTGGTGAAGGGACTGGCCTTTTTATGGGCATCCCTCATCTGCTGCTCCCAAGGTCCAACTTGAAGGCCTCGGATTAAGACCCAGAGACAAACTCACACGGCCTACCTGACCGCAGGGAAGCCTTATCCCCTTGCAAAGGTGGGTACCCCTCCTCCCTTCCAGGGTAGGCCCGAGTGACCAGTGGCAAGATGACTGAGGGGTCAAAGGTCACCTCCTTGTCTCCAGGCTCTGGCTCTAGAAAGCGCTGAGTACAGCGGGTCTGAGGACCGACAGCCTACTGCCCTTATGCACTCTGAGCCCAGGCGTGGCTTCATGTTGGAATCAGCACCTGAGGCCCAGGCCAGGTCACTGTCCTCTTCTGCTTCTCTCTTTGTCCCTCCATAAAATGGACATAGTACATCCCGCCCCATTTCTTTATCCAGGGGCTGCTGCTTGCTGGGGATGGGTCATTAAATTCCTGTAAAAAACAAAGCCTGTGCCCCAGATGGAATAGCGGTGGTGTATGGCCGCTAACTTGTTTCCGGCAGTGAGCCATGCGGGTCGTCATCCCTGATTCTTCTCTCCCACCACAGTGCTCCAGATGCCTGCTAGCACCTACCTCCCCAAAACGGGGCATCCCCAGAACATCTCACTGCCCGTCTAAAGCAAACAATCACAGTTTCCACAGGGCCAGGTCCTTGCTGTGGCGTTCAAGGCCTCTTGACGAAGCTGGATCCAGGATCCTCGTCTTTAGCCACCCCCCCCCCCATGCCCATCCCCACCGCCAGCAGCAGATCTATTAGTAACACCCACAGGTTGCCTGATTTCTCCTCCCTCTTCCCCCCTGTCAGTTCCACGTCAGTTCTCAAGATTGGTGACATCACCCTGAACCTCCCCAAGCACTCCCCTGCCTCCACCTCCCAGCAGACTTAGTCACCCCCCCCCCCCACCCACCCTGGGGTGGAGCAGGTGGAGCATGGGGAAGAGAACGACCCTGGAAATTCTCACTTGGTGCCTGGGTGCCGCTGACCCCAAGGGATGCAGGAATAGACCGGCCCCTCCCTCTGCCCAGCTAAGAGCCCAGTCCGGGGAAGGACAGGGACCTGAAGTTAAGAAACATAGGCCAGCAGGGTAGAAGAAAGGAGGTCAGGCCTGGAGAGGTGGCTCAGCAGTTAAGACTGGTTGCTGCTCTCGAAGAGGACCTGAGCTCACTTCCAGCACCCATGCCAAGGTGGCTCACAACCTCCAGTAACTCCAGCTCCAAAGGGTCCAGTGCCCTCTTCTGGCCTCTGCAGGTACCTGCACTCATGTGCACATACGCACATATAGATATAAACATCTAAGTATTGAATAAAGAAGGAGGGGAGACTGAACACCAGCTAGGGGAGCCTGGGAGCCTATTTGAATGAAGAGGCTTTAGGGTATATGCGGCATCTTAGTAGGAATCAGGCAGGAAGGGGGATCTAGTCTCTCTCTGTGTAGAAATATGGACATGTAAATGACATATGTCCTGGTGTATACACAGAAAGACAACACGGTGACAGAGCTTCTACAAAGAAGGAACTTGGAGCTCAGGGATTAACTCAAGGTCATGAGATCAGTGATAGAGCCCAAGATTTGAGTCTACATCTCTGTGGATTAAGCTCTGCTTTTGCCGGCACAGGTTACAAAGGAGACTCATAGTCAACAGTGCCACCAGCCCTTCTGTTTGCGGTATGCTGTTCAGAAAGATTCAAGAGCACAGGATCAAACCCCTGACCTTCACGTGGTCCCTTGTGCCCTCTTTTTTTATAGCACTAAGGATTGGACTCAGGGCCTCCCACATACAAGGAAAGCATACTCTACCACTGAGCCACACCCCCAGCCCCTCACTGAGGGATTCTAGGCAGGGGCTCTACCACTGAGCCACAAACCCAACCCCTCACTGGGGCATTCTAGGCAGGGGCTCTACCACTGAGCCACACCTCCAGCCTTTTTCAGTTTTAGTTTTGATACAGGGCCTTACTAAGTTGCCCAGACTGACCTTGAATCACTCAGAAGCCTATACAAACCAGAACTGAGGAATTTTGTGCCTCGGCCTCCTAAGTATCTGGGAAGACAAGCCTGGGATACAGGAGTCCTCAGACGTGTCTTTTCCGAGCGCAATCTGGAGCGGGACAGCCACGCTCCCCTTCTGCTGCATGTGCTCACGTCGCACAGCCCCCTGGCTGCTCCTCAGAGAGGCTGTCAAATCCACGGCTCTGTGTTTGGCCCTGAAAGCTGTCGCCCAGACCCTAAGCGCTTGCAGAACAACATGATCAGGGCAGGGGTGGGGGAACCACCTGGCTAGAGTCCCTGCACTTCCTGTCCAGTTATGTTCATTCATTCATTCATTCATTCTCATTCATATTGTCTCTTCTCCCTTCCCCCCCCCCATATACCCTGGAACTCATTAGGATAACTGCCCTTCACCAGCCTCTAAGTCCTGGCTTCAGCTGTGTGATATACCTGGGTTGATTTCTTTTTCTTGTTGGCAGCTCAGGTTCTTCACCTCTTTGAAATACGCGGCTACGTTGAGTGTAGCTCTTAGAGCCGGGAGATGGCTCAGTTGGTAAGGCAGCTGTATGCAAGTGTGACTGAGTTGGGGAATTCCCATTTTAAAAAAAGTCCAGATGCTGGAGGCACACACCTTTAATTCCAGCGTTTGGAAGGCAGAGGCAGGTGGAGCTCTGTGAATTCTAGGACAGCCAAGGCTACAAAGAGAGATCCTGTCTTAAAGAAACAAAACAAATACACAAAAACAAAATGGACTGGAGGCTGGAGAGATGACTCAGTGATCAAGAACACGCCTGCTGCTCTTGCAGAGGACCTGAGTTCAGTTCCCAGCACCCACGTTAAGCAGTTCACAACCACCTGTAACTCCTCTTCCGGGGATCTAATGCCCTCTTTTGACCTGCAGTCACACACACACACACACACACACACACACACACACACACGTAAAAACAGACCTTTAAAAGAGGCGGTGGTGAACTTCAGAGTTAGAAGAGACTCTGTCTCAGAAATGGGGCGGGCCGGGGGGCGGGGTTAGAGAAGAAAAAGAAGGGTATAGAGAACAAGAGGAAGATTACCCGGTTGTCGACCTTTGGTCTCCATGCGAACACAGACACGCGTGCATGTGCACACACCTGCACCCACATGTACACACAAAAGGGGAACTGTCGTCATGGCGTACGCTACGGTGTGGGAGGGAGAGCTGAGCCAGCTAACTTTTCTCAGAGCTGCTGCAGAAAGATCTGGAAGGAGGAACGGTTTGCTGTGGCTCACGGTGTGAGGGTAGTCTGTCACAGGGGAGGGCCGTGGTGGCGATCATAACCAAGGCAGCATCGCTAATACTCCTCACATGATGGCAGACCAGGAAGTGGATGCCACGCAGGAAGGAGGAGCCCGGCCATGGAAGCTTCAAGGCCTGCTCATAGTGACTCACTTCTTCCAGGGAGACTCCATACCCTAACAGTTCTTCAGCCTCCCGAAACACTACCTTGAGCTCTGTTCGAGGGCCGAGTGTTTAAGCTTGTGGAGGGCGTCTTACAACCAAACCTTAACAACAGAGAGTGATTATATAAGAGTGTTCTGGGGTAGGGAGCCAGAGAGAAGGCTCAGTCTTTAAAAGCACATTCTGCCCTTCTTGAGGACCCAAGTTCAACTCCCAGCACCCACGTCGGTGGCTCACAACCACCTGTAATTCCAGATCCAGGTGATCTGATGCCCTCTTGTGGCCTCTGCTGGTACCCACACTCATGTGTGCATACCCACACATGTACACATAGTTTAAAAATACTATAATCCTTTTAAAAGGTGTTCTTGGCCATGTGATGTTGGTGTACACCTAATTTAATCCCAGCACTTGGGAGGCAGAGGCAGGCTGAGGTCACAGCCAGCCTGGTCTACAGAGTGAGTTCTAGGCCATCCAAGGCTACATACACAAAGAAACCCTGTCTTGAAAAATTAAAAAAAAAAAAGAAGTGTTCTTTGCATATTGGTTTGTAACCTAGAAAACAGAATATGGCAGGTTGTTACTGAGCAGAATTGAGAGGCAGTGGTTCTCAACCTTCCTAACGCTGCAACCCTTTAATATAGTTCCTCGTGTGGTGGTGACGCCCCCCCCCCAACCATAAGACTGGTCCATGGCTACTTCATAACTATCATGTGCTGCTGCTATGAATTGTAATGTAAATATCTGATACGCAACCTCCAAAGGGCTCGAAGCCCATGGGTTGAGAACTGCCGCTGTGAGGGGAGGAGCATTGGCGATGAGCCCTAAGGAAGTAGGGAAGCTAAATGGAGTAGATGAGGGATAAGGAGCAGAGCATTAAATGCATGTATGGCGTAGGCCTGTCACTCAAATGTACAGGAGGCAGAAGCATGAGGATCACAAGTTCAAGGCCTGCCTGGTCTACAGAGCAATTTCAAGACCAGTCTAGGCAACTTAGCAGGAGCCTGTCTGAAAAAAATAAAAATAAAAAGGTAGGAGGTATAGCTCAACAGTAGAGCACCTGCCTAGAATCCCCCATTGAGGTGCTGGGGTGTGGCTCAGTGGTAGAGCACCTGCCTAGCATCCCCCAGTGAGGGCCTGAAGTGTGACTTAGAAGGTAGAACACTCACTCTAGAAGAGTTACACCCCAGTACCCCAAAAGTGCTATGAACTGAGCTGTTTGGTATCATCACATGTGATGATGTCGTTGAGACCTTTTTTCCCTACCTTCCTGACTGTCCACCCTTTCAATAACTGTGTCACCCTATGGAACAGCTGGGTAAGCTTCATTGTGAAAAGTGAGGAACCCAGCTACAGCAAGTGCTGAGACTTCCAATAGTGTCCTCCGACAAAATATACAGCCCTGCACACACACACACACACACACACACACACACACACACACACACACGTCTTGCATAGACCTCACCTTATTGGTTGGAGCTCTGTCACATGACCATGCATGAGACACACACCCCCATAAGCCAATCAGATTCACCCCCTTTAAGGTAGGCCTGATCACGTGAAAGTTTCTAGCCTAGAGAGGGGAAGGATTCTTTGGCTGGTCTGTACATCTGGGTGATGGAGAGTAACCACAGTGTGGGGAGGTTTTGGGACACACGACATGTGAGCTCCTGATGAAGGTTGGGTCACACTTCTCTCTCCTTCTCTTGCCTCCACCCTCTGTAGAGCTTGTGGCTAGTCTCTGCCATAGCCTCGGAACCCCGGACCTGGTTGGAGGGGCTAGAGATTGTCACCCTGGAAAAGCAGACCTCTTTTCCTTAGAGCCAGGCCCTTCTGGAGATGGAGTACTGTGACAGCTATAGTTCATTGCAGGGTCTTCTGGAACCCACCTGTCAGTTAGGTGTCTCCAGCCAAACAGCATCCCTGAGGGGTGGAAGCCTGCTGTAACTGATGAGGAAATGGGTGGGTCGTGGGGAGCTATGTTATGAACCAAGAATTCAGACCAGGAAAGCCTGCTACTCTGAGCACCCAGCCAGGTGCTCAAGTTGACCTGGACTCCTTCCCCTAGGAATCTATTGATAGTCAAGGCCACTGCTGGAGGGCAAGGGGACATGCTGTTGTCTTTGAGTCTGTCTATCTGTCTGTGTCTGGTGTGTGTGCGCACGTGCATGTGTGTGTGTGCGTGTGTGTGTGTGTGTGTGTGTGTGTGTGTGTGTGTGTGTTTGCAGGCACTATACCAGAGCCGTACTCCAGCCCTTCACAGGGAGATTCTAAGCCAGCCTGCTATTACTGAGCAACGCCCTCCACCCCATGTTATAGGTAGACATGATACCCCTCCAGTGCTTCTGAGCTCAGCCCTCATGAGTGAGTCATAGACAGGAACTTTACCATGGTGACATGTAGGTGACCCTAACTCTACCTCCCCAGATCTGAGACCACAGCCCTGCACTGACACGCTTGACTTCTTACCTTCGTGATGGGGATTTGAACACAGGTCCTCATGGTTGCATGGCAAGGACTTTACCAACTCAGCCCAACCCCCAGCCCGTTAAGGCCTTTCAAAAACGCCACTGAAGAAAACACGTTTTGCCAGGCACGGTTTACCAGGGGTTGCCAGACTGAATCAGAAGGAGCGTAAACTTGTGTCTAACCTATGCTACAAAACAAAAAAGCCCAATTCATCTGACTGCCCCGTAGCTATAGGAAACCCGATAACTGCCACCTGGATTGGGCATACATGTAAGGTCTCTGGCTCATACCGCCCTGTGCTGTGTCCCTACACTGCTGCGGTGTTAAGGTCTTGCCAACAGACCATGCTGGATACCATCAACCAAAGGGGCGTTCACGCATGAAAAGCTTAAAACTACACAAAGTGTGTCTAGGTCTTTATCACTCTCCTAGGTGAACCGGGCTGAGGCCACTGTCTAGGGTACATTTAAAGAAAGATGGACTGGTCTCCGTGGAAACTCAAGATGGCCACATCCTGGCACGTGTGATTGTGGGCATGTCATATGACCTGTCCTGTTGGTGCTGTCACTTCTTAACTATAGGCTGGGGGTATAGAGCCTGGGAACCTGTCATAGCCGAGGTCACAGTCAGAGTTTAACGCCCTAAAACAAGGTTGCTGGGGAGATGGCTTTCGTGCTTAAAGTGCTTACGCCTGCACTACACACACACAAGCACGTGCAACACACTCGTCTTTTAGAAGAATCATTGTCCCGGGCTCTCAGCCTGGCCCTTTGCTCCAGGCTCTCATTCCTTACCTATGGTAGTTTAATCATAATTCATGTCAATACCCTAACATAAACAGCCTGCCAAAGGGTGGGCTTATTTTGCTTATGGTTTGAGAGGTTTTGGTCCGTCCTAGTTGGGGAGGGGATGGCAAAAAGAGCTCATTTTGTGGCTGCAGGAGTGCACGGCGAGGCTGTTCACATCATGGTGGACCAGGAAGGAGAGTGGAGCTGTAACAGGAAAGGACTAAAGCGAAATAGAGCTCCCAAGGACACAGCCATCTGCTCCCTCCCCATCTGCTTCCTCCATCCGGGCCCCACCTTCTGCAGCTCCATCACCGCCCAATTATCTGTTCGTGTGTGCATGTGCCCATGCGTGTGTGAGCATGTGTGCGCACATGTGTGTGCGTGTGTGTACATGTGCACGTGCGTGTGCATGTGTGTGTGTGTGTGTCTTCCACAACATGAGTGTGGAAGACAAAGGGCATTTTACAGAAGTCACTTCTTTCCTTCCACCCTGGGCTTGGTGACAAATGCCTTTGCCCACAGAGCCTCATGGTCCCTCTGCGCAGATTTTCAGTCCAGCAGTAGATTAAATCATCAGTAAGATCGGGCCCCTTGGCTGGGCGGTGGTGGCGCACACCTTTAATCCCAGCACTCGGGAGGCAGAGGCAGGGGGATCTCTGTGAGTTCGAGACTAGCCTGATCTACAGAGTGAGTTCCAGGACAGCTTCCAAAGCCATAGAGAAACCCTGTCTCAAAAAAAAAAAAAAAATCAAGCTGGGCAGTGGTGGCACACACCTTTAATCCCAGCACTCGGGAGGCAGAGGCAGGCAGATCTCTGTGAGTTCAAGGCCAGGCTGGACCGACAGCCTCCAAAACAATACAGAGAAACCCTGTCTCGTAAAACAAAACAAAACAAAAAATCAGACCCTTTATGATCTGCTTGTCTCCAGTATGACCACACAGACATGCCTTGAGTGCCTTCTACCAGTCTCCTGGGTGCCTCCTGGTCCCTTTTCATGCTAAGATTGACCATTTCACCTGTTACTCTGCCTTATCTATCTCCCACACACCCTATTTTAAAACATCTGACATAGTCTATTCTGTTCTGGGACTGGGCCTTGTGTAGCCCAGGCTGGCCTCAAACTAGCTATGTAGCTGAGGACAGCCTTGAATTTATAATCCTTCTCCCCCACCTCCCAAGTGCTGAAATTACATACACTCAGCACCATACCCAGTTTTTGAAATGGTTTTGTTTGTTTGTTTTCGAGACAGGGTTTCTCTGTAGCTTTGGGGCCTGCCCTGGAACTCGCTCTGTAGACCAGGCTGGTCTGGAACTCACAGAGATCCGCCTGCCTCTGCCTCCTGAGTGCTGGGATTAAAGGCGTGCGCCACCACTGCCCAGCTCTGGAATGGTTTTAAATGTCTAATGGCTCTGACAGTCCTCATACAAAGGCTGCAATGCCTCTTCCTCGCTCACTTTCCAGTGTGTTCCCTGGGGACTCTGTGTTTGGTAACACCCGGGGCTAGGTCACAAAGAATACGCTACACCAGTGCTCACCGTCTCCGGGACCCTTTGCTTGGTAGGAAGCCAGCCACCATATTGGGAGAACACTCAGTCCTCGGAGGTTGAGACAGGAGGATCACAAGTTCAAGGCCAGCCTGGGCTGCACGGCGAGTCCATGCCTCTAAAAAGAGGAGAGGAAAAGGTCAGATAATTTAGTTTGAAGCTCGGGATCTCTGTTGAACACCATTTGCTCTGACATTTACCAGTTTTTGGAAGACTGTTGCCTCCTTTGTCACTCAGCTGAAAGGCCCTGGTTGACAATGGTTCCTGTTTCCTCCCTCCCTCTCTGACGGGGAATAGCATTTTCTTTTGCTCCTTGGTGGAGCGTCCTGTGACTTGGTGCTGTCAAAGATGGTGCTGGAGATGGAGCTCAGTCGCTAGCATGTATGAAGCCCTGAGTTCCAGCCCCAACACCACAGAACTCAGCATTGGGGACGTGGAGGCAGAAGGGTCATTGTTGGCAAACAGAGTAGGAAGCCAGCCTGGACTCCGTAATGCCTTGTCTTGAAAACAAAAGGACACAGGGGCCAAAGAGGAAAGCTACTTAAATAGAGTCAGGGGCTCACTCACCCCCAACAAATGGGGACTATTGAGAATATAAAACAAGCTGCCGAGAAGTCAGCGGCTAAAGCACTGGCTGCTTCTTTCGGAGAACCCCAGGTTCGATTCCCAGCACCCTCACGGGGCAGCTCACAACCACCTCCAGAGGACCCGCCGCCCTCTTCTGGCCTCACACACAGGCACACGCGTACACATAATTTAAATAGCCGGAACAGTAAACGTTAAATGAACAGAGCACTGGCGAAAAGGTAGAAAGATTGGAACCCTCACAAGTTGTTGGTGGGTGTGTAAAATAGCAGCGGACACTTTCTCAAAAAAAAAAAAAAAAAGTAAGGTAGAGCTGGCAAGATGGCCTAGCAATCGCCGTCAGGCCTGATTGATGATGTGGGTTCCATCCCTGGAGTCCGCGTGGTAGGCAAGTGGTTCCCACAGGGTGTCCTCGGACCTCCACACACGCACCATGCCACTCATGTCCACACAGACAGACAGACAGACAGACAGACACACACACACACACACACACAACTATAAAGAAATGGTTTTTTTAATTGTTAATAGAGAGCTAAGTGTCGTGGAACACAACTGTCGTCCCAACCCTCTAACATGGTAATTTAAGACCAGCCTGGTCTACGGAGCGAGTTGAAGCTAGCTTGGGCTGCTGAATGGGAGCTTCTCTCAAGAAAAATAAACAAGCCGGGCGGTGGTGGCACACGCCTTTAATCCCAGCACTTGGGAGGCAGAGACAGGCGGATCTCTGTGAGTTCCAGGCCGGGCTGGACCGATAGCCTCCAAAACAATACAGAGAAACCCTGTCTCGTAAAAACCAAAAACCAAAAAAAAAAAGAAAAAAAGAAAAATAAACAAAATAATCTAGGCGAGGGGCTGGAGAGATGGCTCGGGAGGTAAGAGCACGGGCTGCTCTTGCAGAGGACCTGAGTTCTGAAGCCCTCTTCCAGCCTGCACATGTACATAGCTAAACCTATACGCACTTTTTTAATCTGAGGGGGGGAAAAAAGAATTACTTTTGCACTTCTGGGTATCCATCCCGAAGAGCTGGAAGGAGGACGTGTTGGGCCTGTACATTCATGGTCCCAGCACCGTAATTCACAAACGCCGAAGCAGAGATGAAGCCCAAGGATCCGTCACCAGGTGAACGCATAAACTCGCTGCACACGGGTGTGATGAAACACTGTCCACCTTCCAGAAGGACGTGCTGACAGTTGCTGCAGCCTGGACACACTTTTAGAACGTTATGCTGAGACACGAGCCAGTGGGGGGCGGGGGCAGCCTGCGTTACTTCTGTGAAGCCCTCAGAAGGCCGCTTCGGAGAGACAAACTAGGCAGGTGTGGAGTCCCAGCCCTTGTGAAGGCGGAAGGATCAGGAGTTGAATGAAGGTCATTCTTAGCTACATAGTAAGTTGAGGCCAGCCTGGGCTACATCAGAAAAACGGCTGGAGAGACGTCTCAGCAGTTAAGACTACTTAGTATAGCAGGGCATAGTGGCACACGCCTTTTTTAATCCCAGCACTTGCAAGGCAGAAGCACTCTGTGAGTTCAAGCCAGCCTGGTCTACGTACTGAGTTCTAGGACAGCCAGGGCTAAATTGTGAGAACCTGACATGGACACCCCAAAAAAAGAGAGAAAGAAATACGAGCTAGGGTTGGTGTCTCACATATTTAATTCCAACACTCAGGAGGCAGATTTCTGTGAGGCCAGCCTGGTCTACAAAGAGAGTTCCAGGACAGGCAGGACTGTTACACATAGAAACCCAAAAATAAAAACAAACAAACAAAAATATTTAATGCTCCTGGAGAGGACCTGAATTCAGTTCCAAGTCTTACAAAGGACCGTTTACCTTATAAGCCTGATGTCCTCTTCTAGTCTCCATGGGAATATTCTCTCACAAACATACATGTATATATACATACAAAAAAATCTTTACCAAAGAAATACTAAAAGAGACATTGTGTCTGTGTGATTGCCGGTGCTGGAGGGGCTCAGAGTTGTTGCTGAAGGGTATTAGGGTTTCCATTCTGCAAGATGAAGGTGTTCTGGGGACAGGTGGCCTTCCTGGTTACATAACAGGGATGGTTCCTTCTGCCGCAGGGCTGTGCAGGAAGTTAGGATGATATATAGCTAGGGGCTTATGTCTTTTTTTTTTAATTTTTATTTATTTATTGTGTATACAGCCTTCTGCCTACAGGCCAACAGAGGGCACCAGATCTCATTCAAGGTGGTTGTGAGGCGCCATGTGGTTGCCGGGAATTGAACTCAGGACCTCTGGAAGAACAGTCAGTGCTCTTAACCGCTGAGTCATCTCTCCAGCCCCCATAGGTGCTTAAGTCTTAAAAAAAAAAAAAAAGAAAGAAAAAGAAAAAGCCCTGTCAGTCATCCCAATTACACATGAGGCTGAGATGGAAGGTAGATTCCAGGACAGCCTGGGTAACTTAGTAAGGCCCCTGTATCAAAATAAAAGAAGCTGAGGGTGTGACTTAGTATAGAGCCCTGTCTTAAATCCCCCAGTGAGGGGCTGGGGTGTGGCTCAGTGGTAGAGCACCTGCCTAGAATCCCCCAGTGAGGGGCTGGGGTGTGGCTCAGTGGTAGAGCACCTGCCTAGAATCCCCCAGTGAGGGGCTGGGGTGTGGCTCAGTGGTAGAGCACCTGCCTAGAATCCCCCAGTGAGGGGCTGGGGTGTGGCTCAGTGGTATGTGGCTGGGTGTTGAAAATTTGCTTATAATCCCCCCTTTTGGGGGTTCATCTTGGTGAAGGAGAGCTTACCTAGGAAAAAGCAAGGGAGGGGGAATTTGCATAGTCTGGAGCTAGAATGTTTTTCTCCTGCCCTTGGACATCAGGACTCCAGCATGTGCAGGCTCCAGATCCCAGCACCGGAAACAATGGTCCCTCAGGTTCTCCAGCCTTCAGCTGGGACTGACAATTTAACCATCAGCCCCCCCACACACCCCAGGGTCTGAGGTCTTCCCTCTACTTTTCAGTACCATGGTCACTAATAACATAGTGATAATACAGTAATGTGTCATGGTTCCCTGGCAGATCTCAAAAAGATGGATGGATAATTAATAGTCTGATTATCAGTCCATGGTAGAATGATAAATAGGTAGGTGGATAAATATTGATAGGTAAGGTAGATGGCTAGATGGTGGGTAGATGGATAATTAGTTAGGTGGATAAAAAAACTAATTGGTAAGGTGAATGGGTACACACATATATATAGAGAGATATAGATATATACATACACATAGATTGTGGATGGGTGGCAAATTAAGTCTACACCTATTGAGTATAGCTGTGGTTTTTAAATGTTGCCCAGGCTGGTCTCAACTCAGAATGTAGCTGAGGATGACCTTGAACTTCTGATTTCCTGCCTCCACCTTCCAAGTGCTGGGATTACAGGAGTGTCCCACCACGCTTACTTTATGGGATGCTAGAGATAGAACTCAGGGCTGTGTCATGCTAAACAAGCACTGTGCCGCCAACTGAGCCACTTGCCCAGCCAGAGAATAGTTTTTTCCCTAGTGAACACAGAACTTTGCTTATCTGGATCTGAACTGTCCCTAGAAGCTCACGTGTTAAAGGTTGACGGGTAGTGATTGGATCGTGAGGGTTCTGACATTGCCAGTGCATTGATCCATGGATAGATTCAGAATTATATTTGTTTTTACAGTACAGACTTGGGGGTTAGTAAAGACTTTTAAGGATTTCATGCACGCATGCAGTGTATCATAATCAGAAACACCTCCACTCATATCTACCTACATTTGCCCTCCCTTCTCCACTCCACCCTCCCCAACTTCGTGTGTGTGCTCTTTTATTATTTTTATTTTGTCCTACTTAAAGTAGCAAGGCAAAAATAATTACAAAAGCTAGGTATGGTGATTCATGCCAGGAGGGGGAAGGGGGAGGGAGGGGAATGAAAGAGAAAAAAAAAAAACTTCTTGCCCAAGCAAAGAGCACCCACCATCTTGGGACCGACGCTAAGTTCTGGAAGGTGGCATCTTAAATGTCCCATTTACCCTCCTAGCCCCCTCTCCGCTCACATTCTAGTGGGGTATGCATGCCAGTGCCAGAGGCTGAACTGTGGCTCGTCTCTGCGGACCACTAGGCACCCAGGGAAGGTCCAAGAGAAAGAACTGAGAACCACGGGGGGGGGGGGGGCTGGAGGGATGGCTCAGCAGTTAAGAGCAACTGCTGCTCTCACAGAGAACCCCAGTTGGGCTGGTTCCCAACACCCATGTCAGACGACGCACAACCTCCTGGACTCCAGCTCCAGGGGATCTGTCTATCTTCCGGCCTCTGTGTTCACCCGTGCTCATGTGCATGTACATATAGACAGGCACATACACACACATTAAAAAATATTCGTTTTAATTACAGAAAGAAGGTCTTAGAACCCCAGCTTCCTCCCGGGGAGCATCCCATATTCCCTCGTGAGGTGTAGCTGTCTCACAGGGTGACCCGGGAACTGTGAAGACACTGGGATTATAGACACACCCAGGCTGCTTAAATTAGTGCAGTTCTCTGAAGCTAGGCGCTCTCTCCCAGGGATATGGGGGACCCTGAGCATGGCGGTAGATTCCCACCAACCTACAGGAAGGAGAACCGTTCCCATGTTCCTGCCTGCCTCCACCCATGGTGTTCTGTTGTTGTTTTCTTTGGGGCTTAGTGAGACAGTAGCCCGGGCTTTGATTTGAACTCGCAGCAATCCTCCTGTCTCAGCATCCAAGTGATGGGATTACAAGCATAGACCATCACGCCGAGTTTTATTTGATACTGGGTATAGAACCTAGGGCCTTGTGCATGCTGGGCAAGCACTCTATCAACTGAGCTGCAGCCTCAGACCGGGGGTGAGGGGCGGGGGTTTGGGGGCAGCGTGCGCATGCGCGTGCGGAGATCAGAGGTTAACTGTAGCTGCTGTTCCTCCAGCGCCGTCCACCTTGTTTTTTTGAGATGGCGTCTCTCATCAGTTTGAAATTCACCGCATAGCCTAGGCTGGTTGACCAGCAAGCCCCAGGCTTCCCTGTCCCTGCCAGCCCCCTGCTGGGATTACAAGTCAGAACGCCCACTTCAGACCTTTTCACGAGAGCTCTGGGATCAGACTTGGTCCTTGCCCTTAGCCCCAGCCTTACACCAGGTGGGTTTAGATCTCACCAAGTGCAGTCAGGTGGAGAGCTGCTGTTTCCCAAGCTTGAAGCAGCATTAAAAAAAAAAGACGATGACATAGGATTTCTAAAAGCCAGGAGAGGATGCATTGCCTGGAAAAGGATCGAACCTCCCACCCCTAGATACATGCAGATGGAGGCTGCCCAGAATGGTCTTACAGTCACCTCTTTCCTCTGTCTCCCTCTGTCTCCTATTGCCCCCTGTCGGGATGATACCGGGAAGTCCCTCCTCTTTTCTGAGAAGGTCTTGCTGTGTAGCTCAATTTGGCCTTCAAATGGAGACCCACCTGCCTCAGCCTTCTGCAGGGTGCGGATGTGTGGTGTGTACGTGTGGGGTGCTTGCACTTATGCAGAAGACATCTCGGGACACTGGGTGTCTTCCTCTATCCGTCACCATCTCGTTGCCTTGAGATAGGGTCTCCTCCTGAACAGCGGGCTCCTGGGATCAGAATGCTGGCCTTTTACATGGGAGCGGGACATTCAAACTCATGTCCAGGAGCTTGCAGAGCAGGTGCTCTTAAACAACCCCCCCAATGCCATCTCCTTAGTGGTTTGTGACTTCAGCGGGGACTCTGTGATAAACTGTGGTGCTAATTAAATGAGCACTTACACTTCTCTTCCTTCTGGTTCATTTATCCGGTCCATACCTCCCGAGAGAAGGCTTTCTGTCACTTACTGCCTCCCACTCACCCTCCCTGTCTGCCTCCCGGCTGCAGGTGTGTTCTCAAACAGGGCTTGGCCTAGTGCAGGCTTGGGGACTTGTGGCCCAGGATGCCCTGGGGAGAGGCCCCGGTGAGGGCCTCTCTCTGCTGGGTGAAAGGAGCAGAGAGTAAACAGATCGAATTTCCAGAGGCAGCCAGGCCATCCACCCAGGCATCCACGGTGATTGAAGACAGGCATGTTCTCTGAGGTGACTCAGCTCCTGGGCCCCTGATCCAGGCAGCCCTGGGCTTGGGCTTGGGCTTTGCCTGTGTGGTTGGCTCCAGCCAGGCCCAAAAGGAACAGCAGTAGAACTTTGAAGACCAACTCACTTGTGTGACTTACGTGTCCTTCCCTTAAGGGAGAGGGAACACACAGCCACCCTTAGTGAGGCCTGCTGCGGGTTAGGTGATCTTCCAGGTTCATTGTGAAACAGGCAACGGTGGGACTCACGGGAGACAGTGGCTGTGAGACATTTGTGTAAGAGCCTGGCCTAGAGGCTGAGGCAGGAGGATCTTGAGTTGCAGGCTAGCCTGGGCTACATTAAGAAGAAGAAGTAAGTGGGGAGATAGAGGAGAAAGGGGGAAAGAAGGAAGGAAGGAAGGAGTATGAAGGGAAGAGGGAGGGAGGGAGGGAGGGAGGGAGGGAGGGATGGAGGGAGGGAGGGAGGGAGGGGAGGGAAATGCATTTCAGACGGTTGACAGCAGCAGTCAGACAGGGAAAGGCAAGTATGAAGAGACCTGGGGATGGAAGAGGAAGAGTGTACCGTCCAAGGCTAGCAAGGCCCCTGTAAGGCTGCTCTGGGGCTGTCACCCGCTAGAGTGTGACAGACAGTCCCTTCAGGGAACAGAAGACAATGGCCATCCCTGAGATGGAGACTGTGGGAAACTCAGGGGTTCTGGAAAGGCTCTGGTCAGCTGGATAGGGTACCAGTCACAGGTCAAGGGCAGGATGTCAGGATGTCACGGTCATCAGATGTGGACTGTGGGGATGTCAGGATGTCACAGTCATCAGATGTGGGCTGTGGGGATGTCAGGATGTCACAGTCATCAGATGTGGGCTGTGGAGGTCCCTGGTGAGAAAAGCCAACCGCCACCCAGCTGGCAGTGGCTTTAGGCTTGTGACCGGAGGAGGAGATGTGGGTGGAGGACAACGTTTCTTAGGATGGAGGAAACCCAGGTCTGCAGAAGTAAGAGTGCTTGCTGCTGTTGCAGCGCACAACTGCCTGTATGTAACCCTAGTTTCGGGGGATCCAGCACCCTCTTCTGATGTCTGTGGCCACCCACACTCACGTGCGCAAACCCATACACAGACACATGAATTAAAAGGAAAATAAATCTGTTTTGGTTTTTAATGGAGAGGCTGGGGAGATAGCTCAGTGGTTAAGAACGCTCTCTGAGAGGACTCGGGCTCTGGTCCCGGCACCCACACAGTGATTCACAGCCCTCTGTAACCCCAGCTCCAGGAGACCATCTCTGACTCGCTCGGGCACCGGACATGCGTGGGCTGCACATACCTATACAGACAAGACACTCAAACACATGAAATAAATAAGTCTCTCGATGGCTTGTTTTAATCGGAGGAAACTTGAGCTCCGGGAAGGGGAGAGGCCAAGCGTGAGGAACACGGCTGGGAGGGGAGCTGGAGGACAAAAGGAAGCTGTCCTGATTCTCAAGCCAAGGTATAGCCGGGCGATGGCGGCGCACGCCTTAGAACCCGGTACTCAGGAGGCCAGAGGCAGGTGGGTCTCTGTGAGTTTGAGGCCAGCCTGGTCTACAGAGTGAGTTCCACGACAGCCAGGGCTTCACAGAAAAGCCCTGTCTCAAAAAGCCAAGCTGTATACAGTTACAGGCTTTTGAGAGGAACCCTCAGTAGAAGCCCATCATAGAAATTCAGAATGCTAGGTGACCCAGATAGGGAGAAATAGGAGAGGCCTTGGAGGGGAAGGAAGTGGGGTCAGGTGTGAGGCAGGGGGTGTCTAGGCTGGAGGAAGAGTGAAAGTCACCGAAAGATGAGGTTGGACACAGGCGCCACCAAAGACAAACAGCTAAAAGAACACGGCATCGACAGGGAGTTTGAGTGGCGTTGACCTAGAGAACAGGGCACTTGAGTTACTAGGCAACCGGTCAACAGCCTCAGGCAACACCCGCGCTGGGCCCTCCAGGGAATGTCATTTGCAGTTAATAGTGCCTGGGATGTGGGGAGATGGCCACAGGACCACAGATTGCCTAATGGGCAAGGGTTGACTTCCTGTGTTCTTATCTTCCTGTGGTGACAGAAAGTTGGGCATCATAAGGGGGATGAATGGGCTGTTGTGCAGAGCAAGGGGACACAGGAAATTCATAGGGTCTCAAGGCCCATCAGGAGAGGGAAGAAGAATGTGAGAACTTCTGTCCAAACTCAGTACAAGGCAAAGAAAGGAACAGATGCAAGCTAGGGGTGTGGCTCACTCAGCATTAGAGCTCCTGCCTAGAATCCCCCAGTGAGGAGCTGGGGTGTGGCTCAGTGGTATAGGACTTGCCTAGAATTTCCCAGTGAGGGGCTTGGGGGTTTGGCTCAGTGGTAGGACCAGGCCTAGAATCCCCCAGTGAAGACTGGGGTGTGGCTCAGTGGTAGAGCACCTGCCTAGAATCCCCCAGTGAGGGGCTGGGGTGTGAACTCAGTGGCAGAGCACCTGCCTAGAATCCCCCAGTGAGGGGCTGGGGTGTGAGCTCAGTGGTAGAGCACCTGCCTAGAATCCCCCAGTGAGGGGCTGGGGTGTGAGCTCAGTGGTAGAGCACCTGCCTAGAATCCCCCAGTGAGGACTTGGGTGTGGCTCAGTGGCAGAGCACCTGCCTAGAATCCCCCAGTGAGGGGCTGGGGTGTGAGCTCAGTGGCAGAGCATCTGCCTAGAATCCCCCAGTGAGGGGCTGGGGTGTGAGCTCAGTGGTAGAGCACCTACCTAGACTCCCAGTGAAGAGCTAAGTGCATGTCTCAGCCATAGAGTGCTGGCTTCACATGCAAGGCCCCGGCTTTCATCCTTGGCACTTCAACAAGAAAAAGCAGGTGTTGTCGAGCATACCTGTTACCCCGTAACTAAGGAGGCTTATACAGAAGGGTCAGAAGCTGAAGACTGGGAAGGGCCTGGCACTTCCTGATTCCAGGCTGGCCTAGAACTCACAGCGTAACCCAGTCTGCTCTCAAACATACAGCAGCCCTCCATGGTGCCCGGATGTCGGGTGTGCTCTGCCAGATACCTTGCTGGCACTGCCTGTTAAGGAAGTTCTTTGCATACACAGTGTGAGCAGATTCCCCATCACGTGATGACTCAACCATCAGCCCAAACCCCGCCCCCACTGTCCTGCAGTGTCCCATTACAGATAGCATCATGCTGGAGTACCACCGGTGAGGACCATGTCTTAGCCGAGGAAAAGGAGATAGCCGCAGACTGGTACCCTGCTCCCCAGGTGCTTGGCTGAGGTGATTAGGATGAGCAGGGAGGGTCGGAAGAGAGGAGGGTTCACTCAGCAGTGGGAAGAGCAGCATCAGAAGACGGGAAGCTGAGAAGACAGGCGGGTGGGTAATAAAGGAGGTGTGGCCATGGAGGGGAGGCAACGGGGGGGGGGAGGGGGGCCGCGGGAGAAGACGGAGCAGGAGGATGGCTCAGTCAGGAAAGTGTAAGCATGAAGGCTTGAGTTTGGTCACCAGAGCTCCCATTTAAAAAGCTGGGTGTGGTGTCACGTGACTGTAACCTCAACACGGGGGAGATGGGGGCGCAGCGGGGGTGGGACTCACTCACTGGTCGGTTAGCCTAGCCTACTTGGTGAGCTGCGTGCAAGCCAGTGAGAAACTCTCCAGAAAGGTAATAGTAGCCTGGCATAGTGGCACACACCTTTAATCCCAGCACTTGGGAGGCAGAGGCAGGCGGATCTCTGTGAGTTCGAGACCAGCCTGGTCTACAGAGCGAGTTCCAAGATAGCCAAAGCTACACAGAGAAACCCTTTCTAAGAAAAAAAAAAAAACCAAAAACAAAAACTAGTAGGGCTGGTGAGATGACTCAGTGAGGAAAAGGACTAGCCACCAAGCCTGAAAATCTGAGTTCAATCCCACATGATACAAAGACAAAGCCAACTCCCACAGATTGTCCTGAGAGCTCTATACACACAGGATGGCACACCCACACACTCACTATGTAAATGTTTAAAAAATATGTTAAGGTGAGTAGCATCACCCACCTTAATAACAACTAAGGTTGTTCTGGACTGTGCGCGCGCGCACACACACACACACACACATACACACACACACACACACACACACACATACACACACACACACATGCACGCACACACACACACACACACACACATACACACACACATGCACGCACGCACATACACGAAAAAGGAAAGGAAGGGAGACATAGTAATTCACACATGTAATCCTAGCCCTCAAAAAGCTGAAGCAGGGGAATTGCTGTAAGTTCCAAGCTATCCTAGGTCTGTGTGCAATCATGAACACCTAGCACCCAGGTATATTACGACCTTTGCCTGAAATGCCCTGTACTGGGGTTGGGGGTAAAGAGACAGGACATCACTGCAGTTTGCTGGCTGCCAGCTAACCAAAACAATACAAGCTCCAAGTTCCAGAGAGACCCTGTCACAAAGGAGTGAGAGGGAGAATGATAAAGGAAGACTCGCAACACCCTCCCCTGGCCTCTGACACATACATAGGCATATGCGTGTGTGTGTGCGTGTGTGTGCTCGCGCGCGCGCGCGCGTGCCTGTATGTGTGTGTGTGCGTGTGTGTGTGTGTGAGAGAGAGAGAGACAGAGAGAGAGAGAGAGAGACATACAAAACAGTAAAGGGAAGGAAACAGATCTCAATACTCTAGACCAGTGGTTCTCACCCTTCCCAGTGCTGAAACCCTTTAATATATTCCCTCATGTTGTGGTGACTCCAACCATAAAATTGTTTCATTGGCTTCTTCATAACCGTAATTTCGCTACTGTTACAAGTCATATTGTAAATGTCTAGTATACAGGATATCTGATATGTCGAGACCCACAAGTTGAGAACTGCTATCCTAGAGGGTCAGGTGGGGTGAAGCTCACAGACGCAGGGCCCCTGGTGACCAGTGAGAGCGACAGGTCCCTCTGTCTCCTCTGTCCTGAAGGTCCTCTCTGAGGCAGTCCGCACATTGAATTGAGATGGACATCCAACAGCTGGCTGGCCCCCGGGGACATGTCACTTCAACAGCTTATTTATACTTCGTGTCCGCAGAGGCCCTGGGAGCCGTGTGCTGGTGTTTATGCCCTCCATGCCAATGTGTCTGGTCTATTTCTGGAGTGTCCCTTACAGCCTTGAGGGTAGCTGGAGTAAGTGTCTTGCCCATTCTGGTATACCGGCTCTCTCAGGCAGCTGGGAGGCCCCATCCCTCCCGGCATGCACCTGTTTCAGCCATCTGGAAGCCGAGAGCTTCAGGGCTCTCTCTGAGGATGTGGGGGCACCTATGAAAGAACCCCAAAAGGATAATGATTGCCGGTTGAGAGGAGCCGGGTTAGTGTTACCCTTTGAGGCAGTTGTATATTGTGTTTGTCTAGACAATAGTTACAAGTTGGCCAGGTGGTGGTTTTTAATCCCAACACTTAGGAGGCAGAGGCAGATGGATCTCTGAGGCCAGCCTGGTCTACACAGAGAAACTCTGTCTCAAAAGAACAGTTACAAGTTAGCTATGGGACAGATATGGATAGAGATGGCTTGAACTGTGGCTAAGTCTGCCCACCTGAGCGCACGCGCGCATGCGCGCGCGCGCACACACACACACACACGGTGGAAGGGAGGGTTGACCTCTGACCTCCACGCGTGCGCACCGCAGCCTGCTCTGTGTGCGCAGACACTATGGATGAATAGGGAAGGAGCCGGATGGGGCGTTGAATGTGTGACTGGTGACTAATCAGGAAATCAATGAGACAAGGAATGTTTATCACCTGGCACCAAGACAGACATCTTCTTGAAGATTGGGTTTGTTGGTTGGTTGATTTCGGGATTTATTCATGTATTCAGTGTGCCTGTGTGAGGTTTATGCGCACCACATGGAGGTCAGAGGGAATTGGGTCTGCTGAGCTGGAGTTACAGGCAGAGCCGCCATCTCTTCAGGTCCTGGAAGATCAGATGTGTGACATGTAATTTACACATAGCAAACGTTGCTCTTTTAGCCAGTTGTGGTGGTGTACATCTGTAATCCCAGCCCTTAGTGGGCAGAGAACTAGGAGTTGCAGGTCAACATAGCTAACATGAGTGATGAATGAGTTGGAGGCCAGCCTGAGCTGTCCCTAAAAAAACAAAAAATTCACCCATTTTAGTGGACAGCTCTTTGAGTTTGATAGAGAATGTAGGATTTTGCAGCCGCCACTACATACTGGAGAGTACACAGGGGACCTGATGATGTAGCTCTGTGGTAAAACACCTGCCTAGAATCCCCCAGTGAGGGGCTGGGGTGTGACTCAGTGGTAGAGCACCTGCCTAGAATCCCCCAGTGAGGGGCTCATTTGTGACTCAGCAGGGGGCCTTCCCAGACTAACCAGATATTCCTGTGTCTTTCTGCTCAGGTGCAAGTTTTTCAGTCTGACAGAGACCCCTGAGGACTACACCATCATCGTAGATGAGGAGGGCTTCCTTGGTAAGTGTCTCCCCTCACAAATCGGGCCACCTGCCCACCTCCTTATTTCTTCTTCTATTTTCTTTGATGCTTTTTTTTTTAATGGGGGAAGGAAGGTATTTGGGATGTTGTTTTGTTGGAGATTTGGAGTTTGATGGTGATGGTTTTTTTTTTTACTTTTTATATTTATCGGTTTATTTTGTGTATATGTGCACATATATGCCAGAGCATGGGTGTGGAGGTCAGAGGGCAACCTAGCCTTCCACTACATGGATCCTAAGGGTTACGCTCAGATCCTCAGGCTTGGTGCCGGCATGCTTACCTGCTGAGCCATCTAGCTGGCCCTTGTTTGTTTGTTTGTTTGTTTGTTTGTTTTGAGATAAGGTCTCCCAATATAGCCCAGGCTAACCCAAACTTACCATCCTTCTCTGCAACCTCCCACATGATGGGATTATAGGAATGTGTCATCATACCTAATTTTCTTTACACTTTTCTTTCTTCTCTTTAATGTTTTTCATATAAAAGCCTCTTTATTTAGTTAGTGTACATTTGTTTGTGCCTAATACATGTATGTGTACCATGTGCATGCAGAAACCTGTGGAGGTCAGAAGAAGGTTCCAGATCCTCTGAAACTTGACTTACAGGCCAGCGTGAGCTACCATGGGGGTGCTGGGAACCAAAACCAGGTTCTATGCAAGAGTAGTAAGTGCCCTTAACTGCCGAGCTGTCTCTCTATCCTTATTTTTTTTTCCATTTTTTAAATTTAAATATCACTTGGTTACCATGAAATTTATCCTTTTGAGGGCTAAAAAGATGGCTCATTGGTTAAGAGCACAAGCTGAAATTCCAGAGGACCTGGGTTTGATTCTCAGCACCACATGGTGGCTCCCAATCATCTGTAACTCGAGTCGCAGAGGATCTGATGTCCTCTTCTAGTGTCCGAAGGCACCAGGCACACACACGGGGCACAGACAAACGTGCAGGCAAAACACCCATACGTATAAACTAATAAAATAATAGTTTTTTCCTCTATTTATGTTTTTATTTAAATTAGAAACATGCCTGCTTCACATGTTAATCCCAGCTCCCTCTCCCACCACTCCTCCCTTGTCCCTCCACCAGCCTCCCCAACCCCCCACCCAATCCCCACACCATTCCCCAGGGAGGGTGAGGCCCTCCTTGGAGGGATCTCCAGAGTCTGTCATTTCATCCAGGGCAGGGCCTAGGCCCTTCCCCATGTGTCCAGGCTGACAGAGCATCCCTCCATGTGATATGGGCTCCCAAAGTTCACTCATACGCCATGATAAACACTGATCTACTACCCAAGGCCCCAGTGATTTCTGTGGCCTCCCTGACACTACGTTCATGGAGTCTGGATCAGTCCCCTGTTGGCCTCTCAGCCATCAGTCTGGGGTTCAAGAGCTCCCCCTTGTCTGGTCAGCTGTCTTTGTGGGTTTCACCAGCATAGTTTTGACCCCTTTGCTCATCACTCCTCCATCTCTGTCACTGGGCTCCAGGAGTTCAGTTCAGTGTTTAGCTGTATCTGTCTCTGCTTCCATCAGACACTGGATGAAGATTCTAGAATGGCATGTAAAGTAGTCATCAATCTCATTATCAGGGAGGGGCTATTAATGTAGTCTTTCCGCTATTGCTTAGTTTGCCAGTTGGTGTCATCCTTGGAGATCTCTGGAAATCTCGCTAGTGTCAGATCTCTCCTCAAGCCTATAATGACTCCATCTATTATGGTATCTCTCATCCTTCTCTCCTTGATTCTTACCTCAACTCAACCTTCCTGCTCCCTCCCATGCTTTCTTCTCCCATCCTCTTATCCCCCTCTCTTTTTCCTGGTTCCCTCTCCCCTGCCCCCAGGTTCCCAATCTGCTCAGGAGATCTTGCCTCATTCCAATTTTTCAAAAAAATTAACCACCATTTTTTGAAGTGGAAGTGTAGCAGCAAGTTGACAGTCTCCAGTACCCAAGACTGGCTTTGGACTCTACATAGCTGAAGGTGTCCTTGAACTTCTGACCCTCCTTGTCTGTGCTTCTCAAGGGCTGACATGGCAGGTGTGCGTCCCCGCAGCTGGCTTATGCCTCACTTCAGGCAAAGCCCTCAATGTCATGTGTGCTAGGCCATGACTCTGCAGTATCCCTTAGTAGCTTTTTTTGGGGGAGGGGGGTTTAATCCCTTCAAAATGAAGCGTCGTACCTATCCGCAGTTACCACCTGTCCTCCCCCAAACCTGGTGCCTACTTCCTTGTTTGTAAAGCAGACTAGTGACAGGCCAGGCGTGGTGGCACATCCCTGTAATCTCTTTGGGGGTGGGGGGCAGGCAAGCAGATCTCTGTGAGCTCAGGGCTAGCTGGGTCTACATAGTGAGTTTTAGGCTAGCCAAGGCTACACAGCCTTGTTTTGTTGTCTCAGAAACAACAACAAAAATTGATGGCATGCGTAAGGCTTCGCTTAATTATTGAGTCATTTATTTTTGCAATTCTGGAGACGGTACTCAGTGCTTCACCCGAGGTAGGCATGCGCCGTACTGCTGAGCCACACCCCCAAACCCAGCGTCCAGCTGTATGTTGGCTTTCCAGGGGCCCTCTGCAAATGGAAATGCATTTATTCTGTTCTTTTTTTTTTTTTTTTTTTTTTTTTTTTGGTTTTTCGAGACAGGGTTTCTCTGTGGCTTTGGAGGATGTCCTGGAACTCACTTTGTAGACCAGGCTGGCCTTGAACTCACAGAGATCCGCCTGCCTCTGCCTCCCAAGCGCTGGGATTAAAGGCGTGCGCCACCAACGCCCGGCTGCATTTATTCTGTTCTTACAAGCACCTTATTGATGGCAGGGCAATGGGGAGCCACTGAACTTTCTCACAGGTGTTGGGGTTCTTTCTGGGGACATTAAGTGACAGACAGTCTTCAGAAGTCTGTGGCAAGAGACGGGGTTGGGGGTGAGGCTCAGGTCTGTAACCCCGGTGTCTGAGAGACTGAGATAGGAGGATCGATACTTCAGAACTAGCCCGAGTTACATTGGAAAGCCTGTGTTCAAGCACTGTCTTAGTCAGGGTTTCTATTGCCGTGAGGAGACCCCATGACCATGGCAGCTCTTATAAAGGAAAACATTTCACTGGGCTGGCTTACAGTTTAGTCCATTGTCGTCACGGTGGGGAGCATGGTGGCGTGTAGGCAGACATGGTGCTGAGAGTTCTACATCCTGATCGGCAGGCAGCAGAAACAACTGTGAGTCACACTGAGAATAGGAAACCTCAAAGCCCACCCCTCCACTGTGACACACTTCCTCCAACCTGGTCACACTTACGCCAACAAAGCCACACCTCCTAAGTGCCACTCCCTGTGGGGGCCATTTTCTTTCAATCCACTATAAGCACAAAGGACTGGGGATGTGACTCAGTAGTAGATCACCTGCCTAGAATCCCCCAGTGAGGGGCTGGGGTGTGCCTCAGTGGAAGAGCACCTGCCTAGAATCCCCCAGTGGGGGGCTGGGGTGTGCCTCAGTGGAAGAGCACCTGCCTAGAATCTCCCATTGAGGTGCTGGGGTGTGGCTCAATGGAAGAGCCCCTGCCTAGAGTCCCCCAGTGAGGGGATGGGGTGTGGCTCAGTGGTAGAGCCCCTGCCTAGAATCCCCCAGTGAGGGGCTGGGGTGTGACTCAGTGGTAGAGCACCTGCCTAGAATCCCCCAGTGAGGGGCTGGGGTATGCCTCAGTGGTAGAGCCCCTGCCTAGAATCCCCCAGTGAGGGGCTGGGGCGTGGCTCAGGGGTAGAGCCCCTGCCTAGAATCCCCCAGTGAGGGGCTGGGGTGTGGCTCAGTGGTAGAGCACCTGCCTAGAATCCCCCAGTGAGGGGCTGGAGTGTGGCTCAGGGGTAGAGCCCCTGCCTAGAATCCCCCAGTGAGGGGCTGGGGCGTGGCTCAGGGGTAGAGCCCCTGCCTAGAATCCCCCAGTGAGGGGCTGGGGTGTGGCTCAGTGGTAGAGCCCCTGCCTAGAATCCCCCAGTGAGGGGCTGGGGTGTGGCTCAGTGGTAGAGCTGTTGCCTACCATATTCAAAGCTCCAAATTCCATCCACAACAAGAGTATAAAATCATGACTTGGGATTTGGAAATGCCTCACCTGATAGTCCCTGAGCCTCCTGCATGGAAAACCATATATTCCAGGGATATCTGTCCTTGAAGAAAAAAAAAAATCAAACTTGTGTGTCTTGATTGAGATGGTATCTGCCATGCCACTGGCCAAACAGCCTTGCATTCAGCAGGAACCTTGGGATCATTCCAGTGGCCCGCAGAGTAAAGTTAATTGCCCATTTTACAGATGAAGAACCAGACATCCATCAACAGAGTAAATTCAAGCCTAGCCTGGGCTGCATGAGACCTTGTCTTTAGACTGGAGGAATGGGGGGATTTGAGAGCACTTGCTCTTGCAAAGGATCTGAGTTCAGTTCCCAGCATCCACATCAAACAGCTCACATCCATCTATAACTTCGGCTCCTGGGGATCTGACACCCTCTTCGGGACTCCATGGGCATCCCCACACACATGAACACAGACACATACATACATACATACATGCATGTACATACATACATACATACACACACACACATACATACATACATACATACATACATACATGAAATCTTTAAAAATACATAACTAGGTCTGTGATGTCATTGTCACTCTAATACCTAGGACATTAGCCACTGAACATGTGTGCATACAACCATACCAGAATCTTCCCCAAAATGGCTTAAGGCTGTGCTCCAAGGGCATGGCATTATCTGTTTTGTTGTGAAGTACATCACCGTGTAAGTGCCGAGTCACTTGCTGTTGTCTGGGCTTCCAGACTTGCCACCAGCAGAAGGTGTGGTTGACATCAGGGTGAGTGGTGACCATCTCACAGAGCTGCATTTCCAGAGACCCAGGTTCCCAGAAATCTCACACACACACACACACACACACACACACACACACACACACACACACACACACACACACACACACGCCCTGTCTGTTATTAAGTTTGGGCTCCTTAGAATTCTAAAAACAAAAAGCTGGAGAGATGGACCAGTGGGCAACATACTTGCCAAGGAAGTATGAGGACCCAAATTTGTATCCCATGAACCCATGTAAAAGAAGAAAGAAAAGCCCAGGCAGTAATGGCGCATACCTTTAATCCCATCATTTGAGAGGCAGAGTCAGGCGGATCTTTGTGAGTTCAAGCCCAGCCTGGTCTACAGAGTGAGTTCTAAGACAGCCAGAGCTGTTGTTACAAAGAAACCCTTTCTCAGAAAACCAAAGGGAAGGAAGGACGGACAAACAGGCAGGCATGGTTTGTGCCTATAACCCCAAAACTAGAGTTACAGAGGCAGGAAGATTCCTGGTGCTCACTGGCCAGCCAGTGTGGCTCAGTGAGAGACCCTGTCTCAAAATACAAGGGCTGGCAAGATGGCCCAGTGGGTAAGGGTGCCACAACCAAGCCTGACAACCTGAATTCCATCCGCACGACCTGCACGGTAGGAAGAGAAGACCGGTGCCCACAGGTGGTTCTCTGGCCGCCACCAGAGTGCCATGGTACACGGGCCTGCATGTATACATACGCAGACACACAATAATAACTTTTTAAAAAGGGGTGAGCAAGTAAGAAAGACACCAACTAGACCACTGACCTCCATGTCAGTGTACACATGTATACATAGAAAAGAATTCCAGAACTGAGCCAAGGCAAGGTCTGGGCAGGGTCAGGGCTTGGGAATCTTAATCCTGGAGAGACAGGGAGAAAAATAAAAGCACCACCTTCTGAGCAACAAGTAGTCAAAGAAGCCCAGGACCCAGAGATTAGTCCTCCCCTGGCTTCTCTCTCTCTGTCTCTGTCTCTCTCTGTCTCTGTCTCTCTCTGTCTCTGTCTCTCTCTGTCTCTGTCTCTCTCTGTCTCTCTGTCTCTCTCTCTGTCTCTGTCTCTGTCTCTCTCTCTCTCTCTCTCTCTCTCTCCATGACTAGCTGGCTGACCACAGGTCCTTCTCAGTCAGCAGGACCAATGGGCTTGCCCCAGGCTGTGGTCACCATGGCGACTGAGCTAGGCAGATGGGATTCTGATAGACTTCACTCACTCAACATCCCCTCCTCCCAAGCCACCTTTTCTGGAGGCTGAGCCAGCCTCCTCGCCCTCTTATTCTCTGACAATACTCCCAACCTGATCTTTTTGGGGACTCATTGTTGCTTCCTGTTGGTCTTTTTTTGTTTGTTGTTTGTTTGCTTTGTGTAACATGTAGTTTTCGTCTGTGCCAGCCACTTGGGCTCTGCCACAGTTGCAGTCCCCAAATAACACACAGGAGGCTATATTAATTATAGAGCTGTTGGCCGTTTGCTTGTTTCTTACTGGCTAGCCCATAATTGTTAATCTAAGTATTTCTCCTCCCAGAGAAAAGGGTGCGGACATCTTACTTCTCTGGCAGGCTACATTGTCTCCCCAGTGTCTCTCTTTCCCAGAATCCTCCTCAACTCCTAGTCCCACCTATCTTGCTTCCCTATTGGCCAACAGTGCTTTATTGACATATGCACAGGACTTCCCCATCAGCTTTGTTTTTGTTTTTGTTTTGCTTTTGAGACAGGGTTTCTCCTTTTGTAGCCTTGGCTATCCTGGAGCTTGCTCTGTAGACCAGGCTGGCCTTGAACTCAATAGAAATCCACCTGTCTCCACCTCCCAAGTGCTGGGAGTAAAGGCATGCGCCACCTCTGCCCTGCTGGCCTAGAGTTTTTTTAAGTCCACCAAGTTTGACTCTTCTTTATTTGGTTGATAGGTTTATTTTATTTCTCTCTCTCTCTCTCTCCCCCTCCCCCTTTCTCCTCCTCTCTCCCTCCCCCTCCCTTCCTCTTTGAGGAACCATCTAATATATCTCAAACTGGTAGCATCAAGGATCACCTTGAACTCCTGATCCTCCAGCACTTATTTTGTTCAGTGCCGAGGCTAGAACCCAGAGCTTTCTGGGTGCTAGAGAGGCACTTTGCCAAGCTTTCTTCTGTCTTCAGGCCTCTTTTTGTCTATTTGTGGGTTTTTATTTGTCTGTTTTTAATTTGAGCTCATTATGTAGCCCAGGCTAGCCTACAGTTGAAGGTTTTTCTGCTTCAGCCTCCCAAGAAGCTGGGACTACAGGTGTTCAGTTCATCACTCCTCTCCACCTGGCTTTGTCTGAATCTCGGCCTGGTTGCTCCTGGTCTGGAGATACTAGGCAAATTACTGGTCCCTTTTAAGCATTTGTGTGGAGTGGACAAGCGTGCTTCCTCTACCGGTCCTTTGGGGGCATGCATAGCATCACAGTCCATTTCTTGCCATATCTCTGTCCTGTTCTGTGCCAGGAGTGGGGCCAGGAGTCATAGCTGGAGCCTGGGAGTTTATGAAGAATCCTATAGTTGAGTCTCTGGGCTCACACCCACAGAGATACTGTTTACATGGTATTACGTGATGTTTCCTGGGGAAGTAGGGAACAAACATCTTTTTACCCCAGATAGACCATCCACAGCAGACTCAAGAAATGATTCCACCCAAGCCTAGTTTATTGAACCAGTAAGTCTACTGGGGCTCCATGCAGAAACATGGAGGAGTCAAAGGCAGCTACATCACCAAAAGCCCTCACGAGCATGGGTCATGAAAGCAGCACCCAGCAACTGTTTCAGGGGCTTTCTGAGTCTTGTAAGTTTCAGGATCTTCCTGAAAGCTATGAGATTTGGGGTTTGGGTAGTTTTCATTTGTTTTGTTTTGGTGAGAGATGATCTCACTATGTAGTATTAGCTGTCCTGGAACTCACTCTACAGACTAGGCTGGTCTTGAACTCATAGAGATCTACTTGTCTCTGCTTCCTGAGGGCTGGGATTAAAGGTCATCAACACCATGCCCAAAACCTTGTGAATATTGTTGCTAGCTTCCTGGATTTTTCCAGAGCCTTCCTACAGAAGGAAATGTTTCTGTTTAAAAACATAGCTATGCTGGAGAGATGTCTTAGTGGTTAAGAGCATTGGCTGCTCTTCCAGACGTCCTGAGTTCAGTTCCCAGCAATCACATGGTGGCTCACAACCATCTATAGCGGGGTCTGATACCCTCTCCTGGCATAAAGGTGTACATACAGATACACACACACACACACACACACACACACCATAGCAACACAGCATTTGTGTGTCTGTAGCTCATGCCCTGTCTCCTATGTCTCCAAGGAGTCCTCCTGGGAGACTGACCCTGCTGGATGGGACCCAGGAATGTGTCATTCAGGCATCTGGGTTCAGGATCTTTATCCAGATTCCGGCGTGACTAATGTGGTTACGGCACACGGCACACAGAAAGGTTGAGAGAGGCAGGGGCTCATGGGCTGGAGCTCAGCTGGTGGAGTGCTTGCCTGGCATGCAGGGAGCGCTGGGTTCTGTGCCCAGCGCCACATAGCCCTGATGTAGCAGGCAGCACGAAGCCTGACATCCTGATAATCAGGAGACAGCACAGGGATCCTCAGCCTCGTAGCTCGCTGACGGCCAGCCTTGGGAACAGTGGGGGTGGTGAGTTGACGACTCAGTGGGGAAGATTGCTTGCTGTGCAGGCCTGGTGACCTGAGTTGCGTCACGTAAAGACAGAAGGAGAAAGCCAACCCTACACAGCCATCCTCTGACCCTCCACATTACACAACCCGAGCATACACACACACTCAGATACACCGTGTCCACACACGATAATAATAAATAAGGGGCTCAAAAGATGGCCCAGTAGTTAAGAGCGCACACTGCTCTCGCAGAGGTTCCCAGGACCCAGATTGCGTGGCTCATAGCCATTCCTAGCTCTAGTTCCAGGGAATCACATGCCTTCTTTTCCGGTCAAGGGCTGCTGTATTCACATGTGCACGTGCGTGCACACGGCACCCATACACACAATTAAAGGTCAAATGAACTCGCAGTTAAGAGGCACTGGCTACTCTTCCAGAGGACCTGGGCTCCATTCCCAGCACCCACACGGCAGCTCACACCCATCTGTAACTAACTCCAGCCCCCATGAGATTTCCCCTCTTTGGGGAGTCTCCCCTACGAAAGCAACAGGTACAAATGTGATTTTATAAGCAGACATGCAAGCAAAATACCCATATACATTAAAAATAAAGGTGGGTTTTTTTGTATTTTATAAAGACAAGAAAAATAGCATCTTTAGCAACAAATTAAATTTTTCATTAAATAAGTAGGAATTCGGGGCTGGAGAGCTGGTTCAGTGGTTGAGAGGACCGGGTATTGATTCTCAGCACCCACACGCTGGTTAATATCTCTAAATCTAGCTCCAACAAACCTGACACCCACCTCTGGCCTCCACGACATCAGACGCACGTGTGATAGATACACAGGCAAACCTGAAGACAACATGCACATGAAATAAAGTAGCAAAGGACATATTGCTAAAGAAAAAGTAGGAGTTCATGAAGGTATTGCCAACTCTACAGGGGAGGGAACAGGCTGGACACAGATAAAAACAACTTGGCGAGTGCTTCAGGCCCCATTGAGATACCCAGCATATCATCAGCCACCCAGAATGTCACCTGCTCGGCCTTCCCTAGAAGGGACCTTTGAGCCCTCCTGTTGATTAAATGAGGACATTGGGAGCTGGAGATATGACTCAATTGTAGATTGCGTCTCTGTCCCACCCGGTCCCACAGCCGTTTAGTCCCAAATAAACACACTGGGGCTTCTATTAATTATAAACTGTTGGCTGATGGCTTAGGCTCCTTACTGGTTAGCTCTCTCTTAATTATTAACCCATAACTACTAATCTATGTATTTCTACATGGCCTTATCTTACCGGAGAATGCCGAGCATCCTAACTTCCCAGTAGCTACATGGCGGCTCCTCTCTGCCTTCCACTTCCCAGCATTCTCCTAGTCTGGTAGCCCCACCTATACTTCCTGCCTGGCTACTGACCAATCAGTGTTTTATTAATCAACCAATAAGAGAAACATAGATACAGAAGGGCATTCCCCATCACTCAGCAGTTAGAAACACTTACTCTTGCAGAGGACTTGAGTTTGGTCTCCAGCTCCAGGGGCACCCAACGCCCTCTTCTGGCCTCCTCAGCAATTGCACTCATGTGCACATACCCATACAACATGCACATGCACATAAATAAATAAAATATTTTTAAGGGGCCTGGAAAGATGGCTCTGCTCTTCCAGAGGGCCCAGGTTCAATTCCCAGCACCCACATGGCAGCTCACAACTGTCTGTAACTCCAGTTCCTGGGAATCCAACACCTTCACATAGATATAATGCAGGTGAAACACCAATGCACATAAAATAAAAGATGAAAAACATTTAAAATGTTTAAAGACTATTTTTAAATGAGGAAACTGAGGCCCTAGAAACAGGCAAGACAGTCTCTAGGGCCTCGGCCAATCCACATACCTCTGCCTGCCTCCCCAGCCAGGCCTGGCAACACCCAGGCCCCAGGCAGTCACCAACATCATCATCGTCTGTGTCCCCTGCGCCCCCCCACAGAACTGCCCTCCTCCGAACATCTGAGTGTGGCTGATGCCACCTGGCTGGCTCTGAACGTGGTGTCTGGTGGCGGCAGCTTCTCCAGCTCCCAGCCCATCGGTGTGACAAAGATCGCCAAGTCTGTCATCGCCCCGCTGGCTGACCAGAACATCTCCGTGTTTATGTTGTCCACCTATCAGACTGACTTCATCCTGGTGAGTCACATCTGTGGCGTGTACACTCCCATAAAAGACTGGCTACGCACATGCCCAGCCCAGCCCTCCCTGTGTAACACACACACACACTCACATACACACACTCACACACGCACACACACCACACACACTCACACTCACACACGCGCGCGCACACTCACACACGCATGCACACACTGCTTCTAGCACGCTCATTGTCCTGTCCCTGCTGCTGCTCTGCCCCTCACCTCTCCCTGTGCACAGCCGCGGGAGGCGGGACGGGACTCAGGGACCCTGCTTCTCGCCCTCAGGTGCGCGAGCGTGACCTACCCTTTGTCACTCACACCTTGTCCTCGGAGTTCACCATCCTTCGGGTTGTCAATGGAGAAACGGTAGCCGCTGAGAATCTCAGCATCACCAATGGCTTTGTGAAGCCCAAGATGGGTGAGTCGGGAGTAAGGGGAATATGCCCAGCAGAAAGCCCGACTCTCAGACCACTGGAATCCAGGTGGAGCAGCCAGCCGTGGCCAGAGATGACTCCCGTCTCAGCCCGGCTCATGGTCAGGGTGTCTACAATGGAGCACTGGGAGCTCAGCCAGATGGTGACAGTTGGGGAGGACTTTTCTCAGTAGCCGAGCAGCTTATACAGAGGCCCAGGGTCCTGAAGGGAAGTGTAAGAATCAGTGCAGTTTGTGATGGCGGTCAGAAAGCCACACGGGCTTGAGCAAAGTCTGAGGCTTGGCTCAACCCCTGCACACAAAAGCACCCTCCATCCGGCCTTTTACTGTTGCTCTGTTTTGTTTTCCGAGACAGGGTCTCTCTGTGTAGCCTTGGCTGTCCTGGAGCTCGCTCTGTAGACCAGGCTGGCCTTGAACTCACAGAGACCCTCCTGCCTCTGCCTCCCGAGTGCCACCACCACCTGGCTCTACCCTGGCCTTAATACTTATGTCCTACGCTCTTCCAGTCAAGAGACCCGTCATCCACCCGTTGTCCAGCCCGAGCAACAGGTTCTGTGTCACCAGCCTGGACCCAGACACACTGCCTGCCGTCGCCACACTCCTCATGGATGTGATGTTCTACTCCAATGGGTAGGTCCCCGGGGTGAGTGACGTGGGGATGCCACTCTGTCACAGGAGCCCTGACTGACGACGGTACAGACCTTATTCTACCCAGGAGCTCAGTGTGAAGGAAGAGAATATCCATAAGTCCAGTCTGAAGGAGGAGGCACATCTCCACCCAGGAGCCTAGTCACAGATCTGCCCTAGAAACAAGTCTAAGGGAAGAGGTGAGGTTCCATCTAGGAGCCTGTCTTACTTAAGGTTTCTGTTGCCGCTGACGGAGAGGAAAGGGTTTATTTGGCTTACACTTCAGCACTGCTGTTCATCACTGAAGGAAGTCAGGACAGGAACTCAAGCAGGGCGGGGTCCTGGAGGCAGAAGGCAGAGGCCATGGAGGATGCTGCTCACTGGCTTGTTTCCCGTGGCTTGCTCAGCCTGCTCTCTTACACAACCCAGGACCACCAGCCCGGGGATGACACCGCCCACCAAGGGCTGGATGGGCGGGACCCTCCCCCGTTGATCACTAACTAAGAACGTGTCCTACAGCTGAATTTCGTGCAGGCTCCTTCCTCTCTGATGACTCTAGGTTGTGTCAGTTGACATAAAACTAGTCAGTATAGGGCCCAATCTGAGGAGCAAGGTATTGTTCTCCCCAAGAACACAGACGCAAGGGGAAGACATATGTGTGCCTATTAGCTAGTTCTTACATCCTTCCCTCCCTCTCATGGTTTTCAACCTTGGTGGCGGGGTCAACAGTCACTGTCAGCGCTTTGACCAGGTAAGTCTATACGTTAGCTGCCCCCTGATGGAGAAAGAAGCCTTCCTGGCTGTGGTTGGAGCGGGACTGACCCATGACTCTGAGTATAAATGTCTAGGAGACAGAATAATAGGTTTTTCACTAAGGCCTGTGACCCCTGAAGCCGTATAGGCTTTTGACCAGGTTTATGGTACGCACAAACGTAGCCATGCAAACATGAATCTCCTCCCGTGAAGCGGGTTCTAGATGCGAGCAGGGAGTGGTTTGATTACCCCAGGTACCATCGTGCCCCTATGGCGCCGGAGGTCACATCTTAACCCGGCAGGTCAGGAATGTAGCATTCGGGGTCTGTGACTTCCTGAGTCATGGGCTTTTAAGGATGAAAGCAAGACACCAGGCAGGACGGCCCGGTGGGCGGCAGACAGCGTGGAGGGTGCGGCAGCAGCCTCGCCCTCACAACTTCCTCTCGGTCCCCAGAGTGAAGGACCCCATGGCTGCCAGTGACGACTGTGGTCACATCCGCTTCTTCTCCTTCTCGCTCATCGAGGGCTACATCTCCCTGGTGATGGATGTGCAGACCCAGCAGAGGTGGGCAGGGCCCGGGTGGGTATCAAGGGGCCTGGGTGGACTTCCTCCCTAGTCAGTCTGCCCTGCTCCCTTCCTTAGAGATGCTCCTGTAGGTGCAGGGGTTAGCCACAAGTGGAGATGTGAACCATAGTCTCAGGGCCAGCCGTCCCCAGGGCCCCACCCCAGCACTGCCCCCCTTGCCCCCAGTGGCACTGGCATGTCCTTGGATCCTGCATTCTGTCCTGCCTGAGGGACAGCCACCGTCACTGTGGCCCTACAGTGCCCCCCTCAGAGCAGAGAAGGTTCCCCAGAGCTGGGGGAGCAACGGTTGGCACCGGCCTCAGACCTCCTCTTACTTAACTTCCTCCGAAGGTTCCCGAGTCACTTGCTATTCACGAGTGCATCTGGAGAGCTCTGGAAGATGGTGCGGATAGGAGGACAACCCCTGGGATTCGGTGAGCCCCTGGGGTCCAACACCAGTGTGCGGGGATCCACGCAGGCAGTCCTGGGGTGCTTAGCCAGCTCCACCTATGCGGTGATCTAAACAGGGAGACTGATGCTAACAGAGGCTGAAGCCCTCTTTCTGACAGATCTCTTGCCCATGGTGTGAAGGTATATGAAGGCCTCAGGAGACCAATGAGTGAACCTTACCAAAGGGCATTGGGGCTGAGGGTGTGGCTCAGTGGTAGAGCACCTGCCTAGAATCCCCCAGTGAGGGACTGGGGTGTGACTCAGTGGTAGAGCACCTGCCTAGAATCCCCCAGTGAGGGGCTGGGGTGTGGCTCAGTGGTAGAGCACCTGCTTAGGCTCTAAGCACCTGTGTTTCTCTAGACGAGTGTGGGATTGTAGCCCAGATCTCTGAGCCCTTGGCAGCTGCAGACATCCCAGCGTATTACATCAGTACTTTCAAGTTCGACCATGCATTGGTGAGTAGCCCTAGAAACAGTCACGGACTGACTGCGCAGGTAAGAACAGGTTCCCGAGCTAATGCACTTTTGTTTTTTGCTTCCTGACCTCTAGGTTCCAGAAGAGAACATCAATGGGGTTATCCACGCCCTGAAGGTCAGTCAAGGAGGGAAACATTAGAAAAAGCTCATCTCTGGGCTCCTCCCAGCCGCAACCCACCTGGGCCTTTCCCCCACGAAGGTTATTCTTGCAGTATTTCCCTATGGACTGAAAGATCGGCCCCGGGACCCTAAGGAAGGAGTCTCTGGGACAATCCCCTGATTCCTGACTTCTCCAGGCCTGGGCCCAAACCAAGGCCACCCCCACATCCACCTCCAGCCTTCCAGAACCCCCAGCCTTTTCAATAATGACTCAGTTGCTCCCCAGTGGGGATGTGTCCATCTTCCTCCCCCAAGTTCCACCCCAGAGAGTGGTCTCTGAGGCCCAGGGGGCTCGGGAACAGCCCAAGGCCTCACATATAGCCCACAGCAAACACCAAAGGAAGCTGGCACCTCCCACTAGACATTGGGATTGGGGTCCCGAAGCACCGAGGGACACCTTCAGTTGGCGGAGCAAAATTGGGTGTGCAAAGCCGGGGAAGCCCCCATGAGGAACCCCCCAGGATGAATGGTATGGTTGCTGCTCCAGTTTCAGAGGCTTAGGGGCTGGTTCCCTCAGGATGGAGGCCAGCAGACCACCCTCAGGTCATAATGGCCAGTGAGCCTCAGACAGTAGCCGTGGGCCCCCTACCACCAAGCTGGGGGGAAAAAAATCAAGACCCCAGAACCCACCTGCTGCCCACACAGGGCCTGTGTCAGTTCCCACTATGACTGCCAAGAGGGGTCCTGGGCCAACCTCCCACCAAGAGCACTCGTCCCTGGAGGAGGAAGGAATCCCATGATGCCTCCTTTCCCACCAGCCTAGAGCACCAGCTTCTATCTGTCCTCTGTTCGCTCTCCCTGGGCCCACGTGGGCAAACCGAAACTCCCAGCAATGGATATCCCCACGTGCCCAGGCCTGGAGTGCCCTGGGCCCTGTCCACCTCCCTAGCTGTCACTCAGACCAGCCTAGAGTTTCCTTCTTCATCCTCTGTACCCCACTTTTAGGGGACAAAGCGGCCTCGGCCCCCTGCCTAAAATGCACCCAGCAGTCCGTGGCCTTGGGGACAACCGGGAGGCAGCTATCTTGAGCATTTGTAGAGAAAAAAAAAGTCACCCTTGCGGTTTCTTTATTTAGTTGTTTGCATACAGGTGGCTAGGGAATGAGTAGTTCTGTTTGGAGGAGATGGGGCCTGTTAGAGTCTCATTTGGGTGCCCAGGGTTCAGTGGCACTCAGCAGCACGGCGTTTCTACAGGGACAGACACGGATGCAAAGATGTATCCTAAGAATCTTGGCCTTGTCTTCTGAGGAGGGGTATTAGGACAAAGCTCTGGCACAAGACACCAGGACCCCCACAGCACCCCCTGCGGGGCACCCCGGCATATCAGAGGTGGTGAGAACACCTGAGAGGGTTACCCTGAGCTGGGACTATGGGGTCCAGCAGACTTAGGCATTGGGGTGTTTTCTCGGGCCTGTATTAGGCCGTCTCCAGCAAAGCCGGAGAGGAGAATGTTTGTTTACCCCTGCACGGGTCTCAATACGAACTGTGTTCCTCCCTTCTCCGGGCCACAGAAGCAAACCCAGATGGAGGATCTATCTATTCTAGAACCCTGTAGAAGCTCACAACCTAGCATGCTAATCAAAATTACCTCTGGTGGGGTTTGGGTTTGTTTTTTTAAATTCCTTTTGCACAAAACAACCAAATCTTATCAATTGTTTTCTGGTCCCAGAAGGGAAATGGCCAAGTAGGCAGGGCCATAGTGAGGCCCGAGTCCCCTTCTTCTCACCCTGGAAGGCCTTGATTGTCCAGGGCGCGCCTCTCGGTCACCCCTCCGGTCTCCCCTTCCAGTTGCCCCTTCCCACTGTGTAAGTGTGCTGGCCCATGCCCCTGCCCCAGAATTGTGTGCCCCACCCCCTAGACTTGCTAGGATGAAACTGTGTATTGTACACACCTATAAATACATGTTTTATGTCAATAGAGATATATTCTGTAAATAGCATATATACTTGAGCAATATATATGTTAATATATTCCGTGTGCGCAGGACATAGGCAAGGGCCTCACCTCACGTGCGCACACACAGGGACATTTGAGCCACCGTATATTTTTAATTTGAATATGTAGGCAATACAGTGATCGGAAAAGCCCTGGGGTCCTTGAGGCCAGCCTGAGGGGGAGACAAAGCCACCAGCCTACTGCATCTAGAACAGGCTTAGGGGGCCAGCGTGGTCTACTTTATTGCTACT
The DNA here is from genome assembly GCF_017639785.1 of Mesocricetus auratus. Lineage (NCBI taxonomy): Eukaryota > Metazoa > Chordata > Mammalia > Rodentia > Cricetidae > Mesocricetus > Mesocricetus auratus. The sequence goes on from NW_024429206.1 coordinate 24,196,117, forward strand.
GCACCCCATGCTCTTACTTTATTTGGGGGGATATTGGTCCAGGAGAGGGATTGGGATTTTTGCATTTTATCAGTGGCTCCCTCCCTCAGGGTTACTCCAAAAACTGTCTGGTAAACCCATTGTGTTCTAGCCTCCCGCCCAGAGTCCCTTCTCGATAGAAAGCTGTAGGTCTGGCATCTTACCTGATTTATGGTTGTGTGTATTACTTGTTTTCTTGAGACAGGGTCTTTTTATATAGCCCTGGCTGTCCTGGAACCCCCTGTGTAGACCAGGTTGGCCTTGAATTTATAGAGATCTGCCTGCCTCTGCCTCCTGAGTGCTGGGATCAAAGGTGTGCGCCACCAACACATGGCTGATTTTTTTTCTCCCTTAATTCCTGCTAGTTTAGGAATCTCAGGTTCTCTCCCCTGCTCTCTTCCTAAAGCTGACTCCATAGAACCCAAAACACATCACCCCAGCTGTGCGCCAGGAGAGGAGCTGGGCCCTGGGTTCTGCCTGCCAGTCTCTCAAGGACCCCATTATTTAGCTACTGGGTCCTTATGAGTAAGCTGGCTCTCTGCGTTCTGTGGGTAGCGTTGACATGACATAGTCTACAGCTCTGGGGGATGTGACAGTCCCATTGAGAGCCTCTACTCTTGTGTTTTTAGTGCTGTCTCTCTACTTTTGGGCATCTCCTGGTTTTATGAATGTGGGGGTGGGGGTCACTCCGGCCCCTGCTGAGCCAGCCTCAGAGGTGACCTAAGCGGCATGCCAGTCAGCAGTCAGGGTTCTCTAGGGGACTTTGTATTTTTCTGTGCTGTTGAGGACTGTAAGCCGGGCCTTGTGCATTCAAGTTCTCCATGGTAGGAGCCTGGGGGTGTTCAGAAGGTAAAGGGCCAGGAATCACAGGTGCCCTGGGCAGGGCTGCCGAGTGATGGACTCCAGCGCTCTGTGTCTGCCTGAAAGTCTAATTGGAAAAGCTCACAGTGGGGTATGGCTCAGGGGATAGTGTGATAGTGTGTTCACCTAGCATGCTTGAAGCCCTGGGTCCGGTTCCCAGCACTTGGGAGACCAAAGCAGACAGATCACAAGTTCAGGCCAGCCTGGGCTGCGTTAGACCCTATCTCAAAAAAAAAGTCAAATATCACCTGTACCTTTTTGACTACCTGTCCACTACAGACTAAAGAAACTATCCGGTGTCCCATTGATGGCTCAGTCCCACAGCCTGGAACTATTTCTCCCCCAGACTCCCAACAGCACTGCTAACTATATACTCCCCTCTTCCACAGGGTCTCTAAAGACTGCACACACACACACCTCGCCCACCAGCCACAGACCACAGGTTCCTCTTGTGATGGGTGGGGTCTCGGGGCCTGGTTCAGTCTGCTGCCAGTCTGGCGGTGGTGTGGAAGCAACCTGCTCAGGCTGGCGAGCTGGTTCCCCTGCACCTTTGAGAAGAAACTGTGGAAGTCAAAAGACAGGCAGGCAGGTGGGAAGCAGCAAGCTCCTGTGCATGGCCAGCGCACCCCTTTGTAAGGTTCATGATCGTCAAAGAGCTGAAGCCCCGTGCTACCAGCCCCTCCCAGCCACGTTCCCAGGCTAACCCTTTAAAAATCCCCAGGCACACACCAGAGCCTCTGGCTTGGATAGGGGACAACACAGGCTCTTTGTGGCTATGGCAACTCTGACAAAGGGAGCAGAAGGAAGGGTCTGTTTTGACAGGGTTACGGTCCGGTCCATCACAGCGGCAGGAGCGTGAGGCGGCCAGCCGGTAGGTCCCGTGGCGCCCACGGTCAGACGGATGCTGGGGCTCAGCTCTTTCTCCTTTGTATTCAGTCCAGTGCGGCCCGCATTCAGGGTTAGGTTTTCCCACCTCCATTAATCCAGTCTCCCTGACAGACTTAAGCAGAGGTTTGTCTTCTAGGTGGTTCTAGATCCTGTCGAGATGACTATTAAGCATCTGTGATCAGAATTGGGAACCGTAGATGGGCTTGGCGAGGGGAGCCTGGACGGGCAAGGACTGGGGGCAGGACTCACCAACAGGGATGGGATATAGCTTTGAGTTTCCAGGTGATGGGCATCGTCCTGAAGATGGGAATATAGTCTGGAAGGGCGGCAGACCTCCATTTTGACATCCAGGAAGGAAGTGGGGCCGAGGTGGCCAACAGCCGGTCAGCCTCGCTTCGTGGTATGTGGCCGCCGTGGAAGAGCAGAGCTAACTTAACAGACCTAACCTCTTCATGCATCTCCGCTTTCTGGTTCATGTCCGTTCCCTAATCTGAAGCAGCAAAAGGACACGTTTAACTGATCCCAGGGTGACCTCCAGCACCCCCTCAGAAAGCTGCTCAGCTGGGGGAGGGGGGGCCCCGGAAGGCACCAGGCAAGGCCGTGGCGCTTGTGAGCATCGGTTTGGAGGCGTTTTGTGGCACTTCGTAGAAGGACAGGGAAGCTGGGAAAGCCCAAAGTGCAGGGTGGCCCTGTCAGGGTGGTGTTCTGTGTGGTTGTATTTACGTGCTTGCGCGCGTGTGTGTGTGTGTGTGTGTGTGTGTGTGTACATGTATTAGGCATGAGTGTGTGCACACATGTGCAGAGACTGTCTCAGAGCTACAAGCTGTTTTCATGCAGTGTTTGGCCCCCTCAGCCTAACCCACTGCCGCATACAGTTCACCAGGTTTGGGGGTGGGGCGGCTGCAGGCCCTGGCTCTGAGGTGGAACGTGGGGTTGCCCTGATGGGATAGTCTCCTTTCCCTCTTCTCTGCATTCCCAGGAAAGACTGCCCTCAGAGGGAGTCCATGCAGGCAGCCTGAGCTGGCCCAGGCCCCCCATGGGACTCTCCAGACATTTCAGTTTTGCAGACAGTATTAGTAGGGAGAGGGACTGGAGACAAGAGGAGCCCCTTGCTTACCAGAAACTCATCTTGGGAAGGGGTCCACAAAGCTAGAGTCCCCAGCTATGGGCGGGATTCAAGTCTACACGGGCAGAGCCTAGCACGGTTTCCCTTTGTACTGCCTCAGTTTACCTGTATCGCAGGAAGTTAGAGCAGGGTCAGCCCCCGGACAATAAACAGGGAGATGGACGTTCAACCGTAGTTCTAACCCTCCTCTTGTATGCCAAAATCATTTCCGTTATCCTGAGGCAGGGGAGCAGGTGTGGGTGCCTGTGTGGTGTTTAAGGGACCCTGCCCTGCCCACAGCCCCAGCTGACCCTCACCTGGCATGCTGTGCCCAGGTCACCAGCAACAGTGGTACTTCATCGGTCCTGCAGCTTGGGTGAGGGGAGGACTGGGGTCCTACTCTCCCCACCTCCGGGGCCTTCATGCTTTCGTTTTGTCAAAGAAAAAAAACCCTTCGGAGTTGTGTACTGTATGATGGAGAGAGAAAAAAAGTACCTAATGTTCCCCCTAAAAAAGACAGTATATTTTGTACTTTGTAAAGTGTTCATTAAATGAAGGGGAAAAAAAGATAAGTGTTGGCTGACAGTTGTCTGGTTTTGTGTTGATTTACCCAGGATCATGTCTCTTTTCTCCCGTCTTTTCCGTATTGTTTGGAGAACATAGGTCATGGGCTAGAGGAGGCGGAATAACCCCTCAGGTGTAACACCTGGAGTCTCAAAAACTGCCACAAGTGAGGAGGTTTGTGTCAGTTACCTGATGCTGTGTAATAAGTTGCCCCCAAAACAGTGGCTTTGAATGATACATATCTGTATCAGGCAGGAAGGTGCAGGGTTTCCAGGCTACCCCAGAAACACATGGTGAAACCTTGTCTCAAAAAAGAAGGGACTTGAATCCTGAAATTTGCAGGCAAATGGATGACACTAGAAGAAACCATCCTGAGTGAGGTAACCCAGTCACAAAGAGAGAAACATGGCATGTACTCTCTCATGTATGGAGTTTAGACATAGATCTG